>NC_079289.1:57521957-58147610 GCF_023638135.1 Falco biarmicus | reverse complement strand
TGATTTTATAAGGGTCTTTTCCAACCTAAATGGTTCAGTGATTCTAAATAGTATGCCATGGAGTATCAAATGCATAATCTCTGACTGCTACAGCAAAGGATAGTCCTGGATGATCACAGTGAGTGGAAAGGCCTCTGCATGGTACTTCTCCTAACAACATTCCAAAACCTTAACTCTGGGCATCAAATAGTACAGATAACCATGTGCCTCTGAACAGCTGGACATTCCTTCAACCAAGTGGTGAGGCAAAAGTTAAGGTGCTTTAAAAAGCTTCTAACAGGTTCTGAAATGGTTTGATAGGACACCTGCTCTCACCAAAGTGAAGTTTAAGCACTCCTTTGAGCTCTGGTTATTGAATAAGAAGTCAGCTAAGACTCTTGTATATTTACTTTCCATCGATCCATTTACTTGAGATTGATCCTAAAGGATCAATGGATTTGCTGATAAGCCTATGGGCCTTGTTTCCCCACATGGGGAAGAATCCCTTATTAATCACTCCAGCAGACAAGAAAATACCAACACACCCTCATGCATTTTTTCTTGCCGAAGTACCCTGTCTGGAAACAACGGTCTCTGAAATCAAATAGACGAGAGTTTGGGCAGAGGAGAAACAGTAACTACACTAAGGAACAACAACAAACTATTAAATGTTACTCATCTGTTTAAATTTCAGCCTCTGTGATGAAATAAGAAGCCAACAGCATCTTCCAAGAAGGTATGAAGCTAGAAGCAAAGAAAATCACTGTAAATCAAGTTGTGTGTAACACTAACTTTGCCCAGCACTAACTAAAAAACTGGTGATGATCAGATGTGTCTTATTGTCTGTGCTTCCTAGAACAGAGTAGGACAAATGACTATGTGAAAATGGTATAAGCAAAGTTTGTTGGTCTCCTGTTTGAAACTGGGGGATTGACCACTGCAAACACCAGGGCTCCGTTGAATACTGTAACCTCATCAGGGTGTGAACTCAAGAGCTTTCCTCAAAAGACAGGTGGGTTTTTTTTTTTTTACTCGTCTGAACTTTCCTAGGAAAACTGGAGATTCAAACATGAAATGATCCCATAATGATAAGCTCAACAGCTGCAGACTTAGCTTTAAGAAAATCATAGAGATTATTCTCAAAGCCAGAAGGCCCTCAAAAACATCATACTCTTAAACTAGATACTTAGGAAAACACCATCATTGGAAAAGAGTAAATCGGAAGAGGCCAGAGTCAAAAGCCCTAAATTGTACAGAAGACAAATAAACATTTTAGCCCATAGCATCCCTATCTCCTAGACTTCATGAAAGACAAAAAAAAAAAAAAAAAAAAAAGCGCTTTAACCTGTCTCAGAGCTCTTAATGGCCGCAATGGCAGCTACCATTTAAAATAGGAGGGGGGAAAAAAAGGACAGTATATTCCCTCCTCCCAGCTGTACAAGAAAAGATGTTTCCATGAGTCATTAATCAATGAGACTAACTGAAAAGGCATTCCCAGCAAGGGCTAACTTCAGGCTTTAGGGTCTCTACAGCGTCCCACAGAAGTTAGTGCCCTGCTTATCTGCAAGTCTTGTAAGCCTTTGTAAACAAATATTCTGCAGCCAACCACAAGTGGCTGTACAGCAGATAAGGCTTCCAAAGCTGTCAATAAAAGTCTGGCAGAGACCAAAACATTCAACAACAAGAAGGAAGAAGAGCTTCCACGTCAGATTTTGGAAAGCATTGACCTGCCCACACTTTTGTAGAGTTACAGGTGAGGATGATAAAACTTAACGGCAACTCCAACAGAGAATCCCAAGAAAGTTAAAACAGTGGCAGGCAGCACCTTATAAGTACTCCTACGGGCAAAAGACTCTCCTCTCTTTAGTGCTTGGGTATATGTATATGCACATGTACGTTATATTGGGACCTGAAGTATTCACATTTCACAAACAAAAATATAGTAAGATCTTCAGGCATAAGGCTTCCAAGAAGTCCACAACCACTACCAGGGAAGGAACAAGAGCTATTTAAGCATTCATTAGTGGGTTTGTATCCTTATTTTTAAACTTTGGGGTTTAGTTTAAAATCTAGGTCACTAACAGTGCCAGTCCCACAATTACCATCCAACATTAACTTGTATGTTGCCTCTACATAACCATCATTTGAATGATGTGCTTTTTCCTTACATTCTAAATTGTTGCATCACATACTGTGCTATAAAATAATGGCAAACCTATCCCAGCTGGTGAACACATTACACTGGGAATTCCCATGGGTAGTGATATACCTCTGTCTGGTCTTCCGAAATTAGAACTTCCTTCTGCCCTTTTTTTCTACACAGTCTCTGATGAATGCCACAACAGAAAATACAGCAAGACCATTCTTTGCACAGCAGTAATGTATTTCATCTGTGTTTGGAATCAGTGGGATTAAGATCTTTTAGTACTTTTGAGTTACTGGACACCTACATCTATAGTTCACTACCATGAATGGTACTAAAAGTAGCACAAAGTATTTAGTACTTCATGTTCCATTTCAAAAAGAAATAAACAGTATTACGTGGCCCTCTCGCAATTACTATACCACAGTCAAATACCTGCCTCTGTGGTAAAATGAATACTTATTCCATGTTTTACTCTTAAATCTAAAAGTTGAACAGCAAAGAAAAGGAAAAATATCTGAAGATATATTAAGAAAGCCATCTCATATACCACATATTAGATTGGTAAGATCTATATCCATTTTATAGAAGATGATGACAAAAGTTTAAACAAAACACCTGTTCCCTTCTTACAGCAAGACATCATGAAGCAAGATTAAAACACCCTCAAATACAACATCAAAGCTGCATTACAGTCAAATGACTATAACTTAAACATTTATTTTCTTTGTGGCTCTTAATAGAATAAAATTTGCTCGCATTTGTACAATAAAATCTGCAGCCTTCCAAACATGCTTTCAATAACTATGAAGCTGCATCAAGAGTCTAGTGTACATACCTCGGTGCCTCCTCCACAACCTTCTGGTTTCTTCTTTGAATGGAGCACTCTCTCTCATTCAACCACAAGGCGTTACCATGTTTATCTGCCAAAACCTGAAACAGTAACGTGCTGCTGTTAACAAACCAGATGCATGCATATGGCCTTTTGGCATTAAACTATTAGATAGCATTCAGTTAGTTTAATTTAAAAATATTTTTTTCCAATCTAGAAATAAAGGTTGGGGGGAAATGATAGTGTAGAAAATTAATTGTGTATGAAATACTAATTACATGTTCCTTCAAATTCTGAAGATTATTTTAAAGCCTCTATACAGAATCCATATATGGAAAAAAACCCACTCATTTCAAAGTCCATGAGAAGCTCCCAAAAGTTCAAAAATCAGAAATCAAGACAGAAATAAGATTAAAATACATTTTTAGCATTTGTAAATGGTATTGCATAATGAAATTACTCAGAAGCATATTGTTAAGCAATATCTTGTGTCAACAGAGGAGAGAAAAATCTCAAAAGCATGACAAATTTTGCTCCTGAATTATACACAAGGGCTTTCAGAAACAATAGCTAATAAAGCTTTCTTAGTAGGCAAACCACAGCTGCAAAAAATCTTCAGAAACTCTGAGATCTTTTATTAAGGAGAACATAATCTGCTACTTCCTCAGTACCTTCAATGGAAATTAAAGCAGTAGTTTCAAGGAATTTCTTTAAAATTTGGTGTTATCTATCTACAGTCCTTGGCCGCATCTTCTGTTCATGGGAGAGTTAAGCATACAGTCAAGTATCCAGATCCAACTACCTAAATTACACACTGGAGAAAACACAAGTTCAACATAACAGAACTCTTACTTGATTCTACAACTTCAAACCGGAAGGAAAAGAAAGAAAAGGAACTCTATCTCAAAACTGACTGTACAGTGCAGCCACTTCCAATATCGGGATACTGGATTTGAGGATTCAAGTAGATTTCTTCCAATTTTACGATGATATACCCTACACTTACCCTTGGAGCATTTTCTTTCATTGCAGACCACACCTGCTCTCTTTCTTACTTATAAAATTTTCCCTCTAATCCATTTTTTTCCATCTATCTTCCTACTCTGACCTGTGGGAGCCTGTGCCAATATTCATGCTTCATTCTTTAATAGTGCAGTTCTATACTGAAAACCAACAAGATAAAAGAGGAGATAATCTTCCTCAAACTGCGTGAACTCAACCATATCTACTTACATTTCTGACAACAAACTGTATTATTTATCATTACTTTTAGCACCACAGAGCAAGTATGGCACTAAGTGAGATGAATTCCTGCATCTATGTTGCTGATGTGTGAATAATCCGGGCAGATGTGACTGAAAACCAGGCACTGAACTCACGAAGACAACTCATGCACTGTGCAGCATCAGATCCTGAGTGCTCCATACTCTGTAGGATCGGACATACCTTTTCTCCAGAAATTCTGTTGTGGTCCCATAAGTTTATGGAGCTTTCTAGGGAAAAAAATCCTATTTGGAGAGTTCTACAAGACCAATGATTTTGTCATTTCCTAAACCAGAACCCTATTCCTTGCCTATGGGGAAGTTTAGCAGCAGCAGCAGCACCAGGGTACTTCAGGGCACTCCAGTCAACTGCTGCATTCTGTAACAGGTGACTCAATACAAAGCAAAAACACAGCAGCATCTAAAGCAACTTCCTACCAGAGCCCTAATTCATCCACTCTAGAACTGAACATCACAAAGCTCTACAAAAACACATTTAGAAGAGACAAAGATTTTTGGATTGGATTTTTTTTGTCCTTTTTTTATTATTAAAAGAACACCTCTAGGGCATACCATGGTACTCAGCGGAAAAAAATCACTGTCCCATAAGCAGAACAATTCCTTATGAGCACTTCTGTTTCACTGTTAGAATGCCTACAGCTTATCACAAAATTCAGCCTCACCAAAATAAACAAACCAAAAAGTCCTAGAATGTTTCAATAAAAATGAGTTCCTGTGCTTTTCTTCTTTCCCTCTGTATTTTCCTGAAGTGGATAGTAAAATATTTTGCAAACCAACTAGTAAATATTTTCTTTAATTTCAGAACATTTCTTGTATCCTACTTAATTTCTTCAACATGGATCTTAAATGTTCTTCTGTTATCAGTTAATATAGCTCAAAAAGAGACATGCATGAATATTTACTACAAAAATGTAATTACGAATAGAATACGCCAAACCACATCTAGTGTTAGGCTTTTACTTTCATTTTGGGTCCACTGTTTTCATTATGAAGTACCTTCTTTAGTTTCTGATAAAACAATTATATTTCAAAAGACATTTTTAAAATGTTGAAATCATCACCTTTGAGGTAACCTGAGATGTCAGTACACATCTCACCAAAAGCACGTCACAGCTACAGCTCATTTTCTAAATATTCCTAAAAGAAAATGTCCTGTTTTGTGGGATTAGATGATTATGACATTAGTATACGCTATGTATATCTATATGTCAAAATAATTAAATAGAATGTATCACAACCTCCCCTACATGATTCACCTAAACTCTATTTCCAGTTGTAGGATAGCTATTTAACAAGTAGTAGTTAGACATTCCATGTACTCTTACTTTAAATTCAGATCCTTTATATCAGATATTTCAGGAGAACAAGACTTCAAATCAGTTCAAGTATGAAGTCTATTTGGACTCTATTTTCCTGTCAATTGTTTTAGTCTTTTCTCATGTTTTACAAAGTGATTGTTTTATAGCTAGACACAGGAAACCCCTTACTTAACAATTTTAAGTACCAACACTTTGGAGCTATATGAGAATGTTAAAAAAAAGTTCTATTTAAAAATTACTGCTAAATTAATAAATATTTGGCATCTGGTCTCAAATTGTTTGTATATTTAGCAGTTTGAAAATGAACCAAGGTCAACATTCTAAAGCTGATTAGAACATGAAGTTAAAATGCTATGCTATGATATTGTTAAAACGTACCATCAAAGTGTTTGTGTAAGGAAAACAACATTCATTGTACACTTATTATAAATAAAACTATAAATTATTAATAGCAAAGCTATTTTGTTTAATCTAGGTAAGATTATTTGACTGCTCTTAAATACAGTGATGCGTAATTTTTTTGAGGTAACCTTTGTGAAACCTAAAAGGAATCAAGGTAATGCAAAATCTGTCCCCTACTCATGAAAGCATAGAGGAATCAATCTCATCTAACTTTAGCCATCAAAGAGTAAGTAGGAACCTGCTGAAGCTCCCAAATCTATAAGCACTGAAAGAAACAGATCTTTAAATTGTACCAAATTGCATATTTTTTTTAAAAAAAAGGGGAAAAAAGACATAGGTAAGCAAAAATTGTTAGCTATTGAAAGGGAATATAGGAAGATGGTCCAGCAACCTGAGCTCTTTCGTAACCTAAGATCAATGCTGAAACTAAACGTTCACTATATGTCTTTCCATGACCCTTTAGAAGAGAACAGGTTGGGGGTTAAATTTCATTTTTACAGACTGTTCCTTCATTTCACTATTTCTTCTTCATTTCTGCCCCTCTACTCCACTCTTGTAGAGACCCCACCTGGAGTACCTGTGTCCAGCTCTGGAGTCCTCAGTACAAGACAGACATGGACATGCTGGAGCTGGTCCAGAGGAGGCCACAAAGATGATCAGAGGGCTTGAAAACCTCTCCTATGAGGACAGGCTGAGAGAGTTGAGGTTGTTCAGCCTGGGGAAGGCTCTGGGGAGACCTTATTGCAGCCTTCCACTACTTAAAGGGGGCTTACAAGAAAGATGGGGATAGACTTTCTATCAGGGCCTGTCGTGGTAAGACAAGGGGTAATAGTTTTAAAATACTAGAGGGTAGATTTAGACTAGATATAAGGAAGACATTTTTTATGATGAGTGTGGTGAAACACTGGAACAGGTTGCTCAGGGAGGTCATAGATGCCCCATCCCTGGAAACATTCAAGGTCAGGTTGGATGGGCCTCTGAGCAACCTGATCTAGTTACTGCCACAACTTAGAGTTTATCTTTTGGACAAAAATACATGAAATTTCTGTTGAGGAAACAGATAAACTCCATACAGATTTCTTATCAGGACAGATTATTTCAAGGCTATTGAGAAACCCAATTTAGTTACCCACATAAGATCAAAGACAACACAAATTTTAAAATCATAGTTTTGTTAAAGAGTCTGTCTCAAACAAGTGTTGTTTTACATTAGCACATACGGCTTAACACTAGATCCAATAAAAGATATAAATGGTCGCAATCCAGAAGTTAAGAAAAATATACCTGATTTTGAACTACAAACTGCCCAAAATGGGACACAAATCCTCCTGACTTTCCAGGGAACATCAGATACTTCAGCACAGAATCCCAAGTACTAACAAACCCACCCAGACCTTGCAAGAAGAGTCTTAAGCACAGCAGTGCTTTAACTCCTACATCCTCTGCTGCACCCCAGCACCGCAATCAGGATCCAGAGTTCAAGCTCCAGTCCTCAGGACAGATGCCTACAACTTTTTTTTTTCCTCCCCAACGAATTGAGCACAGTTCATTGTCTTCCTGCTAAAGAAAGGCTAGAGACTAAAAACAGGAAGGCTGTATTGTGCATGATAGCCATGTACTTTCAGCAATGGCCCAAGACACAGGAAAACACAAGACTTTAGGCCTTTTTTAGCAAAGTGTTTAAAACATTTTGAGCTTTGATTAATTTACGAGTTCAAACCTTACTAAAAAATAAATGACCAATAATTAATAGTAGTAGTAATAAAAACACCACCACAAACCTGGATTTCTATGTGACGAGGGTTATCAATGAACTTTTCTATCAGTAAGCGATCATCACCAAAACTTGAAGCAGCTTCTTGAGATGAAAATCTAAAACCTTCCCTTAAATAATGAAAACAAAAAGAATAATTTGTATTTTACAAGTTAAGTTCTAAAGTATCCAAGCAGAAAAAACACTTATTCCAGTCCTCTAGCAGACTTCAATCAACACAATCCAAAACCCAAATTTTACCGCTTGCATTTGATTCTTTAATGAGTACCCCTTCTTTCATTTTTTCTTACAAAAACCAAAAAAACCCAAACAAACCCATTCTCAAAGCACAGAGAATTTCAGTGTGTTTAAAGAGTCTGGGCATTTACAACAATTATTCATACGAATTTTCTTTGTTAACATTTTCTTCTGCCAAAGTAATGAAGTAATAGAGATTTAAAAACCAGTAATTACAAAGTAGTTGTTACACAGAAGTAAAGGTGAACCTATTATTTAAGGTACACAGCTCTCTTAATACTTAAGAATAGCAGAGATTAGTTGCACGTTATTTAGGTGAAAGAACTGCAGATATAATATTGCAGAACTTGTAAATTCAATCACTAAACACACAACCTGAAGATTCAACACTTCACTTTACAGAGTGTGCCAGTTGTATTACTAGTTTTTTCCTGCACTGGAGCGTTATATTCGAATATTCTGTATACTTCCCTCTTTTTTTCTCTTTTATGTATGTAATTACTCAAACAAATAAGGGCTGTAAGATACTATATTATTAACTTTCTCATTGCAGGAAGATTACTCCTATAGGGCATAACTGCTGACAACCAACTTCATGTACAGCTTTCTCAAGGTGAAATGCACCGTGATGCAAGTATACCCAAAGGCCCCACAGAAGTTTTCTACAAGGTCTTTAACTGGAATATGAGTCTCATTTATGTTGTTACATATGAAAAGTCTGGGGTAAATTTCTGTGGGATTGACTACTGTAATGCAGAGGCCCTGATAATTGTGCCCAGAAAAACAACTACATCATAGGTGAGTTGAAGTTTCTGTGCTTTCCATCTCTTTAATCTAGTTTAATTCCACAAACAAAACCCAGACAATAGAACCATGAGGTAAATAAATTTACAATATAGAAACATGTATATTTAAAAGTATTTCTTCACCTTCTTTCAAGGTTGTTAAATAATATACATTACAATTTTGATATATTATACTCAATACACAATCTTTCCTAAATTCATATTTAACCTCAATATATTGAATTATTAATAAAAAGAGATTTGTGATTCTGTATGCTACCTGATCTATCCAAAAAAAACGAAGTGAGGTAACAAATAGCCAGACACAGTATTTCTTACTGAAGCAGATTTAGAGTGACTTTAACTCCTATATCAAAGGCTTTGTTTCCTTTTGTAACCATTCTGTCAAGACAGTTTTATGCACAACTGACTTTTTCCTTCACTGAAGTATGTGCTAATTAGAAATCTAAACTGCAATATTTGTTAAAAAAAAGTCAGGTGCCTAATTATCTAATCCATACACCTGTAAATCTTTTTAAATTATATTTAACAGGAATGACTCAGTCAAGTATTCTGACCTTGTCTGCATCTTACAAACCTGTGCAGTTGCATCTGTTCAGAGATTAGAAATTACCGTAAGTATATGCTTCACCTTCGTTGAAGAGATCATACTAACTAAATGGAGATGGATCTGAGTCTCTATGAATATTTACAAAAAAAAAAAAAAAAAAAAAGTTGCTTAGGCTAGAAGATAATTTGTATTTGGAGTATTATCCTTTCACCAAGCAAGAGCCATACAGACCCTCACGGCAAGGGAGACGTTTCCCACACAACTGTACTGATGTGTGACCAAGTTCAAAACTTTCCTGCCCACGCTAACCCCAGAAGGGACGCGCAGGGATACATGAGCTTACTGCCCCTGTCTAGGCCCGGGTACGGTCTACCATACAAGCAACATGCTGCCTGCAGCCTAATCAAGCCGTGACGTTTGACAAGACTCAATCATTCAGGCTGATGTACCTCACCTATAAGACCATCACTAATACCCTCTACATTACGACTCAAAGCAAATAGGCACTCTGGTCAAAAGATTCCTGAGCAGAGGCTCTGCAACAGACCCAAACTCCAAACACTAACCACCTACTAACGCTGCCACCTCCACAGCCTTCCAGTGCCAGCCACCTGCAGTGGACCAAGGGGCAAGGAGCAAGCAAACAGCAACAGCTAAGAGGGGCTTTGACAGGAGATACTTTTGTTAGTTTCTCATAAGGAGGAGTTGGTGGTAGAGGTAGTTTTAACAGCAGGGTAGGGGTGAGGTGGGGGTGTTGGCATTTTGGTTGCAAGCTATTTATTTGTTCAGGCAAGATTTTCTGTTGAAGTTTTTTCTTAGGTTCTCAGTAACTTTTAGTGGCAGTTTTCAGGTTTTTTCCTATATGCGCATTTGCTGCTTTTAGTTGCTTCCTTTAGCTTCTGCTAGCTGTTTCCCAACTCATAGATCGGTAAGACTGGTTCATGATGAAAAGGGGCCCATAGCTGCCTGCTGCAAGGATGACTCATGCCACCAAGGTCAGTCACCTGGAGTCATACACCACCACAGAGCCAGTAGGCTGATAACAGTATGGCACCATGAAGTACTTATGGTGTCTCCACAGCCCCAGCTGCAGGAGTACGCATCACACGTCAGATGTCTCTACCCAGGCTGGGCTCGGAGCTGGGGGCTGAAAGGCTTAGTTCCGTGCCCATGCCTAAGGCAGGCAGAGAACACCACTGCCTCTCCTCAAGGACAGGGTGAGTGGGTCATGCTGGTAAAAGCTGCACACTAGTCAAAGCCTAGAGGCATTGGGGGAGGGAGATAAAAAAAACCAAGAGGTCCACCTGAAGCAGTTTTTCATGATGGCATGTGGCTAAGGAAACAAACGGGCTGGAGCCTGCATGCAGACACAGAACTGCAACATCCTTAGAATAGCTGCAGGGTGGGACAGGTCACACAACTGCAATGCTGCAAAGAATGGCTTTAAACCAAGCAGCAGGATAAGTTTGCCCTTTTTATGAAAGGGCACCTCGAATATATAGATGTCGTCTTGGGAAAGGGCAAGAGGGTAAGAACTGGAAGGTCTGCAACAAGGAAGAGGCCAGCCAGTATAGGTAATACTACAGCACAATTTTGTTAACAGTTCATCTGCTCAAGCTGACAAAGTGGACAAATTCTTCTTCAAGCAACACAAAGTTTTCAAGACCTCGAGTGTTACATGGTTTGGGGTTTGGGGGGCTGTGGGTTGCTTGGGAGGGGAAAGGGTGGGTTTTTTGGTTTGTTAGTGGTTGGTGAGGGAGGTGTTTGGGAGGGGTGGTCTTTTGCTTGGTGGTTTGGGTTTATTTGTTCCTTTTTTTTTTTTTTTAACAGAAACTGACCTCCCTGATATCTCTTGGAAAAAAAAAATACAAAAAAACCACAAGCAAGCTGGGAGGTTTCTGATGGATGCTGGGGAGAACTTCTCAACACAGACATTAGATGGGCTGAAGAGGAGGAATTACCAGTAGCAGAAGAGGATGGAATCAAGGATCTCTTGAGAAATTGACCCATATAAGTCACTGAGACCAGATGGGATGCTATGAGAGGTAGCTTGTGTCATTGTGAGACTGCTCTGTCATCTTCAAAAGGCTTTGGAGGTCAGGAGAGATTCCTGATGACTAGAGGAAGACAAATACTGCATCCAAGTTCGAGAAAAGCATGAAAGAATCAGAAGAACTACAAGCTGGTCAGCCTCTCTTTGACTCTGGGGAAGAGTCATAGAGCAAGATCTCCTGAAAGCTATTCCTAGACACATGAGAAAGTGACTGAGATCAGACTGAATTTAACAACAGTACCACGCTTGACCAGTCTGCTTGTCTTCTATTACTACACCTATGAAATACAGGACAACAGTAGATATCATCTCACTCAATTTCAGCAAGAACTTAATGGCCTCCTACAGCGTCATTGCTTCCAAGGTAGAACATTACAGTCTACATAAGTGCACAACCAGATGAGTCAAAAACTGGCTAGATCATGGGGCTCAAAGTTAGCAGCACATCCTCTACCTGGAATCCAAAACAAAGGAATCCCTCCAGGAAACAACTATTCTGGAACCAGTTTAACCTCTTTATCATTGACCTGAAACATACTGCCAGCAGCCTGTGGACCACGCTAAACAGGGTCATCAATATACTCAAGAGACAAGGGTGCATTTAGAGAGACCTAGACAGTTTGGAGGAATGGAGTCACAAGCATCTTATAAATTTCCACAAGAACAGAAGCAGAGTCCTGTACCTAGCACTGACTAACTCTCTGCCCCGCATCAGTACAGGCTGTGGAACTTATTTTTAAGATTAATTGGAGGTCCTGGTGGATAACAGGCTGCAATGCAACTGTGATGACAGTAATGAAGGCTAATTGGATAGTGGGCTGTATCAACTGCAGCACAGCCAGCAGACCAAGAGCAGCAATTATTCTTTACTCAGCACCTCTTATACCATATTTGAAATATTACACCCAGTTTTGGACTCCTAGTACTAAACATGTTGACAAGCTCAAGTAAGATGGTCAGAGCGAACCTGAAAGACAACAAGGGCTCTAGTGGACATTTAATAGCAGCCTTCCAGTACTTAAAAAGGAGTTTACTAACCAAATGAAGCCAAGCCCTTCGCTGCAGTGCACAGCAGAAAAACAGAGACAGTGGCCATAAATTGAAGTGGGGAGTTTCTAACTGGATGTAAGCAATAGAAAATGACTGGAAAGAACTGAGAACCAGGGCAGGCTGTTCAGAAAGGCAGTAGAATCTCACTGCAAGACACACCTGGGCAAAGCTCTAAGCAACCACCTTCAAACTGAGTGCTGATCCTATTCAGAGAACGAAGGTGGATGAGCTGATGTCCTTAGGTGCCTTCAAACATGCATGATTCTATAAGTGGAAGAACAGGATGTCTTGAAAGGCTCCCCTCTCTCCCTACACTATGTTTAGTCACACTGAAGTGTAAGTCATATAAAAGTATTTACTGATCTTGTCACAAGCTTTCTTGTGGTTGTCTGAAGTAAGATAGCCCATGCCAACTTTCTGCCTCCAGCTCTGAGATCACCATTGCTGCTTGAATTCAAACCACCACCTTCTTCAAAGGCAGCCAGATACTATCAAAAGACTGCAGTCATTTGTAATATTTCAGTTTTCCAGTATCAGAAAACAGTAAAAGGAAATAGTCTTTTCTTGTTAAGGCCAGAATTAGAAAGGCTATCTAATTAAAAACAGATGTCTGATAACCATTAGTACAGTAGAATCCCTCTAAAACCATGCCTGATAAGTTACGTAAGCAATACATACTTAAATGTTGTTTGATTTTACACACAAAACCAGTATCGTTTGCTTCAGCTTGACTCCAAATTTACAAAAACTAGAATTGCCTAGTCACAGCATTTTACATATTTTTACACATGTAGCTGGCATGGAAATCAGTGTTTAAAAAAACAACATCAAAAAATAGACCATTTTTAGGAAACACTGCTCTTCACTCATCCAATTCACTCCTTCCCCTTACCTGAACACTTCTACAGCACATACCTGTGCACAACAGACCAAGGATGCCAGACCCATACACACCCATTTTTGCAGAGTAGTCTGACAGACCAAATGCATTGCTTTGGGAAAGTAACAAAATTTAATGTACAGGCTTGTAATAGGGAATGCTGTTTAGTTTTTTAAAATATTGTCCTCTCATATTGCACACTTCATATTTTCTTTGCCTTGGGAGGTTGGGGATTCAGAAATGGTTTGCTACTAATTATTCCACTGCTCATTCCTGCAGAGCCATTAGAAGATTACAACATCAGGGAAAAAAAATACTTCAACAGATGTTTATGAAAGAAGGTGGCAAACTGCACAAAATAATTGCAGACTACAAAAGCAAATTTTCTAGTAGTTCTCCCACATATCCTGTTGTACCATTCCAATGAACAGCAACAGCTGTGGAACAGTGGAAATAGACAGTGTTGTACCATAGGACCACCGAAGAAAAATTATAAGAGGTTCTTGGAATTTGAGAGCAGATGTTTGACTTGAGTTCGTAAAATTGGCATAAGCATCAAGAAAGAATTGAAGTAACTAGACAATTTATGTTTTCCTGTGATTACAAGTTAAAAGGCAAAAACTTTCATCTTTCTAAATATCTGTTGCTGGAAGCTGCCTTGTTGAAAGTTTTGCAAATAGATACTTACCAAGATGCAAAACTTCCATCTCTAGGAAAAGTTACAGAAGTTGAGACAACTGGGTGTGTGCAGAGCTAGCACAAAGCTCCAAATTTCTCAAAAGGGAATTGTTAGAAGATAATTCAGTACAAATTTCCAACTTACAGGTTATCACATTTGAGCTGAAGCTATTAACTAGATAAACCAATTTCTATCTGCATATCCATAGTATTTAAAACAAGGGCCAGTAATTCTAGTATGATGACCTCTGATGCAGAATCTATATGCCAGCATCTGTGTGCAAAGATTCATCACAATTTCTGCAGAATTTTTTTAATCCATTCTTTGGAGAAGATAGGGTCCTCAAGTGAATTCCTTCTCAGAGCTGCCAGCAGACCATTTGAAGCCAGGAAGCCTAAAGACTTAGTAACAAGTACAATTGGTATAAGCATACTGAAACCAAGAGAGCCTTCAGTTTCTTCGCAATCGAAGAAGGAATGATACAGAATGTTTGCAGATACTCGGATACCTACCCTAGTCATGTTTTGTCCTACTTCATCGTGAACTTCATGTTGCCTATATTTGGAAAGCACTTTCAGACCAGGCTCTCTGGGATGCAGGCACAGAGGCTCTTCATATACAGACCAGAGCCGGGATGATCAACTACAGACAGAAGTACCTCCACACACATAACAGCAGCAGAACTTTCCCAGACTGTGAAGAATCTACAAACCCGAATTCAATGTAAACCACTCTCCAGAAACCTGCACTTTGTTTTTAACATAATTTCAAGTGGATATCTATTACATGAAGAAAGTGCATCCTAAATTCTACTTATCCAAACCAAGACAACTGACATGGGATTACATTAGAGCAAAGCTAGTGTTATTTTAATTTCAGATATGGGGTAGTGGCTTGAACTGTACACAGAATTCCACACTACAACTTGACCGTTGTCTCCAGCTGGCAGCTGATCACAAGTGGTGTTCCCCAGTATTGAGGCCAGTTCTGGTTTAATACCTTTATCGATGATCTGGACGAGAAGATTGAGTGCACCCTCACAAAGTTTGCAGATGACACCAAGTTGGGGGGGAGTGTTGATCTGCTTGAGGGCAGGAAGGCTCTGCAGAGGGACCTGGACAGGCTGGACCCAACGGGCTGAGGCTGACTGTATGAGGTTCAATCAGGAGAAGTGCTGGGTCTTGCATTTGGGTCACAACAACCCCACGCAGCACTGCAGGCCTGGGGAAGAGCAGCTGGAAAGCTGCCTGGTGGGAAAGGACCTCAGGGTGCTGGCTGGCTGAACATGAGCCAGCAGCATGCCCAGATGGCTAAGATGGCCAACAGCATCCTGGCTTGCATTGCCAGCAGGACAAGGGAAGCAACTGTCCCCCAATATTCGGCACTGGTGAGTCTGCACCTCAAACTGGTTCAGTTTTGGGCCACTCACTCCAAGAGGGACGTAGAGGTGCTGGAGCGTGTCCAGAGAAGGGCAATGAAGCTGGTGAAGGCTCTGGAGAACACGTCTTATGAACAGAAGCTGAGGCAACTGGGGTGGTTTAGTCTGGTGAGGAGGCTCAGGGGATCTTATTGCTCTCTACAACTACCTGAAGGAGTCTGTGGACAGATCTCCTCTCACAGGTGACAAGACAAGAAAAAACAGCCTCAAGTTGCACCAGGGAAGGTTTAGATTGGGTATTAGAAAAAAAACCTTTACTGAAAGGATGGTCATATATTGGAACAGGCTGCCCAGGGAGTTGGTGGTATCACCATCCCTGGAGGTATTTAAAAAATGTATAAATGTGGTGCTTAGGGACATGGTTTAGTGGTGGACTTGGCAGACCTGGGTTAATGGTTGGACTTGATGATCTTAAACATCTTTTCCAACCTAAATGATTCTATGATTCTATGAAGTTTGGAAAAAAGCAACAGAAGTGAGAGTTAGGAGGGATTCGTATCTGAAGAAATGCAACAGCAGCCCTACCCAGATAAAGAGGTAGGGGACAACACAGCAACCTTCCAGAGTTAAATGCACATGAAGAGCTATTTCAAGGAAGAAAACAATTCTAACAATGGTAAAACTATTCTAGTATTTCCAGTTCAAAATACTAGCTGAAAGTCACAGAAAACTTAGCTATAGATAGAATAATATCATAAATATTTAGAGAATCTAAGAAAATCTTCATCATTGGGGATATTTAAGAGATGTGAAAGGTGAAGCACCAGTAAGTTACCATAGTGATTAATTCTGTAATTGTAGCAATTAAGTAACTCAGATCGGTCTTTTCCATTTCCAGTGGCTACCTCCATGTCACACCACACAATAATGTAAGCCTGCTTTTAATATTATACATAGTCAGTTGAGACAAGAAAGATTTTCAACTACCCTGAAAATTGAAAAGTATGTTTCAAACAATATTAGTTTATAGACAGGGTTGGTTTTTTTCATATGGCATTTGGAATTAATCCCACATGACAAAGCCAAAGCAAGTTTACAAAGCAAAATATTATCAGCAATTCTTCACACTCACCTTGCATCTGTGAACCCTGAAATGGAAAAGGCCATTCACATATCAGCTTTTCAGAGCTGCCAATAGCTGAAAATTAGTTTATCTTTAAGATTACATGGATTTGATGCAGCCAGACAACAGATGAGGTCAACAACTTTTCATGTTAACTACATGTGAACTATCAGATAAGTTTTGTCAGCAACAAATTGAATCACCTTCAAAACACTCAGTTGGATGTTCTTCTTCAGACCCATTAAAAAGAATACTTAGCTCCGTAATGCAATTAATGGACATGTACAACAAATACTTCACAACCTCACAGAATTTCTTCAAGACAGACTATGAGAGAAACCCAAATGCAATACTTCACGTGCAAACACAAAATAAATCAGTTTCTATCTCCTGTTCTCTTAATCTCACCTTCACCTTCCTGCAACAGTTATTTTGCCTTAGTTGTTGCTTACCTGTAAATGTTAAAATAAGCTTTCCTCCTTGATATAAGATCAGTAACTAGTGTTGATCTGTGACTCAGTCTAGGTGTTCTTTCTCTTAGCACCTTTTAGATACTGCTCTACAAAATTACACCGTAAAGACAAGGCTTGCATAACTAACCAAAAGGATTATTATAAGGCCACCACTGGCAAATAAGGAGCTGAACAGCACTTCAAGGGCTTTCCACAAACAAGGCAAGCATCTCTAATATTATTAAATATCACTGGGTCTAAGTAATATCACTAAATTAATTCTGTATGCAAATATACAAAAAAAAGAGAACATCCCTAGCTAGTTTCTGTTGATATCAATCAGCTCTATCAGGTGACTCTCTAAACAGCAACCACAATTTTTCTCCAAAACGAATTTGCAATCATGATTTTTAGATCCGGTTTTCAATTTTTAAACAGTTACTTTAATTGAGCTCCTTTGCTCTTTCCCGAGCAAAGCATTAAATTAATGCCTTCCTTTCAAGTCCAACAGATGCAACTGCTGCCTGAACAAGATCAAGGCAGTAATTTTGGATTCTAAAGCAGTAGGAACAAAGCATCCTTGTAAGAAAGCAGGTTATTCTAGATCTTCATTCTAATGTACAAAACCTTATTTTCCTATTGAGATTTGAATATAAATGGGCTACAGTTAGCAAGGTACAAAAAAAACCCACCATGTTTTCTTTAAATCTAAAATTTAACTGCTAGCTATTCATTGTTCTTTTTTCGAGTTTTTAGTTTCTGAGAAACAAAAATTTAACAAGGAACACAAAAATATGACAAGGGAATCTTGCAGGTGACTAAAACTAATGAAAATCTGAGTTGTACTTTGAGTTGATTCCAGCATATGTGCTGCTCTCTCCATGTGGAAAAGAAAACATTTAGAAGGTTATCTGATTTTGGATCAAATAGGCTTTTGTTACAAGTCTTTGAAAAATCCCAAAACACATTTTTCTGTAACATCAGCGGCATGAGGGGTTGAAACGAGACTCCTCACTGCCAGGATATTAGCAGAGAATGGACTGTAAAACTTCAAGTCAGTAAGAAAGCATTGTGGAGTGTTAGGGATTCAGAGAACCATTAAAAGACATGAAAATGCCTGCATCCTTAAACAAACACTGTTTCAAACCCACAAAAGCACAATAGTTTGCTGAGACAAGTATTTTAAACACAGAAGTATGAAATTTATTAGAGTACATTCTGGAAGCACCGTATGTGTTTCCACACATGAATAATCAGTCTCATCAACTCTAACAGAACTAATGGCATGCATGAATGTTTGAGAATCCGGGCCAATAAATATTCTACCACAGACAATTAATAAATCAACATTCTGAAAGGCATACAGCAACATTTTATTTACAGTCTATCATTGGACTAAAGGCAGTTGCAAGTGTTATTTTTTTTTTACTCAAATTAATGGACCATGTTCTGTAAGGTTTATGCAAAAATTATTTTTACAGAGAGACATGCAAACTCCCAAAGTATACTGCTCACTATACGAGAGGAAGAAAACCAAATAATATCCAGTTTCTCTGTCTAACATTTCGTATCTGCTCAACTGTCAGTTCACAGCGGCTTAATGGGACTTTGGTAACTGCAGCATTCATCAAGGCAAGCTTTTGGACAGCATCTCACCTGGTCTCTTCATCATCCCAAGCGATTCTCATGCCTTTCCCACCACCACCTGCTGAGGCCTTGATCATGACAGGGTAGCCTAACAGCGGGGAACAATTAGACAGAAGTTCAAACTTTGTTCAGTTGGTCAGAGGAACATGACAACTGACCACATGTCCAATAATGCCAGTAGACAATAACTTCGTTTATTAAAACACTTTGTTTGGAGGGAGAGGAGAGGATTTGTCTTTTCAGGACTTAGCTGTCAGTGCAGTGATTTCTGAAGCCAAGAAAGGTTGTCTTCTTCATTTCATTTATAACAAAAAAAAGCACTGAATTAATTATTCCCAAGTAGCGAAGTGATTTATGAATAAAGGCATTTGACCTTTTTAAGCTCACAATTCTTTAGGAACAAAATTTTATTTCTTTGTTACTGCTGAAATAAGCTATGTTGTGATAATTTTTTGAAACCAATTACTACCAAAAATAAGCATGAGATCTTCAAAAACTATTAGTCAAGAGATTTAGTAAGAAAACCTGTATCTTACCAACATTTCCGGTGTAGTACACTTTAAATAACAGAGCACTTCAAGAGCTGTGCTACTTAAGTTATTGTATAATATTAAGTATCACAGAAAACAATTACTACACTTTTTTTTTAAACAATAAAAAAGGTTTTTCCCCAAACTGACAAGTAGTAAGAAAAAATGAGCAGCGTAAATCTGGCAGCATTGTGCATAAGCGGTAATATTTTACTTTCAGAACAAGATACCTTAATGTGACTATAAGTCAGGACCTTAGTTTTCTGAAAGCTAAAGGACAGTAAAGCAGTATGCAGTTAAAAGCAGGTTTAGTAATGATTGTTTACCTTGCAGTACAATATTTTAATTCAAAGCACCTTCCTAAATAATTTCTTAATCATATCATTGAACTTTGCTTTTCTCCAGCATATATATACAGAAGATTGAAAATTAAAGATCTGATTAGAAAGTTTTTGATGTTTCTGGGATAGAAAAAAAATTCAAGCCTTTTGCCTCCAGTATGCTTAATGAAAATCATAATATTAAGCCAAATATCACACCAGCTGGTAGTTGGGGGGGGGGGGGGGGGGGGGGGGGGGGGCGGGGAGCGGGAGCGGGCCGGGGAAGAGTCCATCAGTCCTTGCAGACTGACGATACATTCTACAGACTGCTTTTATCTGGGGACAGAAAGTGACATTTGAATATGGTTCCCAGCAGAAATGGTCAAGCCTGCTATTATATGTGTAACTAACATTTACAGTTTCTTTCTGGAATGTAAATCTGCTCTTGCTCTGTTAAGTGATAGCGATACAGTACACCCACCTCCCCCTCCAAAGCCATTTAACTGAAAGGAGGTTCAGAAGAAGATAATTAAAACCAGCAAGATCTGGAAAATCTTTTACTTAAAAAGACTGAAGCAGACACACACACATCAGAGAAAAAAGAAAGAAAAAAAAAGAAAAAGAAAAGAAAAAAAGGGAAGGTGACATGACACAAGCATAAAAAACAAGAGTAGTGTTGATTGGAAGACAGGAAAACAGCAAAAATCAATAAAATAGTTTCCAACATCACATGTTATTAGACTATGAAACCTCATGCTACAGAGCACTCACGTGATGGAAAGCTAATAGATAAGCACATGTAGAGCACAAATCAAGATCCTCCAGGCAAGGATGACCAAAAGGCTATAAATCCTCATGCTTTAGAGTCGAAAGTAATCTCTAGTTACTAGGTATAAGAATAAGACCAACAGAGCCATGCAAATAAGCTTGCTAGACTGTCTCTTATGTTTTCCTATGAAATATCTGATGCTGCCCACAGAGAGCTATGCGATGAGCCACAGTGTAACAATGGGTTCAATCCAGAACTATAGTAAGTATTTGCAAGGCCTCGACAATCCCAGAAATAAAGACATGTGCAGAATAACTCTAGATCGCATGCAGCAAACAGTCAAGTTCAACTCATTTTCATGAAATGCAGTATATGCAGTTAGCTATACAAGTAGAATGTATCTATGCTGTAGCTGTTTTTCCAGATCCCTGGCAACTGCCAGGCTCCTACACAAGTCACTGCCTATCTTGAAATAAAGCAAAAAGCATATTCTGTATGATTTTTATACAAGAAATGAGATTTATCCAGGTAACACTAGCAAACTTACACCTCTGGCAGCACTATCATCAGCTGGAGACTCTCTCCAACTCAAGAGGATGCAAGTCTGAAATTCTGAAATAAACATTGTTTTAAGCCTTATTATGGCAAGCTCACTATGGCAATTTCCATCACCTAATCTATCTTATTCAGTGCTACATGTACTTCAACAAAAATCATCATCAATTTTGCTAACAATTTCAGTCTAATATCAGTCTGTTGAATGGCTTGCTGATTTTAAATCTGTAAACAGTCTAGTCCTAATTTACTGTTCTTTCAACAGCAAAATAGGCATGTTGGCAGTGAGGCTTGGTGAGTCTTTACATGCTACAGATACATGGTTTACTGATGTCACTCACCAAGTGTAGGACCACTTTGCTTTCCTCCCCAGCCCACCTTTAATATATACTGATTACATGTCGACCACACTTGTATGCAAGGCAGTTAGAGATTCCAGAGAGCCATTTATAGTTAAAAATAAAAATTAAAAATAATAGTTTTAAAAAAATCCAAAGTAAAGCCTGTTTTTAAAAGATACATACAGCTTTCTAGGTTGACAAAGAAAAATTCTTTGCAACGGACCTCTACAAGTTAGGACAATGATCAGCCTGAAAATAAGGGCACTTGAACTTTTGTTCAAATATGCCTTTACATTCTACTTGCTCTCTGGGGCACTGAGCTAAGCTAAACAGCAGTTCTTTGGCCAGTACCAAAGAATGATGTGTGCTAGCACAAGAAAGGCTTTGTAGAATCTAAGTTTTGCATACATATTGGGTACAGGATGCTGGGATCAGTAAGTGTTACTTACCATTCTCCTAACCACTTTTGCACTATTCAGCAGCAATCAAAATTGCTGCAGTATGCACACATGGATTGGTTAGATTAGTTGTGGGAAGGGAGAGGTATGCGAACAATTTCTAGTAGCATTTATAAGGACCCATGACAACAGCAATTAAGAGTATCACAAAGCATGTGTATTTTTGAGTAGGTGTTAGGTTTTTGATCCTTCCCTCAAATTTTACACCAACTTACATGAAATTAAAATTGCATGTAAGAATAAAAACTACTCTTGTTCTATAGTTTTGAATTCTTGTAACGCCTCTGAAGGAGAGATTGGAAAAGATTTTCAAAGACAAAAACGTAAAAAGCTGTCAAATTTGAAGATCATCAGGCATACTTTTGCTGTTAAATAGGTACTATAAGGTCAGGACTACTTTGTTTCCAGAGCAGTTACTATGCTGAGAAACTGAATGGTAAAAGGAATAAACAAATTCTGGTGTCCCACAGCTGTTAGTCCCAACCCTTTGCCACCATGGTTTTAGATGTCACTTAACCATTTTTACGAAGTTGCAGGTAGTAGACCACCAAATGCATTGTGCAGGAACAGTTTAAGCAATATCATATGTGGCAATACCAGACTCTTTTCAATATCCATTATTGAAAATCTAGTACTAACTAAACCCATGTCAAACGAAACATGACAAAAACATGTTTTGCGCCTCTTCAGTTTTGTATAGACTTTCGTTTAGTTTAACTGCCTGCACTTCACAGTTGTTCAATCCTTTCAAACTGAAAAGTACAACCTTCTGGAGTTTCATCCGCTTCAGAAATCAAGCAGCCAGCATGTACAACATACAAATAGACTTAGAAGTAGCAGGGAGAAAGAGCCAATGTGATTAAGCACTACAGAAAGTATCACAAGAGAAGAACTGCCCACACAGATCAATAGAGAAGAGAAACTATATAGGAAGGAGCCTATACAGCAACTTGTGCTTGAACTTCGTCCAGTTCCTGATTTAGCCTAATACCTCTGTCATATTCTGTCTTGACAACTTGGGAGACCATATCTTCAAATGAGAGGCAAAAGGTAGGGTTTACTCCCATACTTAAATTTGTATTCACAAGTAATAGTCACTGGAACAGTTTAAGGCGGTGTCTCAACCCTGAAGTGCCACACTTCACTACTACTGGATCTTTGGCCAGAACGTAGCAGGGAGAAGGCAGGAGAAAATGCACACAGCAAGAGAATATTACACAACATTTTAGAGTTTTACTGGCTGATCCACAATGAAATTCAGTTTTAATAATTACTTAAGCATCCTTGGAAGACTGAGGCTCTGCATAAGTGAAATTAAAAATAATCTGAAAGTATTTGATTGCATATCAAGTGCCTTATATATAAAGACAAAAGCATTATATACATAAGAGACTTCAATTTCATCTTATTTTAGATCCTTTGAAATTACAGATCATTGGATTTTATTCTGATCAGTAGTCAGGATCAGACAGAAGTTTAACCAAACTAATCAACTGGTCAAAATGTGTGGGGAAAAAAGCTAAAAAGGACATTTTTCTTTCACTACATGGCATTATAGTACAAACCTTTGTTGTATCAAAATGGTTTAAGAATTTACCATGTAGATAAAGCACCAACCAGCTGTCTGTAATTGACTTTAATATCTACACATTTAAGACTGCCTTGATATAATGACCTCCAAAGTGCTACTGATATCAAAGATGGCAACCAGTCAACAGAACACCAGAAGACCTCAGAAGAAACTTAAGCCTTTAAAATTTATCTTTGCTATCTAGGAAGCCACTGAATGCCTTCTGACTTACCTTAATCAAAAATATTTTAAAATACTTGCAGGAACTCTTCAAAAAACAAGAGCAAGAAAGATTATTGAAATGAAACTGAACAGAAATAAAGTCATAATGCTATGTCTTTTTTTTAAGGACAAAACCCGATTTTATTTATAGTTCTCCTCTGAACGTCCCAGTTTGGTTGATAACCTCTTCCTTTTGTTTCTGCTCCCAAGACAGTAATCACTTAGTTTCCCAACAGGTACATAAAGGCAGACCCACAGAAATACTGACTTCAATTGTGTCAGCCTAAAAAGCCAGCCAAGCTTACACTGAGGGTTTTCAGGGCAGTTAACCAGTGCAGGGTAAAAACTCCAACTTAAACCTGAAGTGGAAAGATATTACAGTGATGAAAAGTCATCTGCAGTAGTGCAAGTCCCAATTTCTATTTGGCACATAAGGCACAGCTGTAGCTTTTGACACAGGTAAAATGTATTTGTAGCTCAATCAGTAACAGAAGCTTCAAATGCAGATATAGCCTTTGAATTATGTAACCATGATGAACCTGAATAGCATCTCATAGTTACTGTCTCTTAAAAGGAAGAAAAAAAAAACACACAAAACCCACCACTAAGAAAAATCTATTACTGTCTTAATGAAATTCTTCTAGAAAGCAGTTAAGAAATGTGGAATTTCAAGCATATGGTTTAATATTTTCCTTAATATTAAGCTTTAGTAAATAAAAGCCAAAACTCATTAAACACATACTAAACTTAACCTTCACTAAGATGTGTCCCAGCCAGTTTGCTGATTGTTCTTTTCACCATTCTGTAAGATACTCAGAAGCTGAATAGTGACTTTATTCCAGAAAGCACAGAGGAAAGGCTGGTGCTCTGGATGATATTCAAACTAACTGCAGTCCACATCACCCTAGTATCACTGCTGTCAGCCTCTATATAAAAAGAAATGTACCATGCCTAACTTCTGACTATCATGTTCAATTGCAGATATACTTTGAAATAACTCCTTTAGTGAGCTACTTATTATTGCATATTACATGCGTTCCACAAATTGTGGCTGCACTTGTTCTGTAAAGTCCAGTTTGCAAAGCTAAAATGTGATGATTTAAGACACAGGGCATTAACGCCTAGATTCTTCCAGCCCTATAAGCAACAGGGAACTTAAAAACTATTAAAACGTTATTTGTTCTATAGGGATTACTTATTACACATTCAATTTAGTCAACCATGTCTGCTGAGAGGCACACAAATCCCACCATAGCTAATTTAAGAACTTACCAATTTCCCTTGCAATTCTGACAGCTTCATCTGCATCCTGTAAAAGCAGGAAATGAGACCCAACGTTAATCCCATCAGCCATTGCACTATGTCCTGAGGGCAGTCATATATTGCACTACTGTCTCCTCTGATTCATTTAATGTTTGATTTTACAACCTTCTGACCCTTTTCAGCCAGAGGAATGTAAAATTAATACCATAAGTGGAATGTAAATTCTACCTCATCATTAGTATACTGAGAAACTCAAAGCAATGAGAAATCAGCTGACAGGAAACACAACCAGGATCGCAAGATGATTTTCTGCAGTTGTAGGAATTTAATGCTAGAATTTAGAAGTTTACAATCAATAATGGACCATAAATCAGATCGTTAAAGTTTGTCCACTGCCAGCTTGTTTCTGTCCTCACAGGTATTTCTTGTGTTTTCTGGTTGTTGTCAGTAGGGGGAGTTGATTCTCTATTGTTTGGAAGTGATTCAGGTTCAGAAAAAAATCTTGCAGAACTTCTTTAAAGACAAACGGGGTTTGTCTACTGAAAAAAAGAACACAAGTATTTCACTTCTGTAAGTTTTTACATCTAAAGACAGAATAAACCCTAAACGCATCATTGTAAGCTGTATCTGAAATTAGAAGATTCACGTAATTGTTTCCATTTAAGAGTCCGCGCAGTATGACAATTAGAAAAATCCTTTTATTGATGCCACATATTGCTTCAGCTGACACACTACTATAGCCTGGTACAGAAAAAAGTACTAAGAAACCCAGAGAATAAAAACCAAAATACTGGAATTCCACACTTTTTAATAACCAAATTGCTTCTCCTGCAGTAGTTAATTCTGATATCTTCTACTGATAGCCATTAGAAAGCAAAAGGGCTAAATTCCAGTGGAGCAGGTTAAGTTTGAAAATTCCATCCAAATTTGCTAATATTTATACTATTCCATGACATGCGTTAAAGAATTTGTATGGAAGGCAGTAATGTCTGGAAATCACCAGCTGCTAAGTGTGTCTGAAACTATGGGGGCTGACTTATGAACATTAAAATGAAACCTGATCTTTTTAAAGCTTTCAAGACAATCCATTTTAAAAGCACCCAGGTCAGAACCTAAAAAAAAAAAAAAAAAAAACCAAAAAAAAAAACCACCACACATAAGAAATGTTCATACCTGGTTCATTTATGTCCGATAATAAAACAAAATCCTCTTTAAAAGTCTTCAGTACCTAGTAACAGCCCCATGAAGAATAAGGGGGCTGGCAGGGGAAGTTGTCAGAAAATTTAATTTCCTTTCATTAGCTAGTCTGCTCCACAAATCGGTGCTTGTTAAGTTCAAAGCAGTCCTGAAAGCAACATCAGTTTTAAGTCTTTTTACTCCAGTCACATCTGTTAATGAGATTTTTCCAAATAACAATTGTTTTTAAGTCAAGAGATAAATCTAGAAACCCCTCCTCCAAAAAAAAAAAAAAAAAGAAAAATCAGGGTTTACTGTTTTATTACACCTTGCTGCTTTCCATGACCCTGCACCCTCCAAATTTTAGCTTAAAGGGATAAAATGCATGAAAAGGGTCATTTAAGAATGTTAGTGGTTTCCACACATTGAGTTTGAAGGTTCTTTGTTCCTGCCTGTGACAGTTATGCGAGAATACTTCCCCTTAATAGCCTCTCTGTCAGGAAGTGTTAAACCTGCCAAATGCAGACAATTAGAGCCTCTTGAACAAAATGCAGGAAGAGTGATGACTGATGAAGAGCCACGATTATAGTCGAGAAGGAAACTTTTACATTTCTTTTCTCTTGCAAATTTACTCATATATTTGCAAAACAGAATTAAGAGGGGGGAAGAAAACAGGGAATTTTTTTTTTTTTACTTAGTTACCTGCAAACAAGTGGCTAACTGATACGCTGCAGTCCACAGGAAGACAAGCTGCAAATCATTAGAGGGGAACTTTTCACTGCCACTGTATTTTTATACCTACATACTACAACAACTTTAAGTAATAAGCGGCATCATATCAGCAGCACTAATTGTCTCAATTCTGGCTTGAGCAGACTGAAGTCATCTGCCCAGCACAGTTATCAATTTACACTGTTTCAACATCTGCTTCTTTTACAGTTCTGATACATAAGAACCCAAAGTTACGATTAAAAAAAAAAAAAAAAAAAACCTACGCGTAGGTTCTTATCCTACAGTGAAGAATAATATATCCTACAATAAAGAACTTATCCTACAGTTCTTTATCCCTCAGTGAGCATTTCTGAAATAGAAAACAAAAATGTGCTGTGCTTTTTAAAAAACTAATAAACAAAAATTAATAAGCAACAGACACACTGAAATCTCTTCTAAGTCTTTTGATCTTTTCCCCTTAAGAAAGTATGTTTTAGTATTATGCATTTCACCTGCAAATTACAGAAATATAGCTGCAGTTTGAGTACTCAAAAAGTTAGGACAGTTATTTTAGATTTGTGGTGCAAACAGCTTATGGTAGATACACAACATTTGCCATGGGGAGGACAAAAAAACTGAATGCTATGACACTGCATAACACACAAGTCCAATGTGTGCACAACCACACCGGTACTAAAAGCATTTTGAATCATTTAAAAGCAAAAGTCCTCACTGATTTACTGCTGTTTCCTCCAAAAAACACATTAGCTACACTACCGTTTTCCCAAATTAAACTGGAGACTGTAAAGAAATATATGATTTTAGCACCACCTTTTATTGTACAAATAAAAGCGTTCAAGTAATGGTACAAGTTTATAAAAATCGTAAGAGTTATAGCATTATGTCATAGCGTTTTCATAAAAATACTCATTTAGCATAAGCATGTCTAACCTCCTAATTTCATGGTCATGCCTCTTCGCCAGGTACCAGCAGGTGGAGACAAAAAAGTAAAACTAATCTAATGTAGAGGAATGCCAGGACAAAGTGTTTAAGAGAATCCTAGAGCTTTAAAACATTGTCTTAATTATGAAGAACTTCATAATAGTTTTCATGGCTGAGGGTGTTGGGGTTAGAGAACCTCCTGTTCACGTCTAGTCTCCAACAACTTCTCCAGCAATAGTGGTCATTTAATACTGATGTCAATACCCCAAACGCAAGAGTACAGCCAAAACAGATACCTGAAACTTAACCGTAAATTCACAGCCTAGCTGAAAACCTTCAACACGTCTACTGACATCAGTGAAACTTAGTAGACACCCAGAGATGTTTATCTTCTGGGTCTACATCCAGCTGTGTTCTACTACCCATAAAACCAAACTGGCTGCAGGTGGTGAAATTATGTAAAAAAAAAAAATTTTTTTCCCTTGCCATTTTTTTGCCACTTTTTCACCATGGCACCTCCTTATACTCATCCTCCACTTTCTTCTTGTCACTAATTCCTCTTTACTCATTTGCAGACATCTCAGCTCTAACTTTAGCCATTACTTACACAGATCAACACTAATTCTTTTTATTAAGACTACTCGCCACTCACTCTCTCTCCCAATCAGATTTTAGGAAACTAATTGTAGTTACAGATTTTGAAATTAACTACCTTTGAATGCTTTTGTTGGCTCTCTAGCTGACAGCACCAGACTCAGGTTCCTTAGATGTGTAGGCTGGATAACCCTTGCCCCAGCCAACTGAGAAACTGAACCAGGGATGAGAATTACTATTCGTCCAACTACCCTCTCCACATCTTTCCATTCTCAGTTTCATATTTGATACAGCGTTTGCCTATATGAGAACAGTTAGTTGTGTCTACCGTGCCAAGTATCCTCCCATTCAATCCTTCCAGGTCCTTAAGTATACTGTTGAAGGGCTTGCTTCTCTTAGATTTCTAATTTAATTTCTACTCACTGGGAATTCTTCCGCATGCAACTTCTCCAAAATGTTGTTACAAAAGCTTAGCAACTCCAGCGCCTACTATATGTTAAGTGCTAAGCAACATAAGTAAGAGGGGGAAAACACCCTTTATTCATGAAGGGCCTACATATCTGCAGCACTATTTAGCAAGTGCTGGACAAAGACAACCCTTCAAGAACAAAGATTTTCATTGCAGTCCCCAGTTGAATAACAAAGCACTAGAAGTTGTTACTCTATGTCCACTTTAACTATTCATCCACAAAGAATACATGTAACTGATCTTTCTTAACTTCTGGCATTGTCAGTGGCATGAATGCAGCTTCCTTCCAGTTTTATTAGACTCCACTATAAAGATGAAGCCACCTCTATAATCAACTCAAGTATCAAGCATACCCTTAACTGCTTCCTAAGACCTTTAAAAATTTTGTTTCTCAAGAAAAAGAGCCCTCAAAAGACTTTGAAAGCTTCATAACTCTTGTGACCAAAGCAGGTCTCTCAAAGAATGGCAGAAATCCTATACAGTCTCCAACTCCTTGTGTGTTCTCTTCTGATTGCACCTGGTATCACACATCTTTGCCCTTCTCATCTTGGTATGAATTGTCAAAATACTACATCAAGCTCTAACAAAAGATCAGGCATACTGTATGACCTAATTACTCGAGTATTCATCCAAGCAAAAGACATTATCACAGGAAGATCAAAGGACAAATACAAGCACACATTTAGATCCATAGCAAGGACGAGAACATCAATTATCAGAAGTTTTATTTCCTAGAACTTGTAACTACAGCACTGGTTAACCCAAAATTTTCATCTTCCCTTTCTGATCGAAACTGCAACACTGGCAATGTCTGTAGACTCTCCTTTTTCTTATTTGGTGGGTACACTGCTGGGTTTTTTTTAATCTCTTGCTCTTTTTCATCAACACACTTCAAATAATCAGAACTAGTGCAAGGCTGAGGTATTTGAAATTGATACAATATGGACACTTCAGGATTAAGCAACTACTGCATAGCTCCTTTCAACAGCTGAGGATTGGAGTTGTCAACTCAATCCTACATTCCAGTTCACTTGATGTTAAAACTATCGTCGCATATAGCCAACTGGCAACCAGAACACTCATGTTCTTTCACTTTGTGTCAGGAACTTCAGATAGTTGTCAAACACTAGTGCAACTAAAGGTCTCAGAAGCAAGTGCATGCAGGTAAGTAGCTCAGTTTCACTGGTTATATGGCTATCTGTTCATTAACCACTATCCTACTTCGCCAGGTTTGTTTCTTTATATTAGCAGAGTAACAGATCCTTACATAAATTTTAACTTGAAACTCTGATAAACCCAGCATTTGGAGTATTTGATTCTGCATTAGAAAAAGTTTTATGGGTTTTAGATGATTAATTCAAAGTTATCTCCTAATTAGATGTTCTTCTAGAACTTATTTTCAGGATTTCTAGAATAATATACAGAATATCAGACAGAACAGAGGATCTTATGCACAACAGCTTGGCTGCTGTGAAATCTTATGAGCACTAAAGGACCACATACACAAGGACTGCTAAAACATGCAACATAAACCTGAAAGAATGCTGCGCTCAACTTATCACTGCCAGACTTCACTATTGCCACAAATGCCAGCCTAACACTCTTACAGAGCCCTCCAGAAAAGAAACAAGTCTTTGCACTTTACCTGTTGCAGCATATCCCACTGCCAGATATTACACACAACAGGCATTTCCATCACAAGTACTGAAGAATTATCTCGTGTGTTTGGACCTCAGCTAGTTCATTATTTAATCGTTCTCTCTCACTAGCCAAGTTCTCAAGGCATCCTCATCAGAACAGGTAATTTTGTGGAGACTTAGCCCCTCTGCACTCTATTCATCTTTCTCATTTAGTTAAGTTTGGGTTTTTTCCTTCTAACAGAGCTTAAAATCCAACTTGGCTGACACAATGCTGAACACCATTGCCCTGGTATATGTTGCTCCTTAGAACACTGTCTGCATTCCACCAATATATTCAGTTGTTCCCAACTATCTTGATGTTTCCTATTTCATCATGTAAATAAGATATATGATGATCAAGCCAATATCAACTGTCATAAATAAAACCTGAAAAGCTTTCCCTTTATGTTTAAATGTTTAAAGCTACATTACACTGCTGTTGAAACAAACTTTTTTTCATGCATCTTGAAGTTTTACTCAAATTTCACTTGAAAAATCTAACTTGACATGTCAAACAAAAAATTTGAACACAGGAGGTCAACATTTTGTAATACACCAAATTTTTAGGTGTATACAATGAAGGTTTTAAAGGAAAAAAGCTTATTTACCTACGTTAACACAGACTATATATGAAGACACACAGGAAAGCTTGTAAAAGCCCAATACTTAATCACTACCACAGAAAATAAATCAAAACCAAAACATACTTTATTTTACCTTACAAAATATAAAGGAACAACCAAAATATTTTTAGAAAACTCTTGGAAATTGGTCCTTCTAAAACCCCATGAAGAACAGTAGCTGTAGATTCAGATAAAGAGTCGCCAGCTTCCCCACATCCTCACCCCAAGTTCTGCAACACATGGAAACCTACACCAACATCCATAAAATGGAAATTTCATCACTATTAACTTAGGGTTGTTGAGATCTTGGCAAACAAGAAGTAATCACCTGAGAAATGTAAAGACGTGTAGTGGAGTCACACCTGATTTTTAACACATTTACCTGCCTTCACATTAAATTTAAAGCAACGCTTTTAGGAACTCCATAGAATTAGTCCTTAATACACCATTTATTATGAAGGACTTTAGCTTCTCCAAAGGTCTCTTGCTAGTAAAAATCTGTACCCCATTTTTAATTACATCTTATTGAAAAACATGTTGAAATTATAATTACATTCTGCATCAGACCTTCAATAGGTGTACTTTGATTCAGACACTGTTCTTACAGTGGGCAGACAATAATTAAATGATTTCTCACCTTGACTACTCCATCAAAGCCAGGGATTGTGTTGACCTTCGCATTCTTGGCTAACAATTTGCTTTCAATCTTGTCTCCCATAGCCTGAATAGCATGTGTGTCAGGTCCAATGAAGGTGACACCTTCTGATGCCTGCAAAGAAAATTAAGTTATAACTTTAAGAGACTAAATTAAAAATCAGCTTTACACAGGTATTGCTATTAATTTTTTTTCTCTTTTTGAGCCAATTAATGAAATGCTTAGAAGACACTGATCTGTTTATGTAACAACCTAGCAATATATAAGCAGCATTTCAGCCAGTTCATTAAAAATGTGTATGACCTTGTGAAACTATGTATACACACAGATTCAAAGCCCCTATAATTAGCATTTGTATAAATCAAAGCCAGGCCAAAGAAAAATAGCTGAAAGTGGAAGTACTCCAGCTTGAAAGTTAGAAATATCCCTTGAGAAAACAGAGGCTAGTTAACTCACCATTGAAATAGCTGCAAGTGATTTACAAAGATATGCTTGCTAAACTGTAATGCAGTTGAAAATTCTATTATGCATTCCTAAAACCAAACCCTGATGAAACATCAAAATTAAAAGTGCAGTCTCTTACTCAATGAACTTAAAGATCTTGAAAATAAGGCAATAAGTAAAATAATGTTTCCCCAATTCTTTCAGGCAACTCTCTTTTCCAATACTAATGTGGAAATAGGTTAACATAAAATACTTTAATACTTCAACTTTAATACTTTAATATGTAGGTAGAACACTGATTTGCATTTTTCCTCCTCCTGTTTCTCTATGCCAGCAATAGACTTCAGTGATCAACTACACAGACATTTTTTCCAAACCTCTCCAGGGTCAGCACTACACTGAGCTGCTAAAGGCAGTTCTATCAGAACTGTTTCACTGGAAGTTACTGATGTATCAATGAGTACATGCATGTTTCAGGCAACTTAACATCTTTTGTACCATAGGAAAAACACGTCATAAGAATAAGCACACTAGCCTTGCACAATTTTTCCAACTGTTTCATTGGTGGAAGATTTTTTGGCCCAATTCTAAGACTCTTGTAAAATGCTTCAAAAAAACTTGTTTCCAGCCAATGGGCAGTTAATATCAACAGTAACACAATGGCAAACATTCTATTTCTTGTATCAGAAGTTGTGTCTTAATATCTTGTCTTTCTGACATACACTTGTGCTACATATGTTAAGGTTACAGATCTAGTCACTTAACAATAAAAAGTAATTTGCTGAAGCTTTGTGTGTTTCTGAGATGGTAGTGCATGACCACAGAACAGACATAGGAAAAATATGTTGAAGTTGAGGAACAATGTACTCCTATTCACAGTCTTGTAAGGGCTGAGAGCTTCCAGCATGCTTGGGAGTCACCGTTCTTACTGTCTGCAGCTTCCTAGCAGGAAGAGTGTCATAGCAGAAGCTCTGCATAGACAACTTCCTATCATGCCAGCTAACAGGAATCGGGTAAGTATTACAGACACACTAGAAAGCTCAGTGCAAAGACACCCAAACAAAACACAGAGCCATCAGTTCAGCTAGATCAAAGGCTTGTTAGCTTCAACTCACAACAAACCATCTGGGTTTTTATCTCAGCCCACTTCTCTACTACAGTAGGCTTATTAGCTCAGCAACTCAGTAATACTGATTTGATGAACAGCTGTCTACAAACACAAAGTTGGGAAGACTGCAATAGGAGGGAGGAGGGGATAGGAAGACCAACACAGGGGTGCAGATCTATTAATATTATAGTGTCAAATAATCTGGATGCTAAAGGAATTCATTATTTTTTAGATGGAAAACCACAGTAACAATGTTTTGAGCTGACACTTTCAGAAACAACAGCAGATTACAACCTGAAACCTGGTATTTCATTTCCTCCTAACACGAGAGATTTAAATAGGTGCCTGCATACAACTGGAGGTAGGGCAGAGTTTCCTGCTGTCTTCAGACTGTATTCCAATCTCAAAAAGCTTCGTGGAAATGGTTCACTTACATACTTGACAATTGGAGATTACACTGTCCCTGTGGACCCTGTGGTGTGGAAACACCATGTTTCTACAGTTTCAGCCATAACATTGCCATCTGCACCCTGATCAATACTACTTCAAAACCTCACCACATGCTGCTTCCTCTCCCCACTCTCTTCTCAAAGTCTACCATCAAAACAATGCAATCCCCAGAGGTCAAGAGAGCAGGTCCAAAACTTTTGCTGCCCTGACAGACCATCCAATACTTCCAGCTTGCAATTTATCTCCAACGCTCTGCTCTCACATTATTTCTTTTCCTCCTCTGACTTTCTTCTGTCAGAAAATAAGAAAACTTTCATTTGAACTGGAGGTTACAGGTGAGGATGGGAATTACATTCATGGCATCAGCAAGCATCTGCCTTTCCAGTGAAAGGCATGTAGGGGACATCTTGCTTGACCTACTGTCTCCTCTCACTGACTTGTGGTATGGACTTTCAAAGTGCCCGGTTCACTCCCTGCTCCTGTCCAAACAGGTAGTTAGGTAAGAAGGGAACAGCACCATTCAGGAGAGATTCATGAACCACCTGAGAAGGAACACTCCAGGTCATTTCAAGAAACTAATCTGCTGCATCCAGTATACTTGATACATGAATCTTACAGAGCTGCAATATTCCATGTGGGTACAAGCAATACTACTTCTTAAAAATTAACTACTAGATGTGCAGCAGATTCAAATTAATGCAAATATCACATGGTGCAACCTACATCTTTGTCTTTTTTCCATGTATATTTTTAATGTCCAGAATTTGCAAACTGCACTTGTCTACCCATGTACCTCTTGGCTTTAACTGCTCTGAATCTTTGTATCTCACACAGAACTGCTCTTTAATTGTGAACAAACAGCAGCTTATTACCACCAGCTATTCCCCTATACAGTTAGTCAGCTAGGGTAGTCGCCACATTTAGTAATTTCCCAGCAACAAAATGTGAAACAAAATAGTTTAACTCCATCCATGTGATATCACACAATTCCTGAAACCATATAACTCGGCATGTTGCAACATCCATAAATCAAAAATAAGGTAGCAAACCAAGGGAGATCTATTGGTTTCCAGTTTCCAGTATGTCAAATCATCTCTTGCACAAAAAAGGCGTGTATTCTCTGACATGACTTGCAACTAACTTTGTCTAAGCTTACAAAAAAGACTGTCAGCTTAAGGCACTACCAAACAAACTCTTGCAAGTTTTGCCACAATAATTTAAGAACCCATCACTCAAAGATGTTTGCTCAAGACCTCTGCCAAAGTTTCTCAACTCATCACCAGAAAAGTGCCCCAGCTTCTCCATTGACAATACTCACATGTAATGTACTAAATGACCTGTTCAAACTCTACTGCCTGACACTAAAAACAGACCACAAGAAAGAAAGTAGCAATAACATCTTCGGCTCCCACAAAGACTTATCAGCACTCACCCATTAGCATCCTTACTTTATATAACACACAGAAGTGGTGAAACTGTGACAGAGTAACTTCCCGTGCCTGATGACAGTCCACACAGATTTGCCAGCATAGCAGCAAGCACTAGAACCTCTACTATACAGACACAAGCTTACACACTCCATTTCAAACAAGTTCTTCCAAAAGTTCTCTTACTGCTCCACACATTCAGCAGCTGCTCCAGCCTTGAAGACTAATTATCTGGCTGAAGGAAACATATCATGCTTCACCATAAACATGCACCAGCATTTTCTTTAGAAACATACCTGTGTATTCACTGCTCTACTTTGCATATGCAAAGGCACAAACAATACTGAATATTTTATAAAAAAACAATGTCAGAATATATTCTATGCCAAGAAAGTTAGTTCTTTCTTTGTCTAAGTAGTAGATATTGAAGAGTTTTTCTCAACAGCCCTGTTTTTGAAAGCAGCAATAAATTGGTTTAATTTTAGTACTGTAAGAATCACAAGCAGGTAATTCCCCTTGGTTTTGTTTTGGTTTTTGGTGCGTTTTTTTTTAAGCCAGACTAAAACCTTATTCTACCCTCAGGGAATAGAGGACCCCAAATATAGCAAAAACTAAACAACACTGAAGTAGGACAAGCAAAGATAAGATTTGGAAAATTCGTCTGGGAAGTCTGTGGTTGAGCTTTACATGTCTTGTCAACCATGTCTGACTGCTCTGGGAACAGAGTGGGCCCAAACAGACCTATGCTAGTGTTGAATTGCCATACTCCCAAAGTTTGGAAAGGACCCGTCTATCTGACAAACTCTTATGGACCTGAGGTAGCTGAAGAGACTGATCCTAGAAGAGGAGATTCTTTTGCATCTCTTCCTGGAAATTATGAATGCAGAGATTCACAATTACCGTGTTACACAGTCAGTAGTGGATTCAGCCTCAGTGACAGCATAAGCAGGACTGAAGACAGAAAGCATGACAGAGGGAAAACTGCATAATGAAGTTTTATACACGCTAGCTCCTTTGGCAACATATACTCTTCTGTGGGCTTATGAATATGTGGCAAACAAGCCAACTCACTGCCAGGCTTCCCAGAGCATGCAGGAAATGACTGAGCAGTTCCAACCCAGCTTTAGACAAAACAAGTGATACTAAAACTTTTCCTCTGTCTTTTACACATTAGTACTGTACAATTTAACACACTTTTTTGTGTCCTCGCTTAAGCCAAGGTATTTGAATCTGCACGTAACACCAGCTTAACAGAAGCAGCTCCAACCAACAAGGAGATACACCATGTACAAAAACACAGCTATCAAGAATCTTGTATTTTCTCTTTCCAGATCATTCCGTCAGGGCATTCTTCCACTCACAGCATGCTGATGTGGCAAAACACACTCCAAGTGCCCAGCTGCTTCCAGGTGCAAAAGCCCCTATAATTACCTTACCACACAGAAGCAACAGCAATAATGCAGGCTTTGTGCTCCTTCAGTCCCTGGTACCCAAAATGGCTAGTTGCAGGAAAACGTTTCCCATCTCCGAAGAAGAAATGGCTGAGAAGGATGGAGAGATTTCAGGAGCAATTGTGGCTGCTCTACCTTATTGAAAATAAACTTCCCTATGTAAACAAAGAGCTGGTTTTAAACAAGCTGATGAAGTTTACAGAAGAACCCAAATGATCTGTTGCATACAGACATTGAATCATATGTTCTCAAACTCAAGACTTAAATATGACGTCTTCAAGATTACCCAAACTCAGGGTGCTACTTATTGGAAGACAGTAACAGTAATTTACTCAGGACAAAAGAGCTTAACTCCAGCACCACTGACTGGGTAGGCTTAGAGCCTGCAGTGTTATTAAGTGACCAGAGAAGTACCTGAGCCAACCTAGTTGCTTTTCCCCCGTTCTCTCTTCTTCCTCTCCTGCACATCCCTTTCCACAGTTTTATTTCCCTCCTTTCTCTAAGGCAGGCTCTGGCACTCCTCAGTTGACCTAGCTGACCAACATGGCAGATGATAGCCTACGGGGTATTTGTGAGTGTTTTCCATTGCTTTCATGAATTAAAACTAGCTAGACAGAGAATCTTAATGGGCACTGAAGGAAGGACCACATAAGTTGCTGAATCACACAACTGGGAACAAGAACCTTCTTTTGGGTGAAGGAATATCCTCAAACTCTCAGGTGTGCAGCGGGCAGGGGGTCTGCAAGCTGCCATATCAGCCTGCTTTCGTGTTCGAGTCTGCATTTCTGTTTTAAGGTTTGTTTTAAAAGAAAGCATGTTGTTGCTTTTCTGAGGAGCTCTGTTTGAACCACAGAATAGTTGAAGTTTGAAGGATCAAAGCCATTGCTTGAACCAGCTCTCCGACATGTGCTGTCAAGTAGTGGAACAACTCAGAGGCAGAAGAGAAGCAGAAGCAAGATTCTGTTGCAGTGAGATAACAGCAAAATCAGCATGTGTGGCTAACAACTTGCCACACTTAAGAACTTATTGGTGAATGAGGTTATGAAGGAAGGTCCACAGATAAGAACTCCAGTAGAAACTGTTACAGGTCTGGTTTTCCAAGGGTTTTTGTCCCAACCCTCAAGTTTTCTTTACAGGAAAATCTGGAAAAGGTTTCCAGGAAATACTTACATGCAGTTGACGAATTCATTCACCACTGTACTGGGGAATGTCTGCCTTAATTTTTCTGCCCTCTTGACACAGAGGCAGTCAAAGAGGCAGATCCAATGGGGAAGGGAAGGGGCAGAAGTAGACTGGTAATCACAAACAGTATCAGAGTTCCAGAAAAATTGGAATCTTCCACAAATAAGGTCTCTCATCTACAGCCCACAAGAAAGAAATAGACCTGTACATGCAGCTGTCTGCAGCCACACACAAAGCAGAGCAGATAATCAGTACAGCTCAAGGATGACTGGAATAGCTAGCTGAGCTAAAAAGTCTCCAAGTCACATGATCTAAATGCAGGACTGACAAGCAGAGCTGGCAGCAAAAGCAAGGTCTAACTGGGGTTTGAACAACCTAGAAAATAACCAAGCAGAACCGAAAAAAATCCAGCTGAAGTGGCCAGATGAAATATCCAAAAGCAAACGAGATTCAGGAGTCCTACCAGAAAAAATACCAGGCACACTGACATCTGTTGAAAGAGGTGGGGACGTAACATCACCTCACAATACAGGAACTGTCCATTCAACACTGGGAAGAAATCCCCCCAGGAAATACACTCTAAGAATGTATTATAAGAAGCATCCACTCAACCTAGGACATACCGAACTGGTAAAACATTCTACAACAGAATGTGGTAGATATTCTGCTAGATGCACAGAAACAACTTACCACTTCAAACAATTGGGCCCTGTTGCTGCTATTCTGAAAAGTCAGAATAAAGAACATACAGAGGAGCAGCCAATGATCTGCCCAGGCATCAACCAGTAAATTTGGTACTAACAAATAGAGAAGTTCATTCTGTGCAGACTTATTTTAAAGCTGGAAAAGGCTTAAAACAGCAACATGCCTAGGCATTGTCATGTTACACCAAAGGTAGTAACTCTCCAGCAGTTCAGCAAATAAGAGTTCTTCCAGTCTTGTTTAGAATGAAATAAGCAAAACTTTTGAAGCCAAAAGAATACACACACATTTATATACACACACAAGAGAAAAAAGACAACACTTAGAAGTACAGTAGCATCCTTCATTAGAACAAGTATTTTAAAAAAATGACCCATGCTGAAGAAAAGCAAACTACAGCCTTCTGTACAGGCTTACAACAGAACAGCACAGCATCTCTTAAGTGAATACCATATGCGGTATAAGCAGATGGATAAATATGCTAGAGGGAGAAGGGTTGTAGCATCTACTTTAACTACACCTGTCTTTGGCTACTGTAGTTGTTTCTGGAAATCTGGCTTTTGTTTTGTGTGAGGGTTTGGGAAAGATTGGGTTACAATCACCTTGAGTTGCATAAGCAGCAGGCAGGTAGACTGTGATAACAACTAGCCTCGGATGTAAAAGGTTAATTGGCAACTGGAAAAGTGACAGAGCCAGATGCAACTTGCTAGAGGAAAGAGGCAGTGGTGCAGAACTGTGCTGCCCAGCCTGCCAAACCTCATCGCTTGTTCCAAGTTCAACTTTGAAATAAAAACTTACTGTTACTTGGCTCCAAAACACACTGTGCTTCAGAGGCCAGACCCACCAAATGAGCTATGTCACCACCTGTGACACTATACTGTGCCATTTTAAATATCTGTACCCTGTGTCTCAAATATACTATAAGAGAAACTGATACATTGGAAGTGCTTCTTTAGAAAAAAGAAAAGCTAGCAGAATAAAAAAAGCCTTACCTGAAACTGAACACAGCTGCAAGAAGTTTGTCTCACTTCTTAAAACAATTTAAAGAACACTAAAGCATTTTCACAACCATTACCTTAAGTAAGAAAAAAGATGACTGCTGGGCAGCAATACCACAAAAAAGAGAAAACTAGAATACACTTAATTTACCCGGAAATAAACCAACACAGCCTGTTTCTATGTTAAACCTTTGGCATGGGGAGGGAGATGTGTTAACAAACTCCTTTTAAGCCATTATTCTAAGAAATATTACCCAATTATTTAATCCTGGTGTGAACCTGTTCACGCTGATCTCCAAAGTATAGTTTAAACTATGCAGAGCCATGAAAATACATTAACCAGATACCAGTGTGACTGGACACTTCTGAAGGACCAAATAAAAGCAGGCCTTATACAGGCCCCAAATATGCCTTCCTTAATAGGAAGGAATACTAAAAGAATGCAGGAACAGCATATATCTATGTATCAGAGAGAGAGAGAGGCATATTGATGTATATTCAAATATTGGAGGTGGGAAGAGAGAAATCGATCTGTAAGAGGACTCTGCAGTTCAGCTTAAACAAAAGGCACAGTTGCTGACCCAGTATAAACACAATCTAAGGCTATTTAACTCCACTGTCCCAAAAACGCACGCACCTCAGAAAAGGTGTGTGACCTCCTGCATAACCAGAGAGTAGTCAGAATAAATTAGATGGTCAGCATCACCTTAAGCACAAATGCTGCACAGCAAATAACTTTTAAATAAACTTTTGTTTTATTGAATGAAGTCATCTCCCCCTTAATTCCACAGAAGTGATAAGTTTACAAAGTCAAAACTTTAAGAATCAGGCTAATCTGTAGGCATCCTCCTGAACAAGACAGAAGCTGTGAACTCATACTATAATAGATTATATGTACAAAGGGTAAGTGTGCTTTCATTGATTTAGTTCTGCATTTTAAAATAAAAAAGCCTCATTAACCAAACATTTCATAGTGTATATTACACTTCTAAGTGGGGGGAGGAATGCTATTCAGCCTCCAGGTCATATCTTTGCAAGTGAAAAGAAGCACAGAAACAGCTTTTTCCAAGGACTTAAAGCTACAAGACACTGTGAGAAGAACAAGTACCACCTCTGGGGAACTATTCTTACAAGTTTTCACTTTAGATCTGATCACCAAGCTGAAGTTCTACTTGATAATTTCACTTTGAAACAGTTTAAAGCCTTATATGGTCTATATATTATTTTACATCTTTGTCCAAAAGCCAAATGCAATATTGAGTTATGCAAGTTTTCAGCATTTCTCAAATACAAACTAAACTTGAACATACAGTTTGTATGACATGCCACTGTCGACGATGAATTGCTTCATCACCTGTAAAACATTCACACGCACACACCACCCAACACACAGGAACTTAGCCCTGATGTGTTGCAAAAAGTTGAGTATTATAAGTAGTAACAAATAGCCAGAAAATTTAGGGAGAAATAAACCAAACTCAAGAATTTTCCCTGGATGGTTTCCATATTGTTTTTCTTCACTTCATGGCATTGAAACCACCCTTGATTTTTACATGATAAAAGAAATCTGTGGAACTAATCCTAGAAACCTCTTTCTGTTTCCTTGCTTAACACCTCCAGGCGACAGAAAAGACAAAATGCTTCATTTGCATCCTTAAACATTAGAAACTGCGAATGAGCCTTTTCAGCTGCAAATGTTATTGCATCTACATTTCCAGAAGAGAAAGAAGGTTAAACAGCCTACTCAGGTTTATGTTAACTCATCTCTTTTTAGCACCAAGAGCAGCACAAAGAGCAGAGAATGTGGAAGCTTAACAGCCCAACCTCTTTCTTCATTACGTTCAATTAGATCCTGGAAATGGATATAGCTGCTGATTACACGAAGATAAAGAGACAAAATCAGGTATGCACAAAGGAAATGGCAAACACTAACAAGTATAATCTTAGACTTCTCAATCATCTAGCCTCACAAAGACCATTTCATTTTTCATGCAACACAAAAAAGTTCTATTGGTTGCATGACCACACAAGATTTTGCCTGGTGTACAAAGCAGCATTTGTTTAATCATTAATACAAACTCTTAAGTCTAAAATGTAATGTGCCAGTGTTGCACAAAGTCATCTTGAACATTAGGAAGGTAAGAAAGATTCCTTGCTTGATGTGCTACGTAGTACTCCATCTTACCAACTGAAGAATAAATTTGAACCACAGACAAAGAGCCAAACAACACTATTAAGCTACTTTATTTCAGAATACAATTAAGTACAACTTATTCTTCAAGAGTATTCCATCTCCTAACTGACAACATTTTTTTTGAAATTAGGATTCAACCTACATAGCATTTTTAATTTGTTTGGAGTAGAAAAAAGCACTCACTTGCAATTACTGTGCTGAATTCAGTAGAGAAAGTTAGCAGCACTTTATTTTCTAAGCCATTCGGCTTTCAGTCTGGAAAAAGTCTTCAGCTTGGTGGAGAACACTCAATGAGACATTTAACACAAAATATACATCACTCTAAATGAAAACCAGACGCTCATCGAGAAAAAGCAGGACAGATCGATGAGAGGGAGCAACACGGGAAGCATCCTTCTAGCCAAACCAATACCCCACATACCAAGGACCCGAATTCATGACATACAAAATTTTCCATATCAAACAAAGTTTGGTAGGGAAGACAAAGGGAATAACATAAACAGTTCAAAAACCTGAATGTTAGAGCAGATTAAGAAAAGGCATGGGCACAAGACTTTTTTTTTTTTTTTTTAATACAGCCATACTATTTCTCCTGTCCTGAAGATTCTACGAAGCTCAGCAAAGGAATATAGAACACAAAGCATTTAGCCTGATTTGTAAGTGCACCTGCAATGCCTCAGCTTGTGGTTGTTGTTTGGGGTTTGTTGTTTTTTTTTGGGGGGGTGGGGGGGGTGGCAGAGATGAGACATAAGAATACATTTAGAAGTGAACAAGTAATGAAAAATTAGCACTGCGTTATTAAGACACATTGAGCTTGCAGCCAAAGGATATTACTTGTATGACTGCAAAAAAAACTTAATAATAAATCAGAACTTGGAGAGAAAAAATTCACACTCTGGGGGAAAGAAAAAAAAAAAAGTCTGGTATTTTTCCAGACATTCTATAATGCTTTCAGAGTTAGGTGACCATCATTATATTAATGCTGCACATTCAGAGACCAAATTAAAACTTAAGGTGACTGCCCAAGCTCATGCCACCCTGAATTTACTGACATTTTAAACATCAGTACCCCTGGTTTGGATAGCCAGGGAAGCTAAGTGACCCTAGAATCATCTTCCTAATAGCCACTCTGCATACTGAGAAACAGAGTTGAGCAAAGCACACAACTACATTGAAAAGGGTCATTTCTCAAACACTGTAACAAAGAAAAAAGGCATTGAAGAAGCAATGCCCTTCATAAAAACAAGACTGTTAAGCCCACTGCCCTGACCAAATTCTAACATGGGTAGCTCCATTCTACCCACCCACAGCTAGCTCCCTTTTCTTAGCTGGCTGATGTAGTTTTAGGATCCTCCCTGTCCTCACATAAAGGCTACTAATTTACTTCCTGCCAAATAGCTGCCATCGATAATATCAGGACAAGGTGGTGTTTCTTCAGTAGATTTAGCCATCCTCAAACATCCGATAAGCAAGACCTTCAGAGTTTATAAAGATGCCAAAAACTATACTACAACATGCAGAGCAGACCAGCAAGTTCACTTCTGAAAACTGGAAGCATCTGCATCTTGTTAGTAAACGAGAGTTACTTTCCCGACAAGAAGAGAGCCATTAAACAGCACTAGATTTAATTTCTGACATTCAAAAAACAACATCATATGAGAAATAGGCATATTTATTCATAAATAAATATAAACCTGTTGATCACATTAATAAACATTAGTGAAGAGCTAAACAAGCAGTAAATCAATCATATTAGCAACAAAAAAGTGCATGTGCACACACCTGTTTGTTGGGTCTGGTTTGCCGTTTAGTTCGTTGCCCCCGCTCCGCCAACCAGGTTTCATTCACTGAACCAACACGCTGTCCTCTACCAAAGCCAGCGTATACTAACCCTGCAGCTACTAAAAACAACCATACAAGTAAATGAAGGACAGGACTAGGGCAAAAATTCCTCAAGATTAAAGCCATTATAAAACGCCAAGCACAGGATGCTATTCCATAGGTCATAGTAACCTGTCACAGACTAGTGACCCCAAAGTACAGTACCTCCACCCCAGGTCTCAATTACTCCTGCCTCTCACACTGCAAACAGCATCCATGTAGCTGTGCAGCCATCAGTTCGGGAACCATATCAGCTAAAAGCAGCTGAAGGGGCAAGGGGTGCTTAGAGGATTTTGAGGGACAGTCCCTAAAAGAGACAGTAACAGCAGTAAAAACTGTCAACAAATACACTGTCACCAGACATAAAATGGGGTACACAGATGAAAAGCATTCAGAAAAAGGTACAGGCGGGACTGAACAAGGCAAGATGACTGAAAATTACATTTGTGGTTGGAGATACCCGTGGCAGAGAGTCCCTAACAGGCAAGAAGCCAGGGTTACAGAGGTACTGCCATGGCAATGGTGATGACTGACACATGAGGTGGCTGCAACCTATAACTGCAAGGGATACTGGGAAAAAGTGGTCCAGCACAGGAATGTGTAGCCCAGAGAGGCTGTGGAGTCTCCATCCTTGGAGATATTCCAGAACCAACTAGATATGGCCCTAAGCAACCAGTTGCAGTTGATCCTGGTTTGAGAGAAGGACTAGGTCTCTGGAGATCACTTTCAAACTCATATACTCTATAACCCTAAGTGAAGAACATCCTGAAGATTACTATCTCTCGCAAAGTGAGAAGTGTTACAGCAACCAACAGTATAGAGAACTTGGCACAACCCTTGTTAAAAAACAAGACCAGACCCTCTTAGACTGTCTGAGATAAAGGGATATGGATCTTCCTACCGAATCTCACAACATTTGTTTCTTTAAGAGAAAGCAACGCCTTTGCCATACTGATATTTCTTCTTTACTGGTGGTGCTGCTGTCTCTAGCCATGTATTTCTACATCTGTACTAAAGTATGCTGCTCCTTTAGTTTTGCAGACAAAAGCAATATCTGTTAGATCAATGGAATTATTGTTTTAAAACAAAAGAAATCCCATCCAAAGGTTCCCATCTCCAAAACACAAGCTCATCCGATTGTATTAGGAAGCCACCACAGGATACAGCACACTGCTGGGAAGACACAGCTGGGGGCAAGCAGGGACAAGAGGGAATTCCCTACACCAGCACTGGTATGGAAGCACTTGGGAGAAGCAACTACAGTCTGAGGGAGGGAGGATGGTAAAGTAGAATCCCTGTGATGCCCTCCCATCAGTTCAGCGAGTACTAGTACATATGGGATAACATCATCAGACAACACAGCCAGCCATAGTAAGAGATACCTATTCACAGAATTCTGTTAAGCACTACTGTCATCACCTGCACCATTTATTTGTAAAAGGATACATGTAGTATTACTAATAGAAGATGTTCTTATTTAAACCTTACACACAGTTCCTTGGAGAAAACTGTGGACTAATTACCCTGTAATAAAAGATAACTAGCTCTCACAGCTGCCCACTGAGAGAAGTCCAATATGCTGCATTTAAGTAAATGAAAAATGGATTTGATTTTTTTTCCCCTTTGGAAAGTGTTCTAAGAAAATTCGAGGGTTTTCTGTATGTTCCAACAGTCAACATACACAGGCTCTCCCTCCACTTACCTGAAGTTTACATTAGGTATTACGGGCAGAGATGTGTGTGACTGTGTTGTCCTCTTAAATGTGGATGTTCACATACAATTTAGAAAAAAAGGCTCAGGTACTTTTGTAGGCAAACTTAACAGAAAAAATTACTCCAAATTTTAATAACTTTTAAGTAACGAGACTTGTATATACAAATTAGCCCTGTTCTTAATCTCACATATTCTCGCACAGATCAAGCAAGCAGATTTGGTCCTTTGCCTTCAGTTTAATAATAAAAACAAAGAACTACATATGATCATAAACACCACTACATATTATGAAAGTTTCAAACTATTTTAAAAGTATGCGTAAACTATACTTCTTGGCTAGAGTGAGTGAAATTGGGCATATTTAAAACTATTGAACAAAATGTGACGTACTAGTGGTATAACAACACTCAATGCTACAGTTTTGGACTAACAACTTCTTACTATTTCAGTGTCATAAATAAAACAAGTCAATAATATGTATCAATATGTAGTACTAGAGAATTTACAGACACTTACAATGAAGCAATCCATAAAATCCCCTTGTGGCCCAGCACCCTGTGAACCACAACCATTCTGAGCTCAAGATAAGGTACCGTGACAAAAGTATCTATCAGGTATCCCTTAATACCACCACCCCTGGATCTGAAAGGTAAGTTTTGTCTAGTGGTTATGGGTGGAACAGCTTTTTGGAACATACACAACCAAGTTCCTCTCTTCCAACAGATGGGCCCAAGAGTTGGACAGTCTTCACTCCTGCTGTAAAGTAATTAAACAAACAAATCTGGATCCTGTAAATAAGCATGTGTTTGAAATTAAGCATGCTTAAACAGTTGCAGGATAAGGACCTAAAATCTTTCTGAAAAGTTGACATCTTTCTTTTAAAAGGTCCCCACAGAAACGAGGATGGCAAGGGGGGACAGAAACTTGCATAAGCAGACACTAGTCAACTATCCAATTTTATTTCCCACCCCCCCAACCCTCCCCCCCCTTGCAAACTCAATGAGTCAGGAGTACTTAAGATGGTAGATAAAACCACAGTACTAAAATAGCAAAAGTTTTGCTGGGTATTTCAGTGAAGTTATGTGAAAATGGTGACATGCAAAAAATTCCAGAAGTCCAACCTCTAATTTATCTGCTGGGATAGAATTACTTTGAAATTTTTAGCAAACAGGATTTTCACTTGTGAATTGAATGTTGAAAAATATGCACGACTAGATGATATTCCTCAAAGCTACAGAAAAAAAAATCCTTAAAACTAAAGCCAGAACATACTCTGAGAGAACAGCAGTGAAAAAGCAACCACAGGTATATACAAAAGGCTACATTTACAGAAAGTGGCTTTGTAACTTTATCCGGAGCACCAAATACATAAACAAAGTTTCTTATCCTGCTTTTTTCACACCCATCAACATTGTATAGGACTTCTGTAATGGACACATCCCAGATTGAAACAAATTGCTTTAAACATACCTTTTCAGAATCTGCCACCCTGCTCACCACCTACCTCCTGCACCCAAGAAGGGAGGCAACGAGGCAAGGAGAAACTACATCAGTAACTGAGAACTGCATCCCAGTGCACACGCACAGAGGATGCCAGAGCAACAACTCTAACCCCAACATGCTATAACTCCTGAAAGCCCAATTTTACAGCCTCAAAGTCCCTTCAACATCCTTGTGGTCACCTGCTAACAACCACTTGCAGCAAGAGGTTTGTTCTGATGGGCTCAGCCAAAGAGGGAATGAATAGGGAATTTAATTGCCAATGGCTAGAAGTGTTGTACCACAATGACTAAGTTGATCTAGTGCATATTTTGCCACAAAAGAGTGGGGTCCTGATCTCCAGGCTTTTAATTTTTCACACCTAGTCCATTGAATTTTTCTGGTGCTAGCATTAACTTCTCTTTCTGGATTACTTTTAAGCTTGCTCTAGATGACTACATAAATAGTTGTTCCAGCACAAGGGAGACAGCAGGAATACATGGCCAGGGCCAACATCTCCTTGCAACAGCATAATAACTAGCTTATAAAGATTAAGCAACTGCACCTTTGCACAAATATCCACAAGACGGAAGACAGTATTATGGCTCCCATTCCTTGCTTTGCAGGAGCAACGCAGGTATCACTGCCAGCATGAGCTATAGTAGGACTTGAAACATTCACAGCCAGGAGGAAGAAAGGCTAGAACAGAAAGGAATTTACCATGCAAGCTCTGTATCATCCTCCTAAAAAGTAACTGGTTCCATCACTGAAGCATCTAGAACTATTAACGTTTCCTGTTAATCACTTTGTAAAAGAAAGATCTTTTCTCAGTTCCCAAACATGGATGCCTTTCATCTTGTGAAAGGTGGGAGGGACCGGCTCCAAATTAAAGATTCTGACAAGCTTCAGAGCTGTTGCTGAAAAACACTTCTGCATCCGCAGAACTCTTACCCCAAGCCTCTTCCTCAGGCTGTACCTGAACCTTCACTGAAACATGACATACAAAAAAGGCTCAAACAGGTGCAAAGCAAGCACGATATTGTAAGTGTAAAGGATTAGCTTTGCGAAGTTTTAAAACAAGTAAGAATTACCACTTCTATGTGAAATACTTTGTTATTTTAAATATGGTGCCACAATGCGCTCTCTACGTTATCCTAATACAGTATTTCATTAACTGCTCAGAGGCAAGTTAAATTCACTCCTTTCCCCATGCCAAAATTTCAGTCTGTGTATATTTTTAAACAAAAAACACATTCTGAAGAGCATATTTATTAGCTTCTTTGTATAAAACTGATGTTTGTCTAGCCAACAAATTATAAATTGAAAAATAAAAAATCAAAATTAAATGAGTACAAGACAATGGGAGATACTAGCTATGCAAAGAAATGAGCTAATTGACAGAAGACACTCACATACAAAAAACAGCTTATGAATTAGAGCTGGTGTGTAAAATGGGCTTTTTGGGGAACAATGAACAAAGATCCTGGCTCCTAAGATTTTCAGTACAGGGAAGAAATACAAAAATAAGGAACTCATTAACTCATGTCTGGAATAAATCATGTTTTTCACTCTGAATATAAATACATTTCAAAAGAATTCAAAAATATTATGTATAGGATGGGGAAGTTCCAAAAACACAGAAACCAAGACCAATACTGTCACTCTTTCCCAGGCAACTAATTTTAAGAACTACAGTCCAGACACCCAGTCCCTAATCCTGTAGGTTTTTATAAATTAATATCAGGAGCTTATCATTTAAGAAAACAAGTAAAAGCTACATGAAGTAGTCCCTTAAGGTTATAATGCACCGTAAATATTTAAAGGTAGAAAATTTTTAGCCTTTGCTGCTCACACTTCAAACAAGGTTTCTGCTGAAAAATCACTATAAATGAAGTGCACAAGACTCTTCCCATTGGAGAAGCTTTACAGGTAACTCAGGAAAGAGGGACAAATGCCCGTACTTTTGAATACTGCTTTACCCAGCCACAAGGACTGCTTGCATTTCTCCATTTTCAAGAGAGTGGTGGGGGCTGAGATTTTTTTGTGGGTACAGGGATCAAGGTTTCCCCATTTACAGCCCCAGGCTTTTCTTCCCTGTTTATTTTTAGCTCACTCCTTTTTGTTTTCCTTCAGATGCTAACAGAATTGGACGAAGCCAAAAAAGGCACACTACACATGTGTATATGACATCTAGCACAATGGGGATCTGGTGAGCATAATTAGGTTCTTTGGTTTCCACTCTAACACAGATGAAGTCAACAACAGACATTAGTGATACTGTAATATAACTACATTTACTGTACTTTGCAATCTCCACTACTACACACTTAAATAAAAAATGTAGTGTCATTTAAGTGTTAAATGCGATTGATGTTACAATCTAGTTGCTTTCAAGCAAATTTTTGTTCAGCTTCAGGACTACATTTTCAAGGCTATTTATTCTTCAACATTACATCAGAAAACATAGCAGTATTTGTGCAAAAAGCAAATCTCTTAATTGCTGGTGTATGAATGGTTCATGTAAGGGTTCTTGCTGGTCACAAAATCAGAACTAAATTCACTCTACAGATCTCAAGATCCTCTTCCAATATATTGTATTTCAACCAGTTTATTAAAGCATACATATTTAAGGTGTTTTACACTTTTACTGGCTTATGATGATGCTCACATTGGTCCATTTATCACACCTTTCCATGAACAGGCTGGATAGATTGCTGAAAGGCCAGCTTCTGTTTTACTCACTCATATGGAGCTCCAATTTCACAATAAATCTGGAACTCATTATTTTAATCTCTGAATAAAGATTAATTTCACAATGCTTAATATATTAAACAGTCTTCTCTTAGTCTGAATACATATACCATTTGTACATATTATGACACACCTTTGTAATCCATATAGGAGTATACAGAACCCCTCACATACTTTACATTTTACTTTACTTTCACATAATAGCCAGTGTAATTTTTCAAAAAGGCATGGATAATTAAGACCCTTAACTATTTTACAGAAACAACACTATTATCCAGCAAATGCCAGCTGCCTTAGTAATGGGAAGTTACAGTATATAAACAGCTCAGAGTTGTTGGTTTTTTAAGTCACCATGACACATTTGAGCAGTTTTGAAAACCCCTGGAAGATCAGACTGGATCCTTGTTTTAAGATAGTGTCTCCATTATTGGCTATTACAATGCAGACAATGCAGCTAAACGCTAAATTCCTTTAATGCAATTCAAAAAAGCAATAAGACATACCAACTGCTTGATGCCTAACATTTCCTTTCCTGCCTAAAGAAAATAATCTCAGTTATTTTCCATGTTGTTTTTTTTTTAAAAAAAAAAAAAACAACAACACACTCAAAAGTTGACCTTTAAGTCATCATCCAGAGCTTTGTGACAATTTTAAGACTCAAGTTCAGGTTTTGGTAGTTTGCAATTGTACAGCATACCTGATTAATCTCAGTTTTGGCACAATTACCTTAAAGTTACTATATTAAAATGACACCTGTAGTTTTGACCGTAATCTTCAATGTGGTCCAATGTGCACATAAAACTTCAGGCTGTAAGACAGTAACAAAGGACAAACTCCAGCTATCTTCTCATTTATGGAAATACAAGATCAAAACACTTATAATCAAATAGGAGAGTACAGGCAATCAAAAGTTAAATTTAAACTCTTAATAGTAACCATTTTACTTCACTAATTTTAATAATGGGATCCAACTATCACAGGAACACAGGCTACAAAGTTTTATCTGTCTGTGCTGAAATCTAATCATTATCCAGCTTTTTCGTTTGCCAAGTTCCATCTCCATTTCAACTCCTCTAACTTATCCCTGTAGTAGCCTTTCTGTCCAAATATTTTAGGAAGGTTTGCGATTCCTAGAACTGAATCCCATCATCGAATTTTATTGTACTCTGAGCAAGACAAAACATGTAACACTAGAAATTCCTTAAAAGGGAATAGTATTTTATCATTCAAAAAGACAGTTTTCTTTCACTGCTTTTTAGAGGCAGTTGCAATGACTGCATTTTTATAGTATTGTGTATCAAGACTGATGTGCCATTACATGACACTGAGAATACCTGGCACTACAAACATTTCATTCATGGAGTCACACATTCAGTAGGAAACCATTCCTGCACTGAATGATAATGCAGACTTCACAGAAATTATCTGCACTGGAATCTTAAAATACAGACAATAATGGGGGGGGGGGGGGCAGGGCTGGATGTTTTGGGTTTGGGGGATTTTTTCCTATTCTGTTCTTCTGCTGCTCTTTACCTGGTTTTAAATCTTGGCCTCACATTTCCTAGACTCCAGTTCTGTGGAACATCAACTGTGAAAACTGATTTGTGCATTTTCCCTAAATCACAGAGCAGTCAAAAACCATGGCGGGGGGGGGGCACGGGACGGACTGGAACACAACACAAAAAACCCACAGCCAGACTCACGGGGGAAGAGGGAAAGATAACAATTGGGTTTAACTGCAAAAGGAATCATGCCTGGTGTTGAAGTCATCATGAACAATACTTTCACCACAGAAATGTGGCAGAACACTGAATGGTTCAAAGTGGCATAGACTTCAGTTCACCTATAAACACACTGCAGATACTTTATCCTTGCTACTTCAATTTTAGGCTGTAATGGAAAATGCAAATTGTAAATTCGAAAAAAATAGTTCTGTAGTTTTCTGGCACTTGAAGCTAAAACAATAGCATGAATTATATGCTTAATATAATCAAAACTTAATAAGTAAATATGTAGTTAACGTCACTTCCATGGATACAATGTACGTACTCAATTCTTTAAGTTGCCCCTTATGGATTTTTTTATGCTGTGAGGCATGCAGCATGTCAGATGTTTATCTTTTTTTTTTTCCCCCCCAAACAAAAGCAAATGTTTTAGTATTATTTTTACATTTCAAGAACACATACCCCACTTAATACATTTAAGTTACATTTGAGAGGAAAAGCACTCACAAAAGCAACATGCAAATCATCAGAAGTAAGCAAAGCAAAAACACTCTAGGAAACCAAATACAAATTTATTTTCAAGAGAATCTTTAGCTTCTTGCCGTAGGAGCTGTTTGAACCTCCCATCCCTTTAATTGTGGAGGCTACTTAAGAAATTCTGTGTCAGTCAGGACCAACACTGAAATACAACTATAGTAGTCCACTTTCAAAATTCTTGAAAACCCATTTAAGGATATCAGTAGGGGGTAAATTAAAGCTGTAAGCATTAGGAAGCTAATAATTTGAAAAATGTACAGGGGCAATGAACCCTGAAGTTATCAAGCCCTGAAATGACTAGAAAAGTGTTTTGTATAGTTGGAAGTATCTAAACACAAAAAGGCTCTTGTAAAAAAAAAAAAAAAGTACAACTATAATCTACCGCACAACCTAACATAATATTAACATCTGAAGTATAACAGAATCTTGTAGATAAATTTGTTATCATACACACTTTCTGGCATAGGCATAGCACAGAGGCAAAGCTAGCCTACAGTGGAGAGGCAGAGCTAGCCTATATGACAGCAGAATTTAAGAGTGCCCCTTACTCATTCTTTGTAAATGCTGTTACTTGAATACACTTCTGTCAAATTCTAAATCTCATTAGACTCAGTCTTCCACTCCAAGTATTCCTCACACAAGAATCTCTTTAAGCATCTGCAAAAAGCTAGAACTTTCAGTAAAGAATTAAGAGAAAGAATAGCCACAACACTGTTTAAATTGTTATTTAAAATGAGGTGACAAGAGTTTCACATAGAAGCTGGAGGACTTGAATCAACAACTATGAAATCAGAATGGAAGCCATGTTGTATCACACTAAATATGTTCTATCATAAATAATTTCTTAATTCTCACGAAAAAGTCACCCATATTTCAGTTCATAAGCCACTGAAAGCCTCAATTTGCACAATCTTCTAGGAAATTTTGGAGAGTCTAGCTGTCAGGTGATATGAAAACTCATTAGAACCAGAGCATGCCCCACCCACTGGACACAGGATCCAAACAGGACTATCTGAAATTACTCCTTGCAGTTGGAAATAACTGAAAATAAGGCCACTTATCTTCTGACCTCCCTATGCTTTCTAGATGAAAAAGCCAAGACGTTTTTGAACACGGAAAGAAAAGAAAGGAGGACAGCATGCAAGGAAATAGCAGGAGCTGAGCTGAGCAGGAGGGAAGCGAGAGCAGCAAGGTGTTTTGAGAACTGCATTATAATACATAAAATTGACAAATATGCTACAGATGAACAAAGTCTGACAGCTAAATTAAATATACATGTGCCCAATGCAAGGTCTGAATATTGTCTGAAGCCAAATGCTGAAGAGTGAACACAAAGAAATACTGAGCCTTTAAGCAAGGCAAGAGTCCCACTGAATCAAGCAACTACCTAATGCAAAACTGTGTCAATGCACGCGCGCATGTGCACACGAGAAACCCAAATGAAAGGAGTCTTCATTTGGGCATTTTGATCTTTTGGGTAACCTGCTTTTAAAAAGCCCAATGTTATTTTAGCACGGTGGCTTTGAATTTAACACCCTAAGATTAAGCACAGCTTGCCAGCAAGACACCTTGCCAAAAAATCTAATCAGGGAACTTACTCTTTATACGTTCCAGCCAGAGCAAATTAAACTGATCTTCTCTGGGTGGGACAGGTGGAAGCACCACTCTGCAGCACACCTGCTGCCTGCCTTTGAAAAGCACATCTACACACTGGATTCATGAGAGCCCTTCTGTGCTAAGAAGCATGTTCTACATACACAACATACATGCATTTTCAGCTTTTGTAGATGTAAAAGGTCACACAGTATTCGGGTAGCCCACTACAAGTCTTTAAAAAAAAAAAAAAAAAAAACAACAGCCATTTACCAAAAAAGGTTACAGTTGTATAATATGGCTGCTACAGGAATTATTTATCTGGATTATTACAATAGAATTAATGAATAAAAGTAAAAGTCTTACAAAATTCAGGTGTTTTAGTTGGGTACCATCTTAAAGTGTTCTTTCTGCAAAGAACAGTAAAAATATACACAGAAAATAAGAGACTGCAGTATCCCTTACTGATGTTACTCTCTGGCTTCCTAAAAGATGCAGAAACTGATGGATGCGTACTTATTGTCCTCTCAGACTAAAAATTTTTTAATCAAGTTTGGGGACACAGAAGTTATGTCTGAAGTACCACATATGTCACAACACCTATTACTTAAATTGAGCAACTTGAGAAGTATCCTTTGAACATTGCAGTATGGGCTGCATGTGTGTTGAATTTTCTAGACGCCTGCTACCAAAAATCTCCTTGAAGACAGATATGGTTATGGACTACACCAATTTGGCTGACACAAGTCTGCCTCTCGCTCCATAAAAAGCCAATTCAAAGTTTAGACTAAAACAAACAAAACCCTCCCCAGAAAACCCAAAACAACCAACCTGTAGGAATATCCTTCACATTTTGAGGACAGATCCTGTACCAAAGATCAAAGAATCATTATCCTACTCAAAGTTAGCTTTGGTACAGTAACAGCTTTGCCCTAGCATTCACAGTTATAAACCATTTGTACCAGATCACACACAGGTAGCTACAAGCCACAACTCTTGCTCAATCAAGAAAAGGATCAAAGCACCAAAAAGCCACAAGATCCAGAAACCAAACAGTTCACCTGCCTTTTAAGAACTGCACAGCCCTGCACAGAAGTACATACAGTAGACAGTGCCTTAGAGTACAACTTAATCTTTCTTAAATGACAAGGGCAGCAGCATGCACAATAGCCACCATTTGTTTAGTCAGCCATCACGAAGCACATTCAGCCAGGCAGCAGGAGGTCAGAGCTAGAGGACCTATTCAGTAGAGGCTAAGCCCCCATCCCAGAAGCCTGCCCCTCCATAAATCTGCAAGAGGAAATCTTAACTGAAAGCACTCTTCACCCCTTCCCTTTTTGATCAATTCAGAACCACAGTCCAACACTAAGACATGAAGCTACAAATACTTTATGCAGCTGCAACTGAAAAAAAGAAACCAAAACCATTCTAAGTTTAAAGTGTAAAATGTTCTCCCCGCTCCTGTGGAAGCTCCACTCAGACACCTTCTTGACTGTTGGGGGGGGGGGGTTTACTAGCTCAATGTCTTTTCCATGCTTAGCTGTGATTAACTCCAGCTTTTTGAAAGAGTAAAGAACATTAAAGTGTCCTAACCACAAGGCAAAGTATCTGACAGATGTTTATTAAAAAAAAAAAAGCATAATTTTCCCCAGTTATTTTATTATGAGCCATCAAAAATGTCTTGGCTCATAATCAAAAAAAGCCTTTCCAGCAACATCTATAGATACGTTGGTACCTGTTAGCTCATAAACTACTATTTGTTGTCTAGTCACAGTCTCAGTCAACTGAGGTTCTGAATTACTACTTCAGATTCCTTCAACGTGTTAGCACAGCGCTAAAGGCAACGCTCTTCCCAGACAACCCAAGTAGCTATTTTGCAGATTAACAATAGGAATTCCAAATTTGACCAAGGCAGCTATGAAAATATTTCCAGCGTGTGAAAAATATTCAAATGACTACTTTCTGCAAACATTCTCATTTAAATATATGCACCTAATGTTCAGATAGGCTAATAAAAGGGTTCACAAGTTCCTACACAATGAACTGGCAGGTTTTATTCACAAGAACGTTCTGGAATATCTTTTGCTGGTTTTCCCCCATTCTAAATGTTTAATGCATTCCCCATCCCCAAACTGTATAATAAGTAGCTTGAATATAAACAGTGTTCACAATACCTTACAGAGAGAGTGGGAAAGAGTAAGCACCAGTGCTCTTTTGCTAGAGTTCTGAAGAACACGTCAGTATGATCCTAACGGGCATCGGGAATAAAAATGCTTAGTTGTCCGTGTACATATGTAAATTTAGCAATACCTATCCTTTCGGACAGAAAATATATGCAGGACTCTCTACAAAGGGAAGTATAATTTCACAGTATACGTTTCCACATAGTGCTCTGAAAATAGAGCAGCTTGAAAAAAATAGCAAGAATATCACTCCACCACAAATACATTTAGTTAATTGTTTGGGTTTATTACCAAACTATGGTGTTGCCACATGAAAGCATCAGTTTCCCCAAAAAAGTTAGTAACCTTTGTCTTGCATCTTAATTGCCAACCACAATGCTACTTCATCCCAACACACATCTATTTGCCATTACAGCGGTGAACAATACACATCTTCGAGCTAAGACAAGTCAGTATCAGATGAAGCAGAAGAAAGAAAAAAGGGCAAGAGCAAATATTTACAGAGATCCCCATCATCATCATAATCTGATACCAGGAAACTGTACAGCCCATTAAGATCATTTGCTTCTAGGACTCCTTGCACGAGTATTACTCTCCTGTGCCATCTCTCAAAAAGTAAGCTGGTTGGGATGTCTATCTAAGGTACCACATTCTCATATTAGGAGAAGGCCTGCCATGAGAAGAATTTTGAGGAGAGTGACTGTAAAGGCAGTTACAGATAGAGAGGAGTTTGATGGTAAAACCTACCTGAAGTAACCTTTCTAGACATCATCTTTGCATTTCCCTGCTACTCCATGCATTACTAATCAGTGACCCACTAGAAACTTCGGCACCCATTGAAAAGCCTGGCAGGGTATTTGGCTTTCAATTCTTCTACTCAGTTTATTCCCAACACAAGTATATTCATCAGCTTAGAAACAACTCTTGAACAAGGGCAGCCACTCAGCAATGAAATGTAAATTACTGACGTGTGCTAAAACCTGGACTTGCCACTGCTAATGAGCACATTAAAGGAAAAAAGCTCACTAGATATTACTGCAAACTTTTCACTTAACCCTGTGTGTACCGAAAGCCATAATTTAGTATCAATTAAAGAACTGACCTCTGAACAGTGAGTTCAGCAGGTATATGCTTTCTACACAATTCTGATGTAAAAATTATGAAGCTGGACAAATGTGTGAAATGTCCAATCAGGAATGCATGCACATTGATAGTAACCCCATTTTTAATTTAAGTTTCATGAAACTGGCCAAGAGGTGACATTAAACAGTTATCAAGTGAAATTAAACAGTTTAAATACTGCAAAACTTTACTTAATTCTGACATGCCTGAATATAGCTTGTCTTGCATCCCTTACAGCTTCCGCTGCTTCTGTAACTGGTGGATCTATGCAACAGTAAAAAATAAAACTGAACTTCTCCCATGTTTCAATGCACTTTCAATAACCAATCGTATCTGGCATATGACAGTGGCTTCAACACGCAGAAGCAGCTGGAACAGTTCAGAGACCACAGAAAAGCTAGACTACAACCTCCTGCCCAAGAAGTGATTTTCAAACAAGTGAATCCTGTGGTATGCTGAACAAACAAGTATATTAAGTCTTGTTGCTGTAGCAACTATTCAGAATATCTGACCACTTTACAGCAGCAATAAAACATACTGCAGACATATTAAATACCTACAGAACAGTTTTGAACAAGACAGATACAACAATATAAAAGGAACTGAACAGCAGCATAAGATAAAATCTAAGTTTATAGAACTGTAAGATCAAGTTCTGATAATTCAACATGATCTTAAGTACTAACTTCAAGAAAATACTTCCTGAAGATTACAGTCACATACCATGAAAAACAAAGCCGCCCCAAAAAATTCTGACCAATCCAGGATAATAGGTCATCTTTAGAAACATGTTCATCAAAAGCCTTTCAGCTAACGTGGAAATCACTCACAGGCCTTTGAAAGAGCTGCCAGTCATGATCCTCCCTTCATGAAGCTCTTTCACAGTCTCAGTAGATCCATTAGAGGTCAAGTATCAGAATCTGATCTAAAAGTGTCAGAAAGTAGGAGACATTACCCTCCTAAAACTCAAACACAAAAAGCCAACTAAAGAAGGGTGTGAATTAGGAATGAAGACTCAACAGACCATCTTCATTCTTAGAGAGTCACTAAAACAGAGGAACACAAAAACACAGAGCATCACTTATTGCAACAGATAAGTGTCTTCAAGCTAAACAAAATTCTACAAATAAATTGAGAAAGTTTTCCTCTTACCTCAAAAGTAATTACCTCCTAGCCTTAGGATGAAAGGCTTGCATGTTCATATCCCTCCTCGTGTAACACACCACTATCAGTAACAAAAGCCCTTATGTATGAAAATACAGTATGCTGTAAGAAGCCATCTTTGCTGGCTAGTAGTGTAACTTCAGTAAACAGATTTTGGTTCATAACTTCCTGCATTTAGTTTTCAACTACAGAAGGGAACAAAAGATTAAACAGTAAGAACTGTGGGAGAGAAAATGGTTCTATCACAAACATCCTTGTTTCAATAGATTTCAGCTCTGTAGTGGTACACACACAAAAAAAAATAATCCACTCAATCACTAAACTGCATCCATCTTTAAAGCCAGAATTAATTTCCTTGATGTGCATATTTTAGGAAGAATATATAGAAACCCTTAAGTGTCCAATCTGCAATGTGAAACTGCTGAACACAAATCATCTATCACTATAAAATGTATTATTTCTTAAAATGTAGGCAGAAAAAAAAAGTGATTATTGAGGAAGCATTGTTGTTGTTGAATTCTGAGCTGAATCTTCACACCTGCCTTGCCACAAAAGTATATTAAAATCCACAGGACAACAGAAGTTCTTATTTCAAAGACTTCGCACCTCTTAACTGTTCAAGTCTAATCCAACTCCACTGGTATCAATGGGCCATTTAAAACTGATTTGGAAACAGAGAAGGACATCACATTTTCAAGGTTACCACGCTAGCTTACAAACAGGACAAACTAACAAATCACCTTTGCTCAGAATGGACAGAGTTCACCATAACCAGACAAGCTTGTCTGCATCACTGCAAATCAATAGTAGAATAAAACCACAGAAAGTTAAAGGAAACAGTGTTACCTATATAAAAATTATAGAGCATTACACTCACAAGCTTTCTGCTATTGCAATGAGGAAAAACACAGTTATATACAATTAATATAATTGCAATTGTGGAAACAAAGCAAGAAGATTTATTCTTACAACCAGACACAGCAACAGCGGAAGAAAGAGGACAGAACAAAGCATTTCAGAAGCAATGTGAAGGATTCCAGCAAACCTGGAAGTAAGTGCTATTGCAGTGACACTGCATGTCAAGAAATAACTAATTTCTACAAATCGGGATTCCAAAAAACCATTCATTTGCAGAACCACACACCCTAATAAGTGTGCCAAAGCGCTGCTGTTGAAAGGCATCTCATGAGAAATATTAAATGACTTATGATAGTCCAGATAGGCAAAAATCATTCTTAATGTATTCTTTAATCACATGCACAGCATTAAATCGTTCCAGAACTCACACAAACCCACATTTCATCCACTGAGAGTCTCAAGTTGCTTGACATTACTATTTAAATCAAGAGGTTTTGTGTTTGTGCTTTTTCCAAGAACACTTGCATGTGTTACAAGTTTTCAACATAAGCGACTTTAAAAAAAATACACAGCTATAAAAAAACACAAGTTAAAAATAAAGGCTTATTCTAAGTGAAAAACAAATACAAATAGGTCAAGACTGCCATGTCAACGGAAGTTGCCCGATCAGCAGATCAAGAAAAAGAAACAAAACCACACACTAAGATTATGGCATTTAGGCAAAAGACTCAAAAGGAAGGAGAACATTTCTGTCACAAGCCACCCAAAAGACCACCCCACGTCTTTAAATACATGCATATTCACAAGACCTGTGGATATGCACCCTGAGACTTCAAGTTTAGACAGAAGCCTATACTTCAAGAAAAGCACTCTAGCTGTACACAGCAGCTCCTCAAGATAAAAGATTTGGAAGTTGCAACAGAGCAGAAGTGGTATCAATTTTTGTAGCATAGGCAATCAAACCGGACACTGATGATAACGTAACCCATCGTATGCTTTTAGCAAAGTTCTGTGACATTTTCTACAGTAACAAAGTAATACAGCCTTCCTACTTTCACACCAGGAAGTGTCTAAGCAGATAGTTCAAATGACTCCATGTCATTTTTCTAGCTCACATGCACTAGCAGAGGACAAGTAACGTCTGACAAATACTGCCCATGACTTAATACATGCAGTATTTATCACTTCCATGGATTTCACACAACCTGATATTGCAGATGATTCAGATTTTTTCCAAGAAAAAAGCCTACTTGTGATTAATACAAGAATACAAATAACATTCAGAAGCATTATGCCTCAGACGGTAAGCCGTCACCCATCAACATTACAGTCCCACAGGCACAGCTTTCCAGGCGGGAAAATTGGTGACTTGTTCACCTAGACAAGTACATTGCCTAATCTTTATTACCCAGCAAAGGCACAGTCTCCATCAGACATCAGACAAAGCACCTTAAGGCACCACAGACAGCGCTGTAAGCGCTTTGCCACTTAGGCAGAAAAAGACATGCTAGGCATTGCAGAACAGACTAAGAAACCCACATTAACAGCTCTGTCTGCCCCACTCCTTGAAGGATACACTCTCTGCCATAAGTAGCTTCTTAACACCGCATTTCCAAAGCTGCCTTTTTCAACCACCACTTTGCAATTTGGAAAGCAGAAATACTAACCAGTCACGTGAATTGGCAGGTAGGGCACTAATGCATGCGGAAACAGCATGAAAATCATACCAAATGCTTCTCAAAAATGTTATGTCCACTGAATCACGATAAAGGAGCATCAGAATTTGCTAACGAATAACAAAGCCAGTGAGGAAACACTGCTGCCATTAAGAGTTAACAGGTGACTAATCCCATAATTAGCTCTGCATAGGGTTATGGATCCACCAGCACAAAATTCTTCACATGTCAGATGTGTGCCCTTACAGGGGATGACATATGTTAGTTTTTGGTTTACCTTTTCCATCTCAAACTTAACAGCTATTTACAAACATGCAATCATTTCCATATACATTGTTTGCTCATTTATTTCAGACAATACATTGTTGGTTTTTTTTAATTCCACCAAGAATGTTAATCTAGCTTCAAAGGTAAAGAGAAATAGTGCCTGCTGCTTTGTTCTCCCCTTAGTCATGCCAAACAGTAGCTGCTAAAAGGGCACAAAAGATGGATAAAAAAACAGGTTCCACTAGGAACTCCAAGAAGGTCCATATTTTATTCCAAAAGTGAATACTTTTGTCCCACCATGTTTATGGCTTCTATCACAAGGAGGAGATTTCAGGCTTTTTTTGGTGGCTGGCTTTGTCTGCATCAAGAAACAGAGCATCAGGATAGTATTGTCAAGGCTGCATTCAAGAAAAATATTCCAGATAAAGGTTGCATTTCTAAACTTAATTCTTACCATCTGAAGATTACGTTATGCACAAATTCCACAGGTTTCTTGAAGAAAATACACAACAATGCACACCAATGAAAGCAGGAGCTCTATCATATACATATGTGCAAGAGAGCAAAATACACTGAAAGTATAAATCCTGCAAACTGGTATTGTTCATACTACACTTTAAAAAGGAACAGTGTTCATTTAGCCAATTTACCCAGTAGCTTCTTAAGATACTTTTGTGACAGAAGGGGAAGGGGAAGTTCATTTGTGTTTTCCTTTCAATTAAAAAGAGGAAAACTGATCCCATTATAAGGAACTGCAACACCAAGCCACCACGCACCAAGGGTCAAGCTTCCAACCATTATCAGGAAGCAAGAACACACATAACCTCAGCTACAGAAGTAAGGCTCCTACTTGCTGCTAACATCAGATAGACTACAAGAAGCAGCACTGACTCTGGAATAATGACTGTATAACCCAGCCACACAGTTGCTTTCTCTCTCTTTTCTCCCCCATTCCCTTCAGTCAGGTAAGAAAAGAAGGAAATAAAGAGGCACCGGGACCATGGGCCAATCCCAAAGTATTTGACATGTGAAGAGACCTGACTCAGCACCCTCACCCCCCGCCACAACACCTGCCTTAGAGGTTTGCAAGCAAGGAAAGGAAAATTGCAATTTCAGAAAAGTGTATCTTTCAAAAACAGGCTAACCAAAAGGCTCAATCTTAGTCTCAGAGCTTTCTCCTTACTGAATTTCAAAGACCTGCTGCAGACAATAGAGGTTATAGAGCTTCTCAGAAAGGGTCTGCATTAATTTTATATAATGGGAAACACTAAACAAGCTAACATAAATACAGAGGTCACTAGCAAATTCTTCTAAAGCATGGAGGAACAAATTGTTCTTGCAGCTCAGCATAGTATCTGGCAAAGACACTACTTTTTCTTTTCCAGTGTGGCAATAGATTTTAACTGCACCTTTAGATTTGTGTCAATACTGAATATTATGGAATTATTTCTTGAAGGAAGCAAACAGCTTACATGCAAATATCTCTGCATACATAAACTGTAAGTAACAACTTACACACTATATTTTACAACTCCAATGTACAGATCATTTTTATAAAGCACGGCAAGAGTTCCAAGTTGGATAGCTCAAATTTCTGAATTAAAAATCAAAATGCAAAGTAAGATTCACTTGCACAAACCCATGTTTTATTATTCTACATAATAACTAGTTTTATCAGCATTAGCTTAAAAGGTTTACAAAAGATTTCACATTAAAATACCCATCTTTAAGAAACTGACCTTAAGGTTTAGGTAACCTTTGACAGACTCACTTGATATAAATTCCATGGATCCCTTTTCTGTCAGCCACCAACAGCTACCAGAATAGATACACATGAAGAGAGGGCTGAAAGCACCAACTTTTTTATGGGATCATAATAAACAACATGCCAGATATTCACCCACTGATTGCTTTTTTCAAATTTTGTTTTGGAAACAACAGATCATTTATTTGTGCTCTCCCCCATTCTAAGAGAGAACAAAATTAAGTTTCTAAAGGGAGGGGGGGAAGACTACTAATTTTCAATACTCTAAATGTATCCATCAAGTTCTTCACAAGGACTGTCTATAGCAGTGTGCTATTCCATGAGTCATTTAGGCAATAATGAATAAAAAGCCATGCTTTTGTTCAAAACACACACAGTGGGATTACATGTGAACTGACCCTCCACATGTTAATTGAAGACAAAGCTTTGCTTTGAGCTCATTACAGCTCTTACAGACAGATTGGCAAGTTTAGTAAGTTTAGTGTAGCTCTCTATTTCTGAATCTAGATATTTTGTTTTAAAAGTACAGATGCACACCAGGAAATAAGCCCAGGTTTCACAAGTTTCATCAATACTTTCAGTACAAAAGAACAAAACAGTGTATGCGAAAAGGAAGAGAAAGGGAGAAAGGAAACAGAATAAAAACACATCTTTGACAACTTCACAACAGTTTTCTAACATTTGTTATAGGTTTTAATAAAGAAAAGAAACAGCAGGCAAGTACTCCTCCTAAATATATTAATCGGGGTGTCTTGAAAAAAACATAACCAGCCCTCAGCGATAAAAAAACAGGTTGTTTCACCAATTCTCACGAGGGGTTTGGTATTCTAGAGCCACTGACATGAAGGGAAGCATGATTCTGCCTTAATTGAGACTTTAAATAGTGCATTTGAGAAAGCAAAGTAGAACTACCTTGTTTTATTGTATTTTTTGAGAAGGGAATACACCAGGTTTCTCAAACATAATTAAAAGCTATTTTGAGACTGTAGCACCAACCCAAACTTGAACATGTTTCTAGTCACCACATTATTTCAGGAATTCACTATTCTAAGGATTTGAGTGAAAAGATGAGAAATGGGAAGGGGGGGGGAATCACAGGAATGTTTGCACTTCCTCCATTTCAGTTTAATCCCACCAAAAAAAAGCCTTCCAGGTTGTCATGTCACCAATATTGTAATTTACATCAAATTGGAGATTACTAGGAAATGCACCCAGTTTGGAGTAATAACTATCAAATTTCAATGTTTGGCAGCAAAATATAAAGCAAAAGAGCATGAGCAAGCACTTCTGTTCAATTAATTTTTTTGTTATTAAAAAAACAGGAACTGTCAACTAAAGCCAGTTATCCTGCTGGTCTAATCCAGTGGGAACACAGTTTGTTATAAATTAAGCCAGGAATCTTCCCTCTAAAAAAAGAGGCTCTGGTACATGAAGCAGAACAGTGATAAAAGGAAGCTGCCCAACTGCATGAAAATAACATGTAAGAGATTACCCTAGATTTGGTAAATCCCGGCAAACGCCAAGTGTTTAGAATTCCTTTCAACTTTATGACCACCACCACCCAGCAACCAGCAGGATGCACTCATCATCACACAGAATATACATTTGTTTTTATCTGGGGGCTTTTAAAAAAGCACAGCAACTATGAAGTATAAAAACTTGAGATTTCATTCCCAAATAGTCTCCTTAGTGAACAGGTGGTATTCTCTAACACCAACTAAACAGTAAAGGTCTGTATTACAATTAGAACTCAAACCAAAAGGGACATAATCAAGGAAGAGATGTGGAAACAAGAGCTATTCTACAAATGCTAAGAACTAAAGAGCTATCATTTTATAGAAGCATATTCCTCATCTGTCTTTTTTACCCCGAATCAAAAAGGTGCAAATTACTCTCAAAACAAGCAACAAATTTATCTTACTGCCTGTAAAATGATTGAGGTTTTTTTCAGCTGTATGGTTCATTTACCTCTGTAACAAAGTTGGTAGCTGCAACAGCTTTTTACTGGAAATTTCAGTGTACTATGTGCTTGTACTTATTCTCAGTGAAACCAACAGACAATAAAAACACATGATATGCAGTGACTACACACACAGCATCCACTCAGGACTTTGCTTAAAACACTTTGCATATAACTTTCTCCTAGCACTGCTCAAATTTATAAGCAGCTGCACGAAATTTTTCCCAAAAAAATAAAATCAGTAAAAAGGCCATATATCTATTTTTGTGATAAATAAAAACTCCACTGAGGTAAAGAGGTTGTGAATAATAATTTTTATGAATTCACACACTAAGTGAAAACAGCACCCTCTTGACTCTCTTGGTCCTTTCAGAGAACACAGCTCCACAATGCATGACCACCAGCAGAGAAGCCAGTTTTTAAACAGCTTTCTACTCCCATCCTGAAAATGCAGTTCAGCACCTTCTCAGGGCCGCTGATACAGCTGTTCACCAGCTGTGCTATGAATCACCAAAATGATCACTTAAAACCAGATACTTTTAACCTAGATTATTTCAGTGACCCAGTTTTACAGCTCAGCCTCATAAACAGTACAGGCACGAGTGAAAATGCCAAAAGGTTCTTACATCCTTGGTAAAGTTCTTACAAATAGGCACCTCCCCTTTTCCCAAAGGAAAAGGGTCTGCAATTACACCCTCAAATGCAATAAAACCACATGCACAGAAAGCATACTGAAGTCTCCTATCTTAAGGTATCTTTTAGATCTGCCTTGAATAAGTATCTTGACTCCTCAGATACCTTGGAATGACTATATGCCACCTAGGACATCACTGACAGCCAAATAATTAGAAATAACTTACCAAACGTCTAGCAAATTCTTTGTTTTCTGAAAGAAACCCATATCCTGGGTGTACCTTGGGGGGAGAAAAAAATAAAAATTGATTGAGTTCTGAAGCCTGACACCAAATTTGCTAGGACCTTTTCAAATATTGAGGAAGGTGAAGTAGATCACTAAGCATTTAAACTAGTTAATACATTCTGAAACTATCTTAACACACTCATTTCTCTGTCCTACATCAAGCTGTAAAGACTCGCTGGTTGAACTGCCATTTCTGAAACAAACATTCCTTACTTAACTAGAGAGAAAGGTGCTGTGTGCAGAGCAATGGACACACTCCCTTTGGTGTTTGCCTTCTGCTCTTTTTAATTCCATTTTGCCACGTTTATCTCACTGCAGATTTAACCATATACGCTCATCTACGCACTTCTTAGTAGCCATTATAAAATGCTCCTCATCCCCAAATATTTCTAACACTGATTACAACAGCAGCCTTAAGGCTCCTAACTCCGGTGAACCTTGCTGGAGAACACTGTTTACTGTTTCATTAGTTTAGGTCATACAACCTTGCGTGCCTAGTTTGCTGTTCACACCCCAATATACACCTAGCGTAACTGAGACGAATGTGAGAAAGTTTTCATTTTTCTTTTCACCATTCACGTAAGATTCTTGATCCAGTATACGCTGATAGACAAAGTATAAGCCATTTTATTCCCCTCTTTTAAAGACCCTAAAAAACTAAGTTCCATATTCAGAAACTCAGAAGGAAGGAGACAGTTTTTTTTCTTTATGGGAAAGTTTTTGGCCCCTGAAAGCACTATACCAAAACATCTTCTCTGAAATAAATTACAATGTTGATCCAAACTGTTCCAGGGTAATTAGTGTTGCTCATATACACCCATCAAATTTTATTTTAATAAATGCTCTGTGTACAGCACCCCTGAATATTAAGTTTATTTCATTGACAGAACAAAGAAGATTAGGCATACGAACATGACTACACATTAGTTTTTCCAGCCAATTTCTGTTGAGCTTTAGAATCTCCGGCCAATTTGGAGAGAGAAAGGCAGAAGAGCCCACATTTACACATATAAGCTAACAAGCATTTTGTGAACGTTCTAAAACAAAAATAATCATGGGATGCTCCATTTACCTTACCTTCCTGCAAATAACATTTCTATGACTTAGAAAGTGATTCAAACTATGTCTAAGCAAAACCTTTTTTGGACACACTTTGTAAAACATTCAAAAAAAGCCATTATGGCATATAAAGGGTTAGTGCTCAAAACTAATTGGTATTTTTTTTCTCCCCCAGCAAATTTGGAAATGAACTGAAGCTGCTCCCTGGTGTGAAAGCTGAATCCAGCAGCCACCTGCAGGATCAGCGACCAGTGCTGCCAGATGCTACAAAGCCTTTGATTTCCAGTAGCGATTTCAGACACATTTAACTCATGTGACATGAACTAACTGGAATAGCATATTCAATCACTTCCCCCCCACACCTTAAAAAAAAAAAAATACAAACTCTGGCTTTTCTGCTTTCTATATATGAAACAGCTGCAGCAGATAGACTCATTCAGACTCACAGCTTGGGCTCTGGTTTTCTTAATGACTTCCATGATGGCATCCATGTTGAGGTAGCTTTTGCTGGTGGGAGCTGGGCCAACACAGACAGCTTCGTCCGCCATTTTCACATGAACCTGAAGAGGCAATATTCTGCATTAACAGATGCTCCCAGCAAAAATAATTACCGTCACCCTGAAATATGCACACAAATCTGATTGTTTCAAAGATAATTTACATACCATAACCACTCTAAAATACACACTGAAATTACCGACATTGACATACAAGAACTCACACAATAAATCTCATTTCATTTAACTCCAAGCTTAAGTCACTGTCAAAGTGTTTTATTATTCCAATATATTATTTTGAATTTGATTAAATAACATCATGACAAATGCAATTTCAGCTTCCTATACTGATCATCTATATGTAAATTCAGACTAAAAACTACTTTGTTACATGTAACCAGGGTAGTCTAATATCTTAATACTTAATAACAAACATTCATGACCAGTTCTAAGCAGGCTCCCCAGGAAGTTGGGGATAATTAGAGTGAATTGAATGAAGGGATGCAGTGAGTGTCCCTGCACAGCATCAGGTCAGCACCATGCACAAATTAAAGCCTATGACTAAAGAGTTCAATATCACTACACGTGAACCAGAAAATCTTGAGAATTATTTAAGCAGGCTCATGTTGGATTCCTAATCCATTGTATCCTCATTTATATGCATTTGCCAAACATTTTTTAGTCAAATCTGAACTATACAAAAGGGACAAACGTTTCCAATATTTTACCAGGAATAATAAAATAGCTAGGTCTGAAGTTTGAAGTTAGGTTTGAAGTCTCAAGTCTACTTACAATTCATATGCACACTTAAATTGAAGAAAAAGTTACAAAAGTTTAATTAGATTGGTCTTCAACATGTTTTCAGAGTTCAGAATTCTTTTCCTTTAAAGATACACACAGATCCAAGAAACAGAACAACCAGTTTTTCCTCATTCTGCTCTCCTTTTGTAAGCTCCCTTTCAGTTTGTATTTAAGAAAGCATGCCATTGCTCAAACTGTGTAAGATTGTATTAGTTATGTGTCAGTAAGACTCATTTATACTGACAGTTTGACATTTCCAATGCTTACCAATTTTAAGTTACCTTTATGAAATATTTTATATCATCTTCAGCATGCGAAACAATAAATTGTTTAAAGGGGGCATTCTTTTAGAAAACAAGTTTTCACACGTGAAATTCAAAGTATTTGCAGTTTATGAACAGGGAATTTTATTTTTTGTGAAAATAAACTTTATTTACAGGTAGCATGAAGGCTGTCAGTTATGACACACTAAGGTTAGCAGTAATGTAACCCACATATTCTGTTGGCTCATTCAGAACAAACGGGGGGGGGGGGGGGGGGGGGGGGGGGGGGCAGGGGGAAATCATCTAGAAGCAGTGACAAGCATTAGTCAAACTACTTTGAAGAATGCAATGAGCAATAAGTGTTCATGTGAGTACAGCAAGACACACAGAAGAAGCACAAGAGTCACTTACGAAATGCTTTACTTCTTTCTTCATTTTTATTGAATTTGCAAAAGTTAATCCTACTACCAGGAAGGAACATTAACTTGCCACCTAATTCCAAGTTTCTTTCTGGGGGCATCTCTTAAATAGCTTCTGAATTTGCTGTATACTTGAGTATGTGAGAATTCACATAACCTCCTAGAACTGAGATGCATTTCACATTTGGATTATTGCTTCACAATGGTTTTACTTTACCACTACAGCATTAGCCTCACATTTCAAAACAAAACAAACAAAAAAAAAAAAACCCAAAAACCCCTAAAGCACTAGCACAGACAATCATGCAGCAGGATTTTAATGCTTTTTAGCAAGTATACCACAGCAACAGAAGTCAGTAATCTATTTTGATCAAATGCTATCAAGATTAGCCTGTCTGTCATCCCTCCTGGCACACTAAGTACAAAAAACAGCATGGACCTTGAATACTTTTATTTGCATGATCACTCTACATGCTTAAAGTTGTTGTTTTGAATTCCAATGTGGTTTACATGTCTAAACAAAGTTATTCAAACTTAAACATAGTTAAGCATGTATGTTTTACAAAACCAAAAGCTTCCTTACAGAAAAGGACTAACTTAATATAGTTAGGTATTGTTAGGCATCAAGAGAAAAACTCCATACCCACACACTTCTCACCCTGAGACACCAACAGTCCTACTAGTACCAGAAGCAGCCATAGAAGATACTGCAAAACCGTGTATGTATAAACAGTCTTGTGAAATTTCCCCCCACCATTTTCTCCCTTCTTCTGAAATGTTTCATTGCCACTTCAACCCTTTGGAGTTTTGACTCTTCCTTTCCCCCACTCCCCTGTAATCCAGCAAATCCATTTCTCCTTGCTTACCTTACTGAAGGTTGGTGCCAGTTCAGCCTTGCACATACCCTAACATACCATACATGGATATAACAAAACAGCAGCCATATCACATTCATGTTACCTGATGCACTGCCATAGAGCACCAAGCAAATACCTTAAGAATGAGGTCTCCATTCCTCCCTACTAGTTCACAATCTCCAGATTTTCAGGTTCCAGTGACAGTTCTTCAACCTATGGGTCCATCTCCCATCTACTTTTTTCTACGTATGATTAAACCACATATAATCTGGAAACAGAAATCTGTTTCTTCTTAGTAATTCATGATGACTCCCTTCTCTAAGTATTTCTTTCACATTGCACTGCAGTTCATTAAGAATACCCCAAATGCCATAATGCAAATACACTACAGAATTTACAGTACAGTATATAGAAACATAATTACTAGCAAACTTTCACAAGCAATCATTTGGATCTACGCAACAGCTGAAACTTTCAGCTTACTACCAAGTAGCACATAATTCACACAATTCACTAAACCTTCTGCAGAAGCTGATATATAATGCAATATTTCTAGACAGTCCAAAGAATCCAGCAAATCCCCTTCCTCAAGCACTCTAAGTTTCAAATGTAATTTTCAAATTCAAGAGTTACTTAAGTGCTTGACTTAAACCACACAATCCTAGGTATTCAAAATTTATCCCAAATTTACTACAGCTAAAACTTCAGAAGTTAACTTCTCCCTTTTCTGTTTTAGTTCACAAAAACAATGTCAACAAAACAAAGCAGCAAGTCCCAGGAGGTTCCTGAAGAAATGCAATTCCTTCATAAATATTAGAATTGACCTGCAATCTCAAGCATGAATGGATAACAACAAAGGCTGGAAAAGCAGACAAACTTTAAAGTGCTTAATGGTTTATACTGCAAGTTTTAATCATATTGGGCTACCTTTGCCTCAAAAGATACATTTCAAACAGCTACAAGGACCTGTTATGTTAGAGAATACAAAAAACTAGAAATGTGACAAGACACATCAATGTAAAAGTTTAATTTCTGTAAAAGTTGTATAATTGAAGTAGTCTATTTCATAAGGGCTAATTATATTGAAGCAACAACAGAAATAAGGGAGATTCACCAAAACTTACTGAATCATCATTTTACAGAACCTCCACCTAATTCAAAAAATACAGACTAAATTTAGTCCTCCAAATCCCTGCACAGGTTTGTTATACCTTTGGAAATCCAAACCCCAATTAGCCACAAACATGCGATCAGCCCATCACAGCCTCCTCAGCTCTGCATCTAGGACAAATAAGGAGCCCTAGCAAAAGAACATTAGAATGAATACTCTTAAGTAGCGTAACTACTTTTGGATTAAGGTACAAAGACAACTGGACACAATGTGAAATACAACAATTATTTTATTGTACAATTCTTCATGACCACATACAGATACAAGAACTAGCTCAAGTCCAATGAGCTTATTAATTCAGAAGCAAACTGCACAAAAATGGCCACCTGCTTCCATGGCTAGTTTAGGTCCAGAAGCCACCTTCACAGCAAGGCATGTAAACCAGTAAAACCTGCCAGATCTTCACACAGGAACAGCTTTGTGTTTCTTCACCACGTTTCCAGTAAATAGGCACATAAAGCAAGGAGTCCATCAGGGCTGATTAACCAGCCATTTTTGGCCTGGACTGGTTCCAAGCACCACTCCAGGCTGTGGCAGCTCTCAGAGTACAGAGTGCAATAAGGGGTAATAACAGTAGCAGCAACTGGAGATCTTCCTTGTACATTACGCTTCGGTATTTCAAGAGGATTTATAAACCAGGTTTAGTGCCAGGGCTTGGCATCATAACCCAGAAGAGAAAAATGCCCATAACCCAAAATTCTGGATACAAGCACCACCAAAATACTCAGTAGCCACTTTGCGGGAGAATCAGATTTAGAAGGACTACACTGAATCAGAGCTAGGAAGTACCCAAATTACCTAGATTGTTAGCTCTCCTTTACACTGGAGGGTGGCACATGTACTCGTTTGACAGCAGCATGCTCTCTTGCCCAGTCATACTCTGAATTTACTGAATCACCCCCTTAATCAAAAATGTAACTCAAACAATAATCATTTAGAGATAACAAAATTAACAGCTTACTACCTAAAATATACGTAGCACTCCTAGGGATGTTCTGTTTAACACAGCAGAATCAAGGTAACCTCCTCCAGGAGTCATTCAGCTGCTGCAGATTGCTAGTTGAAATCTGTATTATAAACAAGTCACAATTACATATATATGCCCCTCGACTTTTAAACACAGAAAAGATTTCTTGGTAAGGAAACAGAACATAGGAAAAACTATTTCAGGGCAAAGAACTAAAACACTTATTTTCAGTGCATATGAAATCTATAAACCAATCAAAGACACGCGGATAATTTACAGATCCCTAACATTATAATTATTTAGTGACTCCAGAGTTTGTTACCTTCTTATGGATCTGATTCATGACAGAAGTGTTTTTCTCCTCAATTTGTTTTAGAGTGATTCTCATCGACTGATTTCAAAAACTAAAGGCTGACTTTGTCATGAGAGCCAACAGAAGAACAAAAAACACAAACCTGCATGTGTTTCCTAACAGAGTGCTTAATATTACCTGCAGAGTTTACACAGATTGTTTTATACATTTCAGTAATTTCTAATGTTTATCATGTGACAGATGCCATTTACTTCAGTGTAAATGCTTAATTAACACATACACACACACACTCACTCCTCCCACACTCCTCCATCTCCGAGGAGATAAATGTCTGGGATTCCCCAGTGTCCCAGTTTTTCAGAGTAGGTCACCCTACACATCCCCAGGTCTCAACACAAGCTGATACCCATGCAGCAGAGACAGTTACACTGTTTTGCAAGATGCATTTTTTCCCAATTATTCTGTACTATTCCAGAGTTTATATATAGGGAAACTGTTATATCTGTTAATCAAACCCAAGAAGCAATTAAAAAAAACTCACTGAAGAGAACACTTTTGTTTGGTACACTATAAAACATCTCCAGCATTGTTTAGACAAAGCAATCTAATCAAACAAGTCATTCTCCTTTTATAGCTCAAATCAATATTACACACTGGAACAACATCCGTTGGTGTAAGTGGATTCACTTAATTGGCCCAAACTGCATAATACCGCTCAGCAAGACAAATCACAATTAGCTCAACCCATAAAATAGGGCTAATGAGTAAATCCTTTGTAAGGTAGCTAAAAAAACCCACCACCTCAAATCTCGCCAGCACCACTGCCAAGAGAGACAGACAAAACAGAACAAAAAGCTTGTGGCATTGAACCTGTCTTGAATTCCAAAAAAAAAAAAAAAAAAAATCAAATGGATGCAAAAAAGGTTGACATTTACTGCTTTGCCAAAAACACATCTTTCATCTGACCTAAGTGTCTTTAGCAGCCTCATGCTAAAATACCACACCAATAATGCAATAAATCTGTGCTCTTAGTGAGTGTGTGATACTCATACAGCCTTTAAAGTGTTATCTGCAAAGAAATATTACCATATGATTACATCATTTAACCCTAAAATAAAATAATGGAAATATTTCAGAACCACATGAAAAGCAAAACTATGAAAGCCATAAATGACATAACTATCCTGCATTTTCCACATTTATTTTTACTCAGCATTTCAAAAACCTAAATAAAAACTTATGCAGATAAACAAGTCAACCTACAGAGTCAGCATAAGTAGATTTCTCTACAAGCCTATTTTAAAACTTCTGGGTTTTTAATTTGATGGCCCACAAATACTTATGTGAGGACTGAGGTAAAACAATCCTTCAGTGACCTTCAAACATTTGGTTTGGTGAAAGGTATTTACTTACAGGCCCCTTCAAGTCTACAGTGACTCTCAAAACAGCCCATCCATTAGTATCCGTAGGAATAGATCCTGGGTTAGCAGATACCAACCATGAAAAAAAAATTTAAAAATTTGCACCCTTTCCTCTACTCTATCTTGTACTTCAGTTTGCCAACCAGTCAAAACTTGAAGACAGCAATAGCCTCACTAACTAGTGGCCTCAAAATTCCAGATTTTAACTAAAATTAAAATGGAAGGATCCGGGTTTAAGTGAACACTCTTTAAAAGGAGAGAAACACCCAACAGGCAAGGAAGACCACATTTCTAACCAAGACTAAGAGAATGCAATTTTCAACACATATAAAGATTTTTATCTGTTTGCATTCTCACTTGTAAACATGAATTTATTTTTGTAACCTTAAAAAATAAAAAGTAATCTCAAAATTCTCTCTCCCATGAACAAAGCTCTGCAACTTTGTTGACTGCTAAAAAGACACACAATATTACTTGACAAAAACCTCATCAACAGAAGACTCCCCATTGTATCTAGAGGCCTGATGACTCACACTGTGAAAAATAGACCAGGTTAAGGCTGTCATGCAGTGATACCCTGGAACTGAGTTTTGTTTGCTGGGACAAGGAAGGAAATGCCTCCAGAGTCCTGAAGACATTACAAACAAGAATCCTGAGGAGAGTCTTCCAGAATGGCTTTAGCTCCTAATGCCTATATGCTTATTCTTCACTTCCCAGTGAAGCACCTTCTGGAATACTGATGGGAAAGAAGGCCTCTCCATCAGAACCGTATTTTAAGTGCTTACTGTGTTTTAGCCTCCAAAACCAGCAACTAGTTTAGTGCCTCATACAAACTTAAGGCCACAGATCTGGCTAAACTTCAGTTCTGAGTAGCTGAACATTGGGAAGACCACATAGTTAAGGCTGACTAAAACAAGGTGGTGGGGTTTTTGGCCAGACATTGAAAACTGCACGTATGACACTTGTCTCTATAGTATGTTTTTCTGGACCTTTTCTAGGAGAGCTTATTTCTACAGGCCTCTATTCAGAACAATTAAATTGTTCTTAAAACAATACACCTTTAGCCTATCGATCTATCTGCAGATAACCAAGTGCAAATAAGAGGTTGCTTAACTTCTTTTCAAGTTCAAGCAGCTCTTCTTTTGGAAAGGAAAACCTGCTTACAGCTCTAGAAAACAAAAAATGTCTGTCATAGTTAATAACCAATAAGAGTAATCCCTTTGCTATTGGAAATTTAGCAGAATTAAAGGGTTGGTTTGCATCACAGCCTTCCATATGGTTTAGTCAACACCAACCAGGAATTGCTAGAATAACTGAACAAGAAGTGAGCAAAGGTAGATCAATTGTCCACTTGTTTACTAATCTACCTTTGGATGAACTGCAGGATTAACAGTAGGTAGAGGAATCTGAAGGGAAAAAACACAATGTCCCATTGTTCAACTCCAACTTATTACATCAATAGCAAAACACTTCTCAGAGTTTTGAGAGAAAAGCATTCTTCTTGTCTCCTTCCACCTGTGGCTCCCTTTGCTAGCATGGGGCAGCTACCCAAGTGAAGATCAGAGGCAGCACAGCCACCACTCCAATCTCTGCTGATTTAGGGGGTGCTGTGAAGAAACCATCTGCAAGCTAGCAACTGCACTCACATCTCTGCAGACTATTTTTACTTTGGAGTACATTAACTAGAGCAAGTTTCCAGAAGAAATAGGAGACACTTACTTCAGACCATACACTAACAACTTGGGAAGATACTTAATAAATGTGTTTGCCAAAGCAAGAGCCTCCATCTGTTGCAAGGGTTGAGCAATTCATCATATTTAAAGCAGACCACTATGTTCTGTGTGGATACTAGAGTTTCATGTTTGCAGTATATGTGATTCTGAGCTTTAAGTGTTTAAGAAAAAGGATTAACTTTTTGTGACGTTAACAAAAACAGTAGGGCCCTACAGTGTTTTTAGTAGCCTTTCTGCATTTCAAACACATCTGTACCCAGATGTCAGCCTTTCCCTAATGGAATCTCAGCTTCTAAGCACATTAGCAAAGCAATAAGACAGTTCTTTCTCATGCTGTTTCTTTTTCCTGCCTCTCCCAAAAACAAGCTCATCATGGAATGCATTTGATGCATGTTTCTTTGTTTTGTTTCCTAAACGGGTAAGACAGATGGGAGATGGGAAAACTAGTAGCTAGGCAGGGCTAGAAAAACAGTATCATGTGTTAGCAAGGGTAGCCAACTACAAAACTTCATATAGTGGAGGTTTAGCTCTTAACTGAGCTAGATATCCCAGAAGACATATGGGATTCATAAAAAAATAGCTTAAACTCAGCCACATTACAAAGCAACATATAGTATGCATTGGTAGCATGGTCCTATCTAGCATTTTCATCTTATTTCAGAGTTCCTCTTTCAGATGGATGAACACAGTACACAACCTTTCAGACTAGGTTCCCATCTAATCTCCAAACCTGCCTGCCTACAGATGGACGGGACTGCAGAAATTGCTTCCAGTATCCAAAGATGTAAAGTAAAGGATCCCTGAAATCAGTTCCAGGGTTGAGAAAACAGCCCACAGCAACAGCAAGCTGAATTCACAGTTACCTAGCATTTCAACCATGCAACAGTATTTAAAAGAAAGGTGACAGGAGATGTATGGACATCAGCTCAAGGCAACATATTCTGGAGCAATAGGTGGAGGATTAACCTTTTAAAAAAAAAAAAAGATTCAGAAACAGAAGATACACAGAAGATACAGACCCTACAGTTCTTCCCAATGCAGACTAACTTCTGGCCCAAAACGAACCACATATTGAAATACGAAGGAAGTTTCACAGTAAGCCTCACTTCAGGCAAATACAAGTTCCCACTCAAAGGATGATCCCACCCCTGATTCTCCTCCACATTCAGCTCTAGCAATTACAATACTGGGGAGACAGACCCCAATGAAGTGAACAGACCCCAATGAAAAAGTAATCTAAGGGGAGGGGAAATTAACCTTCTGTCAGATCAGCTGTTAAACCATCTCCTATCCAGACAATCACTGGATCCAATACAGTGAATGAATGAGAAGGGGCAGGAGAGCACAAACAGTCCTTTCAGAAATAGACAAATTTAGACATACTATGAAACCAAATCTAAAAGGTCAAATAAATTATAAAAGAAAATTCCCCAAAAAACAGGTTGTGGGTGAATGCAGAATACCTTAACAATGAGAAATTTTCAGTGCAATTTTTTTTAAAACATAGAAAGTTCTCCTTGTCTTCACAATACATTGTATGTATCATAGAAAAACACACATGCATATATGTGTGTGTGTATATATACGTGTACATACACACACCCCTTAACCACTGTGGAGTACCCAGTGAGTAAGGGTTTTTCACTTGGGTTAAGTACTAAAGCAGTAGCTATAATAAGCCACAAAAATTCAGTGATGAAACCTCAAAATTATCATCATGTCCAGCATAAGATCATGTTTTAAGAGGAACAGAATCTTTAGTACTTACAAATGCTTTATTAAGTATTCGCTTTATTACACGACATTGACAAAAGTAGAGCATTTCTCCTTCAAAACTCCACTCACGTAAATATTAAATTTCTTTTAAATTATGCTTCGTTAGTTCTACAAGAAAATTACTTTTCTGACTGTGTATTAAAATTTTTTTTACATTATAGGAAAACTTTGAAGATAGTCCTCTTTATGAAACCCATCCTAAGTTTTCTACCCTCAAAAGTCTTCTTTTGAAAGACAAGTCAGCTTTGAGATCCCAAGAGGCAGATGTCAAGATGGACTACAAAAACTGTAACGGAGAAAAAGCACAAAGCATGCTTACTCTGGGAACTCACAGAACACAGTAAGCCAGAGATCCCATGAAATCTACTTGCTAAATAACTTTTCAGAACAGACTTACCTTTTTTAAAAATATGATTTTTAGCAATAAATCATCCCTGCTCATGCCAGAAGTGTATCACTATGCCATCTGTTTGACAGCTACTTGGTCCTGTTACAACAAATATAGTAAGAGAGTACAGAGCAGGATTTGTTATAAAACACAGTCAACCCACCACAAAGTGCTAGCCCTAACTCACATTTTTTTAAAGGGTCTATAACAGAGCCTGTCAGTATTTGCAACCCTGTATTCAAAGCAAGTTTAAGCAGATTTTGCTTAGCACTAGATAGAAGTAATCACAGAAGTCCCTAAAGTATGTAAAGAATTACATGGGGGAAAATTTATTCCATAAAAGAGGATCAAACTAGATAACAACCAAGGCCAAGGGCCTCCAATGAAAAAATAAAACTAAGATCAGCAGAACAAAGTTACAGGATGAAAAGTTCCAGAGCTGACTGCTAAACATGGCACAAGACTTTTTGCTGCACAGGAAATCTTAAACTAGGCAGAAAAACTATTTTGCAGTTTCATCTTATGGTGTATGCCATTTAAATACCTTTTAAGAAGGTATTTACTGCTCATTAGACCACTATACTAACCTCCATTCCCTCCTTAAGGATAATTTCTATGTTTATATTCTACAAGACCAAACATATTACCCATACATTAAGTGAAGAAGTCCGTATCTGGTGTTACCCAGTACACGCACACACCTGAAAAACGGTTGTCTAGACAAGCAGCTAGCTCACCAAACGTGTAAGGAGGACTGTGCATGGTCTAACAAATGGGCAGGAATGGACAAGAAAACCAGACTGTCTAAACAGGATTTTCACAGTCAATACCAGCACTGGACAATCCAACCATGGCTGCTGACACCAGACTTCATGAAGCCCCATCCTTTTCCAGATGATCTGACAAAAATATTTTCAACAAGTCTTTTTCTTACAGCCCTCAGAGTTCTGCCATAGCTGCATCTCAAATTGTAAAGATTTTGTTTTAACATGACCCCAGGAAAATCCTTAATTTTCTTTTTTTAGGTTAATGAGTATTTTCCCTGACAACATTTCCATAGTCCTTCGCTGATTTCTCATTACACACTTTTCCATCTGAAGGTAACTCAAGGATAGCAAGAAGAATCTTAGTCTCTACTGTATCCCAATAAATCTTCTGACAATATTATTTCAAAAACATCGAGCAGATTTAGTCTAAAAACATTGCATGTACTGAGAAAATGGGTCCTGATATATAAAAAAGCATTCTTCACAGGCCACTAAAAAGTTCCTCTCCACCAAGTTTATAGCAAAGTGTCAGGTCTTCTCCCACACCTATTTCACACCCTTCTGTAACAAGCTATCACTTCTGGGATTCTCTTTTTTGAGGCAACAATTGAACAAGTACGAAATCAAACGCTCTTGATCTTCACCTTTGAAGACTAAGTAAAAACTAGAAAATACAGAAAGTACCATTATCAAACTAGCTCAATTACAGTATCGTAAATATTTATGGCCTATACAAACAAATTCTAATAAAGACATATTTACATCTTACGTATTGGACTTGGTCAATGTCAAATATATTTAGTGTAATGAAAAGATAATTACATTCTATACAGGCAACACCTGCACAACACTGAAGGGAAGAAACAACTGTTTCTGTAAGATGACTACTGTTCGCATTTCTAAGAACAGTACAAAGCTTTGCATTCCTCAAAAAATACAGGTAATATTCACAGGTTTAATAATTAGCTCAACCTTATGTATACTTTTATAAGACACTGGAGTAAACTTCTATATAAGTAAATTCCTGTTTTAAAAAAGCCTAGAAATTTAAAAAGATCTTTCCAAGTTGCATGGAATCTGCATAGCCAGCAACATACATGCTCATACAACAGTTCCTTCTAAATCCTCTTTCCTGTTAGCATTTAGGTTTGGGTTCTTTCCCCCCTCCAACCTGCTAAATAAAGTCATATTTCCTGCTGACAGCAAATGACTGGTTTACCTATAACTCCAGGGGGTTTAACTATCCATCCTTTAAGAAGCTTTGACAGTTTAACCTGCTGAGCTCACAGCACCCAAGGGAGGGTCTTACTTGCAGTTTTACTTCTGCGGCTGCTGACCACTAATACTGACTCCACAGATAATGGATTTCAATAACAACCTCCTACAGGTTAACACTTTGGGTACTAGCCATGATACTGCTTTAATTAAGTTAGTACATGAAGGTTACAGTTTGGTAGAAAGTTGCATTAAATTTGGCAGTGCTTGCAATAGCAGGAAAAGTGCACATGTTCACCTGTCCAGTAGCTCTGGGTAAGTTTGTCTAGAGATACAATTCAGATGGTTTATGGGTTTTATGCAATTTTAAGTGAACTCAGTTTATTAGTTCCATTTCCTCTAAATATGACTTTTTCCAGCACAACTGATCATTTCATGATGGATATGAAATAGATGCCTCTAACCATGCTGGGCACAGAACCTGTCTACCGGGCATATAAACAGTCCAAGCACTACAGTTTAGGAGTGTTGGGTTTGATTTTTTTCTTTGCAAGGTTTGGAGTACCTTGATGGTAGAAAAAATTAACATTTTTATTTCTTTGAAGCTAAGCTGCTAACATTAAAAATAAATTGGTATTTTAGCAAGCTATTAATTATGTAAAGGTTTAAAGATGCTAAAAACATCTACTTGAAAATGTGAAACAATTTATATTAATTGAAAGCAAACATTTGACAAAATACAAGAAAGTGCTGATTGGAGAGGTACATTTTTAAATGCACTTAAAAGCACATATTCACTTACTCTTTTTCAACACAGCACTTAAAAGCACATATTCACTTGAAAAATAGAGGAGTAAAAGCTCTTTGTTAAAAACGTGGTATTAACTTGACCTGTAAAAATATCTATTTGTTGGATTTCATTTTATTTTTTCTTAAGGTACACAATCTGACAGACACTCTGTAGAGTAATAATGAAGCAGCATGGGAGCCATTTAATATATTTCTTGATTAACTCATTGCCTGTCCAGTTCTCATACAGACATGTGCTCACATGTCATAATCGTCATAACTCCCATCATCCCTACAGTTAACACACAAGCTCCTTGATTAGTGCACAACTCCCAGACGAGCCATTGCTAATGCTAAATAATTCCCTTCAGCCTCCTGCGACTGTACCGCAGGCTCTCCAATTAAATATAATGTCTCCAATGAGCCATATTAATACGGACAAATTCCTGCCAGGGATTCTAGCCCACTCGCTTTCACCAAAGAAGCAACTGAAATAAAAAGAGAAAAGGTGTATACATAAAAATTAATCAAACAAATAGTTTTGCCATGAGGCTTTAATTATAAAACTTGCTGTCATAGGTACGTTATTCTTCAAGGTATATTAATACAAGTTTACTGATAAATGACAATGAGTAAATTACCATTTTAATAATTGAAAAACAAGCATGTAAAACAGGTAACTTATCAATCAGTTAATTACAATTAGCAATATCTAATCACATGTGAGAAAATTAACCACAGAAACCCTCAGATCACTTGCTGTTGGTATGGCAATTATATTTATCTGGTCTTGTGCATTAAGCATAATTTGAAACACCAGCATAGCTGTACATACCTACATAAAACAGATTTCTAGATTATCAACAAAAATTTCAGTAATGACCCATGCATAAAATTTTCAAAACTTGCACCAAGAAACTACCATGCTTGTTAAAAGCCTGCTGCAGGATCACAAAATATGCAGACTTTGCAATAGAACCCAAGATATTTACAGATGTACCAAGCAACAATAAATATTTTAAGAATATAAAGGAGCCAGTCAGTCACGGGTCAAATATGCAGAAGCCAAATTAATGGTAATTTCCCCCCTGTAAAACAGGAAGAATCACTGGAAAACCCAACAACTTTAGTGTATATTAAGATTCCTTAACATCATCTAACTCAAAATTGCTGCCATTAACTGGAAAATCACTACTCAGATTTTATGAAAACCATAAGGAGTTCCCAGTTCTTACAGCAGAATCTGATGTCCTTAACCCTAGTGCTGACCCTCTCACTAGAAGAGATATCAACAAAGGACATGTAAATAGACTGTTGCAGAAGTATCCTTTAGTAGTTTTAAATATTGCTTGCAACTGCACAAATTGTAAGATATTCAAATAACCCCCATGAAATTTTGATAAGCTCTTCCCCAAGGTCCTTGCACCTTCATCCTTACACTAATGCACTTCATCTTCATTTACCTGATCATTAGTTTCCAGTTTGTTCAGCTGGAAACCAACACACACTAATTACTTTGACATCACAAAGTCCTATCTGTCTTCACCACCTCCCCAGACAGCAGGGAGAAATTATCAAGGGTAGGCATGATAATATCCTGATAAATGATGATTCACATCACCTCACTGTCAATCATCCAGAAGTGCTCACGCAAGATACCACTCAATCTCATTACTGAATCCTAGGGCTAAGAGTACAATACACACCAGGAGTCATATTTCAAACAGCAGGCCACCTGGGTAAGATGCAGCTCTCTGAGATTTTCATGAATTTTGTTGGCTTTTTGTTTTAACACAGTAAATGTCAAATATTCATATATTTTACCACATGTATACAGGCTGGCAGAAAAGGACATGCTGAAAGCAAGGCAATTCATCTTGAAGGTTCACATGAGGAAAAAAAAAACCCTAGGTTCTTTGGAGGGGAGGAGATGGCCAGGTAGGTTTCATTAAGAAGAAAATTAATAAAGCCATCTAAAGTTTCAAAGCTCCGTTTCATGATTTAAGCATCCTTCCTGCTGAAACAATATAAATACATGCAGAGTTCTGAAAGAAGCAATGCTAGCTTTGAAACTCATTGACACAGGCAAAGCTTGCTTTTTCCATGACAGAAAGCAGATAGTCATAAAACAATGTCCCTGCTTCAATAAACAGCAAAACAGGGTGGGGTGATCACCAGTTCAGCAGCAAAATAAAGACTTAGAGCTGCTTTCTCAGAAAAGATCACCTCTTTTCCTGCTTCCAAATTAGTATCATAATCCTTCCAGCTCTCTCAGTCCAATTAGACACATAAATAAAGCAATCTCCAATAGATAAATGCCCAGCATTTGCTACTTAGTGCAAGTCTAGGAGTTCTTTATGCTAAGGAATGAGAACAACACGCACCACCACCTCCTAAGTTTAAAACACACTTGGTTTTCTTGCCCAAGGTAGATCATTCATTATCAGTAAACCTGCATAATGACACACCATATATTGAACAATATGATCAATCACTGATGGAACAGATGGGAGGGAGCAGAGAAAAACAAGACTGAAAGAACACGGGGGGGAAAGCATGAAGGAATTCCACAACCATGTGTGGTTCCACCAGGGAAAAGAAACACAGTCCAAACTAAAAAGCAAAAATTGAGTAGAGTACCATAGAAACAAGCAAACAGAAAAAGTACAACCAACAAAAGAATAAAGAAAGTAGAAAGATGCACATTCTACCATTCAGCTGTATTTTTCTGGCCAAAGACACTTAAAATACTCAATGCAAGTCAGAGCAGCAAAGTGCTTTCTAGCAAGTACAGATAATACTGCTACAGGCACGCTGGTGCAGCATCCTTTGACTGCCTGGCCACACGACTGAGTCCGAACCTGGTAGGAACCCTCACATACACTTTCTTGCATCCTCCGCTGCCCCAGACTGTTTGATATATGATCACAGGCTCACCATGAAACCCTTGTCCCATTTCGGTGTCCTCTCCTGTGGAGCTACACAAGACAGGCAGCAACTTACAGGCTCCTGTTCAGATAACGTTAGCATAACGTTTTTTAAGAAGAAACTCTGAGGACATGTTCTAATATATAAGTAAAAGTAAATACAACAGAAATTCAAAGCTCCATAAAATCCCTCAATGAAGTAATTTCGGTGTGGCTACACTACATACCTGACACACACTATTGGAAGTCTACCTTTCAGAGCAGCTGTGGATCACTAATAAAGTTCAAAAGCCAAGAGTTCTTCCCAAGTTTCCTGTCAAAATACCCAACCTAACAAAAGCTAGCTTCTAGTCTACACATGCACACTGATTTCTCACTCCCAAGTCTGTCACTGACACCTCTAGCGTCTTTGGCACAATTTACATTAAGGTTGGCTTAATCAAGTTTACCTTACCAACCCTATGATAGATAACTGATTCTACAATATTTTGGCCCAGGAATGAACACCACATGCATGGACAACAGAACTCAAAGAATTTTTCCCCTCAAAAATCAAAAAGTCTGAAAGTCAAATACAATCTTTTCACTCTAGCACATCAAGCAGTGTAAAGTTATGAGCAAAGCCAGAGAACAGGTTTTTCCCCCCCACTGAATGCAACCTAAGTGCTCTCCTTCCTAGATTTAGAGAAGGGCTGCTAGGAGGGAACAAATAACTGAAACTGCTGGTTTAGGTTACAGAAATGGAGCACTTAGAAAGAAAGCAAGCAACTCAGACCAAAAAATACCACTCCAAACCAGCTTCCAAGTAATAACATTTTAGAAATATCATTCAATTATGAACTTCACATAGAAGTGTGTTAAGTTTTCATTTTAACTTAAAAACAGACACCTTCCTCCGAGACTTGCCACACCTTTAATTTCTTTAAGAGCATATGATCTGACTGTTTGCACCTTGAGGCAGCCACTGTTGGTTTAACTGCTTGAAGTCATACAATTCAAATTTCTTCTGCAAAAACATTGGTACAGAGAATGCACAGGCATGCATACCTGTCTGCAAAATTAATTTACAATGATAGTTAATGTTAGCTTTACTCCCAGAAATCTGAGGGCAGAAAGTTTTAATAGTGATTGTATGCTTTATTTCAGCTGATAGAAATATACGACATTCTAGCAGTTGAAGACTTTCTTTAACAAAGTGTATCTTCAAACCAAAAACTTTAAATTTCTTTGTTAGGTCTACAACAACTGCTTCACAAAAAAAAAAATCTTTTAACACAGCAGTCTTACTTCTTCAATCTTATTAATTTAAAAGATTAGCTGTCAAAACTAATTCACACAGAAAAAAAACACATGCTTATTTTTTGTTAGCTAAGCTGCAAAAGAAAATTCTCTGTAGAAAGAGCAATGATCTGGCACAGAAACAAACTTTAGTACTGGGCAAATACTGAGCTGGACATGTTAAGACACATAAAAACTACATCTTTGAAGTTACTGAAGTTAACCTGCAGAAGAATTACAGTATTTCCTCTAAAGCAAAACCAGAAAAAAGTAAATGGGAAACTGCTGTCAACAAGTGTCACTACTGCAGAGCTCACAGTCTACAAGTTTATCTGTCAATCTCGAGCTCCACAGATAATAAACAAGCAGCACATGAGAAAACTTCAGGCTCAATTTAACCCATACTCAAGGCTGATTCTCAAAACTCTTTAAAACACTCAGCAAGTAGAAGTGAGATACAAATTACACTATGACAAGGAAAATAAAGACAGACTTACCATTAAAATTCAGGTTACTACCAAAAAATAAATCATTCATACAACTAAAATCTCCTTCACGTTATACTCATAACTTCATATTTAGAGAGAAGACTGACATATTTAAGGTAGGTACAGACCCTTTACATACTCCTGTTTTATCAAATAAAAGTTAACATTGATCTAAAAGATCGGAAAGAACATTATCATTAAAATGTCAAAATACAATATCAAAACCCTTATTAGTACTACAGTCTTGTAAAAATCAAAGCTTTGAATTCAGCATTTAGTTACTGAATAAAGGATCACCAACTGCTGAATTTATCAAGTATTACAGACAGCATAAAAAGTGTCTTCTCAAACCAAAAGTACATGAGATGCTACAGTGGCTTCCACAGTTCTCAAAAATTTTTTCTATGCCTAACAAGGTTAACAGCACAAGCAAATACATAAATAGTTCAAAGTTTCAATCAATCTTAAAATTAGGAGAAAGAAAAGCAGTACCTTGCTGAAAGCCAAAGGGAAGAAACAAATGTGCAGCTATGGTTTCTCAAGTGCCAAGCAGCAGGTGACTATGGCAGACAGTGGGGCTGCCCAAGCCCAACCATACTGTATTTCATACTCCTGTACAAAAAGGAAGGTTCCAGACACTGGCATCTGGCCTTATCAAGCAACAGTGCTTCAAAGGCAACCCCCCAACCACTGTTCCTTCCCTCCTACATACATAAGGTTTTTAGCCTCTGAAGACTTAAATGAGCAGCCTAGGAGGGCGCTAACAGCTGGGGCAAGCTGGGCAGACTTCCAGCACCAAGCAACAAATCTTCCAGGGCTCTAAAGCTACAGGAATCTCACAGTACTTAAAGAGGTTCCCCCTTTTTCTAAGCGGAAGACTGGATTGCTTTTAGTCTCCAAGACATTCGAAGTACCAGCTTCTCATCTCCACAAAGTGCAAACATTGGCCAGGTGATTCAGCCACCTCTGTTATGTTCAGGAACAGCCTTGGAGCAGAGGGGGCGGATCTGAAATAGCAGGGAGATGCGGCCCCCAGCAACCACCCCACACAGTACGCTTGCTGTTCAAGTCAAGACAAACTCCTTCGCTGATTAAGCAAAAACAAGCCAAACGAAATTCAGGCTCGGCAAATTAACTTCTTCCTGGGTTCAGAAGCATTTCCAGGAGACTGACAGTTCCAATACTGAACCAGTAGTAGCACCCAGAACAGCTAGTTAAGAGCAACAGCTGTGCATGTTGGAACAAAACCATCACTCAAAAGCTCAACTGAAGATCTTTTAAACAGCAAATACAACATACACAAAATTGAGAAATGTTGAGCACAATATCAGCAAAATTATGTAGGAAAGTGTGTCATAAACGAGCTATTATTTAAGTTTCTGGACATTATTCTTCAAATTTTACACTCAACTTTTATTAAAACTGAGACAAAACTGGAGACTTTCAAGGACTCTCGTAACTTTTTTTACCTTCTCAGAATAACATCAGTGTTTTGGTAATTGTATCTGCCAAGGAAAATCCTCACTTAGAAAAAAAAAAGCTTCCCCAAATCTGAACCTGATAGTTCAGCCATGTGTGAAAAGCAAATAAAAAAAAAAATCCCACAGGTAAAGAAACAGGTCATACTTCCACAATAAGCATTCAACTTACCTGTGAAGAGGCATTCCTTTTCTCATCAAATATGACACTATAAATGGTGAAAGAGATAGCTTCCTTCTTTCACTTTGCATAGCCAAAGACTATTGACTAATCATGTATTTGCCCTTTTGACAGCGTAATGGAAATTAACTTTTCCTGCTTTATTTGCATAAAATGAGCTCTCCCTTTGCCCTGTGGGTTTTCAAAAAAAAAAAAAATACACAGAAGCGATCGATAATTGAGGTTGGATGTGAAATCTAAAGAGCTGATCCAATTTTTCACTCACTTTGTAGTTTAGCTAGATTGACCACCTCACAAATTCAGCTACTAAGATGCTACAGGACACCAGTAAGAGCCCTGGTAAAAACAAGGTAATTAACAAACAATGCTCTCTTTCACCCTTGAAGCTGGTCATATCAAAGATGCCTACCAGATTAGCCAGGCATGATTTGCCACCATAAATTCACTTTGTGACCGACAGCAGTCACATTCTCATACTTCAAGACATGGCTTCTAAAAAAATTCATACCATATTTTTTCCAATTCCTTCCCTGTAGTTCTCTGGAACAAAGAAACAGTTACCTCCTTCCAGTCATCAGGAACTTCCCACATTACTGACATTACAAAGATGAGAGAGAGCAGTCTCACAGTGAAACCAGCTTATTCCCTCAACTCAGATGCACCTGAGTTGCCCATCCACGGCCTTCTCTATGTCAAATTCACTTACATAATACCCACTTGATCTTTCCCTGCTGTGAATACGGCTACATTTCATCTGGCACTGCAACTAGGCAACTAGGACCTAGGAGGCCTGAGTGGACTTTCCCAGGAAAGGCCAAGGCCAAGGCTAATTAGGCACAGAGTATCTCAAACTTGTTCACACCCTTTGCCATTATCAGGTACCTTGAAGAATGAGCCCGAATTTTCCTCTTCCTTTCTTTTGTTCCTAATACACAGAAACTTCCCGATGCCCTTTCACATCTTTCAGTATATAGTCAAAAGGTATAGCCAACACCAGCAAAACTTTGGCTTCCTTAGTTATGCCCCTGCACACTCCAGCAAGTCTCTCTCCTGGTAACCCATCACCTGCTGTATACTCACTTCCTGCATTTGAAGTTTGCCAGAGTTCCCCATACAGCCAAGGGAGGTTTCTGCCATACTCTCTCAGCCTTTTTCACATCAGAACAGACAGCTCCTATGCTTGGCAAAGACTATCCTGGAGTATCAACCAGCTTTCCTGGGCCACTTCAAGTTGCAAAGCTGTCTCCCATGGGATCCTGACAACCAAATCCCTGCTCAGGCCAAAAAAACTGCTCTCCTGAAGTCCATGGTTGTAATTCTGCTGTTTGTCTTACTGCTTTTGGGAACCTAAACCTCACCACTTCAGTGGTCATAGGCTTCTTATGCCTGATTGCTTCTTCCCTCTTTGTAAAAGGTCCAGCCACAGCATCTTCTCTAGTTAACTCAATCATTTCTGTCAAGAAATTATCCTCCACACATTCCAGACAATTGCTTTCACTCGGTCTTTCCAGCAAATATCAGGATGATTAAAACCCCACATGAGTACTAGGATCTGCTCCATGAGGCTCCCTCCAGTTTTCTAGAACCATTTTCACCTGCTTCTTGATCAGGTCTGTGGCAGACGTTATTACAACATAGCCTAGTGGCAGAAGTCACAGCCTTCCTTATATTAAGGGTCTCTATCCTCTGCTTACTCAAGCACAGTCTCTTACAAAGCTCTTGGTTCCGCAGGTTCTCTGCAAGGAACCTCTCAGTCTGTTTGTCCTTCCTGATCCTGCAGTCTGGCTCATCTCTTCCCTGCATATCCTTCACCTGCAACTTAGTGCCTGGACAAGAGCACACCTCACACTTCTGAGTGGCCCCAGCCGCAAGGAGAAGCACCAGGCATTTGCTACAGCCCGAGACATGGAAGACCACAACCTTGCTCCTTCCATGCATTTCAAATATTAATTCATGACTGCTGGCAAGATTGATAATTAACACACATTCATTTACTTGAAGCCACTTTTCTTTCATGCTTACAATATGGCATAATAAGGAAACAATGAGGCCATGGGACAACTTTTGCAGGTAGTATCATAAGAAACCAGTCCCTGATATTTAATTAACACTACTTCTAAAGCATCCTTTGGGAATGTAGTATTGATACTGTCTAAGAACAAATACCTACTAAAAGTTTCCTTCAAAGAAAGAAACTGTACTACACAAGCTTTAAGCTCCTCTGACTTCTTGCTAAACGCACAGAATCCCAGTTTGATACAGGGTCCCTACCCAAGGTCTGGTTACAACTCAGAAGAGCTCCCTTGTATTCACTAAGCTGGCATGTTCACCATGCACGTGGGCCCACTCCCTTATAAGCACACATACTGAGAAACAGGGTCAGTTCAAATGTTTATATATCCATATAGTGAAACACAAAACAAAACCAAAAGCATTTCCAAGGGGATAGACTCTGTATTCTCTAGAAGACTAGAAAGGAAAGCTTCATTCAAGTTGCCTTTGATACTCTACTACTGTCTTAAATCAGCGGAGGAAATTAATTCCTGATAGAAATATGTCAGATGCACCTGCACTGTTCAAAACAATTTAATACCAAGGCATACAGATTTTTATTAACCAGCCATTACATATTCATGTGAACAGAACTTAAAACAAGCCTTTTAACAACATCCTTGAGGATCTCCACTATTCAGCATCACAACAGAGCATTAGAAAGGATTAGCCCAAATACCAATTACTCAGTTTCACACACCTGGAAGAGTAATATAATGTGTGGGACCACATGACAAACAAAGCCACACAACAGCAGAAACTTAAAAGCACCTCTGGTTTTGTTGTTGTTCTCAGGAGACAACCACTGCCAAGGTAAGTAAAGAAATAGCATTGTACCTGTACTAAGACAGGTCACCTGATCCTTGAGAAAGTGCCTGTAACATACTTAGATAAGAACATGCCAAAAAGTGCCTACCAACAAGAGCTGGAAAATCACCTGGTCACACCTGTTCTTATGCAACACAAACCAACTGCAATCACCAGCTGTGCACCAGCATCCCACATTGCTAACTGGGATCTTATCTATACACAATTCACAGTTGCCTCAGCTTCCATTCACATTGCTCACTCCTTGACAGTTAGACTCCATGACCTTAACCATCTTTCCCAACCTAAATGATTCTACAATTCTCTCCCACAGGGCTCTCCAACAGTTGTGTTATTGTGGGACCCAAGCTCAATGCGTGTTCATTGCACTGATGGCTGCATGCACCTAAAGAGAGCTACAGTACCCAATTACAGTCTAGGATGACAAAGAAAATGCAAAGGCATACAAAACACATTTATGATTTCTTAACAGGCTTTCTAGGAGAGGCATTAGCGTAGACTAAGATTTTTGTATTATGGGAAAAAAAAAAGGGTCTTTGAAGATGAAAAAGGAAGAGTACGTAACAGCTTTAGCAAGGCTCGGTAAGCTCAGACTGCTTACATGGAAGAAGGTATGTGAAGAACTGTGCCCCCTTTCTCCCACTCCCTGCTTCCAAAGCACTATCAGTCAGTGCCCCCAGCAGGTACTGCCAGTGCCACACTAAATCTCTGGTTGCTTCTCAGGATTCATTCATAATGCTTCAGGAAACTACATACAGAGTAAAAAGGATGAGAACAAAACTATAAAAGGTCAATCTGGGAAACATGCTTCCTGGACAGCGATGTTCCATTACTACAGAAAGCAAAGGAGATGACATGCCTTCACAAGCAATCAGTGCATCGCAAGTCTATCAACAACTAAGCCCACGTTAAAAATCATTTCAAGAACTGCCAACATCCTACATTACAAGGTCTGTAATATTACAGGTCAACAGGTAAACAAATACTAAATACTAGCTGCAACAGGACTACAAGAATTCATGCAACACCATACATCAAATTAACATTAAGGAACAAAACTCACAGCATTGTACAATTAGCACATCAAGACAGAGACAGAAACCAAAAAAGATACTGTATCTAAACAGAATACACACATCTTCATCAATCCAAGTCACCAGGAAGCACAGCTATTACCTTGCACCAACTATCCAAACACAGACTACTATTCTTCCTTTACATTAAACAAGATACATAAAGGGGTGGGGGGTGCAGGGGGTAGTTGGGTTGATTTGTTTTTTGTTGGATTAGGGCAGGTGGGATGTATTTGGTTTGCATGGCAAAGTTTGGGGGGGACGGATGGATGAACTACTGGGGTGGTTTTTGTGAGAGGCTGCTGGAAGCTTCCCCCGTGTCTGACAGAGCCAGTGACAACCAGCTCCAAGACAGACCTGCCACTGGGCAAAGCTGAGCCTGCCTCTGGGATAACATACTTAAGAAGAGGGGGTGGGAATAAACTGTGCAATGGCAACTGCAGCTGGAGAGAGGAGTGAGAAGATGTGAGAGCAACAGCCCTGCAGACACCCAGGTCAGTGCAGGAGGGGCTCCAGGCACTGGAGCAGCGGTTCCCCTGCCCCTGGTGAAGACCCTGGCAAGGCAGGCTGTGCCCTGCAGCCCATGGAGGTCCACAGCAGAGTAGATACCCACCCACAGCCCATGGAGGACCCCACACCAGAGCAGGTGGGGATGTGCCTGAAGGAGACTGTGATCCTGCAGGAAGACTGCACTGGAGTGGGTTTGCTGGCAGGATTTGTAACCCCACCTAGGACCTATGCTGGAGCAGTGTGTGAAGAGCTGCGGCCCATGGGAAGGACTTGCATTGAAGAAGTTCATGGAGGACTGTCTCCTGTGAGAGGAACCCCACACTGGAGCAGGGGAAGAGCGTGAGGATGAAGGAATGGCAGAGACCACATGTAATGAACTGCAACCCCCACTCCCCTGCACCGCTGGTGGGGAGGCAGAGAAATCGGGACTGAAGCTAGGCCCAGGAAGAAGGGGGGGAGGTGGGTCAGGGGGAGAAGGTGTTTTAAAAGATTTGGGTTTATTTATCATTACCCCATTCTGATTTGATTGGTAATAAAATAATTTCCCCACATAAAGTCTGTTTTGCCCATAACAGTAATGGGTGAGTGATCTCCCTGTCCTTATCTTGACCCACAAGCCTTTCATTACACTTCCTCTCCCCCATCCAGCTGAGGAGGGGGAAGCAATAAAACAGCTTTGGTGGGCACGTGGATGCCAGGTGCCCAACATGGGGCACAAGGAATTCAAGATAAGGATATTAATTGGGAGAGGTAATAGGCAAAACATGGATTGAATGTAGCTAGAGAGCCAAGAGCAGAACAACTGTGGAGAATGTGTTGGTTTAATTGTGATAAAGGGACAAGGGGTAGACTGTGTATAAATTGTGCACTTTCCTTCGTGTTGCAAGAATGTTATTTTGATTTTGCTGTGGGGGATTCTTTTCGTTGATTTAAGTAAAGTTTGTGAAGATTGTGAGATCCATGTGATGAATGTATACTTTAGTGATAATTCTTAAAATACGTCATTCAGAGGCAAGAGGTGTCTTTTCACAGAGACTTTTGGGGGGTTTGGTTTGGGGGGTGTGTGGTTTTTTGTTATGTTATTTGCTTTTTTTAATCAAAACCAGTCAAACTACCCAGTACTATTTTTTAAGTATTTCAGGATATATATCAATCATGAAAAATAATGAAGAAAGTACCAGGGCTGTAAGATATTTCTGAAAACTCCTTTTTGGAAGCAAATTTCAAACATTTATAATTGACACTATCATTTAGAAGAATTGCAATATTAATTTCCAATGAAGACCTGAAATCAGGCTTCAAGGCTGACTATACCAACCTAAAAGATGAAGCTTTAGCCAGACACTAAAAGACAAGTACCAAACTAAAAATCAAGTATGTGACAATATTCACCACTCATGTTGGCAGAGACATGAAAAGTTTCAGGATAGGATAAGAGTTTAATCCTATCATTTGGTATTTTAAGGCCTATTACAAACAAGAAATATAAATTCAGATCAACTCCTACATAATCTAATTTTTCAGTCCTTGTTTATTTATCCATATACAAACGTGCTTCCTGTCAACCTATGACAGAAACCTGAGTTTCAATCAAGGCCATCACAGTAAAACTCCATTTTAGGGAAACTTATTTGTGAGACATGACCAGTCTGGTTAGTAGGACAACATCTGTATGTATGCAGACATACTAATTAAAGGAAAACAAATATGGAAGTTTCCTACTGGAGGACAAATGGCAGTTACTGTCTAGTTATCTAGAGCATCTTGTCCCCAGAAGAAAAGTGGAAAATAATTTTTATATGAAGCAAGTGCTTAAAAATTAAGAGGAATTTTTTCATAATATTTGAATATATTTTTAAATGTCTCTGTCTACTATTTTAACGCAGGCCTATGACCTCCAAATTCAACTCTGAAGAGTCCATTCATTCCAGGAAATTGAAGGTGACAAATTTTTCATGCTAATCTCACAGTAAGAACCTGTTACCCAGAGATGGCCTTTAAATGAAGATTCTACTCCAGACTCACCCCTCAGGCCCAAACTAGACACGTTTGGAGGACAGAGCAAAGGTTTGGGGTTTGTTTGGGTTTTTTAATTAAACAACCATCACCATGTGTTTGCAAACTATCAAAAGGATGTTAGTTGCTTCCTACAGACAATTCAGTAGTAATAAGTAGAAGTGCATCTCAAACACATGCTTTTTAAATTTATAGTGCTACCTTGTTGAAAGTAAACAAGTGAAAGACAGATGCTTTTTAAGAACAAGGAAAAGAGCACAACTTAAAACCACAACACCCACAGAAGTGGCATATGCATCTACTACCTTATACCCAGCAAAATGCATTTCCTTCCTTCTTCCTACTACACCTTCACTTTAAAGTCTCCAAACTTGAGTTTTTCCATCTTTCAGACACTTCATATGTAATTTGGTTCCTTGTTTAACACCTCTCCCTACAAAAAGAGCACCAGGATCCCATCCATGGAACCACAGCCGGTCAGACACAGACCCCACAGTACTCTGGTAGCTGTTTGTCCAGCTATACAGCCAACAATCAAGGAAAATACCTGGCTTTAAATACAGTCCCCCTTACAAGGATCTTTTCAGATGGCTCCACTTCCTGATCCAGCTCTTCACACAGTCCCATCGCATATTCCACCAGTGGGGGATATAGGGCAAAGGGAGCAGGGAAGGGAACAGGTATCAGGGACACTGGCTCACACTAACTCAAGACACTATATCTACACTGCCTCTCAAAAGGTTAATCAGGTACTCTCTCCTGGTCCCCAACCATGTGCCCTGATGGCAATAGCTGTAACATTCATTAACCTATGCAGGGAGTCACATCAGCTTACTGATCTACATTTCTTTCATTTTCGTCAGTGTTCTCAGACAGACAAGCAGCCTGGATCCCTTTAACAAAAGGCCACACATACAGTAGCGCCAACAGAAGTGTCAGGTACACAAAAGATAGGAAGGTAAGAAGGAAAGAGAACTACTCTTAGTAGGCTGTGCAGTCTTAGATCAGTTGAAAAAGCCACTTCCCAAGCACTTGTGAACATTCTTCACAAAAAATCTGCCTCTGGTCCACCTCGGTCTAGAAGTTGTTCTAACACTAAAGGGAAATTCCGCCCAGGGCCTGCTGGCTTGTGTTTACACCCACACAAACAAGAAATGTTATTACCAAACAACATTGCTCATGAATACGGACTGAAAACAGATCATCCTTGATTATCCACAACCACAGCTGATAACAAATAGCACAGCTGGGACAACGTAAAGCAAAGGAACAACAGATGTGAATCTGCACAATGAAACAGTTGGTGCTGAGGACCTAGGTGAAGGATGAAGCCAAGAAAAGACAAGAGCACTCAGCAAACCTCAAAGGAGAAGAGGTCCAAGGACCTTCTGTTGTTGTCTCCAAGGGGACAAGGCAGCAGGAAACCTCAGCCACTGTATCACCTCTCTTTCAGAGGAACATGGTATAACTATCTTTTTTGATCATGCTGACGATGTTTAATTGCCTAAAGACTACTACATACAGCACTTTCTACGACCACCTCTGGAAAGGTCTAGAAGTCAGCACAAGCAAAGTAGACTCCAGCAGGTGTACACCCACTTAGATTCTTGGGGCAATTCACTGTAATAAGCACAATAAGTCTGAGCCAGCATTATGGCAGCAGGAGCCATTGATCCAGAGCTGCCAGTGACAGTAGTTCAAGCAGTGCCCTCAGCAAGCACCCGTGGCTTCAAAGGAAGGAGCTGCTGCTCTTTCCCTGCCACCCAAGAACAAGAAGCAAGTCTTCAGAACAAGTGAAGCCTAGGGACTTCAGCCCTGCTCAGTCTGTTGCTTCGGCTAAGACTGATCACCAAGACGCCTGTACATCTCTCCAAACCTCAAAGCCCTGGGTAGAGTGTCAGAGCCCTGCAGCCAGCAAAGCAACAGAAGTCAGTTTAACTGATGGCTGACCTACTCCCAGCTAACTCATCTTGCTTCCATACATAGCTCCAGCATCTGTCAGACATTCCACTGAAACATTTCAGCATACTAAATCAGTAGAAAAAAGTTAACTAACCTGACCAGTAAGGTGTCTGGTATGCTCAGAGCACTGAAACAGCCCAGCACAATGTCAGAAGAGTACTAGAGCAAGAAAGGGCTCAAAAAGTCAGTACCATGCACGCAATTAGAGTGGCTTCAGTGTACATTAGCATTTCAGTTCAAATCAGGACTGCAATTTTTAATTTAATTTCTCACTCATCCCCACTCATAACACATCTGCCTGCAACACACAGCTGTCTCAAAGCACAAGAACTGGATAACCTCCAGTCAAAACACAACCAAAAGATGTAGTCCAGCAAGCACATCAAGCCACCACTAGCAGGCACCAAGCCCACAGCACCAGACTAGAACCAGTAAGAGATGCTAAAAGGCAGGCAAGCAAGGACACCATGCCTTCAGCATGAACCATTTTACTCTACAGATATACTCCTGTTACCCTACCTACTGATATCAGCACCCACAGAACCACTGCTTCATTCTCCACAGCACTGAGCACCTGCACAGTTAAGTCACAACCAACTTCTCTGACTGGGCTTCCACATTTTCCTGCCCCAAGGACAATTCAGTACAACTTCTGATAACAACCCCTCCCCCAGATAAGCTTTATGCCAATAAATTAATTTTAATCCATGCATTGATCCTCCAAATAAATCAGCTTAGTAATTAAATAACTCACCCCACAAAGGTCAAAAGACTGGATTCAACTCCCTCTTTCCAATGTGTACTTCCCACCTCCAAGGAAGTGTCCCCAAAAGGGTTGCAGCATGATACTTAAAACATTCCACTCTACACCCTTCCTCTCCTACTCAATGTTAAGTTTCAACCAGAATCCAACACAAGTGACATTTCAGCTTAGCCTTCAAACTACACAAAAGGAGTCTGACCCATTCTAAAGGTCATATATGCATTTTGCATCACCCTGCCACTGAATAAAAGATGCAGCCAGTCTTTGGAGAACAGGCTGAAATTTTAGGACTCTAGAGCCCTGACGAGCCCCCTCAACTTTTAGAAGTTGCAGATCATGCTTGCATTGCTCCTCATAGCCAATGAAAAATTATCTCCTCATCAATAGCACCTTCCACCAATCCACTCTTCTTAGAAGCAACGATACAGTTTTAAAAAGAAAAGGCAGACTACACTTATCAGGCAAGTTACAGTTTTGAACAAAGGCATGCTCCTTTCACAGAGGTGTTTCAGTCTTCACAGGATGACCACCACTTACATCTCTTATGCTTTACACAACTATTCAGTACACACAAGAAAGCAAGGGGACAGGATAGTAACATCACCTCCACCACCTCTTGTGAAGAAATAAGCAACATGCTGCCTTGTTTTTGGAACAAAAAGGTAAACACATTGAAAGAAGAGCAAAACACCAAGTGCAGACCTGGCCCTAATGTTTCCTTGGTATGATCTGGTACATTCCTATTCTGCACACCTTGCAAACACCACCATTTATGAAGAGCGAATTTCTCCAGACAGTACATAGAGGCAGAGTCCAATATACTCCAGACAACAGTATTTAAACAAGGCATTAAAATATTAGAGTTTCCCTTTTATATAGGTACTTGAACAGATCTCTCCTCAAATCATCTGTGCACAAACTCCTGAAGTGCCACTGGGAGGCAATGAGCTGTCAAAATGACTGAATTTCTAGTTTTGTAGCAGATAGAATAGTTTTGCATGTTTTAGAGAAGTAAACAGCAAAACAATGAGTAAATTAAGAGTCTGGACAAACTTTAAGGCCCTGTATTTGTAAGTTAGTTACAAGTAAAAAAACAACACACACACTCCTCAGTTTTGGATAAACTTCTGTTTTTCTAATGATTTTTTTTTACATTAAAACTTAAAGGCCAAATTCTCCAACAATATTTTTGCCAACTAGATTTCTCCAGAACAGAAGAACCTGACAGCATCACATTAAGCTATAGGGAAGTCTTCAGCAAAATTTTAAGTTTTGTTTCAGCCAAAAGTTCAACTTGTTCACTCAAATTCATCCATCTCAATACAGACTTGACATAGAAGCTTACAAGCTTAACCTGCTTTGCAGTTTCCCTAAACCACATTTTCCAAGTTCCTTCTGAAATACTGACTCAGACTCCAAGCTTAAAAAAACCAAACAAAGTTAGGAAAGGAACGTGGATCTTCCATTTCTAGGTAATTTGATTTTCCATTTTCCTTCATTCGGAAGACTACAGTTTCTAGAGAACAGCTGAACTGTTCAAAAAGCATTTGTATCATTTTTGGGTTTATATTATCTAGCAGAACAAGATGATGATCTGCAAAAGCTAAAAACATTTGGAGATGTCTATACTTAAAGCAACTTAATACAATAATACCTGAAGTCTTAAGTGACTGAGAGAAAAAAGACTCCTGTATTAAAGAAGTACAACTAACCGTCCACTACTCCGTAAAGCTTTAATAGTTTACATTACTTTCCCATGGGATTTTTTTCAGTCATTTATAGTTCATTGCTTCGTATGGCCATAGAATCCCTGCTGTGTTAAAAAATGCCAAGTAAAATTATATCTCATTCACTGCTTTATGCTATACCTTCTTTTGTTCAGATCCAATTAGTGAAAGCTTGTTCTTCATTTATCATACTTTTAGCTGATTACATTAGGCATTACAATAGTTCTCTAGCTTTCCTTGACAATGTTTGCACCATCAGTGTTACATTTATGGTTGAGGAGGCTCTTTCATCTTAACCCTCTATTCCAATCAGTTCAGGGGGAAAAAGTACATACGATTACTCTTGTTCAGCCAAAACTTCTTTGCTTGTTTTCTCACCCCAAAAATAATTCCACCAGATGTTTTAATTAAAAAATTTCCAAATTCTATTGGTCCTTCCCCACTTTACCTATCCAAGTGTAAAGAATTAGTGTTTTGCAAGTTGAACTCTTGAAGTTAGAAAAAAAAAAAAATCAGCATTTTGAACAGTATACTATTTCTTTCCCGTGCTTTCCCCAAAATAATAAATGTAATAAAAAGTATTATCAAGCATTTTCAAGACTCTACAAGCATCCATTATAGCCAATTTTTCTCAACACATTCAGCACCACATGAGCAACTGTATGCTTTATGGGGGGGTCTCATCTATTTTGTCAAGCTGTTTTCCCCAACCACCACAATGATTTTATTTCAGGACAGTTGTTAAAGCAGCAACTTCTCTTCCATAGCACAATTAACTTTGGAGATAATATTTTTCCCCAGTTCATACCCCCTTCCTCCTCCACAAAAGTAAATGTAATCCAATACCATTTCCAGATACCTGTAACTTTGCAATAATACACAAGCACCCAAAAGTCTCTGAAGTCACCCACATCCTTTTAAGTTTTGTTAAAATTCCCTTCCCTACAGAAATCCTTCAGATATTTGGCTATTTTTAAAATTTAAGAGCACAAAACAGTATTTCGTTCTATTTTTCTTCTTCAGGTAAGCTTTACTTGGTGCTCAGCAGGTCGTTCTATTTTTGCCACATTCCCAATTTCTACAGTCCTTTCTGCTGCTTCCTGTTCAAAACAGAAAAGTTTTAATTCCTTGAAATGAAAATTCCTTTGTACTATTATGGTCTAGTTACTAGTTTCATGTATTAATGAAAGGTATGTCCAAATTAATATTGCTTTAGCAGTATAGTCAAGACATTTCCCATGGTGCTCCACAGAAAGCAAGTCTGAAGAACAAGAAAAAAGTAGTTTCATTGAAGGTCTACACATATTTCAGCTATTCCAATCACCTCTATTCAGCCCTGTAAAGTCCACAAGGATTTCAGAGAATTTTAAAATTAAAAGTGAAAAGTTGAATATTCAACCAGAAAAAAATTCCCAAAATAAAGTTCTAGGATAAGATTATTCACTAGTGAGTCTTACAGTGTCTTGATTCAAAGACCAATGATTTTAAGACTATGTGTACCATTCCTATTAAAGCACCAGTGAAAATGTTTGCCTGGGTCATTCACGCATATGATACTGAATGGATAAAGTAGAAGCTATCACTGAAGAGCCTGAATTGCTAGTTATCTCATTATTTCCCCCCCTTAAGTATTTACTGAGCACACTCAATGAACCCTGCTCCAGTTCAATTTCAGTTCTCTTTTCAACCAGCATGACAGAAATGAAAGCCAGAGAGATGTAACAGACTGTCTGGTTTGCCCTCCTTTTACAGTTATATTTGTAGAAACAAATTAGTATTAAGACTGTCACTCTACCCACATTTCAGCAAGTAGCTACGCAGATGACAGGTAATATAATAAGGGGCTATCACTGCATCTCAAAGGTTATCCAAGTTCTAAACAGAAAATTTATTACTCTAATTAGTGCTATTTCTAAACACTTTAATAAAAAGTATTTTTATAAACCATCCCTACCTACTTTAGTCACTTTAAAACCAGGTCCCACTATTTTTAGTGAAGACAAACAGCTTTGGGATGGGCAACCATTTCAACTGCGTAACTTCACATTTATTTCTGCCTTTGGTTCAATAGTCAGCAGCATCAGGGTAGTGGCCTACGATATTCATTGCCTTTGCGATACAAGTCTTGAGGGACCAAGGGATGTCTTGCTTAATCCTGTCAAGCACAAAATCAAAAGGATATTCACAACTCTTTTGCAGCATCCCGCTGCTAAGCAAACAGGTTTCTCCCAGCTACATAAGGACAGAGGTTCCTTTGGCAGGTTGCGTCAGCTCCCAAGTTTGATTTCAGCGTGTTTGAGATTTTGCTATCACTGCTATAACCAAGAAGGCTGGTGGAACCTGAAGACAAATTAACAACACAGGGCAAAGATTATTTGTTACTTCATGGCCAAAACCAGGACACAGTCAAAAAATTTGGCCCCTGGACTCAACTATCAAGATCATCCAAACTGGCAGTCATACCCATCACTGCAATGGCCAGGTCATTCCCACAAACAATGAATAACTGGAGGCATCCAAGTCTTTAAGACAGACGACATTAGTTAACTATTTCCCAGTGCAAGCACTCAAGGTAAAGTAATTATAGGATGTATGGTAGACAAGCAACACACGTCTAAGTAGACCAAAAAAACTAGCTTAGACCTAACACCACTACCCTATTTTAACCAGGCAGAACAGCGTTTCAGGTAGCCTTTCTCTCATTTTCCTTTAAATACTTGGAGCTTCTTCATGCCCAGCTAATGCTTAAGCTTGTACAGATATGTTTGATCAATTTTTTTATACAAGGATCCAAAGAGCTAAGCAGACACTATTTCACCCTTACAGCATTTGTTAGAGCCTCACCTCTGGTCTGTGAGCTCAAAACATCAGCGTCTCATTTAACACACTTAACATTATCTTTATGAACCATTATGAGTATATTAATGCATTTCTGAGATACCAGCTTGGATTTCCTTTCTCTTATGAACTACGATAAAATAAAGACCCTATTTGTATTTTAAAGCCAAAACAGTAGACTGAAGCAGAGTAGACATTTTCAATTTCCTCTTTGTAACACACTATTTTGTACTCCTTTCCCCTAAGGTCATGAGTTGTACTTTTTCGTATCATTCTTATTCCCTCACGTTCTTCAATCTCTGTTTTTACTTACTACTTTCAGACTTTTTTCTTAGTCTCCCGCTCATAGCGGGGTCCACACAATAAACAAAGCCATCCACACACTGGAGAGAAGACCAATCCATTTTCTCAAGTCTATTACAGACTGGTGAAAGAACATGTGGGTTTTTTTAAAGAGCTTTTTTAGTCTATTTTCAGAATTAATTCGTGTCAGTGAACAAGGCTGTGCAGTGCTGCAAAACAACAATTCCATTTATCCTAACAGCAGATACTATATACATAAGATGGAATACAAGTACCTATCAGCACGCTGCAGTTTTACTACAGGGATCACAGATCATACAGAGTAGTTTGTATTCATATCCACATAACCCTTAGCTTCCAAAAGAATTAGAATTTATCATTGTTTGACACCCATCCATTAAGAATTCATTTCATAGTCCATTGAGTACCCACAAGCTACTACAGCCTCCCAATTATGGCTACCAGTTCAGATCCAGACCAAGTATACTCTTCAGTCACCTCAGAAAGAATTACCTGGCATAGAAATCCAGTGGTAGGGCACCTGTCCTGCCTCAGAAAATCCAGTTTCAGCCCCTCATTCTACCTACAGCCTATTTATATGAACTGAGCTGGTCATGTAGGAATAAACCATTAAAGGACTCAGACAAAAGCACTGTCAAAAGTCCAAAACTCAAAACAGTTCTTGCCTTTCACTTAATTCTGAAAACATCTAAGTTCTAACTACTTTCACAGATTCCCTCAGCCATGCTTCAGTTTTAAAACGTTGAGCAACCCACCCCCTATACCCACAAGTTCTGCCCTGCATATAATACAAGTATTTTTCCCGATAGCTGGTCAGAGGAACCCCTTCAATCAAATCATAACACAGTTTTACCTCCCTTACAGATTTCAACACACCATCCTGAGACATGGGGGCACCCCCAGTCCTTTTCCATGTAGTTCTTGCAGGCATGGAATAACACTATGCTCTTTCTAGTCAACAAGGATATGCAAATATGACTACACTTGCTGTTATAGCACAAAGAAATTACCTTCCCATTCTTGCTACCAGTGACTTAAAGTATTTCTAAAATAAAGTATGGAAGAGACTACAAGACCTGGAAACAAGCAAGTAGCTAGACAAATACTTCACTTGTCTAGACAGCCATTTTACCACCTTCCTGCCATGCTGCTGAATGTTCAAGACACCTCAATATCCTCAAACAGAGCACCTCCAGCAGGCCTGTTCAGCACACCTGGTAGGAGAGGTCATTCCTCCGGGAAGTGAGAAACAGTGAGTTGGGTGTACCAGGCACAAGAACAACTTAGACCAAGTTTATACCTTCTCTTAAGATGCGCTTTTCATTGCCTTTTTTGTGTACATTAGCAAACCACAATTTAGGTTTTGCTGCCACTTTCACACTTGGTGTATGTATCTACCAGATGTACTATCTAGTTTAATCCAGGGAAAGAGCAAGGGAACCTTTACATGAGCAAAACACAATAAAGCTCACAAAAAATACCTGCTAAATAGCTGTCCAATCGTGTGTGTGTCCCCCATCCATCCCCCCACTGGTATCTCCCCTCTTTCAAGCACGTGGAGGAAAAGGACATATACAAAGATACTTCAGAATTGCCAACATGCCCACCACAGTAATCAAAAAGCCTGCATAAAAGCTTCAAGTCTTGTTGAATTATTAAGAATCCCATCTACCATTTGAATTCAAGTAGTACTTACAGCATTGGCATCAACATCACTGTGTATGGCAACTGTTTTAATCCCCATCTTCTTACATGTTTTGATGACCTAACACACAAGTGACAATTATCAGTATTTAGAATACCAATAGTTCAAGAATTAACTACAAAAAGAAAAAACTTAAAAGATTACATACTTACTCGGCATGCAATCTCTCCTCTGTTGGCAATAAGGAGTTTTTCAAAAGTCTGAAGGGAAACAAATGATGAAAGATAAAAAAACCACAAGGTTTCCTCCCTTCAGAAACATGCTTTTCTCCTCCACTTCCACTAAAACCCCAACTTATCCATAAGCTTGTAACTCTTCAAATCACCTACTTTCAAAAGGGTTCTGCTGATTTACAATGATGATATAGCAGATCTAGTATACCATACTGTTCGTATCACACACACAGGTTCACAAGAAAAAGGTGTTGACTATTCACACCAGCATTCCTTGGATCTCGTCACCATGCACTGTGCAGAAACAAGAACTCTACAGAGGCTCTAGGAGCCAGTCAAGTCCAGGGAAGAGACATGCTGGCAGGTACAGTGGTCAGTGCCTCTGATCAGCACAGATGACTGGAATACAGTACTCCTCTGTCATGGAAGATCTCTAAAAGACATTCCAATCATAAGAAGCAGAGATTCCTCTCTGCCTAGGGTACGGAGAGTAAAAGACCAATACCCTGCAGAGGCATGCTTGCCAAGTTGCACCAGCCCTGCCCCTCCTTGTAGCTGCACCCCATGCCAGGAACCTGACAAAATGCTGCGTTGCCATGACACTGTTACACACCCATACTAAGTAGCAATGAAAGTGCAACAGAACCACAAATCAAACTCAGTACGCCCCTGAAATTCACTGTCACATTTCACACTGGAGTACACTTAACACTGTAATATCGTGTCTGTAAGAAAGGGATAACAAGCTGTCAGAAGTCAGTAAGATTTACACCCTGGACAAAAACTTCCCATTAAGAAAAAGTAGTGGAGGAGCACGGTTGCTCAGCATAAAAATCTCATTGCTGTGAGTAAAGGTTATTGCTGTCACTGGCCTTATTACTAAACACACGTGCATTTTGATACTGCACCCACTTGGATGTAAATACAGACTGCCACTGAAAGGGACAATCCTGCTTTACATACTCCCACTGCTTTCCATGCATCAGACCTAGCAGGGACTCAGCTTCAGCACACATCAGTTGAAAACAGTAATCCAACAGTCCTACTCTGCCTCCCACACTCCAAATCAAAAAACAGGACAGGGAACCAGCAGGACTATCCCCTTCAGGGGCAGCCTGCAGTCATACCAGATTAGGTTTATCAAACTATACCCCAAGACATTTGATAGCTATTCTCCCTGCCCTACACCAAACCGCAATTTTCCCTGTTGTCCTGGTTTCAGCTGGGATAGAGTTGGTTTTCTTCTTAACACCTAGTACAGTGCTGTGTTTTGGATTTCATGTGAGAACAATGCTGACAGGACACTGATGATTTTAGTTGTTGCTGGGTGATGTTTATACTAAATCAAGGACTGTTCAGTTTCCTGGGCCCTGCCAGCCAGAGGGCTGGAGGGGCACGGGACATTGGGAGGGGACGCAGCCAGGACAGCTGACCCAAACTAGCCAAAGAGGTATTCCGTATGATGTCGAGTATATAAACTGGGCGAAGAAGGAAGAGGGGGGACATCTGACATGGCATTTGTCTTCCCAAGTAACAGTTACACATGATGGCACCCAGCTTTCCTGGGGATAGCTGAACACCTGCCTGCCAGTGGGAAGTAGTGAATAAATTCCTTGTTTTGCTTTGCTTCTGTGCACAGTTTTTACTTCACCTATTAAATCGTTCTTATCTCAACCCTCAAGTTCTACATTCCTCTCCGATTTTCCTCCCTATTCCTCTGGGTGAGAGGGAGTGAGTGAGTAGCCGCAAGGTACTTAATTACTAGCTAGGGTTAAACCAGGACACATAGGGACTGGGGGAGAGGAAGTATTGCCACTACAACAATGAAACTGTTTGTTATCCCCACAGTCATTAGTTAATTTGGGGAGGGGGAAACAGGTGTAAGAGGAGAGGAAGAAACACTGCAAAACTCCAATAGGAACTGCTATCAACAGACTAGGGTATATGTTGTTTGCTCCCCTACTCTAGACAGCCATACGCAAGGTGCCCTTGACCAAATTTACTTCTTCCAAGTCAGATCTGAGCTGGCATCACATGACTAGTTTAAAAATACTACCACATGATAACAACAAACAGAAATTAAGTGATAAAACCCTCCAGGTAAGAGCTGCAGCAAGCTTATACAGTAAATTCAGCCAGATCTTTTGAGGAATGCGTACCACTGCCTAGTACCCAGGCACACACATCCTCCACTCAAAAGACAGATCTTCAGACACCCTTAAGCAAGCTCAATTATCAGAAGCACAAATATTGTAAGAACACCACAGGAGTAAGCAATTTGTTTGAAGAGCTTTAGCTGGGGACTTAGTCTAAAACTCAGTGAAAAAACTGAAAGGTTTCAACATGCTCACACAAATTGTTCCCGAATCTAAATTCCAGCGTTCTAGGCACCTGAAGCTTTTCAGGCATACAGACATGCAGGGAAATAAAAAAAATATCTCCCAAATACTTAACACTGAAAGATTTAATGACCCAAATACATAATCAACTTATTTCTTGGTATGTATGGGTTGTTTAATTAATCAAATAATGTGATCCGTTGAAGAGCAAGACAACCCTCAGTATCAAGAAGTTAAGAATATTTGACATTCATTTTAATTTTCTAATTCTGCAGTAAAGACACTAATAGGGAGAGACTGGACTCTTGCTCCGTCTATTAAAGACAAGCCTCAAGTCCAGCATATTAAAAAAAAAATCACATGTTGCTTTGAAGTAACATGCAGCATTTCTTTTTTATGGAATTTCCACTTATTAGCTTAAATAAGTTTCATATGAAAGTCTTGTCATTACAGAGACAATGGAAGGAGCAGTGAATGGAAAAAGCAGAACAGAGTTTAAACTATCTGTAGTAGCCACTGGTTGTAATAACATAGCTCCTACTTAAGAGAAACTAAATAGCCAATTACATTGTCTAAACGTAACTATGCCTTTAGAAAAGGAAGGGGACCTTGATTAAGCAAGAACCTTAAGGATATAGATTTCTTCAGAAGACTTCTTTTTAAGCCACATTTCTAGGTACATACAGGTTTTCCCTGTTTTCTAATACTGTTTCACTCCTGGTTAATTGCTTCTACACTGGTACATAAGGGCAAGACTATCAGTGCTGAACTGCTGGCATTCTTGCCCTTCAGTACCAGTGTACCTTCATCCACATTATTTTTCCAAGTGTGTTACTTTAGAGTCTGTGCCAAGACAATCTCCCACGAGAAAAGTTTTTCTTGGCTCATACTGTAAATTGAGATTGCTACTGTACAAGTCCCAAGATGAGGATTTACTATTCTCTGTCTCTGCAGGCCTTAAAGGCCCATCTTTATCCGACCTCTTAAGTTCCCACCCCCATGTCAGATCTCCTAACAATCATGCTGCCACTACTAGATACTTTTGTTTCCATGAAAAGCTTTGGGTTAGTTTAGCTCCCAGATGCTTTAACAGGCGTGTACCTTCCCACCATGCAAAATATTAGTAACTGTTTCACAATTAGAACATGCTCAGGCCAAGCTCAATCATTTATCCAACCCTTTAAGGTATGCACTTGAAAACCAACTTCCTTTAAAAGCCAAACATCTGTACTACAGTAAAATGTTAAAGAGAAAACATGCACCATACTACTTACCTTTTCATTTGGATCATACACAGAAGAATACAGTTTATGTGAAGTTATAATGCACCATCTTGAACAGAGTGTTTCACACTAAAGAAGAAAGAGGGAGTTAAAACGTTTTTCGCCTGCTACAGTATTCCAGTAAGATAAAAACAGTTCATATACTGACATCTTGAGGAAACTCTTCCATATCCTTTCATTCCCCCACCAAGCGGATGAAAGTTTATAAAGATCTGTCCTCCCCCAAGCACATCCCCAACAAACAGTAACCAAAACAAATTCAAAATCTCTAGATATGAAGTCATTAGCTTAAGTATAAATTATTTTTATTAAACTCTCCACTAAAGATGGTATAGTGGTATAGTTTCCTTCTTGTTCCAAGAAATACCTACCAAAAAGTTGTCAAAGTGTATGCATGCTTGTGTCTGTACACCCCAGAGGTGGGGAAGAGGCCTTCACCACTAGGGAGCTGTTGGGAATAGAGGAGGTAGTGGACTGGGCCAGTACAGAGAGCAAAAGAACAGGCTTCAGATGCTAGTTCAGCTCCCAGTCTTCCCCACCACAACCCACCCCTGACAGTGGTCTGAGGAAAAGAAGCCTTTTTCTCCTTTTCTCCAACACTTCTGCTTTGAACCAATGTCTACAAAGTCAGCTGCTATAGTTTAACAATTTTGCATGACGTGAGGAAAAAGCAGCATATGTGCTATTTCAGATAACATGATAGATGATACAACAGATTTGCAAATGTATCGAGGAGACTTGTCAAGCAAGTCAATTGACAACATAATGGCAGTTACAGTTAACCATAAACAAAAATAATCAGACCAATAAATGATCCCACACAAAGTTGCATCAATGCAGACAGCTCTAGGAGAACTACAATTGCTCACCCAATCAGAATCAAAAAGTCTGAAAAGCCTTAATACTGAATATCATCTAGTAGGAAGTACAAAACAGCAGTGACTGACAACTGAATTCTGCCTGAAAAAATTGTTTTCAGAAGTTGCAGAAATCTAAGTAGTAGAAAGTAAAGGCTCTCCTATGAGAAGATTTTAAAAAAAAAAAAAAAAAAGCCAAACCAAGTTGACAGACTACATTAGAAAGCAGACCAAAAAACATTTAAGTATATGCTCATATAAAGAGGTTAATTAGACAATCCAGCTGCCCCTTCCACAACAGTAATGAATACAGCATTACATCAATTTTTCAATTATCTTTACATTTACTGTAAGCTCATACTGGCCCTGAAGTACCAGTGGCTGGCAGTAACTGGAATGACAATACAGCCCTCCACCCAAATCCAGTCTGAAGATCCTTTGCATGTTGCATCACAGTAAGCAGAAACTAACCCAGGATTGAGAAAGGCATCACATTTGTAGTGCAGCTGATATTACAGTGTTATAAAGGAAAAACAACATACTTCAACATAAGCCCTGTAATACAGAATTAAAGGAAGTCTTAGAGTGCACTACCTCATACCAGCTCAGACTGAGGCTCACACACAGAAAGCTGCTACAGCTTCACGAACGATTTAAATGCCAATCACTAGTGGCAGACATCGCATACACTGTCCCAGGTAATACAGATTAACTTAATTATGCTGGAACTAAAAAGTCAGTGGAAAGCAACAGTTTTCTCTCCCATTCAGTTCCTTGTTTCGGGGGAGGGGGGGGTTGCTTCTTTCATTTTCTTCTCTTCACTCTCCAAAAACCAAATCCAGAATAACAACCTGAAATGCAAATTACTTGATGTGCTAGAATCAAAACCACCAGAGGTTTCTTTATTTGCAGAGGTATATTATTATTCATCCAAGGGTGTGACTTGGGCATTAAAGAGGGAAAATACAGTTAAGGACAGAATTCTGCCAGCTGCAACCATATCTACCAGCTGGTCATTATCCCAAGTTTACAGCAGGTCCGTTACACACACCTTTGGTGACTGTATGGGGGTCTAGACCCTGTCAGAAGGAAGAGCAAGGACAACTATATGAGAAGCAGCAGAGTATACTCTCCTGATCCAGAGTACACGCAGTTAAGCATATTGAGTCCCTCCCTCAAACACTATTGACAGAAGAGCTTGTGGGACAACAAATAGTCAGAAGGTCACACAGGACAAAAAAAACCCACCATACAACTCTGCCGAGTTTAATATTATTCATTGAAGAAAGTGCTCGTTAAGGGTCAGTGGGGCTAATCTAAATACTTGCAGTCAGCTGTGGGGGAGGGGGGGAAGGGAGGAAAAGCTTCTGAACTTTCTTGTAAACACCTTTTATACAAAGCTAGTTTTGAATGCATATGAGAAGCCAGAAAAGCTATGCCACAGATTGAGACTGGAAGGAAAGGCTACAATGGGAAAATTAATTCCAAAGTTTCAGAATTTTAGCCATGTACAGTCTTGGAAAAAAAGCCTTGTTCAAACATTTTATACAGAAAAACTGAAGTTACCAAGCAATTAAAAAGCTGGAAAAGCATTAAACCACACTCACCATTTTTACACTACAGAATTGGTCAGATTTCACATTAAAAAAATCTTGTAATAGCCTAACCTAATTATGCATCTGTGTTTAAAAACTTAACTACCTCTTCTCACACATATACACTAGAATCAGAGAACCAGGTTCAGCCCTGAATTGAACACATGTGGAGTAATTTCCTAAAACAAATCAAGCATATTGCTCAACTCAGAACTGAAATTCCAACTCTAATTCACAGTTCTGGAAAGAAAGGGTTATGGGTGTTTTTATGTATCTCTACCAATATACACTAAAGTTTAAGAGCTTCCTTAATCTAGAATCCACTCCAAGAAAAGTCTCTTTAGAGGTCTGCTCCTAGCCATTATGAGCAATTGAGTAAATACTTAAAAATAAACAGACACTTTGCAAATAATCCACAGCTAGGGCCACAAAGGAACACCACTAAATTACCATCTCCAAACCAACAGCTACTCATGTCACCTATCCCTGGGCTCCCAAGCTCCTGCTATAGTTAGGTTCATTAAAAGCTACACCCAAACCTCCAAAGAACCGTCAAACCATCCACCCAGCCAAGCCAAATTCTTAATTGGCGCCTCCCCAAAACCCCACATGCTCTAGGTATTACACCTTGCATCAGTATTTCTTCAGAACAGAGCCTAGAGAGTTCAGCTTGACCTAGCAACTTCTTTGTATCTTGCAGAACTAGGGGAGAGCTGTAGAGTCATCAGGTCTAATCTATTTTTGCCATGACTTGCTACTCCAATTTGATAAAGCTTTTGATTCTTGAAAGCCCAAGAACTCAAGACTGTTCATTTATGAGAGCTCACCTCTGAACTTCTGAGTTGAACTTCTAAGCCTGGCTTGGAGTTTCCCCACCTCTACTGAATCCTCAAAAAACACAAAGCATTAGTAATGTATTTTGGAAAAGTATCCTGCTTTATCTGTTACTTGCACAATAGCCACACTGTGCTCAAAACCGAATAGCTGTAACAGTTATTTCATAACTTCATATATATCAAACTATGCAGTAATTTGTAGAAGGGTACGCTCATCATACATTATCGCTTTGAGGCCTAGCAGAGAACTTGACTCCCAGGGACCCAGTACAGCCCTAGGAAACCTCTTCAGGGGGTTTCAGGGCATAGCACACAACAGCAAAACAGAAAGTTAACTTGTTATTTAGAGATAACTTACATGTGTGTTTTTAAAGGTTAATACGCCCCTCATCAAGGAAAGACATTTCCCTGCCATGATGGTCATCTTGTAAATAATTCATTGATACTAAGTTTTACAGGTAGAAAAAGGTCTCAGTATTGAATTAGAGACAGAGTTCCAGATTCCAGGCAGGAAAAGCACCATATACCAACATCTGCTTTAAGAAGTCTAATATGGAAAGGAATGTATATTTTAGCACTACTAGGAAATACAGTAAGCAATGCCCAATAGCAACAGCTAAAGTAGTATACTTATTTTCACTAGCCATAAATTCTACCTCTTCCTTCTCTCTTCCACTAGCAATCCTACTCAGATTTTTGACCCTACATTTCAGAGACACAAGCTTAAGACACACTGCAAACATAAAGGGGTTACTCTTGTGGTATTTCCCATTAGCCATTAAGTATTCCCAAGTGACTTTAAACATGAAGTGTCTTTTTTTTTCCCCCCTCTATATTCTGATTATACAACTGTTTCCAAATAAGTTTTTATTTCAACTCACCTGACATATCAGATTATCTTCTGTTTATGGACCTCTAGTGATAGACTATGTATAAAGCATATGAGGCAGACACCTTCAGGTGACTGCAAGGCTTTTAACCTACAAAGCTGAAAATGTTGCTTATTAATACAAGATTGTACAAATCTTGTAAATAGGAAAGCAAACATAACACTTCTGTATTTACATACACACCCCCGATAAAGCACTTTCCCTTCCTTTGTACTTTCTCAGAGTGCTGAACAGCCAAGCACTTGTAAATATAAGCAGATCCTCCTGAAGCCAACTGCAAACAAAGATGTAGTACAAGGTTCTTTCTGCAAGGTACACTGTGCTATACATAACAGTTCTTTCAGCCATACCAAATTTGAGAACCACTGGTAATTTTAAGAGGAAGAAGAAAAAAAATCCATGTTTCATATTTGCCAGCACAACGGAGAAACTACAAACAGGGAAACACTCATGCATGTAAAGCTTCCCCCCCCTCCAGTTAAATCATTCCTACACCCAAGTACCTTCTCCTTTGTGTCAGTAGTCCCAGAACTTTGTATAGTCACACACTGAACCAGACCTGGGAATACATCCAGCTGAAAAGATACAAGGAGTGGGAAAAATGTGTTCTCAGCCAGATTTCAGTCTGGCTTATCCACCCAGATACTCAAGCAGCAGTGCTGGCACAAGCTGGAGGGAGACAGGAGCTCAAAAGGAACAGTTTGTGATCAAGACCTAGCAGCTGCAGAAAGTTGGAACAGTTTCTCATGGCAGCAGCTTGAACAGCTCCAGTAAGGCTAGTGCCTGTGAACTAGATCACAGCACTGCAATGATCATGCAGCAACCACCAATCCAAGTTCGGGACAGACAGGACAAGAAAATTAACACAAACAGAGTATTTCAGAACAAGACTGACATTTTTTACTCAACATGAACTTTAATGAACTCTTAACTTTTTCTTCCAGAACTAAGATATTGCCCATAGTAGATGGCGTAGCACACTGTCTACAGAATCCAAAAAGCCCCTCCTGGGAGGAAGGAGAAAACCAGAAATCTATACCTGTGGAATGCTTTAAGAGTGCTTGTCAGTACTAAAATCTGTAGTTTACATACTAGGAAAAAAAAAAAAAAAAAATCACTGAGCTCCAGAGGTTTAGGGCTACATTCACCTTTCCAGATTGGTGACCATTTTAACTCCCTTCCCTAATGGCAGATGATACCAATCTTACTATCTCATCAGCCTAATGGTTCTGTGCTCATGAACAGGAGGAAAAAGCACACTAGAAATAATGTCAGAGAAGAGAGCAAGGAACTCCCACTGTACAGATAACTTCCATGACTTAAAAAATGGCAGGTGCACAGATAACTTATGAGGTCGCAGATGGCAGAAAAAATTTCCATCCATTTAGTTCAATGATTAGAAAACTGATCAACACTGATAAAATCCATATCAGCAGTTTACTCTTCATTTCATGATATATAGTATTTATCACTTTCTTCTACATTATTTAAAAAAGTCTGACAGCTCTCAGAAGTTTCAAGACCGAAATATCAAAAGCCATCTCATCCTCATTCTGTAACTACAGCCTTCTTTCAACATGAGATTGTCCCAGCTCCAAAAGTGCAAAACACTCAAAATGAATTTTTTGTTATATTCTAAACAGAACAAATTCTGCATAAAAACTGAATAGAAGTGCTAAGCGTCAGATTAGAAACACAGGAAATCGTTGAATCCCCAGCTCAGTGTTTTTACACTGTCCTTTCTCAGGTCCTTTATCAATTCCCACATGAGAGGGACAAAAGAAATTAGACAACTCACTAGCTACTAGCCCTTGGGGGTAGGAGGTGGGCGTGTAAGAGCTCCAAGCACATTACAGTTTGAAGACATCAATTGTATTTGCCTCTATTAGCAAACCACAAAAGAACCTCTGAATGTAATTCCTATGCAAATTTGTTTTATTAAGTGTTTTCCAATATACTGATGACTTGAAGTTAACTTTCATACACAGAAATTAAGGGCTAGAAATCACTGCAGTTAAGCAAGCCACAAGTGCTATTAGCTAGCTATAAAAATACTTTCCTTTACACAGGTCTCATTAACATAACATTTCTATACTGTTTACACTGATGCAGTCAGATCACACCCTTGAGATGTTAGAAAGAGCTGAAGTCTTCCACATCCATGAACACATACATGTGTATATGCCTACCAAAAATAAAGTCTTCAAACAGCATGGAGCTCTCTGCTAATTCCAAATCATTGTCTCCAATCAAATTTCTTTTTCTTTGTTTTTCAAGGAGGTTCTGTCACGTACACCTTCACAGGAAAACAGGTTTGTTATGCATAATACCTAAGGAAAAATACTTAGGTAAAGAACATCCTTTTTTCCCCTCTTTAACCCCTCCTCAAAATGCCCTGCCCACCTAAACCACCTCTTTCACATGATTCCTAAAGACATACGAGGAGTCCTTTACATTATTGGTATGGAGTTACACTTCTAGAGAAACCTATCCCACACCCTCAGGGGTATACAGAGCAAACATTTTCTGCAAGTTGCTCTACTCTTCTCCACTGGAGCTTGCAGAACTACACACATATTTTCCTTTTCAGAAAAAAAAAATATCTAAATTCTTCCTACTGTGAGCAATTAAGAGATATTTTGCACTTTTCCCACAACAAGCTAACTGTAGTGTCATTCAACTGTTACACAACACCATGTGCTAACGCTGCTTGCTCTTATCCTGAATAATCTCCTCTTTCTTTTAACACGATCTGTAAAAGTAATAGAGAATAAAACATAGTAACTACCTCAGTGAAGTTACTCCATAGTCTAAGGAATAAGGCCTTCTGTAACTTTAAAGCCTTCACCAAAAACATTAGTATAGTTCTGCAATGAGTCTACTGCATTTTCATGAAAAACAGAACTTAAAAAACCACAGTAAATCTTTAAGTGACAGCTGAAAGATCCACAAGTATCTGGGATAAAAGATAAGGGGGGGGAAGAGACCACGGTTTCACAAAGCAGTAGCCTTTTTTTACATGCCAAGACTTTATTACTACAAAGCTACACTCTACCCCGAGTTTTGGTAAGCTCCCTTTTAACAGAGGGGGAGGCCTGAAGTAAACAGGAGGCAACACATAACCCTCTCCAGCACCAGAAAATTAAGTTTAAATAAAAACATTTAAAACAACAAAAAAAAAAAACACCAAAAAAACCCACCGCGCTCCTCGCAACACACGGATGGGGTACACCAAGGAACAAACTCTTGGGAGACTGCGAGCCCTGAGCAACCGCAGGCCCAGCCTTTACAGCTTGACCACAACCACCGCCTCCAGCCAGCACCCGGTGCCCACCGCCCGGCTGCGCGGCCCGCCGGCTCCCCGCCGGGGCCAGCACCCCTCCCCTCCCCGCCCACCCGGCAGCCTGTCACCGCCACAGCAACACGTCGCGCTCCCCGGCGGCCCCTCACCCAGCCGGGGGTGCCCGCCGGCAGCCCCAGCCCTTCAAACGGAGACTACCCCGGCCGCAGCCCTCCCGAGGAGGGGCGGCAGCCTTCCCCCGACCCCGCACAAGGGGGACAGCGCCCGCCCGGCGGCCCCACCCGCGGCCCCTCACGGGGGAAGGGGCTCCGCACACAGGGGCACCCTCGACCGCCCCCGACAGCGGCCTCGCCGCGCAGGGAACGGGGGCGAGTTCCGCACTCCCAGCGCTCCTCGGTCAGCCCGCCTCCCCCAGCGCGGCTCTCACCCTCAGCAGCGCCCGCAGCCCCCGGCAGCCGCCCGCGGCCCCCCCAGCGCAGCGCCGCCGCCATGTCTGCCGCCGCGGCCCGGCCGCCCTTTCACCCGCGGCGGCGGAAGGCCGGGCCGCCCGCAACCAATCCGAGCAACCGCCGCGGGCGCGAGGGAGCAAGCGCGGCCGCCCTGCCGGGGGCGGAGACGCACGCGAGCTGCCCCCGCCCGCGGGTCCCCACGGCTGCCCGCCGCTGCGCGCGCTGCCGCCCGGCCACGTTCGCGCGTGCCTCTGGGCGCCCGGGCCTGGCTGCGCGCTCAGGCGCGCCGCTGGAAACGCGACTCGGGGCGCGCAGCGGAGTTTGCGCCGGTGCGCTGCCGCCGGGAGTGTGCGGCGGCGGGCGCGGTGCGTGCGCCTCGCGGGGCCGCGTGCTTCCGTAGGTGCCGGTCTCGCACTGGCACGCGTCTCCCCCGTGCGCCGAGCGGCACCCGCGCGAGTGCGCGCAGGCGAGCGCCGGGGGCTGGGGTCCGTCCGCGGGTGACCCCTGCGCCTGCACACGTACGGGGCTGCCCCCGCCCACCCGTCAGCCAGCGGTTGCAGCAGCACGTGCGCGCCGGTGGGTGCGGAGGGCGGGTCCACGCGCCCCTCCCCGGGCTTCCCTGAGGGGCGGGCGAGCAGCGCGCGGCCCTGCGAGCGGCCAGCGAGGGGTGCTACGGGTCGGGACGGACTGCGGGCCCTCGGCTTCCCGCCACCTGCGGAGCTTCCGGCTGCTCGGCCCCATGGCACACGGTACCGGGATCAGCCTCCCGAAACGACCTGCGCGGCTGGGCTCCGGCTCTGCTGGCGGAGGTGACAGAGTGGTGCCCATCCCAATCCCCCGGTAAACTGCCATCCTTGAAACGCTAGAGAAGTGTTACTGTGAGGAGAGCGCGAGAAGCATCACTGCTACCACCTCAGACTTCTGTTGAAATAAACCAGGCATCAAGCTACCGGCAACACCGAAGCGCGGAAAGATGTGATCCAAGATGGTCAGATCTGTGTTCACAAGGCAAAGGAACAACAGCATTTCCTTTAAACAGTGTTCTTGAAACAAAGAAGGTAAACCTGAGCCGCCTCTTCATCCTCGGCACGGTAGCAGAGTGAGGCAACAGTTTCTGAAGCTGGAAGACAATTATTCTTAGCTAAGGAAAGGGAGTGTGTCATGGGCAGTTTGCAATTAATCCAAGACGTGCTTTACCACAAGGTCCCAATAGGGCTAGAGGACTGAAAAAAAAAAAAAAGAAGAAAAAAAAAGAAAAGACTCATCAATAGGGAAAATTTGTACAGGCAATATACATAGTATATTAGGAATTAATCCCTCAGACTTTAGACACAACCTAGGTGGGTCCTTGAGCAGGGTAAGAGGATATTTCCTGTACAGTCAGATGAATGTATATCAGCACTAACCACTCTCAGAGAGGTTTGACCAGGGTACATTACTCCCTCAACTCACACATTACATCAACCCTTACATTTTTATCTCACCTTTATAGTGCAGTAAATTCTCTCAGGCTCCGTGTACATTCATATCCCACAGCAAGAGCCAGGATGCCCCAGAACAACTGGCACATCCCCACGTGCCACGAAAAACTGCTGGGCAACTGGGTTCACCCAAAGCAGGTGTTTTCATAGGACTCTAGCTGCATGGTCCCCTCGGTGGGACACAAGTTCCTACTTACATTTACACATAATATCAAAAAGTGTGGCCTGATTTTATTGGTTTTGACACCACTAACTTCTTATAGCAGTACTTACATTCAAAGTGAAAAGAGGTGGAAGGTGTGACAGAAAGGGGAACGCTGGGCTCATCTCTGCTGCATGCCAAAGGTATGCCAAAAAATGACTTCTCTCCTTATCCTCCCAAGTGAGTTGCAAAAATGAAATCAGCAAGGGATCACCTCTGCTGTGTGTTTATGCATTAGTTCTGCTGTATTAACAGTGCCTACAACTGCACAAGTGGGAACCATGCAAGAAAACTGTTCTCAGTATGTTTAAACAAGGTGACCAGATCTGCAATTGATAGCCACAAGCAGAGACTGCAGGTTTCCTTCAGTACACGTGGCAAGTCTTGAAAATAGGAAAGACCAAGAGCAGAGGTACAGACCCCATCGTCCTTCACTGCAGGCTCTACATCAGATCTACTAGATGCACAGAGTTATACACCACAACACTGTGTTACTGCATTAGAACAATACCCTGAGGCACTGACGTCAGTTCCTCCAGCGTGCATGAAGCAGTCACATGGCATCACCAGGGTGTTTTCTTTTCCTCTACAGAGGAGATTCTGTTTGCAGGCCCCAGCAGAGGGATAGGCAGCCACCTCAGAGGCACATCAAAGCAGCCCCCCTGCAGCTGCAAAGGGAAACTGGCTGGGATTACACAGAGACACCGCAGCAAGGAGCAACTTCGCAGCCAGCTGGGTGCATAAAGAACTTGATACAGTGAGAAACGGCCTCATACAAGCCCGTTTCCAAGTGAAGCTAAGGCTCCTCGCATATGGAAGGGACTGGGGAAAAAACCTCAAGAATACTTACCTTTTTCCATTTTCTTCATGAAGCTTTCTGCTTTTAGTATGATTCGATTCTGACTGACAAATGTTACTAATGGTCTTTTTGCCTGTTCTATACTGAAGTGGGTACTGGACACAAAATACAAAATTTCATTTCTGTAAGAAAAGGAAGCTAAGGGATCAAGATTATACACAGTTAGCACTGAACATTTCAAAAAAAAGAGGTTAACATACATCACCATTGCTTAAAGAAGTTTTAAAAATGAATTTGCAAAAATAAAATATCTAGAATAATTAAAGGATATAGAAGTCTGGATAAAAACAAAGATCTAGTTCTGCATGTCTAAGCACATAACTCAATATACAGTCCTGCCTCAGTTACAAAAGCTATTCACATGCACAAAGTTAAGCAGGTTTAGAAGAGACTGGAATACTGGGCAACTTGCTCTCATAATTTCGAAGGGATCCTGAGGAACTGTAGCTTTCAATGCTGAGAATTTCCTCAATTCCATCTTTACAACAGAAAGTTACCTTTGTCTTCTAACATAACTCCAAATTTAGACAGGAATCATAAGTTGTTGTATCATCACCTAGATTTTAAGCTGTAACCCAGGGAGAAAACTGAAGTAATTGTAATCCTTCTGTCTTTGCCCAGTAAGGAATATATTGTATCAGATTTATGGAACATGAAATGCGTTATGCACAAAAGCCTGTGACTGAAGAACTCAAAGCCAGAAAAACTCTTTGAAGTACCTGTTATATATTCTGTAAACAGCCTTTGCCTCTATCAGCATTCTGCTCAATGTGCTGTGAGAAACAGAAATTCAGCCTTAAGAGTCAGACAAGTCAATATCTCCGTACATCTCTGTCGAGTACCTACAGAAAAATCTTGATTGTGAGGAAAGATCCTTCATGCCAGATTCACCTAAAATAGTCAAAAGTTAGAGGCCAGGGGGTTGTCAGGCACCCCAGAGAAACCCCAAAGCCCTGCCACAGACACTGGGAAGCCGAGATGGGGTCCAAGTTACCAGCTCCCTACTGCTCTGGGGCACCTCAGCTTCAACCCCGTGCCCAGCTGCCCAGGCTTTGGGGCTTGTTGGGGCTCCTCAGAGGTGGCAGGAACATCCTTCCCCTTCTAAGGCTCCTCAGGGGTCACCCTACCACAGACACACATGCTTTAGGGGTGGCTTGATCCTTATCTTGGCTTTCTGACCTCAGGGGTGGTTTGAAATCCATGCATGCCATGTGGCCTGCATTTCTCCAGGAGCATGAACCTCCTGGTCAGCATCATTCACCTCCCCCAGCCATCAGGTCTCCTCAGGGAAGTCCTGAATCTCCCTGGCCTCAGGAGCATCTCAGGCACAACCCAAGCACCCCTGGCCCATTCTTAGAGGGGTTTGACCTCATTCTCTGCCTCGCTTCAGGGGTGGCTTAATCCCCAAGTCAGTTTGGCTTGCTCTGGGACATTGTGATCCCCTTGATCCCCAGGGACAACCTGACCCTCCACAACCACACAGCCTTCAAAGTTGCTTTGGGACAGCCTGGATCACCCCAGCTGCTGGGGCTGCTCAGGGAAGGCTTTAAATCCCCAAGTCCCTGTGGTTTATCATAGGTTCCACCTCAACCCCTCTGACCACAAGCCTCCAGTGCTCCCCAGCATGGAGCAGCTTCTCTCCCCAGCTTCCTAGGCTGCTCAGGGATAACCTGAGCCCCTGGCCTCACAGATGCCTTGTTCCCCACCCTAGGGATGCCTGCTCTGAGATACCTTGATTTCACCCCTGCCCAGCCACACAGGCTCCACCAGGGTGGCCGGATTCCTCTCTCCAGCTGGCCTCCAAGGTGACTTAACAGCCCTCCAGCCTTTGGGGTCTCCTTAGGGAAGGCCTGAGGCTTCACCTACCACAGCGTGGTCTCAGGGATGATTTGATTCCTCCCCCACCCTCAAAGCCTGCTCTAGAAGCCCCCATTTTCATCCCCCAAACCCTGCTCCCAGCCAAGGAAGTGTTCAGGGATGGCTTGTATGTCCTACCTTTGCTAAGACTCACCAACAGCTTCAGCTTCATCCCAGCTTCCTGCTGTTAGTCAGCCCAAACCTCACCTCTCACTAGCCATCCAGTCCCTAGGGCTCTTTGACCACCCCAGAGGAGCCTCAGAGCCCAGGCAGGGGTGATTCAGGGAGCCCTTACCATGAGGGCACAGTCCTGCAGGATCTGGACAGGATGGGCAGCTCTGAGTGCTGGTGTGGATGTCCATCAACAGCCCCAGACCACTGAAGGCAAGGTGATGACTCGGGTGTAGGTCTGTTCTGGGACTCCTGTCACAGGAAGCAGCAAGAGAAAGGGCTGGAAACAAAGCTGCTGCAGCAGACCAAGGTCCAGCCAGGAAACAGGAATAGAGATAGGACTGGAGACAAAAACACCTCCACCAGCATAGCTCAAAGCAAGGCTGAAGGCTCAGGCCTGAGCTTAAATGGACATCCCGGGCCAGGGGCGGAGGTTGTCGGTGGAGGCCCCAGGTGCGGCTGTTCAGGGCTGTTAAGGCCCACTGATGCAGTCAGTGCCCCAACACCCTGACGAAGCTGCTCACTGCAACACAGGTCTGATGGGGAAACATGCAGAGCTCCCACATTAGCAGAGCGAGAGTCCGTTTGTCTTGGGGACCATGTCTGGCTTCCTCTAGTCTGATGAGCTGGATCAGACCCACCTCTTAACTTTTTCACATCCTCAGGATGTTAAAAGCTTGTTGACAGAAGCATGATGTAAAAACTAGGAGTTCAGCACCGCTTGCCTCAGAGCTAGCTGGAGTCTGCACAGAGTCTGCAGCAAGGAGGGCAGGCTAAGGCTGGGAAGCAGAATGACTTGCAGAGCATTTCAGGCAGTTTGTGAGACACAGCCCTAAATGGCAGTAGTTATCAAAGGAGGGCACGTGCACATTTTGGGAAGGCGTCACACTTGGATGTGATGAAGTGATAGCGCTTAATGAAATTTCTTATGAGATTAGAACAGGAATCACAACTGCTTTGACACCATGGAGTGATGTCTCTGTGGGAATTGTGTTTTTCCTGTGATTTCGTGGACTGGAGGTTCTGCAGGGCTACATCAAAGTGGCAGAGATCCAGACAGCTGGAGAGAGTTGTTCAAGAAGGAAAGGGATGAGAATGTGAAATTCACAGAAAGTGCTAAAAGAACCCAAAAGTGTATTCCAGTGTAGCACGGAGGTAAATACAACCTTAAATAAATACTCAAAAAGACTCATGGGCTGGGGAGGACTCTGACTGCGCAGATGTAAAGTCTTACTTCCTCCTCAAGAGACTTGGTGACAAGGGTGTTACAAAACCAGGTAAGTGTGACGGCTCCAAAGGTCTGAGCAAACACAAACTCACACTGTTGTTCACTCCATTGCATAGAAATTAGCTCTGGCTTGGAGCCTTCCTGATGAACTCCTGGAGTTGTCACACTTGTAGGACCAAGGAGGAGTTAGCACAAATGCGTAATCACTGGGACTGCTGCTCAGCACCTGTATGATGTCTCCAGAGGTTCTGCATGGCTGGAGGGTCATCTGTCCAGGGACCAGGGAAGTGACTTCTAAAATCAGGGAGGTCCAGAGCACTTGCTTTGTCTGAAACGCATTAAAGAACTCCAGTACACTGACAAAAATTTTGCTGAGCCTCTTCTCTGTAGCGTTGTTCACATGGAGTGACAATGGGCTTGACGAGTAGTTTGAAATTTACTCCCTGCTTGTAATGTGAATACAGTTTTAAACAGCTTTGGGTCCTTTCTAAGGCATTAAGAATAACCCCAAAGATTAAAAACAAATTTGTAATTCCTTTGATTTAAAAAAAAACATGTTGTCAGGACTAACAAAGATTTGCGCAATGGCTGTCTGGGCTGTCAAGCCGTAACAGAGTCCTGGTGAATTCCTGCTGTAGTATTTATTGCCTGAAGGTTCACTGCTCAGTAAACAGAATGGTACATTTAAATTTAAGATTGCTTTTAGAATTTGCTACTCCTGGGCATGGACAAGCTAAAGGAGATGATGAAGTTCCTTGTAAGAGGCAATAAATTCAGCAGGGCTAAATCATTTGTTTGGATTCCAGCCATGGCATGAAAGCTTGGAGCAGAGAGAGGCAAGCTGGTTTGATGGAGAGGAAAAGAAGCTTTCTTCTTGGGTACATAGAGCAACCACCCCCCTGAGTACAGAGACAGAAATGAAACACCAAGGGAAGAAAAGGGAACAGGCCTGAGAGAATGTATTCACTCAGATCCTTTCCTGATGGCGGCACCCAGATCTGGCAACAGAAACAATCTCCAGTGGGTCACATCTTGTCTTGCTGTAACAGCAAAGATGTATGTTCATACCCATCTCCTTCTGGTTTCTGCTGGAAGCACTGGGATTTTTAAACTTGTGAAAAGGAGTTCAAGAAGGCTGAATCTCAAGACCGAGCAGCACGCTCATTTAGTCACAGCTCTCTCTGACACAAAGAGGTCTCAGTTGTGTGCATTATTCCATCCCATTTCCCTCAGCATGATCAGTATCTTCTGTATGTGGCATGACATATGACACATAGGTGATAATCCTCATATCAGCCAGGAGGATACTCCTGTCTGGTCCCCACTTGCCTGTGAAGGCTATTTAAGCCCCCTAAGTCTTTACAGCTTTCCTCTGGTATCAATTTCTCAATGCCCATGGTTTCATATTCCTCCTTGGATCCAGTGATGACAACACATTCACCATATGGCGCTAAAAGTGCTGGATTTTGGTAGTTCAAAGGGTAGTGGAGTTAACAAAGACCAGCTTTTGAGGCATTGATTTCAGGAGCCCCTGAGCACAAATAAGATGTTAAACACTGAGGGAGGAGCACCACCACCACTGATTCCTCTCTCTCTCCCTCTCTCTCTCTCTCTCATTCTGCTGTCTCAAAGAGAAGGAGAGTTGTTATCCATTCAACCCATAACCCAGAGAAGTGACTAAGGAAGGCTCTGCTGGGGTCCAAGGCTCTAATTGTCCTGGTCAGCCTCACTACACCCTACCATCAGCCCATGGACCCCATGTCAGCTCAGGTCTGGACCAGCAAGTCTGATCTGAGCTGCCTGTTCCTGAATTATTTTTCAGATTTTCTGGATTGACCTCGGACCCAGCTCGTGACCTCGTCTCTGCCTGATGATGGCTGGACTGTCAATGGCACCTGTTGCCAGTCAGAGCTGCACCAGTGTGCTCATGCCCAGCCCTATTCCTCACCGCTCCTGATTCTTTTGGATTTCCTGTATTGACCTCAAGCCTGATTTGTTACGTTGCTTTTGTCTGAAGATTGCAGGAGTGTTGATGGGACCTGTTGCTATCACAACCCTTGCTCTGTTTGCCCTACCCAGTCATAGTGGGACTGTGCCCTAACAGTGAGGGCACTGCCCTGTCCGTGCTGCGGTCACCCTCAGCTCACCTTCCCTTGTGGGGCAGCCTTGTGATTGCTCCTCTCTGACATGCTGTGGGGATTGCGGGAGAAAGGAAAGTCCTGTAAGGGATGGCTGGGAAAGAGAGAGATGGGAGACATCCAAGGAATTTGGTATTCCCCAGCCACCGCTGCTAGTTCCTGTGTTTCTGATAGCTGATCTCAGCTGTGCCAGAGGATGTCACAACAAATGTGCTGATAAAATGCTATTCAACAAACATGACTGCCTGGTGAATTTTGTTTCTCCAGCATTTCAGGAGCAATGATGGTTCCCACTCTTTTTGGAGATAGATATGGTCTCTTCCCATTCACCTCATTCCTGCTGGGAGCTACCTACTTGGGAAAGATTTCCATGTGGTGGATCAGCCTCTGTTAAGGCTGGAGGAGGATCTGAAGGCAGCATCTTTTTTATTGCCTGGGGAAACATCCAAATTCTGGCCACTACTCCCTCGTAAGCAGACAGGTTACCTCCTTTTCTCCTCCTGCCACAGCTCTGGGATGGCCTCGTTGCCTCTCCCCATTTCTCCTCCTTTTTTTTTCTTTTTTTTTTCTTTTTTTTTTTTTTCCTGTAAGGATCTTGGCAAGCCCACGTGGAGCCAGACACTGTTGCTGCAGCTGCAATTTGGACAGTGGACAACAGTGAGACTTCATCTCATCCAGACCCAGCAGGGAGGAAAAACAAGACCCTGGTTTTGCTGTGACACTGCTGGTACTTCAAAATCTTTCAGAGCAGCATCTCCCACTGCTCCTGCCCTTCTCTGGCCAGCAGCATCGCTACAGTGGAGTCAGGACTCATCCCCTCGCCGGTGGGACAGAGTAGGTTGATGTCCTGACCTTGGCTCCTGTCCAGCATTTTGGAGTGCCCATTATACTCCCCATAGGCTCATACCTGGAGGGACCAAGGAGAAGGTGATGAAGGCAAAGCCTCACTTGGTAGTGATCCACCAGGTCAGAGTTTGATTAGTAATGAGAAGAATGTGTACAAAGAGCAGGCACAACCATAGTTACGTAGCTAAAGGAAAACAATGTAAATACAGATTGGGTTAGAGCTTGTCCTGGCATCCATGAGGACACGTAGTATCAACCAAAGCCAGAGGAAAAGAGCAGCAGAAAAGCAGGGAGCACAGGCAGCTGTTTAAAAGACCTTCTGAGTGTGGCTGGATGGTTCACGTGTTCAGTTAAGTGTGTACTTAGGTTCTCTATTAAATGGAGGCCCAAAGGCAGTCAGGATCTGACCCAGCTCACATAATGATTTAGCAAGGCTGTAGGAAATAATCTCTGGATACTCTGTCCCTCGCTCCAGCCAGTGAACCACAGTGCCTCTCTAGGTGATTTGACTGGCATAATCCTGGGGGGAAAAGTAGGAAAATAAAACAGGATTTCCATTTTATCAAGATAAAGCTGTAGCCAGAACTGATAACGGGTTACTTGAAAGAATGCTGGTCATGTATGCTTAGTGATTGTTGCTTAATTTGTTTAAGCTGAAAAAGCCTATTTCTACAGTGGAATACAAATTAGGGTAATTATGTTGTGATGGAGTACTGCATGTATAAGATGAAAGCCTTTCTTTACAAAAGCCTCTTCATCACTTGAGTAGAAGAAAATAAAATCCTGCTTAAACAACATGTTGTTTTCTGTATTTCCATTTGAACAAAAGACTTTTAAATCTTTTTTTCCCCTGTAATATTACATGGGTTGGTTTTCTAAAAGGACTTTCACTTTTAACAACCTCACAATTAAACCCTCCAACATGCATTCTGATATGTAAATATAAAAGGCTGAGGTAAACATAGTCACATATAATTGTTTCACAGCCTCCAGAGACTATTACTAGCTGGGCATTCAGGTTATATATTTTTCGCGTTCTCCCGATGGTCACAGTTGCTCACAAGCTTTCTTCTGTCTTAGTATTCTACATGTGTCATAAAAACACCACGTACAGGGATGGTTATAGTACGTTAAAATGAAGTACTGATCTTTTTTAGTTATGTTTTATGAGATACAAGCATTTTCTAGTCCCTTTGTATTTGCCAGCACTACTGGGTTCTCTCAAGAGTTGAAATAGGTACAGCCAGATCATCTGATCATAAATTACTTAGATACAGATCAAAAGCAATTCATTGTAGATATATATGTATCCGTGACAATCTTTTTCACTTCAACCTACAAAAATCTTCATTTCCACTTTCTGTGTGAACTGCAGTTACCGTTTCACAGGGGACATCTCCTAAAGCGTCAATATGAAATGCTTATTGCACAGGCTTGCACTTACTCAATACACGTACACACTCACATACTTATCCAAATGATCCTATCCAGGCTATCCTTATTCACATAAGCAAATCATCCTGTAATTAGTTCCAGTGAATTGCTGTGTGACTAAGACCTACTTGCAGAAGTAAGAATTTGCTGGATTGTGCCCTTAGTTAACATGACAGGTGAGAAAATCAATTTCCTTCTAAGGGAAAAGTAGACAGTGTTAAAGTGAATACACAGAGGATCATTACTTATTCTTTTCACATTAGAATTCAAAATGTGTATTTGAAGTTTGGGGAAATTGTCTTAATTAGGATTATTTTAAGTGATGGCAATTTAAAGGCAGGCAATTTAATTACCAGGAAGACAGATCAAAGCAAATGCTTGAAATGGACATTTTAAAATTACTTATCAAGTAAGATGGAATTTAATAAAATAAAGGAGGAAAGAAAGTAAGTATGTAGATTGCCCAAGTGTTCCGTTCCCAGGGAGCTAAGGAAACTGCCTCCCTGGTTTCATGTGCTTGAGTGGAAAACCAGTCATACTTGCAAGAAATAGACACATCAGACCTGGTATATGCACATGTATGAAGACAGACAGAGAATTGCTTCTATCTCCAAAAGTAAATGTTTTCCAGCTTACTTTTTCAAAAGCAAGATTGGTATTTACACATTGAATTTACGTTGCCGTATTTGCAAGTAAGTTGTCTGAACTCTTAACGTTTACAGCTTGAGGAGGCGGACAGTCCTCACACCTCTGCTTATGGTGCAGGGGGAGCTGAAATCACTCAGTACTTTCTGTGGGGACCTATCACCTTTTGCTCATTCATTTTTCATTCTCATTGGTTCACATTGTCTACTAACCTGATTTAAAACATATTCCTAGAGTCTCTAAAATTACACAGTGCAGTGTGAGAAGCAAAAGTCCCTTACTGGGTGTCTATCCTTTTTGTAAGAAAATTTCTTTAGTCTATTGCAACTGATTACTTTTGATACATTCAATAAATTGAAGGCCAAAACAAAAGGCATAATATGATTAAAAGGCAATTAAAACAATTAATGAAGGTCTTTGTTACTCTATGCAGTAAGCGACTTTTCAGGCACAGCACTTTTATTGCCTTTTTTTTTTCCCCTAAATGAAGAGGTTGGTAGTATACGCTATGGAAGACAATATTTTTATTATATTGTTTAGTAAGTATTTGCACTGCGCTTCTCTTGTCTCCTTCTGACATCACTTGCAGTATTTTTTCTGTATTCTCAAATAAAGAGCAGGTTGTCTCCATTTTAGCTCTTCAAAGTGATGATTGCAGTCACACAGCTCATCAGGAAGCACTGTCGCTTCCTTGGGATAGAGGTATCACACTTTACAGAAGGGCACGTTTTGAGGAACGATATTCAAATCTTTGTAATGATGATGCCCTCATGTTCAGTTCTGACAGAAGAGTGAATGCAGGGTTTTATCTCTGTGGTCCAAAACAGGCCAGCTCACAGTACTGACCTAGCAGAACTCTGGGTGACTATTAACCATAACACACAGTTATATTTTTACAAAATTATTCTGCCCTCTGAACCTTCCACTGACATCCCGTGGGAGTTGTCCCTGTGTATCTGACAGCTGAATTGGTCCTCGGTGAATTTTTAGCACATGGAGCTGTGCACACAACTTTGGTTAACAATAACATGTTGCTATGGGAGCTCTGTGCGTGCAACTCCCTGCTTACTGTGCCGAAAATTGCGCTGGAAGGCAAATGTAAGTGTGTCTGGTATTAGCCTAATTATTAAGCAGAACTAGAATCTGGTGCTCTATGAATATCAACAAGAGGAGGAGCGTAGCGTGAATAAGGATGCTCACCAGCAGTGGCTGAGGTGCTTCTTCTGCATTCCTTTAAACGGAAATCACATCCATAGCCGGGAGACTAATTATTTTGGAACCTAAGGGAAATGCAGCCTATATAAGAGAGAGAGTGATCTGCAGTTAAGGATCAGTGAGCCAGCTAATGGCTGGTTAGTCAGGAGGGTACAACTCCAGAATGTTAATAAAACATGTCTGAAGTCCAACACCTCAGGGAAGAGGCTGAGTGCTGCGGAAGATATATGGAGACAGAGGCTCTGTTGATTTCTGCCACTGAACTACTCCTTTAAAGCAGGCTTTAAATCTGTTTTGAGACTTGTTTATGAATTTCAAAATACTAGCAGGACAACAAAACAAAATCATTGTGGCCAAAGCAAATGCAGCTTCTAAACCCAAAATATTACCACTTTGTGAAGTGCATAAATCTTGCTTGGTGTGCAGGTGTGCAGGTGCACAGTACAGTACTTTTGTATAGTAGAGGCTTGGCTGGTTTTCATCCTGCTCTTGCTAGTACAGTTCATGACTTATTAACCAAATCAGCATGTAACATTTTAAAATATCGTATAAACGCTAGCTGTTTATTCCTCACAAGAAACAATTCGGGTCAATACCATACTTTATTCTGTGGACAGAGAGAACAAAGTAGAAATCAGCCAAAGGTTTTGACAAGAAAGCCTGTAGGAAATACCAAATTGCTACTTAGGGTGTATTACATAAAAAGGTTGTTATATTATTTTGCTTGATATAGTGCATGCAGCTATGGAGTAAGTGCTGCAGACTAATATATTGATAAACACAAGAGAACACCTTGCTCCTTAAAATGTCCCCCCTCAGAGGACCAACTACTGTGATCCTACGAGCCCCACGTGCAGGCTTGGATGGGGCTGAGGGCCACAGGGTGGACACCACACATTTCAGAGACCTGAGTGGCAGGGAAACTGCAGGAATGGCTCAGAGACAAGTGACAGCACAGCTCCTTGGGGTGCGTCTGGAAGTGGGTGCAGCCCCATGTTGCGGTGGCCCAGCCACACAGCTTCCACCACTCCATCCCTTCAGGCTGCAACAGGAGACCCTGGCTCAAATCCTTCTGTCCATTGACCTCTGAGAGACTTGTGCCCAGCATGGAGCCCTTTTATAATTGTGACAAGAGGCAGATACGTGTTTTGCAGGACTTTTACATCTCAAACCTCAGCACCCATCACTTTGCTTAAATATATCTGCTGTTGGCAGAATCATCATAGTTTTCTGAACAACAGGGACAGGCGTTCTTCGTCTGAGAAAGGTGCTGATGAGACTGTGATATTGTCCCCAAGGCATTCTGTAGTGTCACCCTTATAGAAGCAGTTCTCAACAAAAATGAAACTTTCTATATTAGACCTTGGAGATGACTACACCCATGCTTAATGTTATGTTGTCGACAGCACCCTTCTGCAAATAATGCTATCACACAAGTAGTCCTTCATAGTCTAATCTCTTCTACAAGCGTTTGTAAAGCATAGTCTAAACTAAAGTAAAAATAAAAACTTATTTGGAAGGGGGCAAAAAGTTTTTATACCAATTACATTGATGCAAGGACTCAATTGTTATCAATAGAATTATTCCAGTTTACAACACTCTAAATTCGCTCTTGAGCTGCCTAAGGTACCCACAGGGAAGATGTGTCAACAGGTATCTTTGTAGTTTTCAGCTTCTGAAAACTGAGATATTTTAGTATGTTAGTCTTTTTACTGACAACATATAATATTTAGATAAAGTATTTTTTAGGAGTTAGGAACACTTCAGAATAGATGTGTGTGTATATATAAAAAGGTGGTAGGAGAACTCACAACCGAAGGACTTCTGCTCCATTGAGAAATATTAAGTGTCCGGTTTGGAAGATTTAATAGCGGTAAGTTTTAATCTAGGAAGGAAAGTGAAGTGGTCAGACCATGGTCTCCACACTCACATGGTGCAACGCCAGATCAGATGATGAATTTCCATCTGCAAGGAACGGGACAGTACCAGCCTCTAATGAGGGCTCTTGCTAATGGCTGTGCCATTAAATGGTATCTTTGTTACCTGTTGGATATGCATTACTTGGATTGTTGGCATTTTTTAATACCAGATATTTTATCACACCCCTATAGGGATTTCAATTAAGAATGTCCAGAATATCTCATACAACCAGTAACAGACACAGACACCAAATACATTATAGGAACTTTAAGCAAAAGTTTGTCCTTGTTTCCGCATTCTTTTGCTTTCAATAAGCTCTGGCATCTTTTTCATATTTGTAATCCCACGTTGGTAAAAATGGACATAAATTCAAAACAATACTTTGGCATGCTTCCCAAAAAATGAGTTCATATGATGAGAAATGGATTCCTAACAGAAATTGCATGTTTGTAATTGGTTTTGACCTGTTTTCGTTTCCACGTCATTTGTAATTTTGTAACAATGAAGTCTGCAAGAAAAACTCATAGAGTGTTTACAGTGAGACCCTTCCAAAATGCAGTCAGTGTGTTTGGTATTCAAAAACACAGCCACAGCTCATGAAGCCCCAGAGTTAAAGGAAATCTGGACTGAGTTTTCAAAAGTGGAAAGCAGAGATCCACACACAGAATTGGGTGTTGGGTTGCACAGCTGCGGTGGACTGTCCCCTGACTGGGAACCAGAGCAACCAGCCAAAAACCTGAGCTTGCTTGCATTGGTGTGCTGGTGAGGAAATAATGGCCTCCATAATTTCAGCGATGCCATGGTATATTTGTTATTTTGAGATGATGTAAGAGATCCTGCTTCCTTAATCATGGGGAAAATGAAAGGTCTGTGGGCAGTTTCCTTGCTCTCAGCTGCCTATAACTTCCCTTTCTGAACCTCTTCTGGGCTGTGCTAGCAAGTCCTCAGGTGGTGATGACAGCACAGCACATTTCTACTCCACTAACTGCCCCAAAGAGTGTCTTTACCCAAAATGCTTCCAATTCTTGAGTAGACTAATGTTTCCAGTTTGACTTGTGACTTTCTGTGTCCGGTCCCTGAGGGCATTTTCAAGCCCTACAGGCTTGCCAGGGACCTCCATGCACACCACCTCCACCCAGGGCACTGGAGCCTGTTTTGGCTCAGCCGTGCCCCATCCCAGCCACGTCTCTGTGCTGACTCCAGCCATGGCTGGGCCCAGCACCACAGGGAGCTGGTCTCCTGGGCCCACTGCTTCCCAAAAGTGTCACAGGCTTTTGGCGCCTGTGGGACGGCACCCCATCAGGGGTCAAAGCCAGCCCTAGGGTCCCTGCAGCACCCCACTCCCCGGCCCCCTCATGGGGCAGCCCCGCTCCTGCTGCACCCCACAAAACACCTGTTTTTCTCAACAGCCCTGGCTGATGAGTGGGGATAGCAACCATCGGTCTCACCTGAATATAACCAGCCCAAAACAAGTGCGGCTTCCCACACAGACTGGGCGCTGTAACTTCTGGTTGGGAGTCTGGAGGAAAATATTCAAATTTGTCTTTTTCACCACTGTGATTATGTTCACAGAGGTGACTACACAGATGGTTTCTGTGTGTCCAAGCAGTTTTCTACCATATGGAACTGCAGTTTCTTTTGATGTTTGTTTTCTTTTCCACTTTTTTTTGCCCTGTTCTTCAAACTTCATCTGCTGGTGCAATATACACGTTCCATTATCTCTGAAACCACAGTGCTCATAACCTAGGAACTAAACCCTCACAGAGGCCAAAGATTGCATCCCTCATAGTTTCAGTTCCTAAATCCTAAATTTTACATGGATGCTGATGGCTTGAGGGCTTCTGTCTGAGAAGATGACCAAGATGAATTTGATGGTTTTTTAATCACATTAAGTTCACTATATTCTTCTCTAAACATGGATGTTTTATTTCCTCAGCTGTTCTTAATTGCATTACTTAAGGAGTAGTATTGTGTCTCCAGTCTTCACTAAACATTGTTTGTAGTCCGCACTTCTAGCCTGCAGTGGACAAGAAAATACGTTTTCAAAGACCAAACGTCAATGATGAGTTATTACAGCTGATGCAGCAGAGCTATAGCTCATGTTACCGCCGCCTTTTAGTCCATACAACTTTCTGGCCTATTCCACTCAAAAATCTGTTTTCTCACAGACTGCTCAAAGGCAATCTTCACTGGATTTTTGATCAAGACAATCCTTGAGCCTCAAGACAGAGAAAAATTTTTTTTACAAAAATACTATATTTTTTACTTTACAAAAATTGGAAGCTGTTGTTCTCCTGTCCTATGGACAAAAGGGCTGGGAAGTAAAAGGGTAAAGTTAGACAGAATAGTTCTTTATTGAAAAATATCTGTGAGTGATCCGAGGGAGGCTGGTTGAGATTTGGCTGACCTACCAATCCTTGAAAATTATACCTTGTGCAGAAGAGGGAATTGTTGTTCTTCCCCCGTGCTGAGAATGGATCTAAGCTGTGTGGGGAACAGCCATGCATCCTGAGGACCACGTGGGGTTCAGGGCAGTGGGGCAGCAGAGCATGTGCTTAGGGCGCAGCTGTGCAGGGTGCCAAGTGCTTCTCCTAAACACTAAGCACTCTGACCACCAACTCATGTGGAAAATCAGTGAAGGAGCACATCTATTTGTAACATCTTACAGGACCAGATTGTGCCTTTTATGCCCTAACACTTTACTGTTCGGATTACATCAATTTAAAAACTTACTATGCAGCATTTTCCGTACTTGTCTGTGTCATTCTCTGCTAAGATCTTACTCTTGTCAGCAAATTTGCCCATGTCTGCTCCTTATGGACTTGAATGGTGTTACATGAGCTAACTTCATATTACTTATATAGAGAATTAAATGTGTCTCAGCTCTAATTCTTTCACAAATGGCCTTTTCCTCTAGATCTAATATGGGCCCCATCCTTCCGTTAATTCACCATAATTCCCATTGACAAAGGCCAATATAATATTATTGCAGAAAATTCTGGCTTTTTCCCCCAGTACATATACTGCTATTGTTATACAGAGGTTTTGTAGCCTACATAACCCTCTGAATTTATTAAAAAATTTGTTGAAGGTTTAAGATAATGCATCTAAAACACTTCTTGTTTTCAGGGTATTACAATTTTTAAGGACATTATGGCAATAAGATCTTTGTCTATAAAATATGCTTACATTGTGTTTTCCTTAGTACTTTCCACATTTGATCTCTTAATAGCTTTTGCAAACTTTCTCATAGTTAGTGAAAAAGCAGTTTCCTGTTGTATTGCCATTTCTATGTTTTTGCCTCCACCATTTTTTGCCTCCATTCTGCGACAAATATTCACATATATGTCACCCTCTTGCGTCAGATAAACCTACTCATTGCCATTTATTTCAGTCATTTTTACTTTCCTCAGGTGGATAGTCTTTGTTTTTTGTGAAACAATGTAATTACAGGAAGAGATGCTAAATGGCATATTTTGAAATAGGTCTTAAAGGTAAACATATGGTTGCCTTTCAGTATACACCCAGCTAAGGTCTGAAGACCACTGCCACTGACTCCTTGGAGTTAAAAGCAGTAGAGGTTTCAACCTTTCTGGGAATTAATTTTGTTTATTTTTATTTATATTTATATTTAATTTAATTTATATTTATATTTTATATATGTATATTACTTTACAGAAAAGAAAGAATAACCCTCCCCCCAAGTCCAAAATGAGTATTCCGAGTGTGTTGTATTTCCCCCCTACCATAAATTACAGTAGGACTATCACAAGGGGTTTTTGAGCACCTACAGTCTACTGCTTACAGCTACTCAGAAGTTAATGCACCAGATTCTTAGCTGAGCAGGTTCTATATTTAACACCATGTTAAAATAAAGAAGGTAAGTTTGCTGTATCCGGGAAATTCTCAGTATGAAAGCTAAATACACTTTCTTGGTTTTGCTTCCTCAAGTATACGTTGGCCTCTGCTTGTATGGTATGTAGTAAGACAAAACTGGAATTATTTACTCCACCGTTGCACTGGGGATAAAAATGGCACAGGTACGTGATTTCAATAAAGAATTGTTCTTCATCTAGATCCCTATGCAAGGCAGTCAGCATGGCTGGAGGCCATCTTCTGCAGAGGATGGTCAGAGCACCTCACTGATCTAGGGTGATGATTTCAGCCTATAGCTTAGCTATAGTCCCTGTCCAGTTGGAGAAGCTACCATAAGCTGATTCCTGTTTCCCTGCATAGGGAACCGTGTCCTGGAGTAGCACACAAACTGCAACATCATCCTTAATGGGTGAGAACGGGACATAGATGTCACACCAGGATTTGCATCCTCTTGCCCAAGAGAGGCTCCTGATTTATTATATCTCCAGGCATGTACTCCAAATATACATGTGTACACTGCAACTGTGCATGTACCCAGGTGAGGTTCAGAAAAGCACTACAGCATAGGACTTGGATGTGATTAATGTGCCTTATTCTAAGAAGTCATGTGAAAAACCCCTACCTGCAAAACTTATTGTATGCTCCTGACGTCACCAGCATGCTAGACAGCCCTTGAACATGCTTGTTGCACACAAGAGCATGTAGTGCCATACACACAGCATAGTCAGAGTGATGGGACACCAGGCTATAGGCTGTCCTTTGCCTCAAAATATCTAGTCTCAGTTCCTTAACCACAGGCTTGCAGGCACTGGGGAGTTACCGAGTTCTGCTCCGGCTTCCCAGGATTATTTATGTATTTGGCTAGGTGTCTTCCCTTTTCTGGCTGACTGCCCTACCCCCTAGGCTTTTATTTGATGTTTCTTCTTGCCTGCCTTCCTTCTGGCCCCATAACTCTTGCATTCCTGCCTCTGCCGAAACCAGGGGTAGAGGATGTGGCCCCCACTCAGCCACTCTCCACTTACAAGGCTCCCCGGGAGAGTTGTGCTGTACCCCCCCACCCTACAGCAGCTCCCAGCCCACCTCACTTCAGATTTCTCCCTTATCACTCAGACTGTTTCTGAAAACAAATTCAGACTCTCAAATCAGAGCAGATCGGGCTGCTGAAGCCCTAATGAGGGGTGAGGGCTAAAGCACAGCATTTCCAACGCAGCTGTGAGGAGGTCCCTGATCAATATTGGGGGTCTGGAAGGTTGCCTTTTGCATTTAATCATTTAATTTTAAGCATTTCACTCCATATTTTTTTGGAACACCCCTATGTGTCCAGACACCTAATCTGCTGGTGAGACCCACTCAGGAAGCAATAAGGCGCCTTTCTGGATCACACCACGCTTGTCAGATCCGTGCTGCGCTCAGTAACACAGCAGCCAGCTCACCCCGCGCCCATTGCCAGCGCTGCGGTCCAAAACCCATTGCCAGGTGGGGTGTGGCGACCATAAAACATCCAGCGTTGAGTGCTACATGATCCCTGAGGACACTGGCTCTTGGAAGGAGAGGAGCTCCTGCCTCCTTAGAAGATTTCCCAAGGGATGGATTTTCTCTAATAGTTTGTGCGGGGTTTTTTCCCCTTACAACACCTTGCAGCAGACTTTCTAGCTGCAATGTTAGGGTTTTGACATTTTTCAGTACCATGAAGATGTGATAAAAATAGTGAAGGAGAAGAGCTGACCTCTCTATCAGTAATACCGTCCAAGCTGCATTGTGGTTCATTTATTATTTTGTACATTGTTTAATTAAATTAACTTTTCTTTAAAACCTGCTATGAATAGAGATGTGTCTTTTTCCTACATAGGCAACACTGCTCTTGCTTCATATAAGTAATTTAAGTAATTTTGCCTATTTCTTTATCCTTTTACAGTTGTTGCGGGGGGATGGGGGAAATTATTAAAAAATACAACATGCAGTCAAGTAGGAAACATAATTCCATTCTGATATAAACAGAATTAAGGAAGATACCAATGCCCTTTTCTTAGTCCTTACATGTAGTGCAAATGCAAATGATATCTGGGAAAATACAACTGAATGCTGTGATGTTCCCAGCCTGCAGTTTCTTTTCCAGTAGATACGGAAAAAATGTTAGATGGTTCTTGGAAGATCTGAATGATATTAGGAATAATGAAAAAATGCATTTCAATAATATCCTAGTACTGCAGCTGTGGAGTGGGCAAGTATAAAAATCCATATCGAAAAGCCACACTGGCTTCTTTTTGTTTAAGACAACAAGCCTTAGCAAAAGGCAGTACAGAAAACAAAAAAATATTTTTAATCTAAGAGTTGGTTGAAGCAAGCTTCTGATGTGCCTACAGATGATCTGAGACAGTAACATCAACTTTTGTGCGGTGTTTCAAAAAATTAGTCCTAACCATAGTTTTTTCCTTAGTTGTAAATTAGCAGTTCAGGCTATTTCTTCAGAGAAGGAGGATTTTTACCACCACATCCCAGGACCTGTCTCTCATGTTACTACTCATGATAACAGCCAGGTGATGTCTGTCATAGAAATAAATACTCTTCACCCTTCCCGATTTTAGCAGCTGGTCTGCTTCTTGCTCCCGCTGCTGTTGCTGTGCTCCAACAGAGCTTTCTCAGGCATGTGGGGAGTCAGGATCTAGTCCTGTTTAAGGGTGAGATAACATGGAGCAATTTTAATTCCAAGATTCACCCCAAAACAAAGTTGAGGTTAGATTAGGTTGGGTTAGGTTTTACCCACAGCCATACCAAGCATTTATCTGTCCTGACAATTGCTTTCTTAGAAAATAAAGGTTAGAGGAAAATTGAGCTTAATCACCCTTTCCAACAGCGACATTGCAGCCCAAGTCCTCAGTTGCAGTGCAATAAGGAGAGCTAATTCCTCACAGCTGTCCTAGCTTTGCTGTCCTGGAAATCCTTAAAATGAGAAGAGGGAAGAGTAGCCATCCTAATTTGAGAGATGGAGAAGTCCCTCCCAGCCTGCTCCAGTCTGTATAACTGGTTCAGAGTTTCAGCTTAACAGAACTGATCTATAGAGACAAACTTAACTAAATATATATACCTAGTAGCCATTGTTATAACAACTTTGTTGTTGGTTTGGGCTTTTTTTTCCACCCTGAAGCATAATTCATCTAGTTTGCTATGTACGAAGAAGTCTATTTATTTTCCTGAAATTGTTTATGCCACTGCAACAAGTAATAGATTTTTTTTGTCTAAGCCCAGTCTCTAAATGGCTGAGAACATACCTGAAAATGCCAGTGTTACAGTGACAGGGCACCGTTAACGCAATTTTATGCATGCCTTGCCTACCAAGGTCAGGGGAGTGTTATGCTAATTTTGATAACATGACAGAATCTTTTCTCTCTAGTTTATGTCTGCTCAAAGGATTAAATGTGATATGAACTCTTTAGGCAGCTCAGAAACCAGACTGAAATGCCAGAGTAAGTTTGTAGCTGTCCTTGATGCTATGTCTTTTGAGATGGATGTAGATCATGCAAATCTCACTGTAATAATTCTTGAAGTTGGCTGACTTTTGAATGCTTAATCTTATGACCTTTATGATGCATTAATGTTTTCAACATATTTATCTAAACTTTTAAGGAAAAGGCATCTCAAATTATGTGCAGAGGGAAAAAAAAGAAAGGAAAGAAATCTGGAACCAATAAACTCGTGGAGCTTGTAAATTCCTTCTTTCCAAGTTATTCATCCTAAAGAGGGTACAAGCTCTGCTTCTTAGAAACAAAAATGCAGACAGAGGAATGGGACACTTAATGAGCATAATATATCTGGAGGCTTCAGGCTGAGGACAACCTATGCTAACTATCTGCCTTTCCAGTCAAATCTCTTAATTTTTTTTCCCAAAATGAAAAGTTCCTACTACAAAACAAGTGAAAATTAGTGAAAAATTAATCAAAATCTGACTGGAGGACACTGGCCTTTGGTGCAGGTTATGCCCATGTTAACTTTGCTGTGACTCTCGGTTTGGGAGGTTTAGTCTATGTGGAAAAGTTCTTTTTTTTTTTTTTCCTTTTTTTAACCATCACCACTTCAAAAGTGGATGAAAGAACATTGTAAAAAAAGACTTAGGAAAATCATTTAGGGGCAAAAACCACAGAGAGGAAATTTGAAGCCACAGAGTATTTTTTTAAGAAAATTGATCACATGAAAACAGGAAAGAAGATGATTAAACTGAAAATATTTGGCAACCTTAAGTATAATAGACACCAGTAATCATTTGCTGCTGTGCTTACTGTATAAACTGTATATGAACAAGCTAAGTATACACAATACACAGTCAGATTTCAGGCGTGAGCCAGGTTATGTGTGCATTGCCATATGATTCACAGCAATGTGTGTTTTCTCATCAGTGTTTCTAAAATCCTGTGAAATACGGAGACTATGGGATTGAGGCTACAGACCTTAAAGCTGAAATACTACATCAATAAAGCAGGGTAAACTGTTCTACCGTTCATGCATCCCATCGCCTACAGGAAATGTACAGACACGAGGCCCCAGGCTTCATATTGGGGTCTCTCATTCAATCTCAAAGCAGCAGAGTGAAAAGACCTCACTGCAAAGGATCAGGGGGATGATGTTATTTGTCAGTTCTATCAATGGCTGATAATTTCATGTTCTGTATGAACTGGGCATCTGGATTATCTGTAGCCTACCCCTTGAAGTGCAGAAGGAAGGGCAATGTGTGCCTGACTCCGCTGCTTCTGCTCTCTGTCTGTATCCCTGAGTGCAACTATAGCTGGTTCTGCAGGATGGTAGCATTTCATAGTTTTTAAAATAAATTTCTGTAAGTTAAAGTGGATTTTATTTAGCTTAGAAATAGTCAAATATAAGATACCAGAAAGGGAATACTGGCAATCCTTGTAAATGTTGGAAGACAGAAATGCTCTGGCAGATTCCCAAATAATTGGTACCTTCAAAATTAACTGTATCTTTGAGAGGGGGAGATTCAACCCAACTCCATGGGTCCAGTGGCCTCACAGGGATTATCTGCTGCCGTCAGAGAAGGGCTGTATTATTTTACTACAGGCAGTCTCCAGCCTTTAAGTGACTCATCACCCATGTTCCTGAGAGGTGACTGAGTACCTCTCCAGTATAGGTGGGTTTGGATTTCCAGGGGGAAACCCCACGCAACAAAACAGGCTCCCAGGGGCACAGCATGCTTGGGGACCCCAACTCTGCCATGGTTTTTCCACCAGCAGTCACAGCACAGCGATTCCTGTAGGATCAGTGCAGTGAGATGCTGCCAGGCAAGTACTGCTCATTGTATCCTGCTAGTTAGGGGACACTCAGACTACAGCACCCAAGAGGTCCCTGAGGAGCAGACAAGGAAGGTACTGAGCTCTGGCCAGTGGTGGGACAACAGCCACACACTGCCCCTGCCTCCTCAGCAAGAAAAAGTTAAATGTTTCTCCTTTACTGTTTCAAGTACAATTTGGCCAGGGACAAAAGCATCTAGGTGGAATTTGGTTGGTCTCCTCAGTGTTGTAGGCAATGCCATGATTTCCAGTGCCACTGGGAACACAGACGCTCAGGTCTCTTTTAAATCCCATGACCAGATGATGCCATCCCTGATGGTGATGGGCAGGTTTCTCTTGCACCAAGATTTCTTTAGAGTCCCCTACAACTTCAGTCATAGGCCTGAGCCTCTGTATCTGGGAAGGGAAGGGAAGGGAAGGGAAGGGAAGGGAAGGGAAGGGAAGGGAAGGGAAGGGAAGGGAAGGGAAGGGAAGGGAAGGGAAGGGAAGGGAAGGGAAGGGAAGGGAAGGGAAGGGAAGGGAAGGGAAGGGAAGGGAAGGGAAGGGAAAACCAGATCATATGGATGCAGAGCTGCAAAGAGTTTCAAGCCGTTTGGTGCAGAAGGGTCAAGCTGCTGTCCAGCACTGGGACAGGGCTGTACTTTGGATCTCGCCACCCTGTGCTTGGTACAGCACCAAAGGGCCCCAGGCAAGGAGGGCTGGGAGTTAGTTATCCCCCGTGTTCCTCCTCCCCAGGGCAACAATTTGTTTCAGCCCACAGGGAAGGCAAGAGCACTTTTGGATCATGCAGGCCAATTTAGTAATCAGAAAATTCTGTCCCTAAGGAGGAATGAGCAGTCACACTAATGCAGGAGGATATACTGAATGTCATCACGTGTTACCAAATCTATTGTCACAACCTTTAAATTCTAGTTATCTGTCCCTGTCAGACCAACCCAGCCTAAACTCAGAGACCAGACCAGTTCCCTGGTGCCACTGACTGCAGACCACAGTGCTGTGTCTGTGGATGTTTGCTTTTCTCTGAAACCAGCTTGCGTCTCCCCTTGTAACTCCTCGAAAACCAGCTTCATTCTAACCATCAGTTGTAAGGTGAAGTATGAGCACAAACTGTTTTCAATATCCATTGCCAGTTTTCCACATTGGACTTTAATTCTCAAATTGTGTGTTGGCAGTTGCAGTCAATAATGACTACAGAAATTTCTATTACATTTAACTGTAGCAAACTGAAATCTAATACCTCGGAAAATATAGAAAATATCCTGAGTGTTATAAAAATAAAACAAATATTTCTGAATGGAGCCCAGCAGCTGTCCTCTAATTACTTTAAATTTCAGTATATAGAAACTACGTTGAGTGACAAGTCAATTTATCTGCATGCTGGAAAAGTTCATGTTCTAGGCATGTGTTTATACGATAACAGCTTCAAGCATATGCTTTTTATTTTTCCCAAATAGACAATTTTTTTTTTCTAGAGGCACATAGTGGGTTTTTCGCTCATATGCTGCATTTATCACACGTTTTTCCTTATGTATAGTTTTGTGGGTGTGAATTTGCTGTTCTTGGAAGGTGTTGGACTGACAGTCCTGCAAGATACTCCAACCTGCTCAGCTACCTTCCTTAATCCTGACCTGATGAAGCCACCTCCTGGGGACAGAAACCTGGTTACTCTTTATCCCCATTTGGTACCTGGCTTCTTCACTGGGGGCTGCCCATAAACCTAGCAAGGAGGACCACTTCTCACAGTACTTGGTGTGGCTTGGGCATCTGCTTGGAGGAACTGGTTGAAATTTATGTTTGTTTACTGATCTGTTAATTCTATAAATATAGAAGCCTAAAATCCAGTTTTCTTTTGCATACTAGGAATGAGGCTATGTCTCAAAGGACAATCTTGCATGGAGCTGAAATAGTCCTATAAAATTCAGGATTTTATTTAGATTTCTACAAGAGCTCAAATGTCCTTGTTTTATAGAAACATTTCCACTTTACTAAGACATATCCTGAAAAGAAACAAAAGTTGATTGTCTACTTTGCTGCTAAACTCCAGGTCCCTTTCACAATGATCACAACCAAGCATTCAATCATACTAGATTTAAAACCATTGGGCATTTTTTTTGTAGAAGGAAAACTGCCTCACAGGTATGTGTAAAACCAAACTGGCTTGGGGCTAGGATTTGATGGGGTGAGTCTTCATAAAATTCAGCCTTAAGAAGATGCAGAAATACCTTCTGAAAATAAATGGCAATTGAGTGTTCTGTTCTTTACTAGATCTATGCCCATGAGATCCAGTGTGGCCCTTGCCTTGGCAGCAGTTCAAATCAGCTGAAATAAACCTGGAGGTTTCATTTTGTCAGCTTGCCCAAGAGACGGCTCTAATGCATATGGAGGCTGGGTATAAAGCATGTAGGCATGCAGTGACAAAAGGTGCCTAGGGTCAGAAAAGGGCAAGAAATCAGGATGGATCAGCTGAGCATACATCAAAGACTCAAATAACCAAGAGAAAAGTGAATATTCTCAAGCAAACGGGGTATGCCCATAACACTATTGAGATTTCATAGAAACCAGTCATTGAAAACAGTTCTGCTGGGGCACCTCTATTTGTCTTTGCCATTCTGGAATATTGGATTTAAACGGTCTGTTTGTTCTTAAAGTTCATCTGTTCTTGCTATATGTTCCCCACCATGGCCTCTTGACTCCTTAATTATCTGTTCAGCAACTCCCGATAGTACCACAGATGCTGGTGTTGCCCATCTGGATATTTCTAATGCAGCCCACCATGAGACTTAGCAAAATACATGCAGGTACAGAGGATAAAAGGTATTTATCCATAAAAGGACTGCGCAAGGTCTAGGAATTATTTAAAATCCACTTAAACCCTGTGAAGGCAAGAAGTAATGCATTTAAGGATTATTATTTGAGGGTATTAAAGGAACATATTTTAAAGACAAAAATCCCTACATTATCTCCATTGCTTCATCTCCTGCAGAAATTAGGATGAAAGATTAAGAAGATACCCATTAATTTCAATACTCAAGCCTGTAACTTGGGCTAAACCCAGAATTTTTGCTGTTTCATTCTCTCACACAGCTTCTGCTGTTCTTCGGTAATAGCAAAACTGGTATGAGCTGTACATGATGTAATCGTTGCTTAATGCAATTGGCTCATTTTCTGGTACGTCAGTGTCGTTCTGGCTTAGGTGGTGATATCTCTAGTGGACTGCACATGAGAGATGATCATTTTGGCTGCACAAGGAACCACCCCAACAGCTGATTTAGTCACTTAATATCTGGCATAAGTGATGGGATGAATGAATTCTACTGGAGGCTAAATCTCCTTTAATAGCTGTAGCAGAAGGGAGGTTGCCAAAATCTGACGCTGCAGCCTGTGGTTTCAGGCTAAGGTATAGCAACTTTCTGGAAGCGCGGTGGGACAATAAAAGATGTGCTAAATATACAAGTCTGTGGAAGGCAAATAAAATATATGAGATTTCTTTTGGCTGGTAGTGGCGGTCAGTTAGTTTTGCTTGGGAAGCAAGAACCTGACGCTGAGATTTTTTCTTTGCACCTCCACGTCATTTTCTGCCCCTTTTGCTTGTCACTCTCTTCGCTGGAAAGAAAATGTTGCCACTGTATAGACAAAGAAAATTTATTTTTCTGCATAACTGTTCCAATACCGGTTGCCATTACATTTTACAGTACCTTTTGTGCAGTGGAACATCATTTTTTTTTTAATCTTAATGGTGTCTTCAGCAGGTGTGTGTCTCCGTGGGTGTTTTAGGGCGGGTAGGGCCAGCAAGCCAGAGCCGGAGCTGGCACACAGGCTGGGCTGCGCAGAGCCGCTGCTCAGGGGCAGCAGAGGGGCTGGGGCGCTACGTGGGTTGCTCCCGCGTGGGTACCCCTGGAAAGCCTCGAATATGCAAGCCATAGAAACCAAATTAAAGGGCTTTAACGTGGAAGGGCTTGTGAATGTAATCTATCCCACCAAAAAAAGGTATTGTGGAACAGAGGCAGCTCCTTCCTTTCTCTCTCTGCTTCGTAGATATGCTGTGAATGATGCGGTGCCCGCGGGCCCGGACTCCAGCCGCCGGGCCGGCCTCTCAGCCTGACCGTGCCTGGGGAGAAGGGCTGAGCCCCCGGCACCCCCCGCACGGCACCCCCTGCCCGGCAGCCCCTGCCCGGCAGCCCCTGCCCGGCAGCCCCCGCCGCCGCCCGACCCGCGCTGCTGCTTGGCGCGGTGTTCGCAAACACCACCACCACCAGCCCGAGGCGGAGGGGCACCGCGCCGGCCTCCGCAGAGCCCCGCCGGCACCTCCCTGAGGTTCCTTGTTCTCTGCTTCTTCCGATGGACGGCGTGTACGGGACCCCGCCGGGGCGTGCGGCGGCAGCCAGGCGCTCCGAGGAGCCCCCAGCACCGGGGGCACTGCGGAGGGGGCTCAGGGGGACGCCAGGGCCGGGGAGGGAGCAGCGGCCCTGCTTGCTCACGTCCCTACGGCTGCAAGAGCTGGAGGGAGCGAGTGGCCGGGATTAACCAGGGCACGTTACCCGGAGGCTCCGGAGCCCGGCAGGCGCCTTTCACAAAGCGGTGGCACAGTGTGGCGTGTCCCGCGTGTCCCTCCCGAGAGCTGGTGCTGGGGCAGCCGCCGGGGATGTCGCCCTCGTTGCCGGAGTCGCCCCGGCGGCAGGGACAGCCTGCCCAAAAGCCCGACGGTACAGTGAGTCCCCAGCGCTGCGGACGTTCAAAAGCCGCCACCGGTGGGTGCCTGCCGAAATGCCGGGATGCCCGGCGCCGGGAAGAGCCGTCCGCAACGCCCCGGTGCCCCGGAGCGGGAACGGGCTCAGGCACCCATCACCCGGTGGCACCGCGGGTGAGAGTCCTGCTTCTCGCCCAGCAGCGAAATTGTTGCCCGGCCGAGGTGCGGAGGGGGGGACCCCGCTGTCCCCGACGCGGGAGAACCGGGGCCCGGGACGGGCGACCGCGCCGGGGGAGGCTCCGCGCCCTTCGCCGCGGGCTGGCTCTGGGCGCTCTGCGGGGGCTGTTCCCCTGCCTGCGGGGCTGCGTGTCGCCGGACTCGGTGACCAAAACCTGGAAGTGCCAGGATGCCCATCCCCTTCGTAACCTGCCACGGGGAGCCGCTTCCAGTTCTTCCCCGGACGGGGACAAACCAGCAAAAAAAATAAAAGAAATTAAGCTCCTCGTCGCGTTGCAAAATTGCGTTCATCGGGTTTCGGGGCAAGAGCCGTCTCTGGGTTTTACCATTCATTCACCCCAATACCGGGCAAGCAGGCAGCCGTCAGGGCGAGCGGGAGCAGCCCGAAGGACTTGCCAGTCAAATCCCCTTCAGCCGCGAGAGCACCGCTTGAACCCGGGTTCCCCTTGCCTCAGCGATTCGTCGATGCTTTTAATTAAACGCAGCCACCTCTCGGTTGCTTTCTTTGAAACCCTAAGAAGGCTTAGGTTCCTTAGGTTCTCGGGAGGCAGCCGGCGTGTGTTGGCCGCTAAGCATGGATACTCTCCGCCCGGAGCTGGCAGCCGCTCAGCGCATCCCTACCCGATCTGTACGCACGAAGCACCTTGTCAAAGAGAGACGTGGCGGTGTCGCGCCACTTTGTTACAAGCCCGTTAAAGCAAAGGCACGGGCCGGGTGAAACAGAAGGGGCAGGATCCGGCCACCTCCCCGGGACAGACTGCCCATCTGCTGCAGACACCCCAAATCCCTCGGGGGACCTGCGCCGCTGCTGTGCAGAAAGCGCGGAGTGAGGTGCAGGGTTCGACCCTCGACGGGAGCGCAGGGAAGAGTCTCCCGAGGGGGCCGGGGACCGTAGGGCCAGGCGGGCCGCTGTGCTCAGGGGGCCGAGGGGGTCCCAAGGCACCTACGGCGCACATCCCGTCGGGGATTGCCGCGGCGTTGCCCTTTGGGCTTGGGGACGCAGCCATCCGCGGGACACCCCGCGGGGGGAAACGGCGTTAGCAAGCGCGCCCGAGCGGCGCCGGCAGCCTCCACGCGCGGAGCGGGCCCTCCGCGGGTTTCTTCGCCGTCTCTGCCGAGTCCCAGGCTTTGATTTAAGAGCTGAAAACGAGAACCTCGGCCTCCCCCCCCCCCCGTTTTTTTTGGGCGGGGGGGGACCCACAGTCCCCCTTCTTAGCGAGTGTAGTTTGTCCAGACCGGGGCAGCGCCGCGCCCCGATGCCGCGCGTCCCGGCGGGGCTGTCCCCGCGGGGCGACGGGGCGACGGGCAGGCAGCGGGCGCGCACGTCGGGCAGCGCGGGGGCAGGTGCGGGCAAGCAGCGGGAGGCGCGGGGCTCGGGCGGCGGTGCCTGCCGGCACGGGAGGCTGTCCCGCGGGGAAACCCCCGCTCCCGCCCGCACTTTTGGGCCCATGTCGGGCCGCGACGGCAGGCGGTCGGAGAGCCCTTGGCCCGGGGGCTGAGCCCAGGGGACGTGAGGGGGGACGTCCTGCCCCCCGCGCTGCGCAAGCACAGCCCCGGGGCGCGGTGTGGGCTCGCCGCCTGCTTTGCTCAGCGTTTCGGAGCCGTTTGGATCGGGGGTAATTTGGAGGGGCGAGAGAGGGAGTTATTTGATCTGTTCCCTAAAGCGAATGATCCTTCGCTTTGCTTTTTCTTTCCTATTTTTTTCTTCTTTAAAAAAATCTTTTTTCCTCTGTATGCGTGCCAAAGGTAAATGAATGCGGGCAGCAGGTACGTCCCGCTCCCCTGCCTCACCCATCACTCCCATGACGCGGGGGAAGCCTGGCGGAGGAGCTGGGGGAGATGATGGGCAACGCGAGCTCGACCGGGTACACTCCTCCGGGGCAAAAAAACCCCAGGGAATGGAAACAGAAGAACTTGCAGCGAAGTCCCCCTCTCAGACCCAAGAGGAGTGGGCAGTAGGTTACCGGGAGGAGCAGAGATTAAATTTACCTTCACCCTGCTCAGAATTAAAAAGCATCCCAGTGCCTGCGCCGCTGAGGCTTTTAAAACCCCGCTTTGCTGGGTAGAAATGACCCCGGGCACCTCTCCCTCCCGCCTTCCCCACCCCCCACTCCCCGCCTCCGCTCCCTCCCCGCACCCCGAAACCTGCCGAGGAGCACGAAGGTGCCTGGTCCTGCCGGGCACCTCCACGGAGCAGGCCTGCAGGTTTTCCTGTAATTCCGGGATTCCCTGTTGTAAGCTCTTAAACAGAATATTGAAACCATTTTCCTTATGGTGCCTGTTCTAGCCTTGTAGCGCTGGCATTAAACAAATCGGAAAAGTGTGTTAAAGGGAGGCTACGGTTACAGCATCTTGGCCTGACATTCCCACATATAATTAAAACCATAGCCACAATACATAAATAAATAACAGCAAACAGAAGGATCCGTTCCTGTTCCAGTCGGAATCAACTGTTCTGGCTCTGTCACTGTATTCTTTTATTGGAGTGGTCTACACCGTTCCGTCCTAATTTTATTTTATTTTTATTTTATTTTAGTAGGAGGGACAGCAGGAAAATAAATGATGCATTTGTTTTTTTCTTTTAAGTCCATGTTTAGTTTTAATTTTCCTGTATTTTAAAATAAACACGTTGGCCGGAGCGTGTTTGATCTTTGCAAGAAGGAAGTCTATATTGTAAAGGAATGTGCAGCAGTTTGGTATGAAAATGGGGTTGTGACTCACAGCTGCAGGCAGAAAAAAAAGGTGTTGTGGTGTCAGCCAGAGGTGTTCGGTCTAATAACTCAAGCCGTAAACTGCATCCTCTAAAATTACTTACGTAGTAAATCACTCAGGGGTTAAAAAATAGACTGGAAAGTGTAAGGGAGAAAAAAAAATCTTTTAGAAGTTCCCTTCATGAAAATTATTTGTAATGACGGGAATTAGGAGTTTAATATCTCCCTCATTTTCTTAAATGTCAGCCTGATACAGTTAATTGCCCCTATATAGTCGCTGGTGCTTACTCTAGCTCTTCCACGAAGCGACGGAAACTTGAAGCGCGTGTTTGGGGATAGCTGCTTCGCTGGCTGCTTTACCCGATTTACAGCTAATTTTGACCATCTCCAAGGGCAAAAAAAAAAAAAATAATTGCCAAGAGGCAGCCGGGGCAGCGAGTCATCCTGAACCATTTACCGTCGCAGCGAAAACCCTCCGAAAAGAGCCTCCCCCGCTTGCCTGGCCAGGCTGCTCTGCACGGGCAGGGGGAGAGCGCCTCTGCAATGCCTCTCTCCCCGAGACAACGGCTTTTTCCCGTCTCTCCTTGCCTGCCGTAGGTGTATCTAGTCTGGGAACAGCTGGAAAACCGGGGAGGCTTTGAAGGGAGAGCTCTCTTCCAGCTTCCACTGCTGGTTCTGCCGCACGGTCCGGAGGGGGTGGGGGGGTAAAAAAAAACCCCAAAAAACAACAACCTACAACAAACCCTAACAGCTCCGGTGTCATCTGCAGCGTTATGCTGCGAAGGAATGGAGCGAGAACTGAAGCAGAAATGCGAGAGGTGGATCCCAGGTCGAGATACTGCCTTTCCGAAGAGCTTTCCCCGTTTTCAGCAGCGGTTGCCTTCGCTGCGCCGTCTCATGGAAACGAGATGCGGGCGGTGGCTTTCTGGGGGCTGCGCCTTGGCTGCTGGCGAAAGTAACTTGCCGGAAAGATTTCCAACAGGAGGGGCATTCAGTGATTGGAAAAAATTAAACAAAATAGGATAAAATAAGACAAAATAAAATAAAACAAAACAAAAATAAAATAAAACTGGGGGGAATTGCCCTACAGAGGTCAGCAAATGTTTACGGTGGAAATAAGAAGTCAACAACAATTAAAATCTGGAAGCCACGTTCATTAGTATTCAGGACATAGGATCTAGCTTTTATGTTTATCTTTCTCCGCGGATCAATATTGCAGCAGCATGTGCCGGGAACGAGCAGAAATCTGGCCACTGCATGTGGCTGACCTTTCCCTCTCTCCCTACAGGTCAGATCGTCTTCATCAAAACAGGTCACATCGTCTTCATAACTATCATCACCTAATGCGGCCGCAGCCACGGCTCTCATTAAAACCGGTATTTAATCTAGGGGCTGTGACTAAGAATCAAAGGGGAAGGGCTGCTTGCCCATACAGAGGAATTAGTGCTCTAGGAAAAAGAAAAAAAGGTTAAAAAAAAAAAGGAGTTCGACGGAAAATTGCTCTTTTTTGTTGTTGTTGGGGGTTTTCGCTGTTTTTGTTTGCCCCCGCCTCAGACCACTGTATGTCGAGCCCCGGACCACGGCGGCGCGCGCACGCACCGAGCCCGTCTCCCGCGGGCGCCACTCGGGCCGGGGTCCGCCGCGCTCCGGGCCGGGCCGCTGCCCCCGCTCCCGCCGGCCGCCCCGGCCGCGGCCACCCACGGACCTGCGGCGTCCCCGCGGCACCCGCGGCCGGCGGAGCCCCGCGGGGCGGTGTCGGGGCGGCCCCGTCCTGAGGCGGCCAACCCCGCCTGCCGCGGGCTGGGCACCCCGGGTCCCCCCGCGCCCGCCCCCAGCCCTCTGCGAGGCGCGGTGCCACGCGTGTAAAACCCCCTCTCGGTCACCGACTGGCGCTCGATCACTTCCCACCCCCCTCCCCCCCTCCAGTTGCCGATTATTTTCTTTTTAACACCAAAAGAGGGTCCTTGCCCCTCCGGGACGCAACAGCTGGCTCCCGCGCGTGGGCCGCGGCGCGGCGTGGGGGCGGCCGAGCAGAGCCCGCTCCGCGCCCAGTGCCGCCGCCCGGCCCCGCCGCCGCCCCCCGCGGGCGCCCCTGGAGCGCCTGGGGCCGCGGGCGAGGGGCGCGGGGAACCTGCTCGTGTTTCCTGCCCTGCGAGGAAGTGGGACCGGCGGTCCGGCCGGTGCCGCGCTTCCTCTCCTCGGGACAACAGTCGGGCAGCCACTTTGAAGTAGTATTAAAGACATGAAACCTCTGGCGAAGGTCCTCCCTCCACCGGTTTTCTTCTTCTTCTTCTCTTCTCTGTTCTTCTTTTCTTTCTCCCCAAATATTAAAGGCAGAGAAATCCTCCAGCCCGATCGGGACACACACGCACACACAAAAAAAAAGGGGGGGGGGGGGAGAAACCCCAAAGCACTGGGGAGGGATTGCACTTTGGGAGGGAGGGGGGCACAGTGCCCTGCAGGGTGGGACAACAGTTTTTGCTTGCTCTGCTGGTAAAATGCGGCTCCTTCCCCGGCTGTTTGGCTTGGGGAAATTGAAAAGAAAAAAAGAAGAGAAAGAAAAAGGAAAGAAAGGAAGAAAAAAGCGGGGGGGGGAGGGGGGGGGGGAAGAGGGTGTGTGTGAAGAGACCCACGAGATTTAAAAACACCAACCAAAAATACCAACCATGCATGGAGATGGAAAATATACGTACCTCGCTGTGCCCGCGAGCACGTCTAGCGTGCACGTGTGGCTGGGGAGAGGTTTGGGGGAGCCTGTTATGTCTTCATAGCGGGCAGGAAACGTGTACGAGTTTCTGAAAACAAAGGGGAAACTTAAAAGGCTGTTAGGGGTTTGGGGAAGTCTGGCCAGAGCCAAGCGGAGCGGCTGCAGCCCGGGCTGCTGCCCCTCGGCTGCCCGCGGCGAGGGCTTGGCCGGGCAGGGGCAACCCCTTGCCCGCTGCGGAGCCCCGCCGGTACCGGTACCGGCAGCGGCATCTCCGAGCTCGGCAGCCGCTCGGCGCTCGGGTTGGGGCGAGAGCTGCCCGAGTTGGTTTTATTTCGGTCTTGGCTGTTGTCATCTCTGTTTGTTTGGTGGGAAGTTGGTTTGCTTTTGGGTTTGGGGTTTAGTTTTTTGCCGCCGGCGGCTGCAGCACAAAGCCACGAGAGCGGCCAGACCAGGTGACGAGGAGGGTCTCGTTCGGTGCGGGCGGCGGGGGCAGGTAGCGGCGGGGCAGAGCCCCGAGCGGCGAGCTGCCCTCCTGGTGCGGGGGCGTGGGGCGCAGCACCGCTAGTTTTACAGACAGAGCCTCAATTTTTGTGGCTGGGGAGAAGCGCATGAGGAGCAAACAATTCCCAGGGAGATCACTCCTCTTTTCAGGGGGTCTCCAGGCAGAGTTACGAGTGAATTTTATGATTAATAGTAATCCTGATAAAAACTAACACCGCCGCTCCACGCTGTTTTTCACGGTATAAACGAAGAGCCACGCCGCCGGAGGAGAGCCGGCCAAGTGGGTCTTGCGGCAGCTGGGCACGGGGTGCCGGCGGGAGGGCAGTGCCGTGCCCCTCACTGCCCACCGGAGGCGGGGGGCTGGGGGCCGGGGCGACCCGGGAGCCGTCGAGGAAGCGCCGTCGGGGCGGCCGGGGCACGCCGCCCCGGCTGCGGCAGGGCATGGGGGTGGAGAGGTGGCGGGGGTCGGGGGATCGGTGGGGGCTGCCGGGGCAAGCCCCGGCCTCCCTCCAGGTTGGTCCCCAGGTTGCCCGCAGGGTCGGGGCAGGGAGGTTTGGAAAGCTCAGGCTCAGTGTGGGAGACGAAGGGAGAGAGATGAAGGGGGGAACTGGGGTGACGGGGACGGAGGTGGTGGAAGGCGAGGGGGCAGGAGGGGTGCAGAGCAGGACTCCGGGGCCAGCGGTCCCTGAGCCCGGGCCACCCGCGCACAAGGCTGCGAGACGGGTCTTGGCTGCCCTCTCCCCCCCAGAAAAAAACAACCCCTGAACCCGATGAATTAGCGCTCTCCCTTAAGCGTGGCAGGGCCGGGCCGGGGTCAGGGCCCGGGGGAGGCGGGTGGAGAGGGGCAGCGGGCTGGATGCGCCAAAGCCAGGGTCAAGTTCAGGGCCAGCCCGCTGAGCACAGGGAAGGGGGGCTTGCTCACGGCCATGGACGCCGCGTCCCCTTCCCCAGGCCTGCCGCAGGAGAGGCATCCCTGCCCGGCGGGAGCGGGACAGCCCCTTTAGGGTGGGGGGGCTGCCCACCCCGCGCATCCCCGCTACCGGGGGTGGAGGCTGGGATCGCCCCTGGGGCTCCCCCGGAGCCAGGACGGCTCCGAGGGGAGGGCGAAGGGGGAGCCCAGCTCCGGGGCGCTTCTCGCCGGCTGGGGCAGAGCCCACCGGGGCGGGAGCCGGGGCGGGGACCCCGGAGCGGGGTTCGCCGCCCTTGGCCAGCGCTGCCCGTGCGGCCTCGGGCCCAGGAGGGGATTTGAGCTGCCCGGGGCTGGCAGGGGCTGGCAGCACTCGCCAGGCTCTGAAGCGGGACCCCCGTTTGGTTTTTCGGCTGCGGGGAGACCGGCAGGACAAAGGGATCCTCGCAGCTGCGTTTCCCACGGATCTCTCCAAGGGGCAGGCGGCATATGCCAATGATTTTAATCAATATTTTTTTGGCGTAATATTATTACCGAACATAAATTAGGTTTTAATAGCCGTTTGATTACCCGAGGAGCCTGCCGTGTGCGCGGGGATGGCCGTGCTGGGAGGGGCGCGGCCGCAGAGGTAGACCTCCGTCTCTGCTCCACATCTAAACTTCGTTGGCAGCGGCGGGACAGGGGGGGTCTTTCCCTCCTCCCTCCCCTCCCCCTGGGTGTAGGTAACCCCCACCTCATCCGAGAAGAGAGAAGGGCCCCGTGTACCCTAACCTCCCCACCTACCGGCTCGGGACACCTCTACTGCTGTTTGAACACGGGGGACGAAGCCCTTAAAACCCAACCCGACGGCTGGTCCGGGGGGGTGGCGATGGGGCCGGCCGGGTGCGAGCAGCAAAGGGCTCTCCCCGCTTGCACAAGCTGCCGCTGAAGGCAGCGTAGCCACCGCAGGGCGCTCGGAGTCCTGCTCACAGCGCTGCCTCTTCTCAGGGCGTATTTCGGTGGCTTGGCAAGGCCAAACTTTTTCCACGCGTTACCGGCTGCTGTCACACTAGCCTTGGGTGTCCCGGTGCGGCGGGGAGTGCCCTGAGAGCCGCTGCCTGCCAGCCCCAAACAGGCGGCTCCGCCGGACGGGCCCCGACGGCGCCCGCGGAGCGCAGCGCTGGGCCAGCACCCCGGGAAAGCATCGCCCGGCGGCTCTCGATCCCTCGCTGTGCACAGCTGACAACCCAAACCGTTCCTTGGGCTAGAAAGAGTGAGAAAGAAAGAGAAAGAAAGCTCGAAGGGAAATGTGAGCTCTCGGGCATGGCCACTTTCTCTTCTTCGGGAGATGGAGGATACCAAAAACACGGGAGGCGCAGAAGGACACGGTTTACGGCTCAAAGGAGCGCTGCGCTGAGTTCAGCGCCTGGCTAGTGCCCCTCCGCCTTCGTCCCGGAGCGTCCTGCTTTGTCACCCTCTAGGGCAACGGGGTACCCAGCCACGCTCGCACCGGGGGTAGAAGGGTGAGCCCGAGTCCGGCAGAAGGTGAAGGAGGCTGCGCTCTTGCCGTGTAAAGCTCTTCCTAAAGGAGATCCTGCCTTGCAAGTCATTTGGGGAATATGCAAACGCTCACCCTTTTCTTTTAGCCCAGAGGCTTCCCCAAAAGATTTTTTTCTGGACAGCGAGCCCAGCTGGAAGAAATCCTCCTGTTCCAGTAACCGGCGGATTTTTTAAAAGCATTAGTTGTGCAGCCGCCACTCAGCCCCTCGCATGCCTTACAGCAGGTTTCGAGAGCCCTTGGCGTAAAAAGGAAACAGCTCGTGCAGTTTCAAGACGTTTTATTATATTTCTGTATGCATTACTCTCAAAACATATCACAAGAAATGATGAAACCACTTAAACCTTCAAATAAAAAATCTGAAACAGTTTATGCTCACAATTGTACATATTTATAGTTAAGAAACATTCTTTATAAATACTGTTTCCTCTGTAGCAAGTTAATACCATAATTTAATTACAAATGGATAAATATGGTAACAGGTATTTACAGGAGGAAGGGTGTTATTACGGAAAAGCTAACGGCACGACGTTTATTTTTCCTCACAATCTTTCGAACAGGAACTAACAAATTGAACTCGCAAAAGCACTAAAACATCACATGTAAACCCAGCTAACAGAAAAAATACATTCACAAGCGTTGTTCGTGTGTGTCTGTAACAGAATGGAGACTTTGGCACGGTATTTCTTCCCCAGTCTATAGCTGAAATGCAGTTTACAATCAAGTTGCCTCTTAAAAAGGAACACAATATTCAAGATATCACAATTACAAAAGAAACCATTTTTTCTTCCACGTTACTTTTTTTAAAGGGGTGAACTAAAAAAGCAGGAGAGAGGGAGGTGGGGAGGGGGAGCGAGGGAAAACAAGTCCATCACTTTCGCGGAGAGGGAGGAAGAGGGGGAAAAAAAGAGAAAGAAAAAAAAAAAGAAAAAAAGAGAAGAAGAAGAAGAAAGAAGAAGAAGGGGACCAATCCGCGGTTTACAAACGGGACGAACTTCTATACACCAAGAATCCAGGAAAACTTCGTTCCCCACCTCGCCGGAGGAAGGAGAGGGCCGCTATATACACAGTTCGTGGGGCAGGAGGGCGCTGACGGCTCCGGGCGGGGAGGCGCAGGGGCCGGGGGAGTTGGAGTCTCTGATCTTTTGTCTGGAGGCTCCGGAGGGAGAGTTTCTTTCCGCCGGCTTGAGAAGCTTTTTGCTGGGTGGTGTGTCGGTGGCGTTTGGGGTGGGTTTCCCCCCCCTCTCTCTCTCCCCTTTCTGTTCCTCTATTGATTTACTCGTTCTCTTACGTTTTTCGGCACGTACTTTTATAGAAAAAATTTTTTAAAATTTTTATTTTTTGCTGGTTCAAAATGTCCTCGAAAAGAAAAAAATCCAACAGAAAAAAGACCCGAAGGTGGGAGGGGTGTGGGGAGGTAAAGGCCCCCCGTCCCCATCCAGCTCGGCCGTCATTTCGCTGCCAGCGGGTGCGGCGGCATCTCCCGGCGCGTCTCTGGCGGGCTCGCTCCCTCCTGCCCGCCGCCGCCGCCGGGGAGGGGAGGGCGCGGCGGGGCCGTGCAGAGCAGTCCGGCGGGGCCCTACACGTACCACTCGTTGAAGTTGGAGGAGAGGCCGCTGTGGCCGCCGCCGCCGCCGCCGCCACTGCCGCCGCCGCCGCCGCCGCCCCGATGCACGGCGGACACGGCCGCTGCCGCTGCGGCCGCCGCCGCCGCCGCCGCCGGGGAGAGGTTGCTGGTGCTCTGGGACTCGGCGCTAGGGGACACCAGCCCCGGGGGGGTGGAGGACTCGTAGCCGGAGCTGGCGGCCGGGGAGGACTCGGAGCCTTGCGGGGACGACTCGTGCACCTGGGGGGCAAAGGCAACACGGCCGGGTGGAGGGGGGACGGGGAGGCCGCCGCCGCCGCCCCCCGGGCGCACCCCCCGCCGCCGGCCCGGCCCGCCGCCGCCCCCGGGCCCCGTGCCCGCCGCCCGCCGCCCCGACGGGGCGCCCGGCGCAGGGCGGCCGCCCTCCCGCCTCCCGCCGCCGGCTGCGGGGTCAGGTACCTTCATGTGCTTCCGCAGGGAGCTGGGGTGGGTGTAGGACTTGTCGCACATCTTGCACAGGTAGGGCTTGTCCGAGGTGTGGACGTGCATGTGCTTCTTGCGGTCGCTGCTGTTGGCGAAGCGCCGGTCGCAGCCTTCAAACTCGCACTGGAAGGGCTTCTCCCCTGCAAGACAGCAGCAGACCGGTGGGGGTGAGCGCGGCCGCCCGCGCAGCCCCACGCCCGCCTCCCCCGGGCTTCCCCCGCGCCGCCCTCGGGCCTCCGCTCCCAGCCGCTTTGCCTGGCGGCTGCCCGCAGCGGGAGAGACTGCCCGGGCCAGCGCCGCTCCCGCGCTGCCCTGCAGTGAGGCAGTGCCCGGCCCCCGCCCGCTTTTCCTATCGAACCTCCCCCGGGCACTTCAGGCCCGGCACCTTCCCTGCTTTTATTTCGACCGGTGCCGACACACAGCCGGCCCCGAAAGAGACTGAAGAAGAAAGGCGATAAAAAAGGGAGTGTGGGGGGGAGGGGGGAAGGGGGAAGAGAAAAAAAAAAGCGAGCAAGCACCGAGCCGTTTCGCCTCGGTACCAAATCCGCTATCCTGTTAAACTGGAAACCATTACCGACAGATTTAAGGCCGGGCAGATTGTTTCGTGTATGGATATTCGAGATAAACGCACATCCGCTGGGAAAACTAAACGTCTGTAAAATACTTCATTTAATTTTCATAGGGATTTCTCTCTCCCGGCTGCCAGGACTCCAAATGCCGGAGAGTAATTTGGAGGTGAGAACTCCACATCCCCCCGCCTTCGGAGGGGGAAGCATTTAACATTAAATTCCATTAGCACCTAAATTGTTTCTTAAAGACATCCGCTCAGACACAATGACTTCAGTGCGGGCATCTCATGCAAATACATTTCTCAAATTTTAAACCTTGTTAAAGCTCGTCTCGCACCTCGCATCGGGCTTAGCACTTGAGAAAACAATAGGCCTCGAGATTTTTAGCCTTTCTCCGGGTAAATATTTAGAGTGGAAGTCGCTAAAATATTTGGCCGTCTTTTATGAAATAGTCTGGCACGGTTGGAGCCGGCAGGAGCAGTAAATGAATAATAGATGAGGCGGGAGGATGCGTTTATTTTCGTTACCCTTCGGCTGAGGCGGTTTTCCATCGGGAAAGTCTGGGCTCCTTCGCCCTCTTCCACCTGATCTGGGTGGAAGTTTCCGAGCCTCAAATCTCTGGTCCCTATTACATAATTTAATAAACTGTTGCAAAAGCACCTTAAATCACCTCGAGTGAGACTTTAAAAACACTTCTTTTTTTAAATTAGAAAATTTTATTGCCTTGCTCACACCATTTAAATTTAATGGAAAGCATTCCCAGAAAGGGACGTTTTGCCACTTCCAACGGGATTTTGGACTAATGACGGATTTTGCACGTATTTATATAGTTTCCCTCTCTCGGTATCCACACACGAAAGCCACGCTCACAAGCGCTGAAGTTATATGCAAATACGTTGCGCACTGCAAATCTATAAGGCGTTTCATGTATATATAGTATATATATATATGTATATACCACACGTCTTGCTGTCTTTTAGCAGGACGGCAGAATTTAGTTCGCGCTGTATTTTTGCGTTTCTGTGGAAAGACACGGCCGAGCCTCGGCACGCATCAACATTGTAAATTAAAACAAATCAGTAAAATATCCTTTCGAAATCGGGGGGTGGGGGTGGGATGCTTGGTGAGGAAGAAACCAAAACAAACGCAGCCGGATGACGGAGCGGGAAAAAAAAATTAAACGTGATCCTGATTTTATCACTCCCATCATTTTTACATCTTTCTCTGAGTCTCTTATCTGTTTATATATATATACATCTATAGGCACGGGCAGAGAGGAGAAATCTGCCGAAAGAAACCCGAATTACCTGTGTGCGTCCTTTTGTGAATTTTGAGGTTTTCTGATCTGGCGAAAACTTTTCCGCAGCCGGGGAAGGGGGCAGGGGAAGGGTTTCTCTCCCGTGTGCACTCGGATATGATTGACCAGTTTGTATTTCGCTTTGAAGGGCTTGCCTTCCCGGGGACACTCCTCCCAGTAGCAGACGTGGTTGCTCTGCTCGGGTCCCCCAACGTGCTCCACCGAGACGTGGGTGACCAACTCGTGCATGGTGCTGAAAGTTTTATTGCAACTTTTTTTGGGGTTGTTCAGCTGCTCGGGGTCGATCCACTTGCAGATGAGCTCTTGCTTGATGCACTGCTGCCGCATGTAGCGGAAAAAGGCACCTGGGTGGTGGTGGTGGTGGGCTGCCATGTTCATGCCCATATTCATATTCATGGGGCCGTACTGGTTGTGCAGCTGAGCCGCCGAGTAAGGGTCAGTCCTGGGGCTGGAGACCTGGCGGGTACTGATCCGACCGGGCGAACACCTCTCCCGGCAAGCCCAGGCGCATCTGCCCGTTGAGGACGTTCTGGGAGGCGTGGGGGCCGTGCTGGTCGTGGATGCCCGGGAAGAGGAGGTGGCTCTGAGCGTCCGTGTGCGGGTGGTGCAGGCTGCCGGCCGCAGGGCCGAAGATGCCGTGCTGCCCGCCGGCCGGCGACGATTCCCCGAAGCCGCGGCTGCGAAACAAGAAGTCCCGGGTGGAGTTGAAGGGCGCCCCGGAGTAGGAGCCGACGTGGGCGGCGTGGGGCCCCAGGGCGGCGGCGGGGGTAAGCCGGGCGCCTGCGAGGTGAACGCCGAGCTCTGCCCGGGGGACAGGTCGTGGGCGCCGGCGTTGAGCTTGAAGGCGCCCATGTGCGCCGCCGCCGAGTCCACGAAGCTGTTCTGCGCCGCCAGGCTCAGCTCCCGGTCCTGCATCTCCGCCGCGGCCGGGTGGTGGTGCCGGGCGAAGGTGCCCACGCCGAGGGCTGGGAACTGCGGGCCGGCGTCCAGCAGCATGGTCCGCGCCGCTCCGGGGCCGCCGCCGCCGCTGCCGCCGCCCCGCTACCGCCGCCGCCGGGCTACCGCCGCCCGCCCGGCCCGGCGCGGGGCCGCCGCCGCCGCCGCTCCGCGCCGCTTCCCCCCGGCAGCCGCCGCGTCCCCCCGCCTCCGCCTCCGCCGCCCGCGCCCGCACCGGCCCGCTGCCGCTGCCGCCGCCGCCGCCGGAGCCGTATCCGGAGCCAGGCAGAGCAGAGTCCAAAGGCGAGCGGAGAACCAAAGTGTATTAAAGGAGCTGAGGCGGGGGCGGGCAGGGGAGGGGAGGGGGAGCAGGGGAGGGACGGGGCTGGGGACGGGGACGGGGGGGGGGGCAAGGCTCGCCTCGCCGTTCCCTGCGGCACACACGCACACACACACACACACTCGCGCGCGCACACACAACCGCGCACACGCCGCCCCCCCCCCCCCCCCCCGCCGCCCCCGGGATGCCACCGCCGCCGACCCCCGCCCGGCCGGCCCCCGCGCCGCTCCCCGCGTGGGCCGCGGCCCCCCCCCGCCGCCTCGGGCCCCCCGCCGCCCCCGGGCCCCTGCTCTCGTTTTATCCTCCGCCGGGCATTAGCGGTGTCTCTCACGGAGAAAAACTTGCAGCCGCGGGTTCCCACGGAGCGAAGGGACCCGGGGGGGGTGCCCCGCGCCGCGCCGCCCCCGCCCGCCGCCGCGGAGGGGCGTGGGGAGGGGAGCGGGGGGGTGTCGGAGGCGGATTAAAAACAATAAGGGCGGCGGTGGGGGTGGGGAGGGGAGGCGGGGGCGGGAAGGGGCCGCGGAGCGCCGGGGCCGGAGCGGCGCGGCGGAGTTGCAGCCCCGCTCCGCCCGCGCCCTCGCTCCCTCTCGCTCCTCTGTTTATTTCGGTGGGCGCTGCTGAGGCGGCGGCTTTTTATTTTTCTCCCCCTCCCCTTCCTCCCCCTCTTTTTCTTCCCTCCCTCCCTCCCTCCCTCCCCCGGCCTCGCTCCCTCTCCCCGCCCGCACTGGCGGCTCCTCTCCCAACGCCGCCTTTACCCGCCGCCCGGCCGCTCTCCCGGCGCCCGCTCATTGGCCCGAGCCGCCCTGTCCATCCGGGCGTCCCCGGCCACCGGCTAATGGCGGCGCGGCCGCCCCGCGCCCTGCCCGCCCCGCCGCCCGCCCCGCGCCCCGCCGCGCCGCCGCCGCTCGCCCCGAGGCCGCCCGGCCCCCGCCCGGCTCGGCACGGCCCGGCACGGCCCCGCTCGGCGCCGGTGGCCGCCCTCAGCCCGGCACCGCCTGCTGCTTTTTTTTTGGGGGGGGGAGGTGGTGGTGTCCATGCCCCCCCCCGCCTCCCCCGCGGCGAAGGGAAGGGGTGCCGTGGCGGGGAGAGAGGTGCGGCGAGCCACACGCACGGAAAATATCGATGAACGCTTGGCCATGCGATCCTGCCTCGGGAGGCAAACAAACAAAGCGAGGGGCTTAAAACATAAACAGGGGGCTGGGGGGGGAGGGGGGGCTGCCTCTTTTTTTGTGTGTGTGTGTGTGTGTAGTGGCAGAGGGAGGGAGGAACTCGCCCATCCTGCAGCCCCTTCCCCCTTTTCGGCTAAAGCAAATGAAGCCCGTGATCGATAAAGAGAGCGAGGGGGGGATCAAATAAAAGTCACGTTGGCGGAGCGACAGCGGCTGGGAGGGCAAAAGAAAAAAAAAATAGAAGAGGGAACGGTCGCCCTGGTTGTTTGGGCTTTTAAACCACTTGTGCGGGAGCAGAGGAGTCGGTCTGCATATGTTGTGAATGTTCATACGACAGCAGATGCTTTAGGAGTTTTCCTGGTCTCTTCCCTTTTTTGAAAAATAAACAAAAACAAAACCTAAAAAAAAATAATAACCCCCAACCCCAAAACCTGCCCTGCCATTGTTATTTGGAAACCGAATTCTTACATGGCAGGAATAAAAAAGCATACAGCCAGCACACACACACGCACGGCGCGCACACACAGAGCAAACAAGTCCCCTTCCCCTCCCCCTCCAGTAAATACATGTCTGGCCCCTGCTTTGGTTTGTTTTGTAGTGGCTGAAAAATAATCATCTCGGGGCCAGCAGCTCACCAATAAATAAGGCTTTGTAAAAATTAAAACCCGACAGAACATTTGTCGTATTAAGCGTCCTGCACTTAACCTTGCGTCTCGATCTGCGTCGGCTCTGTGCGTGGCGGAGAGGCAAGCCAAAATACAGGGGGATGTGTGCTTGTGGGGGGCTTTTCGAAATTCTCCCTGCGACATTCCTCCTGTGATTTATCACGGCATTAAATCCCGCATCAGGCGCAGACATGCTCAAACCTGGACCCAGCGCCCGAGCACGGCTTTTACAGCAAGAGATAGATGGACAAATAGACAGACAGATAGATAGGCGGAAGGAAGGAAGGAAGGAAGGGAGGGAGGGAGGGAGGGAGGGAGGAAAGGTAACACTGCCCACCAGCTAGGGTTGTCGAAATAAGGTTTTTCCCATCGCTGCCACTAAATAGTTAAAATATTTCCAAGCCTGTCCGATCCGAAAGTGGCTGAAATGTGTCAGTACCGGACATTACTTTTTGAACAAGGCGAGGATTTGATTTGGGAAGAAGGGATTCCTTCTAATCCGAAGTGGGCATTAGAAGAATAACTGAATATTAATGCAGAGCTACACCTCTGATGCCACCAGCCTTCTCTCCTCACCACGCCGTCACTCGGTCCTGTCTTTGCAGGCAGGAGTGTCTGCTCCCCAGATACTGCCTTCCCAGGCTGCAGCTTGGGAGCATATGCTGTCCTTGTCCTGACCCCCCAGGCTTCCAGGGACAGACCGCGAACAAATTCTGTTTTCCTTCTCTGAAAGGTTTCCGAGGCGGAGGTCTGAGAAGTGTCCTCCACCGCTGCTGGGGATTTCGAGAGCCCAAGTTGGAGAGGAAAGCTTGGTCTCCTGCATCGTCTGCTTCCCGAGTAGTGAAAAAATCGTGCGGACAACCAGACCCTTGAATACACTTATTTTTATTATTATTTAACACCGCCCCCCCCCCCTCAAAAATTATAAGAAGTTTCTACATCTGAGATTTGAAAAAGAACCAAAATGTCTAGGAAAATTCTCAGCTATAAATACTGTTTAAAAAAAAAAAAAAAAGAAAGGAAAAAAAGGTGACCGTTCATACAAATACCTACCTTCTGGAGTTCTCCCTCATTCTTCTTTTTCTTTCTCTCTTTCTCAATCTCTCTCTCTCTTTTTCTTTTTCTTTCTTCCCCTTCCTTACCTTTTCATCCTTTTCTCTTTTATCTTATTTTCTCTTTTTTCTCCTTTCTCCTTTCTGTCTCCTTCCTTCCTTCTTTCCTTCTTTCCTCCCTCCCTCCTGTTTTCCCTCCTCCCCTCCTTCCCTTTTTTTCTTTTCCTTTCTTTCTTACTCCTTCCTTCTCTTTCTTTCTTCCTTTCTCCCTTTTTCCATTCCTTTCCTTCTTTCCCTGCCCCCTCGCCTCCCGCCCGCTCTCTGCCCGCTCAGCGGCGCCGGCACCGGGGCGCTTTGGGGGGGACGCGGTGAATTCCAGCCGGAGCCCCCGCGGGCTGGCCGCGCTCTGCTATTCTTTCAGGGCTGCAGCCCTGCTCTCTCTGCAGGAAACAGAGGAGCTGATCCAAGTTCAAAGTCATGTCGCCGTCCCTCCTAAGAAGTGCTTTATTTCCCTCCGAACCGCAAAACCCCTTTCCCCCATGTCACAGGGTAACGGGGGGGGGGGGGGGGGGGGGGGCGGGGGGGGAGGGCAGAGGCGCCAGTAGCCAGCCCCGCACTCACTCGCCGGGCCACCGCCAGACACGCAGCCTCCGGCTTGCGGGGGCTTTCGAGAGACGGAGGCAAGCGGTCACCCCAGAGTCAGTGCTAAACTGGTTTATTGAAAGAAGTTTTTCAACAGGTTTCTGGAGGTGCCAGACCTGCAGAGCAAAGTCAGCCTTCCCGGGAAAGCGTTCCCCTCCTCGTAAGTGTTCCGAAATTTTCTTTAAAACTGCTCTGCTCTTATTCTTGCCGGCTGCTGATGCGGAGGGAGCGGGGCTGGGGAGGGGGTTGGGGGGTGTAGGGGCTAGCGAGAGCAATTTCTCACTTCCCCTGGGCTGCGTATACCGCCCTCGCCTTCGAGCCCCTTTCCCCGGGAGGTGCCACCGGCCCCGGACCGGGGGCGATGGGGAGGGTGCTCCGCGCCTTCCCCCCCCCCTTCCCCGCTCGGGGCAGCCGGGGGGTTCGGTGGCAGGGGCGCAGGCTGCGGCGGGGCCGGGGGCTCTGCCCGCGGGGGGATGCGGCTGGAGGCAGCCTCGCCGGGGAAAGAGAGGCGAGAGGGCCGGCCAGGCAGAAAGAGGGGGTCTTTCCCCCAAAAGTCAACCTTTGCTTCTCCCCGGAGCAACGGGACGAGGTGCGGGGTGGGGAGGGGGGCGTGTGGCCGGCCCGTACCCTGGGAAGAAGAGGCCAATTGAGCGGAATCACTTGCACCGTTGTCTGTATCACAGACACTCATAAATTCAACAAGCTCATCAACAGGATATTAAGTTGCAGGTTACCTTTGATGGTGCCGATCCGAGCCACTTCTAGGCCGTTCGACCTATGACCCGTGAAGACCACATGTGTTGTGCTGTAGCCTCCCTCTGTAAAACACACTTCGGGACAAAAGTTCTTTGTCAGACTCTACCGGCAGAGTAATGTAAAAGAAAAAGGGGAAATAATGAAAATCTCAGCCAAAGCTGTAACTTTTAAATGCCTTTAAAAAAAAAAAAAAAAAAAACACAACACAAAATAAACCCCACCATACTGCTAGGCAGGGCGGGGGCAGCAGGAAGGAGCACCTCGCTTTCATACCATTAATATTTATTGTTCTCTCAGTTGCACTTATATATATATATGTAAATATAAAAAAGATGCCGTATAAAACCCAGCTCTCGGTGGCGATGCCGTGAGGCGGGGAGCAGCGTGGCGGCGGTTTCCAGGATGGGGACCTCGGCCGAGCGGCAGCCGGTGGCTTTGCCCTGCCCAGCTGCGGCCGAGGGACGCGCAACGCCGCGTACTTTGCGCGCCCCGCGCCCAGCCCCGCTGCGCGCTTCGCTCCGCAGCCGGCACAGCCCCGGCGCAACGCCCCCAAAACGGGGTCTGCCGCAGCACCGCCGAGTTTTATTAGATGCACCTTTTTCCGTCTGGAGATGCCCGTATAAACGTTAGAGGCAGGGGAGAAGCCTCCCAATAAAGCGCGATGGACTTTGTAATACAATTTATGCTGTCATTCATAAATAACAATGCCATATGGTAACCATATTGCTTATACAAGTAAAGCCGTCAAAGTGTCACTATTTGATTTATCTCAACAGCTTCTTCCAACGGTGACGTTTAGCTACAGGGAGAGGGGAAGGGGGGAGAGAGAGAGCGCAGAGCAAAATTTGGCCTGGTTTTGCTGAGGCCAACTGTATCTCTTTCTCTCTCTGTATGCATAAACATCTACATATATATTTATACACAGAGAGAGGGATTGAAGGATGTAAATTTTTTTGTTCTTATTTTGTCCCTATTTGAGCAAATAGCCGAAGGGGATGTGCGGGGATGGTCTGTCCACTTTTTTCCCTGGCGAAGGGCGCACTGGAAACGGCAGCTCCGAAACTTTTGCCCGTAAGTCCCCCAGCCCGCAAACGTGCGACGGGGCCCAGCCCCGGCAGCCCCGACGGCCGCGGCAGCCCCGATGGCAGGCACGATGCCGGCACCGTCTCGGGGCCGTGTCCCAGCCCTCAGGCTCCCGCTTGGGTGCATGGGGCGACGAGAACCAGGCTTTTTATGGGCGCAGGAGTAGTTTATTTTAATAAGGGCGTAAAATATCCGTCCCAGATCCCCTCCAGAAAGGAGGAGCCAGGAGTCTCGCTGCCAAATCACCCCTTCCGTGCCCGTGGGCAGCCATGACACACCCCTTCCCCACCCGGGGTCCTGGCGCCTCCGTGCTATCCCCCCGACGGGACGCTTAGGGGGGTACCGGGGTTACTCCCCGCCAGTGTTGGCTGTGACTCGGGGTGCTCCCCCCTGCTCCTGGCCGAATCCATCGCTGGTCACGCATGCTCGCGGTAGGAACCGCGGCACAGGCTCCCCCTCCTCCACAAGGCAGCTCCACGAGCGAAGAAAGCCACCCGCGCCGGGTCGGTCGGGTGGTAAGCTATTTTGGCAGATTCGGGGAGATTTGGAGGTCTTGCCGAGGAAAGCGGCAGTCGCGCTCACTTGCTAATGGATCCCCAGAAGAATGTTTTAGACGTTGTAAAATATTGCTCCCCGCTCCCTAACTATCAATAAGACGTGCATTAAAGACGATTGTTTGTAAATGGTGTTCATGATCATTAGCATACATTTACATAATGCAGCTTACAGCGCATTTTACAGCTGAACACCTAAAGCCGATAGCCCGAACTCGTTTTACGGAGGAACCTTGAAGAAATATATTTGAGGGCTTCCAGGCTTCCACCCCGCCTCCGCAGCCTCCCCCGGTGTCCCTTGGCGGGTTTGCCGGCGAGCGGGACACCGCGGGAGGTCCCTGCAGCCGGCTCCGCCACGGGAGCGGGGCATAAGGGCCGACCCCCGACGGGCGCTGCCGGCGGCTGGGGGGGGCACCGCCCGCCTCCCTCCAGTGCAGCCAGCCCCCCAGCACTGTGGCAGCCTGGGCCTGGGCTGGGGTCGGTGAGTTGATGGGCTTTAAATTCTTCACGGCCCCATTGGAGCTGGCACTGTCCAAAATTGTCCCGGCCCGGGCGGGCACCTTTGCTTCCCGGCATTTGCAGCGAGTCCTAAAAATGGGCGAATTTCCACGTGAGTCTCGGCCAACCCCTCCCTCCCCACAGTCGCAGGTCAGCTGCCTATTACCCAGCTATAAAATATTTTCTTTGTTTTATAGCCCCTCATAAAAAGAAATTGATCGGGGGGATATATTTGAATTAAGACATATTAAATCGATGACAGATACGTATCACGCTGCGTTTAACAAGAGCGGGATGAAGAGGCGTGCGCAAGGTACTGCCGAGCCGCGATACTGTTCATCACCTCCACAGCATCTCCCATCAGACCGTTACATCTCGGGACCTCGGTCCAGCAACGTGCCCAGAATTTGGGGAGCGGAGGAGGGGCACTGTTTGGATGCACGTATACAAAATATACGTATATAAATACCCGTATAGACGTACGGCTAGTTTGCGAGGAGAAGTTTTTACTGTGCCATAAAACCATCGAGCAGCCCCTTTTAAAACCCCGGGATTATTTATTCTCGTTCCTTGCCTTGCAGCATCACCGAAAACCCCACCACGGCCCGGCGAGCGGGGAGCATCGGTTCGGCTCCAGGAGGTGGTAGTGGGGTTGGGGGGGGACGGACACCGGCGGGTCTCGCTCCCCCTTGGCGGGGGAGGAAGCCGGGGGTCCCCGCGGGGCCGGCTCCTGCGCTACAGCCCCTGCCCCGCTTTTGGCAGCTGTGGGCCAAATCCTGCGAGTTTTCCCCACGTGAGTAGCGGCGGGGGGCAGGGGGGAGGGCTGGAGCCTGGCCCAGGAAATGCCGGGCCGGCACGGGGCTTCCTTTGGACATGGCTCGGTGAAGGGCGGCGGCGGGGACGAGCATATGTGGCTTGGCCAAGGGGATTAGGTGGCCGGGGAGGGCCGGGAGGTGTGTGCGGGGGGTCCGCTGGCATCCCCCGCCCCATTTCCTCTCCTGGCGTGGCGGAGAGCGTCCCTTGCTGCCCGGCAGGCAGGGAAGGGCAGGCAGCCTGCCTGCGCTTTCCAAGGAGCACGGGAGCGCCGGGCGTTCCCAGGAGTACCAGCAGCCTAAGGAAAGCAGATGACATATCAATAAAAGCCGCCTCTGCTCCCGCAGTCCCAGAGAAAAGTCATGGCAGTGCTCTTCCCCCCCACGCCTTTTTGCTTGGCAGGGAAACCCCCGGCCCTGCCTTTTCGGCACCCCCAAACGGCAACATCCTCCTTTGTGCGGAAGGGGCAGTTTTGGCGCTCCACGAAGCGCTTCACTTTCGAGGATCAGCACAGCTCGCACCCCGGGGGCGGTCCCATCGCTGCCCCCGCCCGTCCCCCACCTCTGTCCTCTTTTTAGAAGAGCCCCCACTTTTCCTGCTTTTTCGTCGAGGGCAGCAGCTCCTGGCAGACACCTCCCAGCCGGAGACCTCCCCGTTTCCCAGCCCACCGCCCCCCTCCCTCCCCGTCATCCCAAAGCGTCGGGGGGCGTTGATGCTCCGGGGCGGTGTAACCGCGGCGATTCCATCCCTCGTTTACCGTTCCTGAATTAGGGCTGAGTTAGAGGATGCTGGCGGCCCCCCCGAAGGGGTGGGGGCGTGTGGCTTTCTGGACGGGGCGCCCCGGGAAGGGTCTGGGGGCACCTCGGGAGGAGGAAGCCCCCAGGGGTGCGGCGAGCGCAGGCTCTCAAAACTTCTTAACATGTGCTGCTCTTCCCCACCCCGGCTGCTTACACATTTATTTTCTAAAGGAAAGGAATCCCAACCCTCCCTACGCCGCCGCCTTCTTTTCAGGAAAACGTTGGCTGCCTTCCCCTAGTGTCGCCTTCAGCCGCCGGCCTCGGGCGTGAGTACACACAGCCTGGGCCTCGCGTGGGTGTGGGGCAGGGCGCGTTGCATCAGGGCGCGCTTTCCCGCCTCACCGACGAATGAATGATGGACCTCGGAAGGAAAAGAAAGAAAAAAAAAAACAAAAGAAGATAAGAGAGAAAGGAAGGAAACCGAGCGCACAGCCCGGCAGCGGCGCCGCGCGTGGGCTGCTCGGAGGCGAGGAGAGAAATCCCGCGGCCCCGCAAACGTAAACACTGTGGCGTAGCGCCTCCGAGCCGGGCGCCCCGTCTAGCGCTGGGGGGGCGGCAGCTGCCGGCCGCTGCCGGCCCGGGGGGGGCCCGTGCGCCCCGTCGGGCCCCGCGCGAAGTTTTGCAAGTGCAACTTCGGGGGGCGGTGCGGGGGAAAGTGGGGGGGGGGGGGCGGCGGGGGCGGATCCCCGCTGCGCCGGCGGCCTGAAAGGGAGCCAATCGCGCGGCCCCAGCCGCTGCCAATCATCGGGATCTGTCCAATCCCTCCGGTGCCGTGTCCGAGCCGTATTTCCCACCGCGCCGCTGAAGTGTGGTGAGGGCTCTGCCAATCGCGGGCGGCCAGAGCGGGGCCGGGGATGCGCGGAGTTAGGAGCGCAGACAAAAGAAGTTAAAGAGCCGCTTAATATATACATGTTTTTGAAGGCGGGTAGAGGGAAAAAAATAACAACAGCGAGCGTAGATGGGCTTGGCTGTGTCGTTATGGAGCCCCCTTTGAGCAAGAGGAACCCGACACTGAGATTAGCGGATTTGGCAGCGGCTCAGCCCCATCCTCACCAGAACATGACAGGCTTCCCGGGGCTGGGGAACCACCACGTCCACCCCCACCACGGGGCCCACCTCCACCCCGGGGACGCGGGCGGCGACCCCGGCGGCGCCCTCACGCCGCTCGGACCCGAGCACATGGCGCAGCCCGCCGCCCTCAAGCTCACGCCCGAGGCGCTCACCGCCGCCGCCGCCGCCTTCGCTGCGCCCGCCGCCACCACCGCCGCCGCCGCCGCCACCGCCGCCGCCGCCACCACCGTCGCCGCCTACGCGCCGCCCGCCGCCGCCCTCCCGGGCTACCCGTCGGGGGGGGCGGCGGGCCGGGACTTCCTCCTGCGGCGGGAGCTGCCCGCCGCCGCCGCCGTACACGGGGCGCTGGGCGAGCAGCACCCGCCCGCCGGCTCCCCCCACCTCCCGCACCCGCCGCCCCACGGCGTCTTCATCTCGTCCGCCGGCAACTACGGCACGGCCGACGGGGCGCACGCCGCCTTCCCGCCGCCGCCGCCCGGTGAGCAGGGCGCACCCGCCGGCCGCCACCCGCCGCTCAACGGGCAGATGCGCCTGGGGCTGTCGGCCGGCGCCGGGGAGCTCTACGGGCGCGCCGAGGCGCACTACGGGGCCGCCGCCGCCTCCTCCTCGGCGCTGCAAGGCTACGGCTCCGTCAACCTCAACCTGGCGGCGGCGGCGGCCGGCCACGGGCACCCGCACCACCCCCATCCACACCACCACCATCACCACCATCACCACCATGCCCACGTCGGGGCGGCGGCGGCGGCGGCCGGGGCCTTCCTGCGGTACATGCGGCAGCCCATCAAGCAAGAGCTGATCTGCAAGTGGATCGACCGGGAGCCGCCTCCTCCGCCTCCGCCTCCGCCACCGGGCGGTAGGAAGCCTTGCTCCAAAACTTTCAGCACGATGCAGGAGCTGGTGAGCCATGTCACCGTGGAGCACGTCGGCGGGCCCGAGCAGAGCAGCCACGTGTGCTACTGGGAGGAGTGTCCCCGGGAAGGCAAGCCCTTCAAAGCGAAATACAAACTCATCAACCACATCCGAGTGCACACGGGAGAGAAACCCTTCCCCTGCCCCTTCCCCGGCTGCGGGAAGGTCTTCGCCCGCTCCGAAAACCTCAAGATCCACAAACGGACTCATACAGGTGGGTGCCCCCCCCCTCCCTCCCCTCCCCCGCCGCCGTGAGGATTTTCTTCTTTCTTTTTCTTTTCTTTCTTTTTTTTTTTTCCTCCCTCTTTCCCCCTCTTTTCCTCCTCTCCTACGCACCGCCGGACATGTGACTTTTTCATGAATAAGTAATTCGGCAGCACACGGGCCACGCACACACAGCCACGCACACGCACCCGGCCCCTCTGCCCTGCACACACGTGTCCTGTCCCCCACCCCGTACCTTGGGCAACTCCCTCCCCACCCCCTCCCCACATCCCGGCACCACCGGATAAATACACCGGGTAACGAATAGCGCAGAGCCGGGGGAGCGATCAGCAGCAGCCCCGGCGGAGGAGCGAGGAGAGAACGAGCGCCCGCCCGCCCGCCCGCCCGCCCCAGCTGCCGCCGCCCCCCCCAGCTGCCGCCGCCCCCTGCCCGGGGCACCCCGGGGGGCTCACCCCGCAGCCAGGGAGAACTGCGCGGCGCCCCCCCCCCCCCCCGAAGGACGGCGGTTCTGCTTCTCTTGCCGGTTCTGCCGCCGGGGCCGGAGACTGGCGGGGGACACTCGGCCCGGCGGAGATGGGGCCGCGGGGGCTCGTGGGGGCGCAGTTCCCCTGCGCTGCGGGCGGCGGCGGCGCTCGGGCTGCCGGTACTGCCGGAGCTACCGGGGCTGCCCCCGCTACCGGGGCTGCCCCTGCGACCGGCGCTGCTGGGGCTTCCCCCGCTACGGGGTTGCACCTACTACCGGGACTACCGATGCTACCGGGTGTGCCCCCCTGCCGGGGCTACCGATGCTGCCGGCGCCGCCGCTGCTATCGGGACAGCCAGGACTGCCAGTGCTACCGGGGCTGCCCTTGGCGCCGCTGGCTACCGGTACTGACCCCGCTCCCGAGGCTGCCGGTACTGCCCGGGCTGCTTCCGCCTGCGGCGGAGACGCGGAGCCGGGGCGGAGGGCGGGGGGGAAGGCGCTTGCCGCAGGACGCATCCCTCTCTCCGGGGGTCTGAGGAGGAAACTTCAAAGCAGCCCCCGCTGCCCAACGGAGCGAGAGCTGCGGGAGGAGGGAGCCGCACCCCCGGGGGATGCCCCGAGGGACAGGCGGGGCTCCCGGAGGGGGTCGGGGTGTGTTTGAGCCTTTGAGGCTTTTTTTTTTCTCTATTTTTTTTCTTTTTTCCTTTTCCCTTTCTCCTCCTTCCTCGCCACCCCCGAAACACGCATTTCGAGCTGGGTAAAAACTCTGCCGAAAAGGAACGAAGCCGGGATTTATAGTGATAGACAAATACTATTCCTCGGAGGACGCTTAAGGAAGCGGAGTTGCCGTAATTGCTTTCTTGATTTATTGTGTGCTGCTCGGGAAGAGAAAAGCGGCGACCGTGCAACGTGTTGTTCCGATGTAAAACCAAATGGCCCATGGCGGAAAGGATTATAGATTTTTATCTCCAGAATATGTCAGGCATGAACCCATATGTAGCTACGGAGACCTGAGGATGCCCAGCTCTCTGCGCCCAGAGTCGGGGGCGGGGGGGTGATTTCTCCTGCCGGGTGGTGGGGGGGGGTGTTTGACACATTTTTGGGGGTGGTTGTTGTTGTGTTAATGGCACCGCGGAATGAGTTAAATGCTGGAGGCCCGTGTTTTTGTTATCTAGCCTTCCCCATCTGTCTTGATTTGGAAAACAAAACTTCACCGCGGACCTTTCTGGGCTCCTCAGCTCCTCCATTCCAGCTTCCAGGGGAGGAAAAAGCGAGTCTGGGGGAGGCTTCGGGGGGGGGAAGGGGGACGGGGGGCGGGGACGACGACACGAGCAGAGGGATTCAGCGGGAAAAGGAGCCCCCCAGAATAACCTAATTATGTATCGGGCACAGTTTGCAGCTCAGAGCTGCGGCCGAGGATTGCCCCCAGGCCCTGTGTGGGACGTGGCCCTTTGCAAAGGAGACTTGGAGGAGCTTGCAGCCAAGGGCTACCTGCATCCCCTGGGAGGGTGCCCACGGGTGACCCCACGCATGAAGGCTATCTCCACCTAGAAGGAGACGTTGCAACAAAGCAGCCCTCGGGGGTGGGGGGCAACAGCCCACCTCGACTGACAGCTCGGGAGGGCAAAGGGACGTGACTCTTTCCCCACGCACAGCCCTCGGGTGGATGAGGGACTCCAAACCTTCTGCCCATCCCTATCAGATTAATTATTGTAATTTTGCCGCCTCAGCTTTAATTTACTCACGTTCAGCCTGGGAGCAGGAGAGATTTACAAACTATTCGTTTATTATGGGCATTTTTGGGGGGAGGGGGAAAATAATAACACTGTGATCGTATCATTAGGGGATTTTGCGTGTTCCTGGTAATCCTGCAGGCAGAAGAGTATGTCGGTAATTCAGGAGGCGTTTGCTTGCTTGGTTGTTGTATTATTTTTTCCCCCCTTTTTGCTCGAAAGCGTCACCCCGGGAGCTGCACACTATGCCCTGCAGCTCCAAGACCCATTTTGGGGACAAATCGCTGTCCCCACCCCTGGTGCATCCGAACGGGAGTGCCACCCCAACACCCCCCCCCCCCCCCAAACACTGCCCCCTCGCCGGAGACGGTGCTCAGGATCGCCAGACTTCCCCCCGAGGATTCCCACCCCCCCAAAAAAAGTGACCCCAAAGCCCCTCCGTGCCGCCGCCGGCACTGCTGCTGCCGAGAGGAGTCAAGGGACGGCGCCCGGCAACTCGCCACCTTCCTTGGGTTGAAACCACCTACAAATGGTTAAACTCTGACGTGACGCCCTCGTCAGCGTGCCAGGGACAGTCCGGGACCTTCCCCGCTCCTGGATTTGGGTGGAATTGGATCGTCGCGATCCGGAGGCTGGCGAGGAGGAGCTACCCGGGGGTGTGCACTCCTTGGAGGGGCTAGGGAAGAGGGGTTCCCCCTCTCCTCCACTCCCCCCCGAGGGGTGCACAGCCCCCGGCAGGGTGCCCATGCGTGAGCTCACAAGGAAAGGTACTTCCCTAAAGCCACTACGGGGGGGGGGGACACATTTTGGGCCGGCGGGTCGGAGCATCTCTCGGGAGTGCTGCGCTTGGGGCTCTGCGGACCACTGCCGGCAGCAGGACCTGTGAGCCTGCATCCTTGGAGTAATACAGATATAACCCGGCCAACTCCCCACCCCTCCCCACCCTCCAACCCCCCGGTAGATTTGCTTTGTTTCTCCAGGAAAAAAAAAATAAAATTGAACAAACGAAGTGACTTGAGATTTAGCTTGGTGGAAGTGGGAGCGTGCGGGGGTTTCCGTGCACGTGAAAATTCCCCTTAAAACCCACGGGATAAATTTTCTTGCTTTTTTTTTTTTTAACTTTAAGAATAAACCTTCTCTTTCTAGTGCTACCACTTCGCTGGTAGGTAAGCTGGTTGAAATTGGAAAAGTTGACGTGTAAACAGGATGCAGAGGCACATATTTCTATAGTAACAGCCGAGAAATAGCTAGTTTGAAAAAATAAAAAATAGTTTTCTTTTCCATTATTATTTTGCTAAACGTGATACGATTTTACAAACGGAAGGAGCAGTAAAAATCGCCTGGTGAAAATTAGAAAATGTTCATCGAGAGAGCTGCTGGGTTGTTATTTCTGAGCGCTCAGAGCAGAACAGATCTGAAAATATATATCAGCCATGCATAAACCAACAGCATTTTTAACTCGAGTCGCAATAGTCGTGATATTATCAGTGTAGGTCTGTCTGCGCCGGGCTCACGTGTAGCATGGCAGGGAAAGAAAAAGTTGCTGTAAGAAGCTCCAGTACGTGCAGCACAGGGATCTGGCACTTCTTTTTCCACCACCACCCCCCGCGCCCCGGTCTCTCAGCAGTAGGCATTTGCTCAGCCTTATTCGGGAACTACGGGAAAGGGTCGGTCCGGGGCACGGCGATATGTACCAGAACATATATGTCCCAGGGTATGGTATGTCAGGAGTCGGGAGGGTGATGGTGGTGGTGTGGGTGGGTGTGAAAGCTACGCCAGGCAAACGCGCCCCGGGCTAATTTTCACAACCCCCGTAACTGTTAAGCAACGTGTAAAGCTCTTAAAATAGATCGGCCGGAGATTTTTAGTCCCAAATTAGCCCGAAGTAACCCGCTGCAGTAACAGCAGCTCGCTGCTGTCACCGCCAGTGCCTGGGCTGGTCCCCCCAGCCTGCAGGTTCCCAGTACGGGGCTGCTGGGTGCTCCCTCTTTCTATCGGGTTACTTAAACAGGTGTTAACTTTTATTTCCCCCAAGCTAATTATTCCCCCAGCATAGTGCCCCATTGGGAAAGGATTACGCAGGAGATGTGCCAGGCGAGCCTGGCTGCCGGCAAACGCCAGCCCTGGCAGGCACAGGCATTGAGAGGTTTTGTTTGGGCTTGGTCATTAGGGCGGTAATGAAGGTTTCTCGTGTGCGAGGGGAGCGCGGCAGAGGGCAAACAGAGCCCTGCCGCCGCCAGCCCGGGGCTGCGGGCTCGGGGCTGCCAGCCGCATCGCGCTGTTTGCGAAACGGGGGAAACGTCGGAAGCCTCGGGCGTGTCACGACTGTCGTGAGGGGGGAGGAAGAATGGGAGCGGGGAGGAGAGGAAGGGAAGGGGGGACTTTGCCCTGCTGCTCGCCCCCGCAGGCCGCACCGCGGAGGGGCTGCGGCGGGCAGGGCCGTGCCCCCGCCCGCCGGTAACGGTGCCGTTGCTGTATCCCGGCAGGGGAGAAGCCCTTCAAGTGCGAGTTCGACGGTTGCGAGAGGAAGTTCGCCAACAGCAGCGACCGCAAGAAGCACTCCCACGTCCACACCTCCGACAAGCCCTACTACTGCAAGATCCGCGGCTGCGACAAGTCCTACACCCACCCCAGCTCCCTGCGGAAGCACATGAAGATCCACTGCAAGTCCCCGCCGCCCTCCCCGCCGCTGGGCTCCCAGGGCTACGCGGCGGCCGGCCCCCCCGACGGCCCGCTGCCCCCCGAGGCCGACCTGGCCGCCGAGCCGCCCCGCGGCCGCGCCGCCGCCCTCTCCCCGCCGGTCACCAACCTCAGCGAGTGGTACGTCTGCCAGGCCGGGGGGGCCCCCCGCCGGCCCCGCACCCCCTCCAGCCGCGACACCTCCCCGGCCTCCGAGGGGGACGAGCCCCACAGGACGTCGAGGGGCAGAACGGCTCCCTAGAGACGTGCCGTGTCGAGCTGTGCCGTGCCGTGCTGAGCCGAGCCGAGCCGAGCCGAGCCGTGCTGCCGGCGGCCCAGGCCCCGCCGCGCTCGCCCAGGCTGCAGCGGCAGACACCTGGCACGGGGGGCTGGCCTGGAAGTGCCGTCAGGTTTGACTCGCGCTATTTATTCCGTGTATGAAACCCTATGGTGTTTGTACGGTAACTAATTTAATTAAAGGGACTCGGACCTTTTTTTTTTTTTTTTCTTTTTTTCTTTTGGTAAGGAAAAGCATTAATAACGCCACGCTGGGCCATCTCAGCAACCCAAGCCGCACACTTTGCAGGGAGGGACAGTGCCAAGGGGGATGCCCAGCTCCCACCCCGTCCATGCCGTACTGCTCTTGGCAAGCGAGTGAGCTGGGGGAAGGCTGCGAGCTGGCAGAGACCTGCCATTCCCTGGAGTGGCTCTTAAATACTTTAGCTGCCACCCCAGTGCCTCCTCTTCAGCCTGGGTAAAGCCCCAGGTTTTCAGCCGCCTCCTGACTGTAAAGCAGCACCTGCTGAAGCTCCAGCCAGTCGAGGACAGGTTACACATTCCTTAAAATAAAATGAAATAAATGCATTTTCCCGCCCCTTTGACCATCCAGCTCCTTTGTAATTGTTGGTGTCTCTCCCAAGAGAGTGGTGTCTCGTTGGGTTGCACCCAGCATTTTCTCTCCAGCCTTCTTTCTTTCTCCCTTAGCTGTAACCATGAGAAAACGATTTAGGGAAGGAAAGACAAAAGATGCAGCACTCCCTTGCCGCTCCTCCATGGTTTGTATGCGTATGGCTCCTAAAACATAGCCAGAGAATAAAAGAAACCCGCTGCTATTTGACAACTGCAATACTGTGATACCTTTTGGTTTTTTCCTAAAACAAACCAAACAAAAAACCAAACAAAAACCCACACAAAAACTGACAGCGAATTTCTCTTTTCTTGGGGTTGGTATTATTATTACTCTGGTTGTTTTGTTGGGGTTTTTTTTGAAGTTCGTCTCGCAGAGGAAGACTTTGCCTCTTGCTCCCTCCAGCCCCGTGTGCAGCCAGTTCGTGGCTGGAGGGGAGGGGGAGCAGGCCCCCAGGCCCGGCAAGCGCCAGAGGGGAAGGGGGCAAGGAGGTACGTGGGGGAGATTTTATGTATCTAAAAGGTTTATTTCCTCTCCCCAGGCCAGTCAGTGCCTGCGTGCACTCCTGCTTTTCACCATCCCTCTGTGGTGGCCGGGCAGAGTCACCTGGGAGGAGGGGACCAGAGCTGCTGGGAAAGAAACGGGGCGGGGTGGGGAAGCGGGCTGGGGTCGGGGTGCCCACTCGCCCACCCCCCCTTTCAGCGGCACAGAGGCTGTGGGGCCGGGACACACACACACACACACACACACACACACACACACGACACCCCGGCCCATCGTCCGTCCATCAGTAGCAGGGCGCAAATAAACTAAAGAGCACTAATTCCTCCTCAGAGACCCCGAGAGGAGAAGCGGCAGCCTCCCTCCCCTCCCCTCCCCCAGGGCTTGTGGAAATGTGTTTTGTGTGCCGTGAATGGTGGATGTCGTCTTGTCATTGTTAATAACGTGTATGTGAACGCGATTATTCTGTACAGTCGAATTAATTTATTTTCTGACATCATCTTTTTTTTCTTTCTCCCCCCACCCCCGGAAGAGTACAGAGCACACCAAAGAATTCTCTTATTAATTTTTGGTGATAGGTTGTTGTTTATGATGCTGTGGTTTGTAAAAAAAAAACAAACCACATTCTATTTTTCAGCTTACTTGAATGAACGATGTAATGTGAAACAGACTCTTCCTGCATGTCCTCCGTGCGGTGTGTTGGTGCTGATATATATATATATATAGTTCATAGAGATATTATATTATTAGTACAGTGCATGGTGCTGTCACTCTGGAAGCCTTTAAACGTTGTCTTCATATTGTTGTGTTGGATCTAAAGAAGCAGGTGTTACTTAAAAAACAAACAGAAAACTTGAATAGAAAATAATTTTTTAAAGTTCACTCGATTTGCTTTTTATTCGTTTTTCAAAGACCATTTGAATAAATAGAAAATAATAAAGTAAGGTATGGACTTTTTAAAGAATAATTTATGTAATGTAATCTTATTAGAGATATTTTGGTGCTGATTTATAAACGAACTTTTTAATTTATGCATTTTTTTCAACAACAGATTGCACTATACATTACTACATGGCAGGGTTTATAAACTATGGCTCGGGGGGATATATCACTATTTTTATGTACTTGCTACACGCAGGGCCACACACTTGCCCATCAGTTTTATGACACATGATACCTCCTAAATAAAATAATACTAATTTAAATTTTTTCATCTCTGTAAACCCCATAAAAAGCAAAAGAAAATTATCATGCAAATGAATAAAAATATTATTTCTATGTATTGCATGTGCCTTACTGACAGACGAGGGGCAGAGACAGACCAAAGCACCCCCACCCCCGCAGGGTCAGTAGGTAGGCTCAGACACAGCCATAGCCTCACAGCGCGGCAGGAGGAGCGCCGGGAGATTTGGGGGCGGCTCTGAGATACCCCGGCTTTTCCCGGCGAAACACGTGAGTAAACCCGGTTCTCCTTCGGGCGTACGTTTGGGTTTGCAGCTACTCGGAGGGAGGATGCTGCGGGCCGAGCCGTCCCTGCCCCCCCCGGCTGCGGGCTTTGCTCCCGTGGGTGTTTGCCTCTGGGACTCATCCGGGCTAACGGCGTGGGGAGGGGGGGGGGGCAGAATTGGGGCCTTGCTTTCTCATCATGGAGCAATTAGGTGCTCTGCTGTTGGCTTGCCATGCACAGGGGAAAGAGAGGGACAGATACATAGGTGGAGAAACTGATGGCTAGATAAAACACAGAAAGAAGTCAGGCATTTACAGGCACATTCTTCATCTCTCTGAAGGACAGCTAATCAAAGTATCAAATCAATTAAAATGTTAATATTTCTGCCGGGGGGGGGGGCGCATCTTCCTGGTTGTCTCCTCTTGCAGATACCAATGACTCAAATAGCACTACTCTTCAGTAGAAGACATAGTGGCAAAACTGTATGCCAGAAGATTATTCTGAAATAGAGTCAGGTCAGGCGAGAAGTAACGCCAGGAGATCACTGGAATGAAGGGAGGGAAAAAAAGTTTTCAGGAGCTGAGCGAGGACACACGTTTCTCGTTTCAAGAGAGGAAAAGTGAGTGAAACCCGCTGATGGGAAAAATTCCTGGCAGAGTCGTGTGTCAGCATCCTTCAGGAGTATTTTCTTTTTTCTTTCTCTTTTTCATTTTTAGTAAAATAAAATTTTAAAAAGTAGCCCAGGATGATTCCCGCCCCCGCGCCCCCCCCCCCCCCCCCAATTTACCAGTACTCGAAAATGACTGGTCAAAATGTCAAGAACAGTTTCACCAAAAGGTTAGAGTGTTTTTTAAGTCAGTTTTGTTAAATGTGGTAAAGGTGAAACAGGTTGCAAAGAGTTGTTTCAAGCAGAATGACAATAACCAACATACGAAGCAGAAAAACACTCATAAATGAGGGCTCCAATCAATGGGAAAACTTATAGCTCTCTAATGAAGTTTCTTGTGAAAAGGAGGGCAACACAAAGCCACCGAGACATGAATCATTCATGGGAAATATAAAAGATAAAAGATATCTGACAATGAGCAGAACCTTGTATAGAGTGTCTAAAACAAGTTTCCCCTTCTTATTTTCTGCTTTCCCCCCCCAGCCTCCCTCTCCTAGTGTTCCCTGCCCGCCCTATAGAGTTAACATTGACCAGTGCACGTCCTGCCCCACTTCAAAGTAATTTAGCCCAGAACGGAAGGCTTGGCGCTTGGACAATCTTCATGGTGTGTTAGGATTTCTATGGCAATTGGCAAGCAAGACGTTCCCATCTGAATATGGCTCAAAGAAAGCCACTTATTGACACCGAGTTGGCCATCATCAAAGACTTCATCTTTTCCTAGGCGAAACGTGGTCCTAGCAAACACTGTTTAAATCATCTACCTTTGTAGTCGGGGCTGGGAGACATCTCGCCACACACTATTGCTGGCGCTCGGCCCTTTAAAGGCTGGAGCGGCGGTAGCGAAGTTTGAAGGGGCTAAGAAATTTCGGGAGTGTGGGAAATGGCATTGCGGGGGGGTGGGGGTGGCGTTGGATAAGCGAGGGAGCTCCCGGCGGAGAGCCGCGGGGCTGCGGCCAGGAGGTGGGGGGTGCGGGGCGCGGGGGGGCTCCCGCCCGGGGCAGACTGCTGCTTTACTTTTCGGAGGGTGGTGGGGGAGAGGCAAGGATTTTCAGGGTTTTCCCCTGCGTGTTTCCTGCTGCTAGAGATGTCGCCAGGGAGTTGTGAAGCGCCGGGGAGGGTAGACTGTCAGCAATCCCCCCCCCCGTCTCCCCCCCAATATTTTCAGGTAGAGCAGAGCAGGAGGGGACAGAGAGTGTGCTAGCACACACAGTCACACTCACACACGGACACACACGCTCCCCCCTGGCCCGGACACCCAAACCCCGGCGGGGCGCTGCCCGGCTCCCCCCGCGTCCCGCGTCCCGCCGGCACACACAACCACGCTCCCGCATTCACACACACACCACGCAAGTGCCTAATCAGGCAGGGAGAAGTTCAAAGGCAGGTTCTTTGAAATTCAAACTACTGCTTTTATGGTACATCAACATGGAGCGTTAGGATTGCTATGGCAATGAGCGCAGCAAAAGCAAGCTGCATTTAAAATAGTCCACCTCGATTCGAGACACTCTATTAAGATACAGTTGCATTGACCTTTAGTTTCATGCCGTGTTAGCGCAGTCAATTTTCACTTCATCAGAACGTCTCATATTTTTTGGCCTCGCTCCCAATCCCCCCTCCCCTCCTCTTTTTTAGGACCCCCCCCTCCCCAACTTCAGCAGATAAACAAACAAACAAACAAACAAGCGGGGAAGAAGCTCCATCTCCGGCTCTTCTCCTCCTCTGCCCCCTTCTTTTTTTTTTTTTTTTCCCTCCCCACCTAGGCACTTTTATTTGCAGAGTGATTGTTCTTTGTTTATTTAATACAAGTACTGTGTGAATGGTGAAAAATAAACACGATGAAAAATAACCAAACAGATGATTCCGCCAAGTGAAAAAGCCCGGACTTAATAAAAGTGCGAAGCAGTCACCGTTGAATGAGAAATCCTTTGAAGTGGAACTTATTATAGGAAGAATACTTTTTGGTTTCCCTAACGACGCTGCTGAATTGAAAGGGCTCGCCTTTGTCAACGATTTGTTCTCCTTTGCCGGGATGCCCGCAGAAATTACTTACATGGGCTGCCTTAACATGCAGCCTGCAAATCAGTAACTTCCCAGCTCAGACTCGCAGACGCCGCTCTCCTAAGGACAAAAAGAAGTCAGGAGGAAAACACCCCAACCTTTCACTCAGCCTCTTATTTTTTTTTGGGGGGGGGGGGGGGGGCCGGAGGGAGAAAAGGGGGTTTGGGACGAGGGGGGGGAGGGAGGCGGGTGTATCCCCCCGCCTCCGGCCCCCCCGCCCCGCCCGGCAGCAGGCACCCACAGCGGGACCGCTCCTCCGCTCCGGCCCGGCCCCGGCGGGAGCAGGGGGCGGCAGGGCTCCTTCGGTTGAGCCGTGTCTCCCCTTCCCCCACCCCCGCTCCCCCTTTTTTCTCCTCTGCCAAGTGATTTTCCCAGGCAGAGACATATTTAATAAGGGTCGTTTATTACGAAGGCGCTTTGAAGGGTCGCCCCTGAAGCCCTGTGTCCATTAAAAACATGGAGGTGACATTTAAACCTCGTTTTAAAGGAGCTCTGGGGTAGTTCAGTGAAAGGCAACTCGTTTGTCTTATGAGCTTGGAAACAACCTCCCTTCTTCTCCTTTTGACCACATGGCATAACTCAAAAACAATAGTTCAAAAGTAAAATGGCATCGTGGTGTTCAGCCTCAGACAGGCACCCATCTAGCAGGAGAGAAAAGGGATAGTCCATAACACAATGTGCTTTTTGTGTCCGACTCTGTCACAAGGATTTCGTTGTTTGCTTTAGAGGCTGCGCCTGTTATACTTTCTTGAAAGTGATTGTGTTAAACAAGAGTTATAAGTCATCCAAAACAACAAACATTTTGATTTTCTTTGCCTAAAGGGTTTTCCCTGGCCATGGGCACCGTGAAAAAATAATGTACTTGCTGAGAAAGGAGCACCAGTAGTAGCATTACAAGCACAGTGCATTAAATATTGAATGACACGAGGAAAAAAAAAGAGCTTGTCGAGGGGCACTCAGCCTTAAAGTCTTTCTTCAACTTTGTCTTCAGTGCCTGTTGGACTATTTAAGATGGTGTTAATTAAGGGCTGCATCTGATTCCACTAGCCCCCAGCTTTGTCTCTTTGCAGCGCTCCCGTCAATAGCCCCTCTCAACCGCGAGCTTTCCCCACACGTTGGTTTAGTGGTGCATGTGTCACTTCTTATTTCGAGGCTGAAGAGAAACCCGGATCGTGCATTAAGGGCAACGGGGAGATAGTAATCAAGCGGTATTGTAGGGCTCGGAGGGGACGGCGGCGGGGCAGGGGCAGGGGCAGGGGCAGGGGCAGGGGGAGGCTGCGGCGGCCAGGGCTGGAGCCGGGCGGCAGGGAGCGGGCTGGGGGCACCGCGCCGGGGTGAAAGCTTGTTTGCACATTGCCAACAGCCTGTTTGCCAAACAAGAGGCGGGCGAGCTTAATTTGTTTCAAATTAATCGTTTTCCACAAAAAAAAAGGAAAAAAAAAAAGCGCAGCCCTCCCCAAAATCCTGCAAGCGAACAGGAGCAGCCGCCTCAGGTCCCGTGGCCGCCCCGTGTGCGAGCCCACGCGTGGCTGCGTGGGGAGCCGTGGCGAGTGGCCGTGCACCTTCCCGGCTGTACCCCGGCCGCACGCAGGCACCTGCTGCCCCCCCAAACGCGCCCGGCCCCGTGCGAGACACCCCGACTGTGCGGGCGGGGGGGCGGCCAGGGCAGAGCCCCCGGCAGCCGCGCCCCGGAGACGACACGCAGCCGTGGGAAAAACCGGCGGGCACCTCACCCCGCATACATCTTGTCGTATTTAGGGTCTCGCTGCTCCCCCCGCCGCGGGGAGGACGGGGACGCCCCGGCCCCGGCCGCCGAAGCACCCCCCCCCCCCCCGAAAGCGCTGGAGGCCGAGAGGGGCTGTGCCCGTGGTGGGGCATCGCCTGCGCGCTCAGCAAATGCCAACAGCGGGGGCGCAAACTGGGGGGGCGGCTCCACTTTCCCCCCCCGACTCGTTTGCAACCCGCCGAAGGCACCAGGTGCTAAAAGCAAGGGGGCGCAGGGGGGTCCCCGGGCAGGTGCCCTCGGTTCCTTCCGGGGGTCAGCGGGGACCTACTGCCCCCAAAGTGCGCCCAGAACTCGGATCGCGTTAGGGGCCGTCCTAAATGGGGTGGGGGTGGGGCGGGGGGGCCACCTCCGCTCTGCCCAGCCCGAAGGGCGAGGAGGGGAGAGCCGAGTGTGGGGTTGGGAAACCCAATAGCCGGATTTTCTTCTTTTTTTTTTTTTTTTTTTTTTTTTATGTCTGTGTTGCCCCTTTCCTCCTCCTTTCACACGGCGAGCCTGTCTAAAGCGCTCCAAATGGCCTTTCAAACAAGAAAACCCTTCAAGGAAAAAATGGGCACACATCCCCTTCCAGGCACCTTGCCAAAATCTCCCAAGCACCCTACCTGGCATCCTAGCTTAAGTTTCTTCAAGAAGTGTGTGTGTGTGAGTGTGAGGGGGGGGTGGGGGGGTGTGGGGGCCGGGGGGGTGGTGGTGGAATTACAGCCGCCCTGTAGTGGTAGACACAAGTTCAGAGCTCCACTTCCCCCCTCTTTAATTAGGCTGGGGAGAGCCGCGGAGGCGCCTGGTTGAGGTGCAAGCGAGGCGGCCGGGCCGAGCGAGTGAGTACCCAGCGCAGCCCCGACGGGATGGAGATGGGCGCCCGGGGACGGGGGGTGGGGCGCGCCACGCCGGGGGGCTCCGGGCTGGGGGGGCGGGGGCGAGCAGCCCCCCCCTCCCCCAGAGAGGGGATGCTGGGAGGGGGGGTTGAGGGTGGGAGCAGTGGGCCGGGGGGAGTGCCAGGGGACTCGCCTCCCCGAACTTTGGTGCGGGCCGCTGGGCGAGTTTGGGGAGGCCAGCGCCGGTGCTGCAAAAGTCAGCCCGAACCAGCTGTGACTTCACCTATTAGCCCCGATGTCTTTCCGAGGAGATTGGCGGAGTTAAACATCCCACAATGGGCGCTCTGGGGCGTCTCCAGCCTGACCTCTACCCGGTTTTAATAGTTTCATAGGAACTTCATTAAATCAATTACTTAGTGAGCACATCATCATTTATTTGTAATTAGCACTGAAGAGCTTGATTTTTGCAGCAGCCCGCAGCCCGGTTCCCAGCGGGGTTGGCCATGTACTACAAGCACTTTTGTTTGCTGTGTGTGTTGACTCGTGGTATTATTCGGCCGCCACAATAAAAGTGTAATCTTCACGTCTTAATCTAGCGTTCAGGGGGGAAAGGAAAACAAACACGGCGCTGACGAGGCGCCGGTTCCCCGTCCGCCCCCCACCCCCTCCGCCCCGGGCCGCCGGCCCCGCTGCGAGCAGCCGGGCGCGGGGAGGCGGCGGCGGAACGCGGCCCGCGGCGGCTCCCGGGGCGTGCGGCCGGGCGGAGGGCGGAGGGACGGGAGGGAGGGACGGAGGTCGGGGCCGAGGGGGGGACAGGGAGGAAATGGGTCATCCGCAGCCAGGACAAAAGGGAGCAGCTCGGTGGCTTGAAGGGCATGAAACAAGGGCTGCAGCTGCGAATCGGCTGCCCGCAGCTGGGCGTGCGTGGGCGTGCGTCGGTGTGCTGGGGGGGGAAGCGGCGGGGCCGGGCTCCGCGGGCGCGGAGGCGGCCGGGGGCTTTCGGGCAGGGACGGAGTGGGCAGGGAAAGCCGCCTCGGACGTGAGGTGAACGCGCCGCCGGGGTGGGTAGGAGAGGAATAAGCCCCCCGCAACCAAGCAGGCCCCTTCGCTTCTTCCCGCAGCCGGCGCCTCGTCATCGCGGCCCCCCGCGGGGAGGCGACTCCACGCGTGGGGCGCCCCACGGCTGCCCCCAGGTGACAGCCCCAGCCCCTTTCTGCCGCCGCGCACCCAGACCGGGCCCGCCGGCGCGGTGAGGGGCAGGGACCCCGGGCAGCCCCGGAGGGAGAGGGGTTTTGCAGCCCCCCTCCTCCCCCAGCTGGCCTGGCTCCCTGCGGAGCGCCCGCCAGGCGGGCTTCGTTTTGGGGAACGGGAACAGTTTTTGGGGGTAGCTGTCCGCCGCCCGCCGCCCGCTCCCCTCCCAGCCTAGGGCGGGGGTGGCTGAAGTCCCCCCCGTTGGAGGCGGCAGCGCACCTGCAAGCGGCCGGGGTCATCCGCCCCACGCGTGGCCATCGCGGATGGGCACCAGGACAGGGATCCACGGAAAAACCCAAGGCCGAGTGGGGGGGTAGGGCTGTATAGAGCCCTATATGGGGAGGGTACCGATTCTCGGCCCTGGCGACAGCCCTACTCCTGGTCCTTAGGAACTCTCACCTTTCGGCTATTCACCTGCCGAGGGGCTCCCCCTCCCCTCCGGCCCTTCCCCACGGAAACCCGCCGGTACTTCCTGGGCCGTGTCCTCCCGGCGGGAGGCGGGGGGGGGGGAGCGATCCTTCATTTCCCTCCTCGTCGCACCGAGAGCCCGGGACCGGGCCAAGGCAGGTGTAGGGGAGGGCACAGATGTCACCCGCGGCGGAGCCGCCCCTCACCGCGCCGTCGGGACCCTCGTCGGGGCCGTGGGGGAGCGAGGCACGGAGCCCCCACAGCTGCAAGGGCTGAAGCGGGGGTGCGGGTGGCTTTGGCAGGGCGGGGACCGCCGTGCACCCACCGCCAGCCCAGAGCTGGGGCGCGGCGGCTGCGGGGCCGTTCGGACACGGGTGATAAAACACGCGGGGGGGGGCCCCGGAAAAACTGGGAAACACCGCTCGGGAATCGTGCAAGTGCCGGAGGTTTCAGGAGGTTCCCGAAGTCGCATAAATAGAGAGGAAAAAAATAAATCAGCTGAGACTCGGAGGAGGGAGAGGTGCTGTACTTGCGCGGAGCAGCTGGGACGCGGCGCGCTCTTAATTTCTACTTATTTTTAATATTAAAGCGCTTAAGCGAGTAAATCGAACATAGCCAATTTCGCCTGGTCGAGAACAGCCGCCCGAAAAGCCGAGCAGGGCGTGTTTGGCGACGGAGTCGCGATTAATGGGAATTTAGGGGTGTGTGTGGGGTGTGTGTGTGTCGGCGGACGAGGCTGCGCGGCCGCGGAGGTTGCGCGGAGGCGAGGAGCAGCTCTGTTCTTGCCGGCGGGAGGAGCTGAGGAGAGCCCAGACCCCTAGGGTTAAAAAGGCATTTTTAGGGGTAGGAACTCTGCTAGCCCCCCCTTCCCCCCGCATAGGCTGGGGGAGCTGTGTCCGGCTCTGCCTCGGGACGGGCGGCCAAATCGGGGCTGCTCCTGCCCTGTCCCGCCCCGGGGCAGCTTCGTCCGTGGGGCCGCGGAGCCGGCACGTTTTGCGGGATGCTATTTTTAGTGCGTGGCGATGGAAATGGTGGGGCAGCCCTGGGCTTTGCACAGCCCGGGGGGAAGGCTGCGCTGGGTGCACGTCGGATCCCGTGGGTGATCCACATCGCTCGTGGGGGGCGGGAGAAAGAAGCATCCCGCAGCGCCCAGCCCCGCTGCAGCCCAGCGGCTGACTTTGCCGGAGAGCCGTCCGGGCGCGCTCCCGGTGTGCGCGGCGCCGCGGGGCGGAGGTGGGCAGCGGCACCGGCACCTGCCCGTGGCCAGGAGCGAGTCCTGCCCGTGCCCGCGGCGCTTCACGGTGCCGGGGGCAGGTTCCCAGCCCCGAAGTGGGTGAGCGGGGGCGCGGCCGCAGCGGCGTCCCCAGGCCCCGCGGAGGGGTGTCCTAGGGGGTGCCCCGGGCAGTGTCCGGGGGGGGGCTCAGCCCGCGCTGCCCCAAGACCCGTGCTGCCCGGCCACGGCCGTGCCTGCCCGGTCCTGCTTGTGCCTGCCCATCCTGCTTGTCCGTGCCTGTCCTGCCTGTCCCTGCCCACCCTGCTTGGACCCCCCCGGCATGCCCGCTCGGACCAGCAACCCGTCAGCTTCTGAAGCTGGCGCTGTTACTCGTGGCAGGGAGTTAATATACATTTATTGGGGGCTGCACCCTCTCGCAGCTGACCCTTTATCTTTAATAAGGAGAAGGAATGCTGCCTCCCGTGGGAAATGGGTGAGGAAAGGAGGTTCAATGGGACAAATGCAGTCAGCTCTTCCCTCTCCCAAAGCTGGAAGGGGCTGCCTGGACACCCACCTGGGTGGCAGATAGTGTTTGAAAGTTGGGGCCATGCTACCAAATATTTTACAGCAGCTGTTTAATGTTCCCCTACCCAGTTATTAAACACGAATGGGAGTAAATTAAAATGGCAAAGTGAAATGAAATAAAAGCCCTCTTTTCATTCTGCTAAGAGACAACACCTAATTAAGGAATATTTGAATACCACAAAAATGCAGACTCTCCACGGTGATATAAAACTTCCCTTTTAAAACCATAACCAAACACAAACCAACCCAATCCAGCCCAGGTGTAGGCGCAGGCTTGGTCCCAGCCCCGGCTCACTGAGGGCCAGGGCAGACCAAAGGTACGGGCTTGCTGCCTTGGTTCTGCCCCAGCCCAGATCCCCTCACAGGGGGCTTCCTTTCGGTTTTTATGGTCTCATTTCTTGCCGGGCAGAGAGGCAGGCTCTGCCCAGAGCAGCTTTTCAGATTGCATGTTTGCTGGTGGTGAGCCAGGGCAGCACCAGCCGCTGGCTGCAACAGCCGTGCCCAGGAGTGCCTAACCACCAGGGACAGCCCTTGGATCTTTTTTCCCCCTCTCCTCTAGCACAGGGAAAAAAATAGTCTCCCTTGAAACTGTTCATCATGCAGTCCCTGGGAACCTTGGATTATTTCATGCTCTGCCATCACCCGACCAAGGGCTCAGGGCAATCTGCCCAGGTTTTTACCAGTGTCTTCCCCCCCCCCATTTACTTCATTAGGACTTAGGTTTCTATTCTCTAGTTGGCAATGTTTGTGTGCCAGATGCGTTTGCCATTTAGTGCATCCTGCAGAGTTTAGAGAAATATAACCCAGGACTGAGCTTAACCTGCCCTGGTCACTGGGAGTGTACTGGTGGGGTCTGACACTTGCAGGTGGCACCTGGGACCTTCCCAGGGGTATGAGCCTGCCAGGCAGGGCTCGCAGGTGAAGCTTTGGGCTGGGTGCATGCAATCCTGCATCGCACTGCTCTTAAACAGAAGGCAGGGGGAATGGGAAGATCTTAAGCCCAAATACAAAAAGGAACTGTGGGCATGGACCTCTTCCAGTGGGGTAGCGAAGCAGGGAGGTGAATAGCCCCAGTTCCCCAAGATGTTCATGAGCTGGCAAGCCAAGGATTTAGCAGCATTTTATAGCCATGTAAATAGAACTACATTCATTGTTTTGTAAGCCACCATAAAGCGTGAATTTATCCGCCTCGTGGCTGCTCCAGTTCTGCTTTGTGTTCTCCCCAAAGACAGACCATTTCTGCAATTGCAACTAAACCCCCGCTAGACTCAGAAAACGTGCACACACACACACCTGGTTCCCAATGCTCCCCTCCACACACACACGGATCTCATCCAAATACCCTCAGATCATGCTCATTAGGAGGGTAAAATCCACAGGGTTTTTTTCCAGGATATAGGGAAAGAAAAACCAACCTTGAAAGGAAGGCAATGCTGCTGGCATTCAGCTGCCTCCTCCCTTGAGCTGTCCAAGGGCACAACCAACCCCTTATCACTGCGCAGAGCCCAGGGCCCAGGGTAACTGCAAGGTCCCCTTTAACAGCAGATGTGGCTTTATGTGAATGTCCTGTTTTGTAGTGTTTACTTTATTTTTATTACTTTGCCACTTCAGAAGCTGAATCCCAAGTCTCCTAGGAGTCAAGGCACTGCTCCATCCCTTTTTCAGCTGCCTATCTGCTGAGGAACTAAGAATCTTACAATTATTTGATCTAAATAAAATTAAAAGTGGGGCTGTGAAAGATTTTATTTTTAAAAATTGCTCTGAGCTTCAGAAGAGATGGGGCCAAATCATGCTGTCTTGCCCAGGTCAAGCCTATGTTACCTGCTGCCCTGCCAAAAGCATTGCTTGCAGCTTCTCTTCTCCCCAGAGGACCCATGGGTCTGGCCAGCTGGGGAGGAACATGTGTCCCATCCTCTGGCTGGGCAGGGCAGAGCCAGGCCAGATACAGGGCTGGAAAGGGTAATGCTGAAAGGCCACAAATGTGCAGAAAGCCTGCGCTAGTCCCCAGGCAGCCCCTGTCACCTCCCCAGGGGAGGGGGATGTGCACCTCTTGTATACTGCCTTCTGTCTTCTCTTTTGAGGGCCACCTTCACCTCCTGAGAAAAGGACCCCATCTCTATCCTTGCACCACTGGGGCAGTGCCCGTGCTCTGACGTGGCGTGACACCTTCCAGCTGGGGATCCCCCATGCTGACGCCGAACTCCCAACTCGCAGAGGGCAGCAGTGTCTTTTGCTGGGCTGGCATGGGCCCTGGTGCTCCCCAGTGACAAAAGGGATGGATGCGTGGACTGTTGGTGACATGGATGTGCAGGCTTGTCCGTGGCTGCCAGCTCTGGGAGCGAGCACAGGTCAGTGCTAGCGGAGGGTGCTTGATTGATGGCTAGGTATTGCGGGGGGATATAGTAGATGTGTCGTGCCAGATTCAGTGTACTCGGTCCAGAAAACCAGGGGTTATATCAAAATGGCAGCTTACAACCATGCCTAAATAAAAGTGCTTGCTTACAAGCATGGTGAACCCAGCTGTTCCCCAATGCCAACACTAGATTTGCTTTCTACATTTGCATCTGTGGCTTGTCTGAGCTCTGCACGTCGGGGAATTTAAAAACAATCCTTCTTATTTTTTCCTTGTTGCTGAATGAACCAGGCTCCTGCAGAAAAATAGCAGGGGGGAATATATTTCTGTTCAGGGATATAGCATTCTAGTCGAGGCATTTGGAGGGTACAGCATAAATGTATAAAGCTGCAAAGAGATAATACATGGGGAAATGATTTTTAAAATACAGAGGTAAAACCAGGATTACACTTTTCCAGAAGCAATTTGTAAACTACGTGACAGTAGGAATTGGCATGGCAAGCACAAAACTTGGATATACACATATAGATGTTATAGGTATCCTTCATCTGCCATTTGAAACAAATGATTAAGGCCACAACATTGTGGTGTGCAAACATTAAGGTGTGCATACATGCACACGCACATACACAGACATGTATGTGCACGCACACATCTTTAGCACCAGCACTGCGTGATTGTTCTTTTATTTTCAGAAGGTTTCAGCATTTCAAAGCACTCTGATAATTTACATTTACCTATAGGGTCTCAACGGCTGGGGTGGCACCTGGTTCATTTCTTGGCGATGCTGGTGTCAATAATTTATTTAAATGACCAGAGGGGACGTGCTATGCATTAATGATTACTTCCGTGCTCTATACATATTCAGATTTTGACTCCTGAGACTGTGCAGGTTTTGTTTGCCAAGAGATGCTGCTGTCTCTCCAGCAGGTGTTAACTAACTGAGGCGGTGTTAAAGTAGCAAGCAGGGCGATGGGAGAATATCTCCCATAGCGAGAAGGGTCAGGAACAGATCGTACCTTAAATTTCAGTAAGGCTGAAACACACTCAGGACATTATCTTGCAATCAAAGATTATTTAAACCTCAAGTCTGCCTTTGAGTGCAGAGATTATAATGGGTTCTATTACCTTTCTGAGCCAAAGCTGTGTTACCAGGTTCTAAACTCGCATTTCTGCCATGGTCCAGTCGCTGCTGGCTAACCATCTCTTCAGCCACCAGCACCACATTTTTAAAAGATGGTTTGGGAAATGCAGAGCTTGGAAGGAGCCAGGGATGCCAGGGAGTCGGTCTGGTTCAGGACTGACTCTCTTTGTAGCATGGGAGGGAGCGCTGGGCCCACGGCATTGTCAGCCCAGAGGTGAGGGAAGCACAGACAGAATTACTAACTGCATCTGCCTCCACAACAAACTTGTTTCGCTTGTTAGAGGTGAGATGCCTCTTCAAAGCACAAAGGAGAGAGGCTAACTGGCAGGTGGGGCTCTGCTTGTGTGTGCAGAGGTTTTCTCCCCTCCTGCCCCCTTCCCTGAGGTCTGGTTTCTGTGGTTGTGGCTGCCTTTGAAAGGCAGTAATGAGGTAGGAAATGTTCCCGCTCCTCCTGACGTCGAAGGGATTCAGATCAGGATTGATGCTGGATGGCAGCAAAGAGAAGGTCTGAAATGAGAGCTATATTTGGGGGTAGTGGAGACCAAAGCGGGTTTTATTGGTTGGACGTGTGCAAATCGCTTGATATATGTGCCTACATGGACACAGACCTAAAGCATTAGCTTTAGAGCAGAGCAGGACACAGACCTAAAGCATTTAAAGCACTCCTTCCTAAATGATGCTTCTTGTTGCTGATCACCATTGTGCAAACTTGGTTATTCTTGCTTGCAAAAGCCTATCTTCTTTTGGGTCTCTTTGGGACAGTATTAAATTTTAATTGACAATATAGATTTCTAACTCAGCTAAACCTAACAGTGCCCTTAAGACAAATCAACATGGCATTGGTAGGAAGAAATAATTCCCTTAATGGAAGCCGGAAGGTGTTTTTTTCCTCTCGTGTGTCAGAAAAATAAAAATCTTCTCCCCCAGTCTGTTCCAAGAGGCATGGTCTATGCACGGGGCTGGGAGCTGGGACCCATAAGCACTAATCCCAGCTCTGACAGACCCCCTTGGTGGCAGATCTCCCCAACCTCCCTTTCAACACCTGTAAAACGGAGATAATCAGAATGATGTCCTGCCTTCCTTGGGGTTCAATGTGCTAGCTAATGCACGCCGAGCCGTTGGAGGCTGGTCCCGCAGGCACGCCTGTGTACAACCAGCTTGCCCCGATCTACGCTCTGGTATTTTGTTGCCATTTGGTTGGCATAAATATCTGAAAACAGCACAGTGCTCTGGACTATCATGGGCAGGCACGTAGCAGTCATCCTTTGTTTTCTTTAGATAATTTCAAGCACCAAATAACATCTCTTTTCCCAGAGCTGCAGGCAAAACATTTGGCCTCCTGGCAAACAGCTTTCCTAGTCCTCGTGAGCCCACTGCTGTTTGCTGGGTAGGCTCACATTTTCTGCCCCTTCCTCTCAAAATGTTTCTTTCTGGTGGGTGTATGTGTGCTCTAATTTTATTTTATTTCATTTTTTGGGCCCCAGAGCTGGGAGAAAATAGCTGTGAACAAGCATGGCTGGTATAAAGCAATGGCCATGGTGGGGGTGCTTCCTGGCTGCATGGCCTGTGTGCCTGTCTTGTTTAAGATCAGCATCAGAAGGAAAGCAGCACTTCTAGAGGCTTCTTATAAAGCACCCAGCAGACCCCAGCATGAAATTACAAGAGATCTGGGAAACACATAAATGGCACTCAAAAGTGCATTTTTTGTCCTTGGAGAGATTTTTTAAAAACTCTTCTACATGGTTGAACTGTCAAGGAGTGAACAGGAGAGCCGTACTCCTGATTTTCAGGCTGAAAGAGAGCACGGCAACTCATGCTATGGCTGTAATGAAGGCAGGCAGGTGAAAAAAGAAAGGGGAAAAAGAGATGCTTGCTCGGGTCCCACCTCCACACATTCAGCAGCGTGTCTGTGACCTGAACAAGCTGCTACCTCTGTCACATGGTTGCCGCCACAGTGGCCCACAGTGTCACAGGGAGACTGTCCAGCAGCAGCCACCACGGTGACAGCCACTGGCCACCAGCCCTGACCACTCAGGACAACCTGCACCGATGGTTCCCTCCATCTCTTCTTCAAAATGCTGAGCAGAGCCACCCTAATCATAACAAAAGTCACTCTCCCCATTGCATCAGTGAAGTACTTTTTTCCCCCCTCATCTTCCCTGAGAAAGCCGTGTATGAAACTGTGGCAGAGAAGGCCCAGGCCACTTCAGGGGCTTGAAATGAAGAGAGGTGATTCCTACTCCACCTCCTGTCCTGTTACTCCAGTTTGGAGAAATCACATTGTCTTCTTTCCCTCTTTCATCTCTCCTGGTTTTTAGGTCATAGTTTTTGCTGTTTGTACCATAGGTAGAACCAAGGGGGCTCCCAATTCACTATGGTAGTAGTAGTAGCAGTAGTAGTAAAAATAGTAATTATAATTATATTAAGAGACTGGGCTGTAGCCAAAACAAAATCCCTTTTCACACATTTCTATTTAGATGTAATCCATAAAACTGCATTTTTATGTCAACACATTGGCAATGCAATAACCCTGTAGTGGAGGCTGGAATAGGCATAGGCATAGCTATATGCATATTTATTTTATATCAGTTCATTTTTACATGAATGTGTGTGTAATTACATGGCACATAAGAATTTATTCTCCTGTGTTCACCGGGATATACATACATAGCAGTGTGCCATTTACACAGCAAATGTTAAATGACTTCAGTTTGTTATTCTGGGTGGTGCAGGGGTAGCCTATCTTTTTTGATCAGCTGCAAGCTGGTCTAACTCTTTTATGGAACCAGAGGGGATCACCGGGCTTATAACTTCACAGAGGCAAGGAATTGGCCCTTGCCACTTGTAGCTTGGAAGAAAAAAAATTACTTGCATGAGGTGCTACCACTTCCCTCCCCTGATCTGGCATCTCCTGTAGCAGCAGATTGTCTCTCTGGCTTGTCCAACCCTGGAGTCAGGCGATTGTCAAGAACTGACTTTTTTCCCCTCCGGTATTTTGGCTCTAGGTCTCTGGGTTGGAGGCCACAGTTTTCAGCACCTGCTAATAATTTTTTAACAGATGCTAGAAAGGAAGGTTTCCAAATACATCTGATACAATCTGCTGTAGCCTGGGTCAAGCATGGACCACAGGGTTCATTTGCCCTAGAGATGGGGGGTGGGGTGGGTGGGCTAGTGATGTCCATTGTTTTAGCAAAAATGTTGTCTTCCTTGAAGATGGTGGTCAAAGTAGCATCTTTGCTGCAGAGGGGAAGCATGCTGTGTGCAAGCTTGCCTCTTGCTGCTGTAACAGAGACTGGCTCCTCCACCAGTATGGGTAGGAGAACCCACACTGCCAAGAACTATCATTTGCATTTTTTCAAACAAACTTTTGTTTGACATCCAAAGGAAACACTGAACTGGTTCAATATATGCAGGTTCAAGTTGCAGTACCGCCACGGGAAGAATTCAGAAGCTCTGTTCCTCGCAGAGATCAAGTCTAAAACAAGTCTTGACATAAAACACCACTTCAACATTTCTGGCAGCTCTCTGTCCCACGACTTCCACCACCCTTTGCTAAGCAAGTCCCCTGCTCCCTTCCCTCTGTTTTTCTTGTGATAGGGTGTGTATTTTAATCCACTATAACTATTTGTTCTCATAGCCTTCCCTGGTCAGCAGGAAGTAATGGGACCTCTGAACAGCCCTGGAGAGGCAAGGGAAATAAATAGAAGACAAGGAAATTAAAACAATAACAACAAACGTACTGTCTAGGGCAGGTTTCCATTAGGCTTAGGAGGCAAATGACAACAGGCATGGAAGGCTGTAGATGAGACAAAATGTCTCGTAAGGTTTCATCACTCTCTCATGGGGCTGGCTAGATGTAAATATGCCTTTTTGTCTTTCTCCTGGGTCCTAAGCTGACACAAGGCTCAAACCAGGAGAAATGTATAAGGATGAGCATTTGTAGGGTGCCTGTTACAGCTGAGGTTTCTTCCACTGCCTTTTCCCAGTATGTATGTATATAACTACGTATGCACGCCATATAAATCTATAATGTCAGCCAGGTCTCTGTGCTAGTAACTGGTATGGGAGAGCTGCTTTGCCTTCCTCCAAGGAGTCCTCGCTCCTTCCAGCACCCACAGGTAATAGGGACACATGCTTTTTCCCTGTCTTCCATTCAGAAGTTGCCTTTAAGCTTTCTTTTGCAAATCAATCACTTTCAAACATAGGGTCAAAGCCTGAAAGTGAAATGAGAGAGTCCAGGTGAATGTTATTCCCCTCCTCCCCTTTTTTCCTCCTGCTTGCAATACTTCTTTTCAAATTTGGAAATTAAAGTTATTTTCCTGCCAATGTTTTCTGCTTCCATGTGGCACACGTTTCTCTTTGCAGTGGAGCAGGAGCCAGCATGGCTGCCTCAAGTGTGCATCCGTTTTGTGTATCCTGTCAGTGCTTTCCCAGACAAAGTGAACAGTCCTGAGATCTGTTCTGCCTCCCCCTAATTCACTTTGTGTCACCCCTCGGTTTTTAGTACAACATGCATGAACCTGAGGCAAAGCGGTGGATTATTTTTTTCTCATAAATACAATTTTGAGGACATTGCTCATTTTGTCTTAACTATGAAACCTTTTCCAACTTTTTTGGATATACTAAAAAATGTGACTTAGCATCCAAAAACTTCACAGATTTCCACGTGATTGTGTCTGAGTGGCTACTCATCTTATTTGCTCAGGTCACAGATAAACAGTTTGTCCTAATGGTTAATTTTGCGCACTTTTTGGAAGGACTCTGTTCCTTACAAAATATGGATGACTGTTGGTGCAGGGTCTGAGACAGTGCAATGAGCTGCGGTATCTTGCTGTCCTTTACAGATGGAGGAGGTGAGTGGGCTGTAGAAGTGCATGGGAAGTGTCAGTGCACGCCCTTATCCTTTTCACTAGTCATCCTTGCACTCTTGGAGACAGGATTCCTGGCTGGGTGGCCATTATCCATCCCAAACTGCAGTGGTTGTTTTTAAATAAGAAAAGCATGTAACGTAAGGGAAAAGAGATTCAAGACAGGCAACAGTTTTTTGTCAGTGCATCTTAAATATTCTTGTCAGTTGTTCTTGCTACATTCATATTCTTTCCTATATGTACATATATAAAATCAAAAAGTATAGTAGTTGTGACTGGTTTTTAATATATAGGGCTATGCTCCACTTCTGGATAAAATCTATGGTTGTGAATGAATCTTATCCTGAAGCACATGTATTCTGCCCCTTTGCCATGGAGAAGTCCCATTTCATGGGAACTTGGGTAGGGAACTGGAGATTAATTAATGTTTTCTGTTATATTTCTGCATGCATCTATTAAGGGGCCTGCTTATGGAGTCAGTAGCTCTATGTTTGTTTTCTATTTTGCACGCTGGAGAAGAACAAGGCTAATATTGTCCATGTACTGTTCCTTTTTCACATAGTATGAGCACTGCAGCCTCTGCTGAATAGTCTTTAGCTATTTCTAAGGATGTAGAAAAAAACCCCTCTTTGCTCCACATGAACACATCTTGGAAAACTAAACCTTAAATATGGTTTGGGCTTTTCAAGCATTGAATCAGGTGGTCATGGGTGGATTTATGTATGCTAAGTCAAAATAGAAGCAAAATGAAACAAGACTTCAGCTCATAGCATAGGCTGAGTGCCAGCTTCCAAAACCTGTATTTCAGGGTCTGTTTTAAGTTTTTCTTCAGCCTTCATGACATCGTTGTTTACTGTGTTGTCAACAGACTTTTGCTTCTGCTATACTTCTGCCCTTATGATGCATGTATTGATGACTGCTTAATTCTTGCCAGAGCACGTCTCCCATATTGTGAATAAATTGCATCTTGAAGTTGCCACTTTTTGCTCCCATTGAGTAATCACTGTTTTATTTATTATGGTGTTGCTATGGTTCTGCCATGATGGACTTTGAGCATGATTCTGTTACTCTTAGCAAGTACATGAAAAAATGATGGTGTCTTGTCCTCTGATCTGCCACCTATAAATCAAAGAATATGATTTGACATATAGCTAGTCAGATAATTGCCAAAGACATATGCCAGTTGGGACAAGCCCAGAATGACGTTGAAAAATAGCTGACAACCCTATCATCAGGCGTATCACTCAAGGCAGAATGTGCCTCTGCAACTCTATTCAAATAAATCCAATAATGCCTCCAAAAGTGGCTGCTGCTTCGCATCTGCCCTCTTCTTTCGAGGCTACTTTTTTTTCCCCCATCACTGTATTAGGCACAGTAACCTAGCACTAGTCCTGAGAACTGCAGAGGTTCACGCTATGGCCAACTGGAGTCTTGGACCAGTGGCACCGCAGCTCTTCATCAGCCATATGCTGGTGGGGTAGGGACGGAGGTCAGTGTGGAGACCAGCAGCCAGCAGGTGTAGCATGAGTGAAAAGGCTGGGTCTGGTGGTAATGATCTGTGAGCTTTGGTTTTCCCAGCAGCTTGCAGGAAAGGATGAGGCAGTGTGGTGAATGAAAGGAAGGGCAAAGACCAGGCAGCCTGGGTGTCTCTTCTGGACCTCTCAGCAAACAATGGGGGATGCACACCTTGGCAGCTAGCTGGAGCCAAGTAGCTCAGAAAAGTCCACCAAGAGGCAAGGGACAGGACTGAATGCAAGCCATCCTATGCTGACCTTGAGCTCTGACTGAAGCCAGGTGGTCATTTCTGTAGTCCTTACCGAACCCAGACTCTTGGACCAGCGAGGCTTTGGTCTCTATAAGGACTGCAGATTTTGGGCTCTGACATATCCTGCGGTGGCAGGTTTCTGCAGCAAACTGCTGCTGCAAGGCCATTGCTCAGGGCACCAGGAGAGAGTGAGCATGGGGGGAAGGGATGTTTCCAAATGAGAAATAGTTTTGTGTTTTTGTTTTTTTTTTAAAAAACAAGTGATTTGTTGGCTTCAGGCAAATGGCAGAAGGTTTTACTGAAAAGGCTTCTTTATGGGATTGTGGTTTTGCTTGGGGTAGCTGAAAGAAGTCTGTAAACCCCAGGAGCTCAAGGAGTTTGACAGGTTTGACAGCCCTTCCTGCTACTTATGAACAGGAGGCTGGAGTGAGTGTTCCCGAGATCACCTCCCTGTTTTCCATCAAAGCATGCTGGCAAGCCAGAGGAAGCGAGAAGCTGTTTTCTTCCCCCATTTTATTTTCTTATTTAAGACCATCTGAGAAATCTGCATTTCTGAATCTTTTAAACTTTGTATTTTCTGGGGCCCCCTCAATGTGAAATTCCTGTCGACCTTTCTAGGCTTTGGAGGCTCCCACAGACCCTTGAGCACCTTGAAATGGTTACAGCAATAATCATTAGCAACAATAGGAGAGTCACACTGAAGACATGTCCACTTACCCTACCCACACTTCACATGCTGCCCTGGCGCAAAGTGATAGATAAGAAAATAATGAAAATTAAAATTACTCTAGAGCTGTGTGTGTGTCATATGAAATGACGGTAAGGGCTGCAGGTCCTGGTGCTGACAGGGAGGAGAGCCCTCTTTACCCTCCCTGGGTCAGTCTATGCCTACACACCACCCCTGATCTTAGTGAAGGGAGTGAGTGCTTCTGATTAACATCACATACTTCTCGAGTTTGTGAAGCGAAGGGCTTGGATTTCTGTGGTAAGAGCAGTGGCTGCTGCAATACTTAAACCATGGCTGGTCAGAGAGCTGTCACAGTACCTGAGCCAGGGGTCACTGCCCTGGGCATGTGGCAAAGGGAAAGCCTGGAAAGAATCAGTAATTCATGAAAAATGTACCCACAAGGAGGAACTTCCTATTTCTTTGAATGATGGTAATTTAATTTAAAAGGAAATCCAATGACAACTTCCTAGGAAATAAATGCCTTTTTGTAAATCTCTGTTTGTGGTGAAAAGGTGCTTAGCTTAAAATCAGCTGAATTCTTCTTACTCTGGTTTCTAATTGTGCCTTAGTTCCTAACTCAGCCTAAAGCCTGGGAAACTGAAATGAGCTCTGACAACATGAACAGGCTGCTTAGGGCAGAACAAACCCAAGCGATTAAGCTAACCTTGCCAGCTGAAGCAAGCTTCTGAGCTTCATCAAACGTGCAAGCCGGAGAAAACTCCGGAGCTGACATGTGATCCTGCTAATGTCTGAGCCTGCTAAATCTTCCAGCCGCAAGGAGCTCCTCAGTCCTGGGGAAGTTCCCTACCTCCTGAAGAGAAGGAGCAGCTTAGCTCCAGAAATCGGCCTTGTAATTCCTTAGCCTTATCCCTGGCAACACCTGACCAGCCCACCTTATCCAGCTGGCCCAGCCTGGAGGCCCGTGGGCAAGCCACTTCTATTCAGCACCAGCTTAAAACCAGAAATGACAATCCCATAGGCAAAGCACCACAGTAGGCTGGTGGGACTGAAGAAAGAAAAGCCAGCCCTTCACTGTAAACCCTCTGCCTCTCTTCTACCTTCCTCTTTTTATTTTTTTTTTTAAATCTTATTGAGGTCCTTTAATACAAATTATCTATTTCAGCCATTTCTTTCTCATATAAAGCCAGTTCCTGGTTCTTTGTGCTCACCATGGTGGACTATGTCCTACCATTCTCAAGTATTTTCATGGAACAAGTATTTCTTCCTCCCTTCTGGACAGAGAATCGTGAAACTTTGGGGCTTCTTCCATGCCACCTCCCCACTAAGCTGTTTTCTCTGTGCAAGTTGATAATGTACCTTCATCCTTCATGTATTACTATTCAGTTAAGGTAATGACTGCAAGCCCTAGATGACTGTGCTAGGACTGTGCAAACATGGTAAGAGGTGACCTGTGTCCCACAATGCATCATCTAAATAGACAAGACAGAGGAATTACTGATGTTCCAGCTGCGTAAAATCATCTAAATAGACAAGACAGAGATGTTCCAGCTGCGTAAAAAGGAACGGAGGTACACCAAAATTTAAGAGACATTTCCAGATAGGAAGCGTGTGCTAGAAGCAAAAATTCAGTTTGATCCTTCCCAGTGCTTTGCCACCTTGTGGTTCTCTCTCTGACTAGCTTTTCTCTCTGTGGGATTAAGTGTTACCTCCCAAGTCTCCTCCTTGTAGGTGCAGATCAAGCAGGGGGGCTAGAGGAGTTATCACCACAATTCACAGGTTTCTCATGGTGAGTGCAGACCCTATGATGCACGTGCTCCGAGTTGCAGCTAGCTGCCAAGCTCTCCCTGTTTGCATAATCAACTGCATCACATCCTACAAATGAAAACCAGAGCGTCCTTCGGCTACCTCAGTCATTAAACAGTTGGCTACAACCATATGAAACCCTTCAGGAGCTGCAGGAATTTCACTGTAGCTCCCGGTCTGGGATTTGGGGTCCACCTCCTCCTGTAGTCCTCATTCCTGAAGCATCTCTGCGCCGGTGAGTGCCCTTTGCTTGGGCAAGGGATGTCCAGCAGAGCCTTTCAATTTGAACTCAGCTCCCACTCCACAAGTCATTTTTATTTTACTGGGATACCAGTGAAGCTGTAGCTCAGTAACTGATGTTAAGAGGAACTTTTAACACCTCAACAGCAAATGGAGGAGAGTGTTTCCCATTAGTGGCTGAGGAAGTAGTGCTCCTGTAACTTCAGCCTTGAAAGCTAATGAAGCTCAGATTGTGGCCGTGGCCTTTGATGTGGAGATGCCTGAGGTCAGTGTAGCTTTCAGAGGTGCCAGTGCTATGCTATGTCACCGCGCTCGTCTGGGCGAGGGCCCAATAACTCTAATCCTGTAATCATGTTTCTGTAAGCAACAGCATTTATTGTGCAGATAGTGGGGGATAGCTGCAGTGGTAATTGAATCAGGGATACACTATAGAGGAGAAGCTAATCCAACCCTGTAATATCATTTCCAGTAGAGGAAGTTACAGCCAACTATGCCAGTAAATAAGCAGCAAAATATTGGAATCAGTTTAGGGAGAGAGCACAGGGATAAAAATGCCTTGTTTGGCCATCTAATCCATCTCCCTGCCAGTATCCTCGTTCTGTTAAGGGAGTGATGTTAACACACTGGCAAAACTCAGGAAATTCAAAGCTGTGCCTCGACACTCTGTCTTTGGCTCCCACTAATACATGGAGGTGGGGGTAAAAGCACCCACTGATGAGTTTGGCACCGTTAGCTTTGAATTTAATTCCTTCTCTTGGGCTCTTTCACAATCTTGGGCCACATACTATGTAATTTATGTCTTACTAAGGTAAGCTGTTGTCACCCAGGTATACGTGCATTTTCAGAAGAACATGATGGTGTATTCCACTCAAGTGGGAGGAAAGACGCATATATGTGTAAATATGGTTCATCTAAGAGATGAGGAGATGCTCCAACAAGCTGTTCTGCTGTACTAATGAGTACATGTATAGACATTCCTGTTATTATTTTTCGCACAATCCACTGAACTCTATTATAGATAAATCTCTTATTAAATCAGAGCTCTTTCATATTACATAAGCACTAGGTATTAAAAAAAACTCACTATTTTAAGAAGGAAAATGAATGGGAGTATTTTGTACCCCTTTTCTATGTGGGTATCTCTAACTTTGGTGGGGGTTCTGTGTGCAGAATTGTCATGAAGACTCAGTTCTGCATATCAAGGAACTGCAAGACTTCAGCTGTGCTACACAGAAATGCAAGCATGCCCACATACATACAGATGAATCTGTAGTATCTAGGTATGTGTGTGTGTATGTATATCTATATCTATAAATATGTACACAAAACCATATTTCCTTTAGCTCAGTGCCTGAAAGTTCATTTGTGGGCATCCTGATTCTTGATATATTATTTGTAAACAGAGGGCCAGGGGACGGGAGTATTTCCTTGACTTCAATGGATGATGAGGCCTCAAGCTGTGAACTCAGATTGGGACCTCTAAGTATCCTGCTGCTACCTAACAGCTTGCTGAAAAATGACATAATTTGTGACATCAGCAATATGCTGCTTTAATAGAGGTTTGTAAAACGGTTTCCACCCTTGTGTGTCAGGACAAAACTGTCTATACTTACTAAACCTGAGACGTCTCCCTTCTGTATTCCTGACACACCTTGCAGCCTTTGTAGTTTTTAGGTATATGTTGCTATAAAGTCCTGATATCGAAGAGCAATAGGAAACCATTCAGTAATAGCCACATGAGAACTCCTACCTCATCAGTGCCAGGGAAGATGTCCCTTTTCAGAAGAATGGTGGCTGCCAGCGGGAGGTTCAGCAATGCAGATTTTAATGCGGAGATTTAATTTCAAATACAATTCACAGTTTGTACGTGGTTGAAAAATGCTTATTACCACCTGGATGTTCAGGACACTGTTTTGGATGAAATAAATTTCAATGTGGACAATGCTTGTCATTTCAGTTGCTGCCTTTAAAGCATTTCGCTTGATCCCTTTAAAGCATTTCACAGATCTGCAAACAATGTACAATTCTAATAGTAACAGCAGAGAACACACCAATTTAAAAACCACCCAAAATAATACCAACAAAATAACCAAGAGCCTTGCATAACAGGACATTAGTCTGAAATTTATTTGAAAGTGAGAGTTTTAAGGATTTTTGCAAATGCTCCATTCTATAATACAGTGAGAAAAGAATGATTTGCCTCTTGGAAATGATATTGCATCTGGGGTACATTTATTTTAAAATAGGATACCAAATTAAAAAAAATAAATTTAAAGGATATAAACATTGTTGGAAGCTGAATGGCAGCAGGAGGAGTGTGCCTTGTCATGAAAGAGTTAGTGCTCTGGATTCGTTGCTGTATCACTGATACAGGAGATTAAATTGGTACCTGTTAGGAAACACACCTTGGGAGTTACAACCACCCAGTCACACCTTCAGCATCTGCTGGGATTTCTGGTTGGAGGGAGGTTTGACACACTCATGGGAGAGGGCCTGTCACACATGGCTCCTTATAAATGTAAGGGAAAGTACCTCAGGAGACAGACCATCTCCTCAAGGGAATGTGTGGTGGGTGAAGTGGGGTACCTGCCTGTTCAGAAGACCGTACCCTGGGTTTTCCAGCCTACCACAACCTGGTCCATGAGGCAATGGTGCACTGAGTTAAGAAGAACATTGAAGAACTCAGGAAGGCTCCATGTGAAAATACAGAATTCTTCATCTCTCTAAATAGCAGTATTGTAGGCCTTCCTTACTGAAAGAAAGAGGGCGGGAAAGAAGGAAGGAAGGAAGGAAAGAGAGAGAGAGAAAGAGAAAGAGAGAAAGAGAAAGAGAAAGAGAGAGAGGAAGAGAGAGAGGAAGAGGAAGAAAGGAAGAAGGAAATGAAGAAAGAAGGCGAGAAGGGAAGAGAGAAGAAGGGAGGGAGGGAGAAAGCAAAGCAAAGCAAGCAAAAGAAAAGAAAAAGGGAAAAGAAAAAAAAGAAGAGAGAAAAGAAAAAAAAAAGAAAAGGAAGAAGGAAAAAGAAAAGTATTTTTCAAAGGGGGAAACTGTCCATTGGTGTAGATGTTTAGGCAGGAGACTAAGGTGCAAGCACAGCTTGACAAAGTATAAGAGCAGGAAAGTAAGTTTTCTGTTCTTCCCTTGTTAATTTTCTAAGATTCCTCTTTCTCCCCTTTTTTGTTACATCTCTGTACATTTTATAGCGTTAAAAAAATATGACTACAGCATAAAAAAAATGCTAGAAAAGACCTCAGGGTTCATCTAGTGCACCTCCCTCACAAAGGCCCTGTGACAGATGCTTACCTAGCCTGCCCTAAAGAAACGTCATCCCTTTCCTTTAGTGACTTACCTCATTGTGCAACTAATTGTCAATTAGGTATCTTGTTTGTTTTACTAGTGAAGATGTTCACACTTTGCTGCAAATTAAACTGATTTCTGCCTATGCTTCTGCCTATGGATGCTGAGAAAAGGGGTGACTCCACTGTGGAGTATGAGAGGACAGGCATGCATCTGTCCTCTCCACCCCCATCCCTCAGCCATTTCTCAGCCACTCTCCAACCAGTATTTCCCCACCTCTTAGGCTATATCTTTGTTAACATCTGCTCTGCAGCTTGTGGTCCATGCACATGTACTTCTTATTGTAGTCAGCTTTTTGTTCAGGTTGGTAACTGGATGCACCAGAGAAGTAGCGTAAGGGCTCCCACAGATAGCTCCAGAGAAAAATCGCCGTATATGAGCTTTTACCATGGGAAGAGATGGTTTTACCAGCTATTCTAGGGCCAGATGGGAGGCATGCATGGAGGGGGAGCTGCAAAGGCAGAACTCAGTGGCTTCTGCCAGCTCTTCCTCAAATGCCATCAGGAGCCTCAGGGATGTAAAGATGATCTTGCTGAACTCGCAATGCAGTTGGTGGACTTCAGCCCTGCCTTTATGTCTGTGATAACAGAAATGAAATACAATGTAGAAGCACAAAACAAGTTCTGCTTTTGCCTGTAACACTGACATATAACTAACCTTAGATCTCTGGTGATTTCTGGTCTGGTTTTATGCACATCAGCTTTGGCAGGAGGGAAAGCCATGGCTTCTATTTTCATACTTGGTTCTCACATAAAATAATGGAGGGGAGAGGAGGAGGGGGGAAGATGCAGCTGCAAAAACAGTCAGTGAAACATAAAAATCCCTATTGTTTTGTTGTAGTTCTCAGTGCCCTTCAACTTCTGGGCACAGACAAGGCCTCCCCCTGCTCAGGTTCAATACGCAGGGGAGCCTTGGGGCTCAGAGCTCCCTCCCTACTTTCCCTAAGCCTTGCCGTCAATTGTGCTTTTGTTCATGGAAAAAAAATTTAGCCCGATGCATGCTAATTTATAGCCAGGGAAGCAATTAAAAAAAAGTTTATTATCCTTTCCCCCCCGCCTCTCAAATCGAGTGTTACAGCAGCAGGGTTTTTTGGTAAACTTGACATAAACTGATGTCAGTAAGGGGGGAGCAAGGCCAGGAACTGAGCACAGATCTTTACATCTCCCCTCCACATGAAATGGGACAGCCTTCCAATTTTCTCTGTCTGCCTACACTCAGGAACGTGCGTGCTTCAGGAAGACTAAGACACAAAGACACTTATTTCCCTAGGCTTTGACAGCAAACGTGCAATGTACATGTTGCCCTGACACACCTATTTTAACAAATGCTAGTTAAAGATTGAAGAAAGAATTGCCTAATATAGCTACAATGTAAAGACATATTTACATTTATTAATGAACTTACTGTGTGCCTTTTTCTTGCAAATTTGGCATGTCCTTAATATTCAACAAAATATTAGACACCAATTAATCCATATGGTGAAGTCGGTTAATCCAGTTCACCTCTGGATTTTGTAATTCCTTGCAAATCTTAGAACTGCACCAACTGAGATTTTGCTGTTAGTACAGGGCTGGCCTTTTCTTTCAGGAGGAACTGTTTTTTCAAAACAGATTGTAAAGAAAGCAATAGATGTCTCTGCCTACTATTTATTTTAAGTGGTCTCTGAGTAGAGCATCATGATGTGGAGCTGAACATGCCTGAACGCTTTCAAACAAACAGGTGGGCTTTGGTGAACAGCCCAGCAGTCACATGAGTGCAGAGGTGGGGGCACGGCACTGCCGCGGGGACTGGCAGCCTCTGCAGGGTGAGGTCCTCCCAAGGCTTCTTGTGGGCAGAGCCCACAGCTCTTCCCTGCACTCTGACCACGTACCATGGACCTGGGGGACCTTCTTTCAGTACCTTAAAAGTGAAATACAAACCCTTCACTGATGGCCCATGTGCTGATGATTGAAGGAGGGTGGAAATGGTTTTGTGCTCCCACCTGTGCTGTTGCACAGCAACACCAGCTATGTAACTGGAAAGTCCTTGCACATTCTGCACTGCTGGTTTCTCCCTCACTTGCAAGTATTTAATTCTGTATTATCCAGCCACAGGCCTCTAGGAGACAAAACTGGAGGCAGGGCTGTCAGCGATGGTCAGATTTTGCAGCGCTACATGCACCACTGATTGTATCTGAGCTGCCTTTTTACACAGGACAGGACATGAAGAGTTAACATGAAGCATTTCCAGTGGCATCCCATAGTGTACCAGACCTGCACAAACACTGCCATATATTAGAGACTACTGCAAAAGCAAGCCAGGAATGAAGTCAGGTATCAGGAAGCCTAGACCAGGTCTTCCCAGCAGCGTGAATGTGTCTCCCATAAATTCTAGGCTATTGCAGGCATGTCTCACACAGGGACAAGGTTTTTACCTTCAGCAAGCTTCACTTTGGAAAACTCTGAACCAATGCGTGTGTTTGATAAAATAGTTAACTTTAATAACATTAGCAGTGCTAGCAGAAACAGGAATAAAATTATAAGCATAAGACCCAAAGCCACGAGGAGCCACACTACATTACAGAAGCCAAGAAGGTAGCATAGGCATTCAGCACCCCTGTTCTCACCAGGATGATCAGCTTCAGCAGGCTGGCATCTACAACAGCTTCAGGAGTTGGGTCCCTTGCATTTCTGAAGATGTTATTCTGAGCAGCACCTTATGGTACTGGCTTCACTAGCAGGGATTTGGAAGCTTCAGACTTAATTTGGGAATCAATAATCCCAAACATAGTGAGGGTATCGGATCTCTCCCCTGCTTGTTGTGTGGCACATGCAGGACAGTTTGGCTCTGCACCCCATTCCCTGCATCCCTGGCAGTGGGGAGGAAAGGCCCCTCCTGTTCCCCACCCACTGCTGGGGGGCGAAGGGAGGCCTGGGTGCATGGAGTGGAGGAGGAGACCCCGCGGGGACTGGGAGGGGGAGGAAGGTGTGATGGAAACGTAGGGCACGAATTTCTTCACTGGCTCTTGCAGGCACCACTGGTGCTCACGGGGTGTGTGTGTGTGGGGGGGGGTGGTGGTGGGTGTGTGTGTGTGTGTGTGTGGGTGTCTGTGTGTCTGTGTGTGTCTGTGTCTGTGTGTCTGTGTCTGTCTCTTTGTCTGTGTCTCTGTGTGTCTGTGTGTCTGTGTCTGTGCGCACCCCTCGGCAGGTGGCCTTTCCACAGGCACCCTGGTCCTGGCCGAAGGGGTGCTGTGGGCGTAAGGGCAGCTGGAGGAGACCGTTCTGGTGGCGTGCGATGTAACGGGTGTGGTTAAGGATTAAGGCACCCCCTCCTCCTTCCCCTTCCCCTTTCCCTTTCTCCTCGGTGCCCGGCGCTCCCGGGCAGCAGCCCAGCAAGGCGCGGGGCCGCCCTACACCCCCACCCCCACCCCGCCTCCCCGGGGGCCGCTGGCAGCTTCTGCTCCCCGGGCGAGGTGTCCCCCGCATTCTGCTCCCCGGGCTGGGGGGTCCCCCCTGCGGCCGGCGCGCGGCTGGGGAGCGCCCCGGCACGGCCCGCAGCGCCCCCCCGCCCCGCCGGGCTGCCCCCGCTCCCCAGCCCCGGCGAGAAACAGGCACCGATGCGCTGCCCTCGCCGGCAATTCGTGCCCTTCTCCCCACGTTTTTAAAATTTTTAAATAGTGGTTAAAAAGTAGCCCTGCCTCGGGCTTTGCCGCACGCTCAGCCCGAGGGAGGTGAAGGTGGGAGAGGGCTGGAGCGGTGGGATAGACGGAATGCGCTCCAAGTTGGGTTGTCTTTTTTTTTTTTTTTTTGCCCCCCCCCCCCCCATCAGAAATTACTGCCTGAGGAGCAGATACTCCGTTTTATTGGCTCGTAAAAAGAAAGTTTTCAAAGCCTAATTTCCACCAGATACATTTATTTTCCGTTGAAAGCACAATTAAAACAATACGCGCGAGTAGGTGCCATTAAAGCTAACCCGTCCTTTGCTGTTAATCACAGGAGGAAAGGATTAGGAAAGTCAGGAAAGGAGCACTGTGTTTGAAACGCAAAAAATCCGTGTTTTTAACGCAAAAATCCCGATTTTCGGAAGAGTGAAGCTGAGAGGCGAAGTGAAGCAGCCCAAGAAACAAGGAGGGACCCTTAACCAGAGTTAAAATTCAGTGTCGGGTTACTTCTCGATACGGCAGGGAACATGCCGTTCCTGGAAGGGATTTGTGGTTGTGAAATGCATCCCTTGCTAAAATATCGTTTGATGCTTGTGTCGAAGAGGAAACCAAAACAATCTTTTCCTTTCAAGCCCCGATTTCAAAACAAAACCCAAAAGAAACGAAAAAAAAATTTAATATCAATCTCAACAACAACAACAACAACAACAACAACAACAAAAATCCCTCTAAATTTCAAACTGCAGCTTTGAACAGCTTTCCTGGCGATATTTGCTTCAAACCTCACAGGCGGAGTGCCCCTGTGTTCCCGAGGGCTCCCTGCCCTCCCTTTCCCCGGTTCTGCTGCTTGGATGGTAGGCTCAGAAGCAAATGACCTGCTAAATAATTGCTAGAATTTGGGGAGGGGAAAAAAAAAAAAAAAGGAAAAAAAAAAAAAAGACGGGAAAATGCGCACCAGCATTCAGGTGCTAACCTACTTATTTGAAAGTAATTTATTTTCCATTTTGCCCGTTTTCCCCCTTTAAAACAGAACGCTGAAAGAAAGAATAAGTGCTTTAACATTTCAGTGTTGTGCTCTGGTAATTACTTTTTCACTTTTCCCCTAAGTTCCAATGTGAAAACCTCACAGGGGGGTCTTTGCTGTAGCAGGGCTACAGTTCCCAATCCCAAACGCAAGATCTGCAATTACAAACCCTTCCCTATCATTAATATGCACAAAATCCTGCTGCTAATCTTATAATCTGTTTTGTTTCATCAATTGCTTGCCTAGCACCAGGCGGGAAGGGAAAAGGGAGAAAGAAAAAAAAAAAAAAAGAAAAGAAAGAGGAAAAGAATAAAGCCGGAAAAAACACAGAAAGCTTCCTAAAGTAATCGAAAAGAACAAATAAATGGGATTTTATTTCTTATAAAGCGAAAATCGTTAAGACTGTTAAGTGGAAGCAGGATTTTCCGGCGGGGGGGCGGAATATCGGGGAAATTCGAGGAAAAATCTGAATGTATTCCACATTTTATTTGCATATTCGATTTCTCCGCGTACGGGTCACGAAGTTACTTAAGCAGTCAGCTGAGGTTGCGCGTAAACACCTCAGGAGAGTTTATTAATATTTCTTGATTTTAATGAGGGCGCGGGGGGGCGGGCGCGGGCGGGGCTGGGTGCGCCTCCGCCGCCCCCCGCGCTGCCCCCCGCAGCCGCGCAGCTCCCGCGGGCTTGTCACACGTTGTCATTAAGACTTCAGTAAAACAATGAAGACATTATTTTTTGAAATCCTCCTCTCGTCTCTGCTCCCCCCCCCCCCCCGCCTTCTCCGGCGCGGTATTAAGGGAATAAAACAATCTACACCACACGGGTCCTATTGAGATTAATGAAAAAATTATGCAAAAAAGCAAAAAAACCCCACCTCTATATCTCATATATCTTATTTTCCGTTCCCTGCGCCAGGCTTCGCCTGCGTCTTGCCTTGCACCTGATGATTTATTAAGGTAATCTGCGGGGATAACTACACATGTGCCCAGCGCCGGCTTGTCCCAGCTCATCTTCTAAGTAATTGTTTCTCATTAGTTCTGATAATGTTTTAATAGTGTTACCCATAATTTAGTCAGCCAAGAATTAATAACGGAGGGTGCCCTGAAAGGCACGGGGGAGGGGGGGGGAGCAGAGGGGGGAGGGGGGGAGCTGCGAGGCGCAATATGAACAGGTAGTCTTTAATTAATCAGATTAGCCCGGAGGTCCCCGCGCTGTAAGGGATCACCCGGGACGGGACCCGGCTGGAGCGGGGGGTGGGTGGGCTGGGGGGGGCTCTGCGTGTGTCGGCCCCATCGCCAGCCCCCCGACTCCTCGCGGTGGGGGGGGCTCTGCCACACCCCCCCCGGCCGGTCCCCGGAGCGCTGCGGGGGTGGCGGAGGGGACCGCCCCCCCCCCGCCCCCCCGCCGCTCACCGCCCGCGGCCCGGCCCGGCCGTGCCCCGCCGTTCCCGGGGAACCGCGCCGTTTCCACGCGGGTTGGGCCTGGGTGTGGGGTTTTGCTTGGGTTCCTCCACTCCTCCCCGCGCCCCCCCCCCCCCCCCCCCCCCCATTTCCTTTCCCCTTAATTAAACCCAAAATAACCCTAAATGTTTAAAATCGCTGCTCGGAGATGGAGGGGAAACATACTAAGGGAGCAGATGGGAGGAATAAGCCACTGTGACTCCATACGTAAAATGGCCATGGAGGCGGTGAAAAATGAAACTAAAAAACAACTGTTTTCTATTTACAAATTTAAATAAACAGAACAGCCTTCCCCGCGGTGTTTGTCTAAGTGCAGCAGCATTGCTGCTGTGTAGGTCATGAAAAGGTTGGTGCATAGTTTAAAACTTCCCATTCTGTTAATTTCTTAAAGAACAGTCGTTCATAGTCTGAGCACAAAAGCTCATGATTTAATGAGGAACAGAAACAAAATCTCTGATTGTTGGTGTTTCAAACTTCATTGGAGTCCTCTGGCAACCACAAGTTGATCCTCTGCAGCTTCAATACCCTTTAGCCCTCCATATAAGAGTACATGCTGAATAGAGGACAATGCCTGGTTGTTATGTTTATTTACCCTTACTACAAGCTGGGTTAACCTCTTCAAAACAGCTTTACTAAGCCCGTTAACCACACGGCCCACATGATCTGTAGCCGTATCCCTAATGTGATGTAAATCTGACTCGAGACCATATGCACAAGTTCTGCTGCATTGTGTCTCCAAAAACTACAAGTTTATTGCCGTGCAACCCTTCCCGGGCTGGACGCTTCCAGGAGGAAACGCTCTGAATAGCAACTGCTTAAAAAAAGAAGAGAAGAAAGTCAAGAGTCCTGCCTTGTCAGACCAATATTTTTAATGGCTTTTGCAAATTTACAGAAGGGGGGTGGGGTGGGATGCAAAGCTCGCACAGGGTAATGATTTTCATCTCAGTTATTTCAACCGGTGCGTAATTATTCAAGGCTTTGCCCTCTCTGACGGAAGCTCTGCACTGGAGCAGGAAGAAGCATAGATACAAATAGAAGCGACTGAACTGGTTTTCCTCTGCTCTTTTGACAGAGCTCACAGCTTACGTTTTGCCTTTCTCCTTCAGTGAAATCATAATCCTGCATTCGTAGTAATTAGCAGTGATGTCACACAGTTGGTGATGTAACTTTGTGGCAGGCTATGAGTAGTACATGGGCCGTGTGGGACCGAGCAGTGGTTTGAGTTGGGAATAGTTTTAGTAATTAGTGATTCTGGTAAGCAAACTATGACAGATCTGCAAAATGGAAATGAATTTCTGCTTAAGCTTGATGTCTTTAATTCCTGCCCCCCCCCCCCCAGTATTATAGTCATCTTTTAAAACAGCTACTGGGCCCCCATGGCGAGAGCTTCATTTACCAGCTCATTTTTTCTTGATGGCTGTGGCAAGCGTAACAATGTTCTGTGCCTGCTTCAGTAATGGCATGTCGATCATGCTCCCGTGGAAAGTAAATGCACCCTGGAAAAGAGAGAATATAAACTTCCTGAGAGGACCTCTGGAAATCATAGTTGGCTTGTCTTTTCCTTTAAATACACATCCGTTCACCGAGAAGCATCATCTCCCACAGGAATCCTGAACGAGTGTTAGGAGACAAACTAACCCAGACAGGGCAAATGCAATTAAAGAAATGTGGTGGGTGCCAAGCGCTCCAAAGAGGAGGCAACAGGAGAGACAAGAGGAGCCCAGTGTGCAGCCTGCCTGTTTCGGCCCCTCTACCTGGCAGCCAGTGAGGGCCAAGAGCAGCAAGGCAGTGCGTGCCACCCAAGGGGCTGGGGGACACTGTGCCTGGGGGGCAGGTCTGCTCCCCACATCCAGCATCACCCCCCAGCACAGGTGCTGAGCCACAGGGCCGGCCCTGCGCTGCCTGCAGCGTTATCTTTGTCAGGAAACAGCGGCCAGTGTTTGGGGTCGTGGAGGGAAGTTTTCCTGACTTGGGGGTGTTGTTGAGGTTGTGCTGCTGCACCTCTCCATCATGGGTCTGGTACTGAAGATAGGCTGGGCCTGTGCTAAGACCAACAGCTGGGATGAAAGCTGAAAAAACCACATGGCTGTCGTGATAATATTGCCCCAACCTGCTCTGGAGCCAAGTAAAGCCCACCTGAGCACTGCACATAGGGAATTTCCCAGAGTGGATGCAGAACTAGCTGGTGTGCCTCAGCAGTGGTGATTTGAGAGCCAGGGCAGGTTTCAGAGGGCACTTTGTATTTCTAGGGATTTTGTGTTGGTGCCATGGTGACAAGTTTAAAATAATTAACTATGAATCATAGTTAAACCCTAAACAGAAGACACATGTTTTAAACAGAGCCAAACCTGACTTGTTCCTCTGGATGCCTTAATCCACACATGTTGCTGAGGTAGGATTTTGAAGATAAAACACATGACAAAGTTCAGTAGGCAAAAAAAAAAAAAAAATCTATTTGTAATTCTGACAGTACTTTGACACATTCCTGAAAAAAAACAAATACAAAGATGCAATCTCTTCCCTGAAGGAATCAGAATTGAGGGATTGAGGGTCTGGCCCCAGTGTTGCGTAGGATGCCTCTGTGAAGCACTGTGCACCCTTTTAATGTCCTGCTGCAATCGATATGGGATCACAGGCTGGCCTTAGATTTGGCAGTGAGCGAGGACAACCAAGAACAGGGTAGGTACGATACTGGCATGTGTGTCTGTGCATGCATAGCGAGAGAAATGCAGGGGAGAAGAAGCTGTTTATTGTTCTGGTTTTCATTTAAGGCTCGATAATCATTAAATAGAGGACTCTGGTAAGTAAGGTGAAAATACAACCCATTTACAGAAACGATTAGGAAATGTGTTGCTCCAGCAACATACCTAGCTCAACTGAAGCAGCATTAAATATGAAACCATGTTCCAGAACAGCTAAGACAAAAATCCACCTTAAACAGTCATCTTGTGCAGATCAATACTGTTGCATGTAAGAACAGGCTGCATTAAAGCCATTAAGAGCCCAACAGTTAAAACTATTATTTTATTTTTAGTAGGATTTCCTACCATAGCTTGCAGTATTTTAGGTGGGTTTGGAGAATAATGGGACTGACAGATGCTCAAGGGTAGATGCTTCAAATTGAATTTCTTGTTTAGAGCAACCAATCAACCCTACATTACCACATCAAAATTTATTATTATTATTATTATTATTAACAACAACAACAACAATAATAATAATACACCACTTTTTATCTTACTTAGCTACATCTCAGCTGTTTTCACTTACACTTAAACCTTTACAGAAAATGCAGCCTCAAACTATTCCATAGATTAACTGTTGTGAAAATACACTGGGAACCAAGTAAACATTTCATGACATAGCAACTTTTTTGGAATAATTCAGGTCTTTGCAGTGATCTTACACTGCAAGACAGTTTTTTTTCACTGTAAGAAAAACATGTTTTTGTCATGCCTATTTTTCTACAGGCATTCAGTCAAATAAGAGCTATTGCTTAAAAGAGAAATTTGCATGTGGGATGACAGTGCTAAGCAGAGATATGTTAAGGTCTGGAATCATCCTTCCTAGTTCTGTGAAATGGCTGACTTAGGAGCACAGCTATCCTAACTACCTGCAATAGTTTGCAGAAAGAGATGGGCACCTAGCAGCGACAATTCTGATCTCTGGTGGTCTGAATCATGGTTGGGAGGGTCTCACCCCTTCCATTGACTGTGTACAGGATGCTCTGGAGTCAGATACCTCTGCAGGTGCCCAAGTCGGAGCATGATGAATGAGGGTCAGAATGTCTTTTTTAGAAAGCAGGAGTTAATTAAACAGCATGCCTGTCCTCTCTTCATTAAAATAACATATTTAGAAAGGAAACCAGGATAATAGTCTATGTGTGGACACATGAACACTGAACCACTTGAGATCTGCTGTATGTTCTCTTCTTGTCGGCGTGCAGCTGTAGTTTGGGTTGCTAGGAACTTGAATTCTTGAAGGTAAAATATGCTTCCCCCCCCCGCAACAGCAAAGAGTAACACTGAGAAGTTGGCTTCTCTGCCTGTTCACTCTGAGGCTTATTTTCTCCCTGCTAATTTGCAGTGTTGAGCTAAAGTCCAGAAAAAGAAACCAATTTTAATGCCATTGAATATACTCTATTCACTGCCTCTCTTTCCACCCACAGGTTGCAACAGATAGGAAATACCAGTAATTACAGCTTTGTCCCCATGCTCTCTTTTCCAGTTCTGCTAGATGAAATTTGCCTTTAGCATTCTTTTGATTTTTCTCTTGCTTGAATATAAAGAAAACAGGACTTTCTATAAACACCATTTGCTTTGATAGCATTAATCTGGGGATTAATTTAGTCATAGATCTAAATTTTATTTTTGCCTAATTTTACCAATAATCTCATGCTTCCAGCCTGTACTTAGACTTCCAGTAGTACAACTGTGGGACCAAGGGTCTGTTCTTAAGGAAGCTTGCAGCACGAACGAGAACGATGGTGGGTACGTGGTGCAAGGCTGGGGTTTGCATCCATCGCCATTCAGTGGCTGTGGTTCTCGCTTGCGGTGTAACCATACACATAATTCTGTGGGAGCCTTTTCAGAAATCTGTAAAAAGGACCCGGCCATCAGGCAAGTCAAACGTGTCAGACCTGCCCTGGCAAGAGACAGACCCTCCAGGCAAAGGCTGACAGAGAACCTGGGAGAAGCAGCAGCCAGGAGGCAAAACCGCAGCCGGTGGGCACAGCCTTTGGGTGATGATGCATGGGTGCAAGTGACTCAGGTGGGATGAGGAGTGGGGGAATGGAGTACATTCTGTGTCTGTGACAGCCGTAGGACAGCAGGCTGGAAGTGTAGTCCTTCTGAGGAATGGGTGGCCAAAGACACTGCCCCCATTGCAAGCGATGCAGCACCTATTCTGCTGTCTTTATCCAGTGCCATCCTTCATGCAGCAACACAGTGAACGCACTAGGGGTGAAGCCCTGTGAGAAATAAGGTGACTTTGGTACTCACTGACCTGTAGGGCATGGGAGGTACCAGCGCTTTGGCTGGCCTGCGCTGTACGGCTGTGGAGGCAGCACAACACAGCAGAGGGGTTTGTATGTGCACAGCCTTTGGCTTCCCTCAGCCTGGTCGCTGTACGCCTCTGTCAGCGCAGGCTGTGGGGGAGAGATCAAGGCAGAAAGTGAACGGGCAGCATTCCCTGTTGGGGTCATCCCGCAGACTAGCGAAGAGTCCTCCCCAGCTGACTGGCAAGTGAGGAAAGACACAAAGGTGTTTCCTTCTGGGTAGCTCTGTGAGAGTGGAGTGACACCCAGCTCCTCTTGCCACCCGGTTACTGCAGCTGCTCACGGAGCCCACCAAGTCACCATGTTCCCATCTCTGTCTCTGGTATCAGATCACCTTCTCCAGGCGGAACAATGCATGACCAGTACTGTGCAATTTGCTGCATCCCCCAGGAACCATGTAGTATTTGAACGCAATAAAGTCACAATGACATTTAATGCTCTGTTAAAACAGTAGTAACATTTCAAAAAATGAAACAGCTATTTATGCAAGATGCAGGCCATGCTGAGTAAGGTCTTAACAGCTCTACTTTGAATTTCAATATGTCCTAAAGTGCTTTGAGAATGGAACAGAGACTGTTTTGGCAAATACAGAAAACAGCTGGAAGGGAATTAAAATTATAGAAAGCTGCTAGTTGTTTTATTTTTTTCTTTTTTCTTTTTTTTTCTGAAGGGAACAGCAAAAAATGATAGTCTTGGAAAAAAGAGAATTGAGCACGGTCAGCCCCAAGTGATACAAAGATCCAGCTTACAGACAAGAGAAGTGATAAGACAGAGCTGACAAGAGAACAGTCATTTCCACAGGTCAGGAGCTGAAGATACAGGCTCATGAAAAAGCGGGGCAAATTAAGTTGTGCAGTAGGAATAATGAATGCAATACATTTTCAGGTGGCTGTAGAGAGACTGAAAAGATGCAGAACCAATCTTTGTAACACATCAGTTCGGCAGAGATTATGCTTGTACCTTAGGAACCTCCTTTTGGATAAATGCAGCCACTACCAAAAACAACTCGGGTCTAGCCAAGTTCAATAGGAAACTGAAGGCTCTTCTTTGACAACTTAGAAGACAACTCTGGCCGTATGTTGCTGTGGGTCTTGGACATGGCTGTTGTCCTATCTATATGTCATTGTTAAAGATTTCCTTTCCTATAAGAAATGACATGTATCAAGTTGCAGAAAGAGTCTCATCATTGCTCTGTTATTTGCCACAGCCAAAAGATGATCATGTTAATGCAGTGTTTCCTGGAACATGAAGACCTCCTCTTTCTGTGTGTGTCTGTGTGTGGCAGCATCCAGGAACAGCTGCTCTGTGAAACTTTCGGGAGTAGTTAAGAGCTTGGTAAATCTATACGACTATCTGATAAACACAGTATAATTTTTTTAATGGTGAGAAGCATTTTACCTTTCTAGAAGTTAAATGGATGGGATTCAGAATCCATGATTTCTGTGTCATCTGGGGATCAATGTGTTCTGGTGGAACCAGGAAAGGGGAAGAAATGATACAGCCAACTTTCTTGCTAGCACTTATCATGGGTGGTAGAATTGTGTTGGCTTTGACTACAACGGGGGATGCACAGGATCAAAAGTGAGGTACACTTCATGTTTTTCCAGAAGATCAGGGGAAGTAAAGTTTCATACTTCTTAATCTGTCCTTTTTATATAATATGCAATGTTATGTGGGGTTTTACTCGCACCACCTTTTGTTTCCTTACGGGTTAACAAGAGAAAAAAGTTGGCTAAAACTATCATGATAGAGAACATTTAAGGCACCTCATAGTTGCGTGATACAATTCTCTCTGAGCTGTGGATTAAAGTACATGAGTTAATTAAAGTAAAATAATAATTGTTCTGGGACATGTGGGACAGTGATCAGATGAGCTAGTCCCCTTTGGTTGACAAGATGGAAGAATTAGATGTACTTTTGCACCTGGGAATGCCTGTGGCTTTTTCCCCAGCATCTGCTCCGCCTGTGGTTATCTGTGCCTCTACCCATGTCCATCCCGATGACTGCAATGAACTCACTATGAGGGCTACTGCAGACCCTCAGTTCTTAGACCACTGGAATCTACTAATCACCTGCACTGGTACTGAATGTGAGGATTGGCTCTCCTAACAAGCATATACATTTTGAAGTACCAAGTAAGTCCTGTAAGTTCCAAAAAGCCTGCTGGCTTCCTGTTTGAAAGCAGACGGGGCTCCAAACGTGAGCACTGGTTCTAAGAACTCTGCAGTCTGTTTTGGGAACCGCTGTTTTATTAATTACCTCAATCATTGGCAACCCTTTGCTAATAAACCTTTGATGTGATGCCCTGTTCTACCAGATCTCATCATACATGTAGCCAACAACTTTAACTCCCATGTGACAGTGTCCAGGACTTTCTTAAAGTTATTTATAAAGATGATATTAAGCCTGTGGCTTGTCTACAGTAGAAAGAAAAAAATCAGTTGTCTTGCATCAGCTGAAAGAATATAGCCAATAGTGCTATATTAATTTGCCGTGTGTCAACGTATGGGCTGTCCTGGGCCACTATGCAGAGACAGCTAACGTTCAAAAGCAGTTTACTTCGAGTATCTAGTCAGTGGATTTACATGGTAGGCTTGGAGGTGCTAGGGGATCCTGGTAGTAGGTAAGGCTTTGGCATGGGGGAGACTGGGTACGCCGGCCGGTGGAAGAAAAGGAAAAGCAAGCCAAGGTCATGTTCACTGAAAGTGCAATATGGACAAGAAAGCACCTGCTGCTCAATTTTGAATTAGGTATAGGTCTAAGATAGGAGTTATGTAATGCTTATGGAATTGCCACAAAAATTTCTGCCACCAGTTAGGTGACTGTTGCTCGGAGGACAAACTCATGAGTGAGAGGAGGTCCTTTGATGGTACTCCGCTATCACAGGGTTAGAAATGCTGCCCCGCTGACGAAGATTTGGTTTTCTTTAATTATTTTTCTCAACAGCTCAGCTAGCAATACTTTCCTTTGCAGACTAAATCCCTGCAATGAGTGTGTGGCAGTCGGGTTATCTCCTTGGCTGCCTTCTGAGGGCATGTGCATCTATGACCTAGTGGAGATGGGCGTAGGGGGACCAGTGAGCCAGCCACCCTTCTCTCCTCCACACCCTCCATCATTAGGAGATGTTGTGAATCAAACAGAGCTCCCGCACTGCTCGGGTAAGGCAGGCCAGAGGCTTTGTGTGTGAATACAGTCATTGTCTAAATAAGTAATTATGTAAGTCCCCTTCCAACCCCTGTGACCTGTATCAGCACTCGTGGGCAGATGCCAGGCTAAATGGAAACAAGCAGAATGGTGATGCCAGCTGGCTGGTGCAAACCTTGCGTACCTCCCACAAGGGGAAACAGAGAACCTGTATGGACCAGCATCCTCAAGTCCACAGATGCAAGAAACCTTTGATCCACAGTTATCTGAGAAACATTAATGCTTTCCGTGGTAATTCAGTGCCTTGCTGACTTCTAAAACCCAAAGGTCTGGTTCTGACTTTTTGGAGACCACAAAAATATGTGGAATAAACCCACTGAAATCTGTTTGGGTCTGAGAACATTATCTTTAATCCTCCACAATATTAACTGTTATAAGGAAATTAAGAGTGTTGTGTTCTGGAGATCTGCTGTTCTGAGGAGGGAAGGAAGCAGGTGGATGGCAAAGGGTCCCCCTGAAAAGCATGGCATTCGGGAAGATAATTCCCCTGGGATTAAATGAAAACACATGTTTAAGTGATCCCCTGCAGAGGAAATTTGGAAATCTTTGCTTTGGGGCTTAAAAAGAATGCTTGGATTTGCTTGCAGGTCGTGAACAAAAGAGAAGAGAGCCCTGGTCACAGCAAATGGTGTTGGGTCTGTGCCTAGGGGAGGAGTGATTATCCTGACTACAAAGGAATGACTTTTCCTTGAAACAGAAGGTTGAAACCATATTTTTTGGGAAGTCAAGAGTAGGAAATAAGCTAACAGCTGTGATGGTGCTGAATGCAGGTTTAATTAATTTTTTTCTTCTGCAAGTTGTAGCCAAAGAGCCATCACAAAGAGCTGGGTCACAATTCTGCCTTTTAGTGATGAACTTCCAAAGGTTATTCTGCTTCTAGGAGGTGTTTGACGGTATCTGGGTCAACTGAGCACGTTTTTCAGGCTATAACAAGATAACATCTTGCTCTCCTCTCTGCTCAGGCCTGTTCTGCCTCCAGATTAGGCTGACACCCAGCTATGGCCTTTGAGCATCTTTGCAGCAGGTAGGAAATGCTGCTATCACTAGTGTAGTCACATATGACAAACTGAAGACATCACAGGCAGCAAGCTAGACAGAGCTTTTCAGGTTACGTAGTTCTGTATCCTCTCCTTTGGACGCTTTAACATTCGCCCCTTTTCTGTAGCAATGTTATGGGAGGAAAGACACTTAAAATCTTTGGGGAAAAGAAATGACCCCTGAAAAGGTTTGTCAAAACCATCTTTTTGGCAAGACGAGATGCTCAGTGGTTCTCCGTGATCTGTTGAAGGAAGACATGGATGGGGAGGGAATTCTGCAAAGCATCAACACCAGCAAGTTTCTGTAGGCATTTTGTTGATATGAAGAAAATGGTTTTTTTGCTTCTTTTCACCAGTGTAAACTTCCACCAGAGTAGAAGTAGCTAGTTAGTTCAGAGGATAAATCAGTTTGCAATACCAGAAGCAGGCCTGCTTTTATGAGATAGGCTTCTACCTCTAGGAGCAGATGGAAGGACACAAAAGGTAGAGAAAGTAAGAACGACTACCACATGAAACAGAGATTAGTTTTTACCTCAAATAACTCCCTAGCAGCAGTACAAGAACTCTCACAGAAAAAGCCCTTTCTAAAGCTCAACAGGTAGGAAGGACTTTGTGATCCCTTCAGTCCACAGTGGGGCAGAAAAGATGAAGAACAAGGATCTGCAAGGTCCTTCACTTCTCCTCCACCTGACATTACCATTCCCAGCCTACGGATAAGGGTCTTACCCTGCTGCGTGAGCCACACAAGCTGTTTTTCCCTCTTACAGCCCCTCAAGCTGCCTGAAGCACTGGGGATAGCCATTTCAGCTGGGGTGGGCCCGGGGATCCCACTTGGTCCAGCTGCAGAAACTCCTTCAGGCCACCAGTCTGTGTCTCTCACTGAGCAAACAACCTGTTTAGGATCCCTGAATGAAAGGCAGACACGAGGGGGTTTTATTGCTGTCTTTAAATTTTCTTTAGTTTCCTTCTCACTGTGGTTGTTGCCTTCCTGTGTGCTCCTCTAGAGTAGGAAAGAATAAAATTAAAACAGAAGAAAGTCCTAGAAATCAGGAATATTCTCCACTGGTTCCCCCCCTCTGTCTTATAATGTATTGGGAACGGAAGAATCCTAGAGAGCACACTTGCCGCTGCCAAGCAAATCTTTATTTTATAGCACAAAAGCAGCTTCCTGGACAAACATCCTATCCAACCATGCATTTTTTTCCCCTAGTGAGCGTCATGGTTATTATATGGAAAAATGAAAAGTAACTAATAATAAGACTTCAGTATCCTCAGATGCCCTTAATTAAGTCATTTAGAATTAACTTGAGGTTTATAGTCATGGAAGAAATTTGTTAAATATAGACTAGAAAATTTCATCTGGAAGTAAATGACTAAAGAACACACAAAAGGGGAAGGTAACTGTAAAATACAACGGAGGCGAGAAAAGTAATAACAGTGAAGCTCGTTCTGTCAACAAGAATGGAATTGCCGGTATTTTTGTATTCTATATTTTTTCTAATTTCAGATTCATTTTCTGAACAGGATTGAACAGCCATTTTTTACTGCAATTCTCTATTTCAGCTGAAAGAGCTTTTGCAGAGAGCTTCTTCAGGTCCCTGAAGAAACTGGCTAGCACAGAAAGGAGTGAAGAGGCAGCAAGACCACTGTTACTTAAATTAACTGAAACAATAATTTGGCTGTACAGGCTTCTGAGTTCCCTCAGTAAGCCTTAAAAAGACCCATCTGGTCAGAATGTCACATCTCTGGTTAGACCCTGCTTTGGAAATTGAAATGAGGCTTGTGAGCGCTTGTTGATGCTTTTTAAAGAGGGATTTGGAAGGTGGGTAGTTGCCTCAGCAGGTTGCTTGGTGCAGAGCAGGTTTTGGCACAACAGCGGGCAGGTGTCTGCAGCAATGGGTGTCTCCCTGCTCCATGCCTGCAGAAAAACATCACCTGTGTTGGGAGCATGCTGGCACAGCACAGCCCTTCAAAAAAAAAAGCAAGGGCACTCACTCTGTCTCACTAAGACCCCACATACACCTCCTTGAGCCGACAAGGTCAGAGGGGTCATGCCTTGCTGAGGAAGAGCCCAGAGGGATGCCATCCCATGCCCTCTGCAGGGCCCACGTCCCCTGGGACAGGAGTTACCTCCACCAGGAGCTACCTGCGGGTGGAAAGGCTATGAAGGGGCACAGCATCTGCCCTTCTGCTCCCGGCTCGCGGAGAAACTTCTCCCTGCGGGAAATGTCAGTGTGCCATCCGAGTCCCTCTCCCCCCGTGTTTTGGACACAGGTCTTTAATGAGTGGAGGAAAACAGATTACGAGCCACCGAATGCCTGCTGGGGAGTTGGGCTGGGGGGGGAGTTGGCAAGAAAATGTTTTGTGTGAGTTTCTGCCCTGCTTCGGAGCTTTTGCAGCCCTGCGTAGTAAAATCTGTCTTCTTCTCTCCCCACCTGGCATAACTCCCTCAGGACTGATTGCACCAGTGTAGAAACCAGTATAGCACAAGCAATTAGCTAATACAGCTCCTTCTGCTCTGCTGTAAAGGTTCAAAATTTGCCCCCAGATGGATCTTTCTAAGAGACGAGCCTTCAACTGTGACACAAAATACATTTCTAAACCCTTTTTCAAATAATAAAACTTATAGAGAAACTTCAAGTACCGACACAAGCTCTCTCAACCTCTATTTATTAATAAATTTTCATGTTAAAATTTCACTTGGCCACTTTTTAAAAAGATAAACAACATAACAGTGGCCCATGCTTAAATCCCACCAGTGCTCTCCATCAGTGCATAGAGAGGCACCTGAGCCTATACTTAAGGCAGAAGCTCATAAAAGGTGGCAATTTATCATAAACCCCTGAATCACCCATTCTGCATCGTGAGGAGTATACATTGCCTAATTAACATAAATGACAGCAAACGCCCCGTGTTCTTGGAGCAAGGGCTGACAGTGCTGCAACCCAGCATGCACAGAGGTATCCTGTGCTGTCGGCACTGCCCCAGGATGGGATCCAGCTTAGCTGGTGGCACCTCAGAGCTCTGCCTGCAGTCTGTCCTGGGCTCCAGGAGTGCGGAGCTGGGCTGCTCCCTCACCCCCAGCTCCGTGTAAAACCCTAAGATATAATGCCCTATAAAGTGCGATATAATGCCTGTGGGTTGATGGGGTCCCACACTGCCCCATGCCAGGGGGATGCTCCAGTGCATCCCTCCCAGGAGACAGCCCAGAGGAGCCTGCCACCCCCAGGGCATGGTCCTGCTCTCCCAGCACCCACAGGCTGGATTGGGACAGGATGGATCCCTTGTGGCTGGGGCCATACAGAGGGAGCCCTCTTAGGAGCCGCGGCACTGCTGGGAGAGGGAGGGCAGGGGGGAGAGACCTCCCTGGGCAGCAGTGGGAGCTGGACCTGGCCCAAGCACCAGGGCGCATCGTCTCCAAGATACAGTGGCTTGGGGTAGCTTTTCCTAAACAAAGAGCATTATAAGGGAGCAACTGCTGGAAATTTCCATTCCTTTGTTGGGTAGATGCTGTGTAAATAAATGCATTCCTAAGATTTTTCATAATCCTGGAAAGGTCCATAAAAGAAACTGTATAGTTTGTAAATCACTGGAGTTCATATATATTATTCCTCAGCCACTGGGAGCACGATATACAATGGAACAGAATATAATGCAAGAAACATATGCTAAAGGTCTTCTTAGAAGCACTCTGTGCATTCGTATGTGGCATGTACAGATATTTCTTCTGTTTTGCCCCATGGGATCTGAAATATTCAACCCGTATTACAGCTTGGGTCTTACCTTAAGTCTAAGTAATTCTTACCTGACAAGTGACTTCAGCGGCAGCATTTAACTATTCCCTGTTTAAATGTGCAGGTCCTTTGAAAGCATTTATAAATTATTACCCAAGATAAATGTGTAAGCAACCTCTTACTTTTCTGCTTTTCTTTCTTTCTAAATTTTATTTGGAAAACAGATGATTCGGGAAGATCCTATTCTGATAATGCTATTGTGCCTGATGTACTTACAAGTCAAATGGCTCAAAAACGCATTTTCAGTGTCTTACTTTCTTCTCATATATAAACACTGACTACATATAGAAGAAATTATATTTCTGTATCCAGTGTCCTGGTAATGTAAACACAGGAGTTACCTACATAGTAAAGACTTAATTGATAGAAGTCCAAGCTTTTATTCTTTTTTTTGACATAAGCTAGTAGCTTCTTGCACTAACTCTACCTTCTTGTACTCAGCTAATCTTGATTTATAAGATCACTTCTTTAATGTGGTACAAATACTTCAGAAATTCAGAACAGAAACTGTCCTTTAGGCTACCAGAACAATATTTATTACCTTTCTTTTTCATTTTTGAACACACACTGACATTTTTCTTATGTTTAGACTTTCCCAACAGCTCTGCCTGCTTTCTTTAGGTTGGTTTTTTTAATTTTGAAAATCATATCCTCTAGTAACATAATTTTACTTGAAAAATACTGAAATGATATAAAAAATACTTTTCTTTTAAAGCATGTTTAATTTTTAGATCTCAAAGTTCTATACAAAAGAACACTTAATAAATAGTTGTATAAAACAAAAAAAATGTACTTTTTCAACATTGGTCTTCTAACTGTCCAAAATACAACAGTAGCATTTATTTCCTAGATACACTTTTTTCCAGTCAGATTAGAAATGTGAAAAAAAAAACCTAAACCCCACAACCAAAGCAACCTAGAAGCCAAACCAAAATAACCCCTCAAACAGGACTATCTCTGTAAGGTAAGCCCGAACACTTTTGGCTAGCTGCTTAGCTCTCTAATTTCTTTCTGCTTGGACACTGCCACAGCATCTCCAGTTCCACAGTGCTCATCTGAGATCCTAATTTTTCCTGACCTCAGTACTCACATTTGGGGGCTACTATGTCAAAGCATTTCAGCCTCTGGGATGAAGTAGCCTGGTTCAGGCTTCTCTCAAAGAGAGATTATTAGGGCAATTGTAGCTCTCAAACTGGAATAGATTATAAAAGCTTATTACTGTATCTTAATATAAAATATTGTTGACTAAGGGCATCAAACTTTAAACCAAATTAATAACAAACTATGATCCCAGAGACTGCAGACCAGCAACTTATCTACCACACAAACAGCCGCACAAATCCCTCACATTTATTTTTTCCAGGCTTTCAACTTTGATTAATAACATGGCAAAACCATGCAAGTCTCAACCATATTAACCACAGCTATATTTTTAGTCTTACTGACATGAACACTTTAATATAATAAAAGGAAAAGGAAAACAGAAGAGGTGTTTCATTAGGACATAAGGATTACTAAAACCGCTGTGTGGAGTATTTGTCAGGAGGTGGTAAGGGAAGAGTTATTACTTACATTTTAGCATGTCGCTAGGATGCAGAGCAAGAGGATCCCTCAGTGAGATATGTTTGCTTTGGAAAAAATACTAAGTAATCAGACTGTTCAGCCTCTTCTTACTGACACATTTATAACACCAAATTGCAAATTTGGTTAAGAAGTTTGCAGCACTACACAGAAAACTATTTTTCCCATTTTGTTATGAAGACTGGCAATACGGCAGTGATAACAAGATCCAGAAGTTCACATATTAACCTGCCAGTCCTTTTTTATTGATAGACGGCTACACACAAAAATATATGAAGCATGCAACCTGGTTGGTTAAAAAAACAGTGCAAACCACAAACCCTCAGCAAATCTGTTCTTGCAGCTGATTATAGAAGCTTATAACCTATTTTAAAAGTATTTATTTTTTTTTAAAAAACAAAACCCCAAACCCAAACAAAGCCTCCCTGAATGGCTGGTATAAGCAAGAAACCAGCATCATGTCAGCAAAATAACAGCTTCAGAACAAATCCGAAGACTAATGCTTACCTAATACAGAATTCTTCAATATTAAACATGTTTGGCTTCATGATTGTGTGATACTGGGACCAGAGTTAAATTCAGTCCTGTCTCCTCATCGACTGTTCATTTGACAGGCATATTCCTTAGATGAGTTTCTGACACTAAATTCAGCTGAATTAATAGTATTATACACACCATCAACATAAACACTATTTGGCTTAGTATGTCATTTGACTTTTTTCTTTCTGCATCTACCTGCCTACATGTTTGCACCAGCAGTATGTTTATAATGATGCCTTTTGTAAGAGAGCCAAGCTTTGTAAATCGGAATAATGGGCAAAACCAGTCATACATTTTATATTTCTAAATCGTTTGCATGAAGACAACTACATTTCAAAATCGAGGGAACAGAACAAAGAGATATGAGCATACAGCATCCTAATAGTGACCCTAAAATAACTGCTCGGGGTAGCACCCAAATAATGCAGTCACGGCTGTGCTGGAAACACCCAGGTACCACAGAGGGGATGCGATAGCCTAGCAAAGAGAAGGGCAGAGCAATAGCAAACACATTGGCACACTTTTACCCTGAGATGAAAGCATCATTTCTGCTTTGGCCTTTTTAGCATTTCTAATGCACAACATCTGCAGCATCAGAAATGCAGGGGAATGGGGAAGGCACACACACCAATCTATTACTTTCCTACCCACCAGAAAGTGAAGAAATGTACAGAAAACCCTCATATGACACTGGAGAAAGTGAGAGCCTGTGCACAGTCTTATATATGAACTTCACTGCTGAAGCGATTGGCCCCCCATCTGAATGCCACACAAGCACAAGTGAACCGTTCCCGCTCATCTGCACTCCCTGTTCTGACATCCGGACTTTGCTTTTTAGCGAGCCTGGGCTTGGCTGCAACTAAGATAAACATATTTAGCTGCAACTTTTTTTTTTCTTTCAAAAAGAGGCAAACTGGATTATAGCAAATAACCTTTAAGATAATTAACTGACAATGCCACAACTAGCATAAAATCTTCCTTCAGGCGACCCCTAATTTAAGTATTACTGGCACAAAGTGGAGACAGATTGTGCATCACCACCGCAATATTTACATAGCAGAAACCCACAGAGCAGGAAACGTGAGACTCAATGATGCACTAAATTAGGAACAATCATATTCCAGTGTTAATTTGCTTTCTCCTCTATCCAAATTTCAGGTCCAGCAATTGGTACAAATACACATAAAACATTCCCATTTTTAATGATTAAGAACCACAATCTGCAAGCAGTTCTGCTCAAAAGTAAATTCACTCACTGCTAGGGATGTTTGCGGGATCAAACCCCTAGAAGTGAAACAGGTTCACCAACAAAGAGATTTTTTAGAAAACCAAGACTTCCTAATCTGTTTATTTCCTTCCATAAACGATATCTGCACAAGCAGTCTGAGTTGTCTCCCAGGCTACCTGCCTTTTGATTGCAAATATTTTCCTACGACAGTAACACTGTGATTCTGCAGCATAATGGAGAAACGGTTTTAATTCAACGATGCTGTAGATACGTGCAGGTACTCAAAAGGCTGTGTAATCAAAGAATTAAAGTTAAAATGGGGGGGGAGAAAAAGATAGCTGGTCTATTTGTAAATATATTGGGAAGTGACACATTTATAATAAATATACACTCTATAGTCTATCCAGACCCAGATTTCATGAGCAATACTCTCAGTTACAGCACACTTCATAAGATAAATGCAAAGAGCCATCACCAATCTTTATAAATCTTAAATATTATGCAAATTTGGTTTCCACTATGGCATATTAACAAAATATTTACCTTGCCTAATCGCTGATGTTCTTCAAAAGCAGAAATCAGTTCTTGTGCCCACTTTATTTTTTCAGGGCTCGGAGAGAACTGTTCCTGGACAACAGCAATTTGGTTGGGGTGAATCACCTGCTTACCTACAAAGAAGATTAATAACACCAGAATCATGCATCGACAAACAGATGTTCAAGCAAAATGTTCCAACCACTTGAGGCTCTCATATGCCTTGCAGACTTTCTTGCTCTTTAGCTAATTATTTCACTTGGTGTCTTTTATTTTTTAAACTGGACAACAGGCAGATAGCCTTTTGCCAGATTTTTTTAAGAATGAAAATATTTTGATCTACGCTTGCATTCTAATATAGTTTGAAAGAACACACGATTCTTTCTCCTCCCTCCCCATTTCAATCCATACATCTCTCAGTAATTTCAGGTGCAAGTGTTTGTCTGGGTCAGTCAATAACACTTAAGTATAATGCACCTCTGAATTTAATGCTATAAATAACAGCTCCAGCCACTCTTAAATAAGTTGTATTAAAAGGCGTCAGAAAATGAGATCTGATGAAGATGGCAAGAGACTGTAGGACAGGAAAGTTACCAGGCACCTAAGGATCATGCCCTAAATTCTCAGTATTGGCTTAGCATCACAAAATCCACAGTGTTTAAATTGCTGCTGGTGCAATAGTTAGCAGTTGCAGGTAGGCTGCAATATTTATTTAGTCACTGGTATATTAAATAACTAGCAGTGGTGCCCTGAGGTTTTATGAAGCACTATTTTTTATCCTTTCTTGTATAAACACACGTTAAGAAAATAAAACTAGGTGTTGCCTTTTTTTTTTACTAGAGATTTTCAAACATGAATAGACAGCCACATAATCCGTTTTAATCTGTTATTGTATTTCGCTACCTTAAAACAAATACATATCTAATTTGTTTGACAGTTTAAAAAGTGTAACATTTGACATTATTAGTTCATTTTTATGGGAATTTCACAGATTGGTGTGATTTCTGCACTTCGGTTTCAAAGCGCTTTAATAAAGAAAGGCTACCGTAATTCCCAGTTTCCTGCGGAATAAACGACTCTCCTCCATGCCAGATAACAAAACTAGTGAGAGGGATGAGCCTGATCCTGCAAACCTGCCACCAAGTGAGCAGCCTCCTGCACACAGAGGGTCCCACAGCCGTGCCGTCCTGCTGCACACTGCAGCCTCTCGTGGGGGCAAGGGAAAGTCTGAAGTGTCAGGACCTAGGGAGGTCTCCTGCGTACAACCGGCTCTGCTCCCACAGTCTTACTGATGTTAAGCCAGCTGTACATTAGAAATCAGCCCATCACCTGGTCCAAGAAGACTCACACATGACCACAAAGATGCACCTATTTTACGGAAAATCACTGCTGCAAAAAATCCTGGGATTACTTCTATGAGACTGCGGCGGGGCTGAATGATAACCTGCAGTACAAACAAATTCTGGGGATGCAGCAGCACAAACTACTTAATGAGCAAAGAAATAGTAATGTTTTAGTGTTGCTACATTTCTTTGCTAAAAAGCTATAAATAGCTCAATTTTATTTTATTTATTTCCTATTAAACAAGCTTTAGTTTATGATCTTATGGGCATCCAAATATTCAGTTTGAATTTCCAAAGTCAAAACGATTTCAAAAATAGCTTAAAAATAGGCAAAAGCTTAGAATTCTGTAAGAACTATATTTTTTGAAAGAAATGATATGCAGACAAATTTTCTTAACTAATGTGTTTTACATTAGGTCCAGTTAAAGGTTTTTTAGTCAATTTAATCAAATGTCACCATTAATAAGATTATGATGTTCCTTATTTGTAATACAACAAATTCTCCCTAGCTAAACTACTAATTCTAAAATTGAAGGGTGTACAAATAATTCCTGCAAAACCCTAAGGAGCTTAACTTTCTGGGAAAAATGTAGACTATATTTTAAATTATATTTAAAGTCAGTCCATAATTACAACAAACATAAAAATATTTATATATGATTTTTTTAAAGTGTAAAAAGATTGGCTTTTGATAAAAATATCTGTAGCATTAAGCTATACTTTTTATCATTGAAACAGTGCTGAACAATTTACAGAGAATATAATCTAACTTTTGATTTATAGCATTCAGTTGATTTTTGTCACACATTATGTATCCAAATAACTGTATAACAGAGCAATGCCATGCAGGAAAGAAACAAGTATTTTAAACAAAATTGTTGTTATTGACAAGTTTCTGAGAGACTCCAAAATTGGAAGACATTAAAATTTATGACCATGAAATCCTTTTTACAGTACCACTTGATATATCGTGCTTTAAATCGATACCTGTCAAGTCTTTTAGGTAACTGTATGATGGTGTCATTTTAGTTTTCTACAAAAGACTGCAAAAAGAGGGGAAAGCTATAGTGTTTCTTATTTATATCTGGCTTCTCAGCATGTAGCACAGGACTTTCTATAATGACTAAGTCAGCTGTTAAAGCTTATGGCAAGGTTTACTTAATTTTATACATAAACATTCCCAAAACTGATGACCATTTGTATAGGCAACAACAGACTTTAAGTCCATGGGTTCTGGTATTGTAAAACATCTTGCCGAGTGTGTATGCGTGTGGATATATATATTTACAATCCCCCCCCTGCTAAAATCTATCTGTCTGTCTGTCTGTCTATCTATCTATCTCTCCTAATATATATAAAATAAATATAAATCTACATATAAAAGATGTATTACTTTAGCTAAATTACATTTGAAAACATTTGACTATGTAAATACACTCACTGAAGGGAAGTCAGGCTGCTTTTAAGATAACTGGAAGAAAACTTGGCTACAATAAGCAATGAGGCTCATGATAGTAACTAAATAGCTGGTAAATTCTTTGTTACACTATTTCGCTTGTTTAATCTTGACTGGATAGATTTGAATACATTAAGGCCAATTCTATCAGTCTAAATCTGAATATGGGAAAATCTAAGGACATAAAACTTTGCTCAATATTTTGGATTTGCGTTAGTTTTGAGGGTGGTGAATTTGGCCCTACGCGTGCAAATAAATGTGTGTTCTCCAGCTAAGAGAGCAATTTGGAAGCCTCAGCTTGTTTTAGTCCTGTTGATTTAAATGATTTTGATTCTTTATGAAAAATTAGCAGGAAGGATTCTGAATTATCTTAAAATAACAAGAATCACATGTTTTGAACTCGTTATTAGGGTGATATCTCAGTATTTTACTTTCACATTATCAGAGGATTGTCAGTGGCAAATACTATCTGCAGACTTCTGCTTTATACAAGGTCATGGATTAAGCTAAGACCCATTTGTAATTTTCTGTGATGAATATTAAATTGGAAATGTTAAAATGTTTTATTTATATAGTTTTGGAACAAAATGCTTTTGCTTTCAGTTTTGAAATGACATTTTATTTTAGACAAAACAAGCAAGAAATATTATGAAAACATTAGAAAAACTGAAAGCAAAAGGAACAAAAGAACAAATTAAACATTTTGGATTGCCCTCAAATTTTTTTTTTCTTTTTTTACCAAAAATATGAAAAAAGCTGTTTTGTTTTGACTTAAACACATTTTTAAAGAAATTTTTTTTTGGCCACCAAATCAGAAAAGTCAGTGTTGCTCTGTCTCCAATTATGGTTGGACTGGTGGTCAGGCAGTTTGCTGGATTTTGGAAATGAGTTGATGGTAGTTGCAGAAAGGCAGAAGGCAAAGAGCAGGAGCTGTGAGTTCACCTTAATGACGTCTGTACCTTTTACAGACCTTTACTCCTCATACAGAAAGGCAAGACACCTCTATGGCTGAGTTAGAAATTCACTTTATGCCCTAAATTGTCACACATGACCTTTTTATTTGTCTCCTATCTGGACCCCGTCCTGATGTCAGACAACTTCCACTGTAAAGTCAGTGGAGTCCAAACCACCATCAATGTTGTTTATGCTGAGCATTTCTAAATTTCCTAAATTGGCAGCCCAAGTTAAGTATTTAGATACACATTAAGTGTTCAAAAAGAGTGTTCTCAAAGGTGCTAGGCATCTGCAGCTCCATCTTCAGTCAACAGGAGGTTCAGATGCTTAAGTTTTTCAAAAATCAAGCCTTTCCGTAAGCTAGGAAATACTGGTGGAGATTAGGTAGCCATCAGCAGATGCCACCATTCAGGAGCTGTATTATTTTCCCAACTTCAACCACAGATGAATGAAGGATGGAAGTCCACATGGATGTGGATAATGTAGCTGTGAGGAGCTAACCATTTTGCCTCTGAAACAAGACCTGGTTTTGCAAACGTTGAAGCTCAACAGACAGTAAGGCAGAATTTGTGCTGAAGAGCATTGATTGCTATTCTTTCGCTGGCACATCGAGATCACTTAGAAGAACACTTTATTTTTTTGCTTGGTGCTTTAAGATATCATACACTGCTAGCTCTAAAAATATAGTTTGCTAGATGGCATCATTAGGACCCATGCCTTTGGTAACAAAAACCTGAGAGATGTACTGTTACTGTATGCATACCCTGAATGATGGTCAGAGACAAAAAAAGTAAAATGTTTTGTCCTGTATGCTAGAATTCTCTAACACATGTGTCAAATGGCTGACGTCTATTGCAAAACCCCAACCTTTGTTGGCTGCAGTGTCTCACTAGGGTGTCCGAGTGATCTGGTACACCAGTCACGGGGTAACAGGCTGCATTACAGGACTCTGGGGCAAGGAGACTGCTGCTCTTGCTGTCTGCCAATACCCGTAGGTGTCACCAGCACTTACTGGGAGGGGAGCCGGGAGATGAAAAACAAATCAAAGAAAATAATAAGAAAATAACTTTCCCCTAGCAATTAGCATATGAGGTTTGCTTCTCAACTTCTTCACCTAAAAGGTATTTTTTAACAACTGCCATTTAAAAAAAAAGGGAGAAAGAGATCCAAATATTTCAAAAAGCAATTGTAGAGTGGCCATCGCAGAGTACAGTATCACCTTTCCTGTGCTCTGTGATGGGAGGAATCACTGCACAGCCCCTACCCCAACTGCTCTTCACAAACAGTCACACACTTCGTGGGATGTGGCTTTACATAGCAGCCTGTGACATTTTGGGCAAGATTTCCAGTCACAATTTTTAAGGTGCTAATAAGCATAGAAGAGCTTGGTATTACTGAATTTTTCAATAAATGACCTGAAATAAAACCCAAGTTACTTGTCTAAGTGACAGTAAATGTAGCAATATATTTAAATTGAAGAATATATGCATTATTTTGAGGCATCGGCAGAAAGCCATACCAGTGAATCCCATTGAGGCACCTTCTCTTGATTGCCTGCGGAGCCCATCTTCATCTCGGAAATCGATGTAAACAAGGTCTATTGCTTGAAGGCCAAATGCCTTTGCTGTGACTATTATTTTTTGCCTGGCATATAGAATATCATGAGTTTCCTTACTGCTTGTTGCACCTGCGAAGATGATGAAAACAAAGAAAAACTGACAAGAGTGTTTTAAACTTTTCTATTTTAAATATTGCCTATGTTAAAAAAAAGAAAGTTTGAGATTTTATTTAACCAATTTAGAAAACAAAGGAGCTGTGCAAGGCTATGTGGTCAAAATGATACTCTTCTGAAAAAAAAAAAAGCTGCTCAGCAAAAAAAAAATAAATCTCTCTTTAAACACTAGATTATAAAATTCAAATTTTGATTTAGTTCAAATCAGACATTGTATGTAAGCCTGAAGTCAGTGGAAGCTTCGGCTGGTAAGGACTGCTGACTGGGGAACTAACATGAAGTAATTACTTGATTATATTATTTACTGTATGTACAGTAAGAAGCATTACAGCAAGAGAAAGTTTACACAAATTGATATACTGGGTACAACTAAATGGTTAAAAAATTCACGCTGAGAATAGAATTGCACTTTCCTTGGTTCTGATTCTTGTCACAACTGATGTCCCAAGCTGAATATTTAAGCTTTAGTATTTGAATGAAAAAATGATGGTAGATGACTTCTGAGAAGAAGCAGAAGTATTCACGAGACTTCATGTGCTCACAGGGCACCAGCTAAGCAGTGTGCTCACATGAAGGTTGGTGTGAAAAAATAATAGTATTAATAATATGTTCCCTTTCCTTAGAGTCACTATGTAGACACAGATTTCCAGTTTGTAAGGAATATTTTAGTAAAGAAATGCTAATCTTTACATCAATGTACTCATTTTTAATTTAAATGTTGATATCTCTGCACTTTTATCTTTAAACTGAATCAGATTAATAAGAAGCTAAGCAGCCTCTCATAAAAGAAATTGTGAAATACTTTTTATTTTTGAGGAAGGCTAGTAGTGTTTTCATATGAATACATGGCTGTATTGACATGGGACATATTTAAAGTAAATTTATGAAAGCAAAATGTAGCAGGAGAGTATTTGTGCATGATGTCAAAAGCTTGACTGGTAATTGTCTAAAACAGTGATGAAGCAGACATCAGAATTTTAGGACTTTAAACATAGTTTTAGAAAGCATGTGTATGTTTTTTATGAATATCATATTTTTCAATAATTTTAGTGATTCAACAGGTTTTGTTTTGTTTTTTTTTTCATTAATTTTTGCTACTGCATGGTGAGAAGCAGAAGAAAGTGTCAGTGCCCTATAAGACTCAGGGACCATGTTTAAATTTGCCAGCAATACATTCTGCATTGAAAAAAATTATGGAGAAAAGTGGCAATGTAAAATGCAGATCAAGTGTTGTCATTACTTTAATTTTTGCTGTCAGAAAAGCAAAGGCCATAAATCACATCAGGCTTCACCAGTGCAAATGCCACACATTAACATTTATAGTAAACACACAGGTAACAACCTATGCTGGCACGGAAATCCTCTCCTCCAAAGACGACTGCGTCCAAATGAAAGCCAGCCTGGGATCCTGTTCTCAGTGCTTCTTCACAGACAGCCTTCAAATGGGAACAGAGTATTAATTTCCACAGAGATGCAGGATGCAGAGAGGCTACAGAGGATATTAGAGCAACTCAGTGTTACCAGAATCCTTCAGCTAAAATTGCTCCTATTAAGCAAAGCCATTGTAGGTGCCTGACTATGCACACTGCTTTAAAATGACTCAGCAAAAGAGAAAACTTTATCTTTCCCTGAGCACCTATATGCCTAGACTGTGTAAATACAGGATGTTGTAGCAGATTCCTTACCTTCTGGTTGACATAATGCCCTGGGTATTGCTGTGATCACTACTTCAGATATTTATGTAACAGTATGAAACAAAATACTTTGTCAAATACTGCTTAAATGCAAACAAAAAGTATTAATTTGATTAGTTTGGCAAGTAACATATCTCCATGAGAAACAGAAATAAAGATCAGAATCTCTTTTATTAAATAAATAACATGAACGGTTTAAAATGGTTGTAGATTCCTTATAAGATGCAAAGATTCCTTACAGGATTGCCAATTTAAAGCCGCCTGTTACATATAACTAAAAATTATCTAAGGAAATGAGAAGCACAAGTGCTGCAGAAAAGTATTAAAATAAAAGCAAGAAAAATTTTGCTGCTGTAGCTATTCTATGCAGAAGTGCACTTCCAAAATATTACTCTTCAATATTGATGTTTGGATAGTAGTACGTATTTTTTAAAGCTAAGGTATATGGAGAGAGACAGACGTAATGACCAGCTCTCCTAATGGGTGTTCTTCTATGGCAGCTGGTGGGACAAGAAATTATTCTTTATCAGAGTGCTTTAAAAGGCAACTCTCCTGCCAAGATCAGGAACTGCAATATTAAAAATTCTGCTGTAACATATTCCACTATAAAACTGTAGGTGAAGGAAAACCTCAGCTGGTTTAAAATATGATTTAATTCTGTGTATGCACACCAGACAGGAGTGTATCTATTTGGTTACTGCTTTATTGCGTTCCCAGATATGTTAGCGTGTGTTGTAAGATAAATGGCTGTATCAAACGAGCAAGCTGCCTGTGAGGCCTGTCGGTACTTCTGGAGGTACTTCTGATGTGTGTGTCCTCAGCTGGTCCGAAACTTTCCCCTTAGAGCTTGGGAGGAGAATGCTGAATTCCTGGTGTATGCATGAGATCTTCCGTTTCATTACCACACCGCCTTGCCTTTCTGAAAAACCTGGACTTCACAGCGAAGACTGGGGAGTAATTTATATTAAAATGGACTTACTAAAAATAAGATTTGATCTATTACCATAAAAAAGGAGTGCACACTTCAGGTATTTCCTATTTTCAAAGTTAATTATACTTCTGATCTTAGCATTAAACTACTTCTGATCTTAGCATTAAACACCCCACCATACACAAACAAAAATGAGAACATGAAATTTGGTTGTAATGTTATTAGTAGAAACCATTATAAATCTGCCAGTTCAGCAACAGTGAAATGATAATTAATTCTTTTTTCTAATTAAATGTTATACAACCATTGAGTTTGATAGCAACTAAATAGCCAAGTGTATTGCAACAGTGAGTATTCCAGACCTTTGGAGAAGCCCGTTTCCACTCCAAGTGTGTTACAAAATGATAACAGTAATACAGAGAGGTTTTATTATTTGGCATGGACTATCTGGAAGTGTTCTGTCACTGAAGTATTTTGAATTTAGGAAGGCCTTTACAATAGAAACATTGGAATTCGACGTACAAATGTTGTGGGGGACTGAACAATTTGCTTAGTATTTTTTAACCTCTCTTCCTTGATGAAATCGGGAGGAGACTGGGGAGTATTCTGTTTATCCTAGTTTGCTGAGGTGGCATAATATGAACACTTTGAGACTTGCTTACCTTAAAATTGAGCAAGCCCACTGCAGTTTCCACAAAGGGGATAAAATTCATTGGTTCTACAAGTGTTCGGCCTTTTAGGTGATGTAAGAATTTGTCTGAAAACTAAAGCTAGACAGTATGAGCTATCAGAGAGAGAAAAAAAAGAACATTCTACATGTACATATAACAGGTTAAATTTTCACCTGGCTGTAACATCATCCCTCCCCACCCCAAAAAACTTATAATTAAAAAAAAATTAAACCAGCTTTTAATGAGGCCTGTGACTTGAAACTGCAGCATTTCCACACATTTCTAAGTTTGGAGGCTGGTTTGCAAAAAAAAAAAAATAAAAAAAATCCAGGCTTAGCACCTCTCACCCTGGCTTAGTGAAATGCAAATCCGCGGGCCCTGGAAAACAATGAAGTGCTGCTGTACCTGAGGTCCGGTTTTGTTTCAGGTCCAGCACTGCCATCACTGGAAGCGCTCCCCAGCCTTCTAAGTGGCATCCGTATTATTCATTACGGCACCGTTACCCTTTTGTTCAATAGGCTTTTCTTCATAATTTTTTAGCTTACCTAGGAAGGCCTTAAAAAGGAAGTTTAATTCTTTGAAGACCAAAGCTTGCCAATTTTTTCCATGAGACCAGTTCACAGCTAGCTCTGAGCTGCCAGTGGGGTAGCCCAAATTCCAAAATCTATCATCTGGAAACATACAAAAGCTCTCGCACAGATTTTTCCCCTTTCAAAAGGGGGAAAAAAAAAAAAAAGAGGGGAAAAAACCCTCAGCCCTATATTGTAATTCTATTATGTCTGTCCAGATTGAGTAATTTGCGTGGAGATAAACATATCGCAGGTACAGCGAAATTATGTTAGTAAATAAAGACAAAAATAACATATGCATATATTTTAAATTTAAGGAATATTCGACTATTAATGGATATCAAAGGAAAGGGAATTTTAATCATCTCTCCATTCAGTCTCAGTTGGGTAAATCATATCTAAGAGATTTGCATAAATATAAACCATCAAAGACTTTTCATCTTCAAAGGGGGTTTCAAGACCCTATAAGCTTTGTACTGTAATCATCGCAGGTCACAACCCTGCAGGAATAAGGCTGCTATGGCAACATAAAAAACTAATGCTTAAGGCTTAGCATAATATTCTGACTAATAGAAAGGAAACTCATTTTAAAAGCTGGCAGCCTATTTACCAGAAGCTGGATTAGAGGTGTTATTTCCCCTTTTAGCTTCCCCCCACTGCCCCTCCCCAAAAGAAGGAAAATCTAATCACCCAGATCTTGAAAAAAAAGCTTTCCAGCAATTTGCAGTAACTTTACAATTAGGCCAAAATAAATCACAGCTTTCTTCGATGAAGAATTCTGCCCTTCCTATCCCTGCTTTGCATCGTCACTGTGGCCCACTTGGTAACTTTTCTCTGGAGAAGAGAATTCCACCCAAAAATGTGCAAGGAGAAAAAAAGAAAGAAAGATCCATGCAATTCACACGTGGGAGTGTACAGTATAGCAGGTACTATAGTGACAGAAAACAGTAAACTTCATCCAGGCGCATGCAGAAAATGAGGTAATATAATAGCATCAGCGTATATTCTTAACGCTCATATCTTTTTTTTTTTAAGCAAAAAAAAGTAAAATGTGCTACTGGGTTTATATTTTAGGTGCATGTTACAGCAATAGAGCTCTTCTTTTATTTGAAAATATTTTAAAAGTCACACTCCTGGGATTTTTTTCTACCTTTTGTTTTGAAGGTAAATGAAAAAAAAAGCATGCTTAATTAAATATTGTCTCCCTTCCTCTCTCTTTTAAAAAATTTGCAGCAAGCACCAATACAAAAGGTAACGAGTGGAGAAGTTTCAATTAATTTTTTTTTTTTTTCAAAAGGAGACGATTAAATGTTTCCGGCCCGGTAAAGTGTTCATTTCAGGGAGAAAGGGGGAAAAAAAAAAAGGAAGGCGGAGGGAAAAAAAACCCACAAAGCTTGGGGAGGGGATGAAGTAGCAAGGCCTCAGCAATTCTTTCAATTCCAGTGCACACCCAATAGTGTGTCGGGAAGAATGCACACTGGTCAGGATTTGTGGGAGAATTGTCCCGCCACAAAGGAGGGAGAGTTACGCTTGTTATAGTCCAATAAGCCATGCCAGTCAAACAAGTACCCACACTAGGGACAAAAGGAAAGCAAGAGATTCTCACACAAAAGAAAACAAGTAAGCCCATCTTTTAGTTGTGCATCAGCCTCCAGGTTTTCTGCTGCACATAAATAAAAATGAAGGGGGGGGGGGGGTGGGTATGTGTAGGGGGAAATAAACAGCTTCTGGGAGGCTGAAAAATCATGCTGGAGTGAATTTTGGGAGGATTGGGAAAAGAAGGTAGCGGCGTTAAGCAGAGCGTGCTCTTTGTGTGCAAAGGTTGGGCAAAGTGAGAGGGAAGCACAAGGCGGACAATGAGGCAGAAGTTGTTGGGGGTGGCTTGTTTTCCATGATGGAAATGAAAGTTAGCGAGAAGGAAGGTGGAAGGGGATGAGGGGGCAAAAAAGCCCCCGCATCCCACCTCCCTGCAAAACCTATTTGGTGGCAGCAAGGGCCCTGCCATTTTGGAAGCATGAATATTCATTACTGACAAGTTATGTCTAACACTTACACGGCTGTAAACCCTGAGAGGTATACTCTGGTTAATTTAATTAAACGTTGGTGGAAGGGGATGGTGTACCTTCCATTGCGAGCAGCGGAGGCCGAAGGGGCAGTGCCACGGAGTGGACGGGGCTCGTCACTTACCCAGTGTGTTTGCTCAGTTGTACGCACACGCCCAATCTCAATGGTTTGATCAAGGTTAGATGCTGGGATTAAAATAAATCCTAATACGTCTGCCTGCCTTTCATCACAGCTTACACGTGTGCTAGTTGCTTGGCTAGTGGTTTGCAAAAATGCAGAAGTGAATTAAGCATTATTCTTTTACTGGCATGTTACAGCAATAATGATATCTCTAAACAAAAGTCCCCCTTTCTTGACAATTAAAACAATTATAGCATAATTAGGCCTATTTCAAAGTTTTCTTAAGTAATTTGACATGCCAACCATTTACATTTCAGGTTTTTATTGGCTGAAAAGTCAGTCGTGAAACACAAACACACCTGTCAGCAATTAAAAAGGAAGAAATAGAGAACTGTTCAGGAAATAATATCTGTGCTAATTAAAAACACTAGTTAAAAGCTTCCTGTTTGTTCCTCCAGTTGCCCCAAGGAGTGACCTTCCCCCCAACCCATTTTTTCATATGTCGCTAACATAGTTTTCCCATCTCCTGCTTACAATGCGTGTAAATAATGCTCATGGACAGAGACAGTAATTTTGCTTGTTAGGATAGTTAGAGAAGAGTCAGATACTTATGCTTCTGTTTCTGATAATAAACTCTGACATCAATATTGGTTCTTCGTTGACTGTGTGAGAAATAAACCTGATTTTCTTTATAAATGCAAGGTGTTCTGTGCATGCTTTTTATACAGCACATCTTACACACATTTAAGTGGATGCATTTCCCAATGACCTTAGCCAAGCAACAACATTACATGGTATTTGCAGCTGCCTTCCTAACTCAAGAGTCATTCATGTCTATGCCTGTGTGAACTTGGCCCAACAGCTTCAGTCAAAAGCTACTGTGTTGTTGGTACTCACCCATCTTATTTCTTCAACACATTCAACCTTTGGCAACATCATGCTTGAAGGAAGGGTCTTGGACTGCAAAAGCACCTCCAGATCTTCCTCTGCAAGACCACTGGACACAGAGTTTATCCTAACACACTTCTCAGCATGGCCAAAGTCAAACTCTTCAAGGGTTTTCACAACAGTCAGTCTTGCTTCTCTCTACAACATAAATGAGTTTAGAGGCACAAGAAAAGAAAAAGAAAGCATGTTTTCTATTGACAGAAAAGTGCACCGAGGAGAAATATTGTTGAAACGACATGAGGAAAAAGCTAGACAGCCAGTGTACTGATGTCCCCAAAATGTCTGCCACTCTTGTACTTTTACTGAAGCAGTCATCACCAGCACCTCGCAGTCTTACCTTCCTCATTTCTTTATAACCGGTAAATGAAATGCTTGGGTTTTATGTCTAAGTATTTCTACACCACCACTTGTAGAAAACAAGACTTTTGTGTCCACTAGTGCTTAACACATGTAACAAACAAAAATCTTCACGCTAACCACAACATGTTGCACTAACCGTCTGTACTCACAAAATGGCATGTTATTAAACTTGCATTAAACAATTAATTTTTGTAATTAATCTCTATATTGCTTGAATGTCAGTAAGCACACATGTACGTATACTTTGGCTTTACTGTATACATCTTCCTTTTCCCCATGTATTCAAGGTGTATTAAAGCCTGTGGTAGAGCTTACAACTTGCATGTGAAAACAACGTCAAAGTAACTCGGGAGATTTTTCCTGAACCACATAAAAATGATATTTTCCTACCGGCACAAAATAAAATCTCCAAAGACACACACTTCCTGTGGCTGTTCGTTATTTTTGTGGATGTAAATTTACAAATCTGTTTAATAGTCAATTTGCATGGAGAATACTTGCATGCTTTTCTGAAATGAAATGCATTTCTTGGCCTGGAGAAGGTGGCGGGGGGGAAGGAGGGTGCTGGGCTCCCTGCTTCCTGTCAACTGCAGTTTCAACCCCAAATTCCTTCCACTCACCAACAGCCCCTAACAAATTTGCATTGTCAAAATGCACACTTATCAAAAGTCATTTCATTTGTGAAGAGTTTTTATGTGGCTAATAAAACTTTAAAGCTTCTGACTCTCGCGGGTTCAGGAACGACTTCAACAATATGCAGTTGCTGAATAGAGATGATTTTCAAGAAAACAGGCAAACTCAAGGGTAAAAAATAAAACTAAAAAAAATCATCAAAGTTAATATCCAGGCTAATACCAATCATCAAGACAGCACATGACAGTAGATTTAAACCAGACGGATGCAAATCTCTGTTGGCGAGAGGGGCAGAGGCAGTTTCCCAATGTGGTCTGAGTTAAACGGTGTGAGGGAACAGTAGCTTACAGTTGTCAGGTCCGATCAGAACAGGGTCTCCCAGGCCAGTTTAAGACAGCTCTGCAGTGTACTGATTTACAGGGCTGGGACCCCCGATAATTAGGGTAAGTTTAGAGAAAAGCAAGTGATGGCTCTAACTGGTTAAAAGGAAGGAATAATGAAGCAGAAAGTTAATGAAATCTGAAGCAAACAGCCTTCAGCTTGGGGCTACTAGCCGTGCTTCTCCAAAGGTTGGGAGCATGTGCCCGTTAATCGGACAGACGGGAACAAGGCGCACATGTACGCATCCCTGTGCTGCGATCAAGGGGCACGTTCAGAGGTAATCTCTGGAAAATACAACCCGAAACGTTCCAACTGCTGTGAATGGACTCTGACTGGGGCCATTAGGAAAGCCACACAAAGATGCATGCAGTTTACTACAAACACATCCAGCTGGAAGACAGCTCCAGCACACAGCCGTCTGAAATGGCTGTTCTGAACCATATGATGCCAATACCGGCTAACACAAATCCCTTACGTTTTCCTTCTCTGACCAGGGGTAATGGTTTTCCAGGGCTGGGCTGAAAGTTTCTGGATATGATGCAGGAGGGTACCTTAAAAACATGCTCCAAACCAATTTATGCTTTTAATTAAAGTCAGATTATCACCGTTTCAGCACACACTGATCCAATTTGCAAAAGAAAGATCTCCCCAAATTATCCACTAAGGCAGCATCCAATTCCAACTGAAGGCACATCTCTAGCAAACTTACAGCCTAATTCGTTACGATTTTTTTCAGATTAGAATAATGAGCAGTAGACCATCTCATTAGCTATTTTTTTCCTCAGGCTGCAAACTCCCTTCCCCAAAAAGACAGATCATGTCTTTCTAGGTATATTTCCATACAAAACACTTATTAACAGGCTGTTGCTGTTATCAATTTACATAAACTAAATGTGCAGCCCTCTGGTACGTATCCCAAAAATAACCAACAACTTCACTGAATTTATACCAACCAACAAACATGGGGAGGGGGTTGTTGTTTTTCCCCATATTTTAATAGGAAATATGTTGCTATGTTAGTTAACACACCCATGCCATCTGTTGGGTTGAGAATTGATGCGTTTTCTTCGAACTGCTACGTTTTAGATCTGTCTGCCTAGATACCCCAGGAATGGAAACATTTCCCTTCCATGATAAAATGCTTCTAGTCACTATAGTTTCCACATCAGGATTCAATTTATGTTTTCAATTTTGGGACAAACTCGGAGTACCTGGCTGCCAAAGTCAGAGCTCATGAGGGGGCTGACTCGGTGCCTACTCTTCCTGCAATGGAGAAAATCTCATTGATGTTAGTGGGGTGTATCAGGTCCCCACACAGGCTTCCAATAAAACATTTCATGGCTAAATAAAAAAATCTACTAAACCCTCTGACAGTATGTACTATAAACATGGGGGAAAGGAAGAGCCCTTTCTGCCTTATTACGCAGGGAAACATAGATGTTATTCTTGTTGCAGGATCCATGCAAAACCTAAAACTTTAAGCTAGCTAAACTACTTGAAAATTGCAACAGTATAGAAAAAAGTAGTCCTTGATACAATAATGTCTTTAATACTAGTAGATACAATAATAAACACGTTCTCCAAATACTATGTAAGGTCCCTGCCAAGAGTGGTCAAACTAGATTTTTTAAGAAACAGTGAAAGAAATGGTTTACCCTGTTCTTCACATGAGAACTACAACATCAGATATTCATGAATGAATATTTGATAAAGAAATAAATCTGATCATTAAGTAAATGATTCCATCCCCAGGTAGCTTGGGATGGCGGTATCCCCACTGGGTCCCACGTGGGTTGGGTTCTTTATCAAACTGAACCAGAAAGAAAGACAACAGACTGCTTCAAGTTAAACAGTGACATTATTAAAATACGCTACATTTGCAACTCATGCTGGAAGACCCACTGGGGAAGAAAACGTTGGTCAGGGTGCTATTTTAGCATCCCTTCTGTTTGACTCTGAGGAGGACATGGGAGGATGCTCACTACCACGTGGAGCTACGCCAACCGGAGAAGATACAGGTTTCAGTGACGCAGCATTGCTGACAAATCCACAGCCACCCAGACAAACAGACACTGAAATTAAAGATGGGAATACGCGTGTTGCTGGTGCAATTGGCACCCATTAAACCTAATAACTAACCATCCTCATGAGTTCCCAGCTCTGAATTATCAAATCTGCAAAGAAAACAACATCCGTCCACTTTTACACTCCAGTGGAAGAGGTGGTCCCTCGCGGCGGGGCTGCGCAGTCTCGCCATCTGGAGAATAAATCGAGTGTGAAGTACAGTATAGTTTGGGACCAAGCTCCGTGGCGGCAGCCCAGCAGTTAGTTCATTAGTCCCAAACTTGCGGGGATTAGTGCGGTATCAGCTCTACTGTCGGATGGGATCAGGCAGGCAGAACGCAATACTCGGGGATGGGGGTGGTGGTGAAGAAGGAGCCCCTCGGGTTTATTTATAAAACTACACAGTGTAAGCGCACATAAAGAAGTGCCTTTGGTTATAGTATTGTCATCGCCTCCTACCAGTGAATCAGCACCTTTCCTTCTTTCCTTTTTTCCCCCTTTTTTTCTTTAAGTTATATGTCAAGACATAGAAATTTCCGCTTCGAAACAGAAGGAATGCCACAGAGCTGGAAGCTCAGCCACCCACTCACCCTGGACACAGTGTTAATACAGCAGTAACGAAGCAAAGATGGTCAGATTAACAGGATTTTGGGGACTGCAACAGCAGACGGAAAAATGACATTTTCTTCTTTCTGTTCAAACTGGTACGAAACCCCACAAACCAGTTTTCCAGCACTGTGATTTCTGGACCTCTCTGATTTTGGGGAAAAAAAATCTGTTTTGCTTTATCTTTCTTGCCTAGTTTTACTCCCTTTTTTTTTCCTCAAGACCTTCAGGTCTTAATGTAAAGAAAGTGGGTATATTTAAAGATACATTTATGTATAGATCTCATCCTGTTAACATCTTTTGGTAATAATTCTTCATATGGAAATGTAAATATATGATGCACTAAAATGGCAGGCCAGTATCTATCATCCTCATTGCCATAATAAGTTTGCATGTTTCAAATGGCAGAGGAAAAATTAATTACTATAATCACAATTCAAGTTATTTTTTGTGACAGGTCTGACATGGTAAAAACATACAATTATGTGTTAATGTTACTTCACTGGAGTGGTTTGTTTACAGGACTTGACATTGCTGAATCTTTTGTCACTTATATTAATGCATACCCGACAAAGGCATCTCCCAAATAAGATTTTGCAGAAGCGCACAAATATTATAAACCCACAGCATTTTTTGGGCAAAATTCAGTCTCTGCAGAGGCAAAACCTGACATTTTTTACATGCTTAATTCTCCACCAGTGAAGTGATACCATAGAGAGTGAGACACTTCTTTAAGTTTCAAATTAACAGATGAGATTGCAAAGACAAATTAAATTTCTTTTCAAGGAAACAAAGAGAACTGTAACCGTGGAGCATTTTCTGAGAACAGGAGGTTCTTGGTTCAAGAGACCTGCTTTCTACCTTACATGCACCAGGTACCTGCGAGAACAAATCTTTGAAATGGCAAATACTTATTTCTAGTTAGTCTTGTTAGACTGAAACGCTGCTGTAAAATGTGCATACATCGCAAAACCTTCAGGAAGCTGTTATTAAATCACTTAGAGTTACCTTCCAGCAGATAATCAGTTGAGCAGTTTTTAAAGACTTAGGAAGTTTTAAAACACATTTTCTTTTGGTTCCACAGGGAACACGCCAAACCCATCAATCATGTAATCCTAAAGGAAAGAAGAGGCAGGAGTGGGGAGGAGAATGGAGAATAGAATTTCCATCTTGTATGTCTGTGTTTATCCTCTGCAGTTCAGGCATACGCATGTTTTAGAGCACTGTAAGAATCTAATTTTTCCGCTACTCTTTCCTGAAATCTTCAAATTCTTTCTTTAGTAAGTATTTGTCTATTCAAGACTTTTCTTGTTTTACACCAACCTTTTCACTTTTCTGAAAGAGATTCTTCATGACATAATGAGTCATCTAACTCTGTTCATCTCTAGCATCTGCTGCTTTTCTCTCTGCTCTGCTAATTGTCTTTACATGCGGTACATGGTCTAGCAATGCTAAAACGAAGCAAACTTCAGTGGTCAGCATTATGAACTAAGCTGCAATTCAATTATGCTCTGTTGAGGAATCTTAATGTCTTTCCCCATTTTCCTTTAAGTTTCATTTAAGGTCTAGGAACGCATCAGTGTGCCTATCAACAATATTTATCCTGTATTATTAAAGGACAAGATCTCTTAAAGCTGTTTATGAATAGCTGTGAGCTGCTTGCTGCCATGTAAGCTTAGCAGCCTCTCCTTCCCTCTGCCAGCATGGATAATGTGGATCCTGAAGATATTAGGTGAGGTCTACCCAACATCAGCAGAGTTGGGTGATTTCTGTATATGATGATTGGGTGATGGCCTGTCTTGAGATGCTGTGAACGTGGAGAACCAGAGAACAAGAACCCAAGGTCCACCTAGCCAGCAGTCCAGGACCCAGGGCTCATGAATCCCAATAAAGCTTTAGGGGTGCTCAGCTATGTAAGCACTACATTTCTGCTGAGCTGGGGTATCTGAAGACATGTATATTAGTGCTAGTGCAAAAGCAAGACATTTTCACAAGTTGTGTTTAAGATATTTTTCTGACTTGCACGTATCTCATGGAAGTTTAAACAGAGGCCAATTGGCTGATAGAATGAATTGGCACGTAGAAATATTCATGCAATGTAAGGACTTAGCATAAAAATTTCAGTAGTAAAAATAATGCAGCATGTTGTGTGTGTATATACATAAACACAGAGACAGGCTTATACCTTAAGCCTATGTGTACAGAAATATTTCAAAACGTTTTTTAATGACAGTACTTTATACAACAGCTTCAATAAAAGAAAATTTTGTTCATGTACGTACGCAGCTATTCTTCTGTCTGCCAACTTCTATAAACACTTACAAAAGAGATGTAAACAACCTTTCAATTAAGACAAATCAAGCTAACACTAATTTAAGCTGGCTGCAAGATGTAGTCTCTTTACTTCTTTCCCTGGCTTTCTGAGGATGCTTTTGGTTTTGTGACAGATTAGCATCACAAATGAAAATTCTTTAGAAGCATTAGTGTTAATTAGTCTTCCTGGACAATCCAAATGAGCTGCTGCATGATGAAATGAGACCACAAAATACTCAATCTGATGTATCAATAAGAAAAAAAAGGCTACACATTTCTTTCATCTGGCACATGAACTTAACTGTATGTAATGCTTATTTTTTATTTTAAAATATTCTAGTTTAAGGTATATTTAATTGGCACCATGTAATAAATTATTATTGAAAATGTATACATTTGGGAATCCATTTTTTATTTTTATAAAGGTATCTTTTTGTTAATCCTGATAATGAAATACATTGTGGTCTGCCAAAAGTATATCTGCTTTAGCAAACTATCAGTAGCTCTGCTCAGCAGCTGATTTCAGGTGTGGTGATTGTAAGTGAAATATGGATAAAATGTTTTGAAGATCAGCAAATGGGCACTATCAGAAGCATCACCTAATTACTGCCTCAATTATTTAATAAATTATTTGGGGGAAAAAAAAGTGCCAAATGAGGTAAACATTAAACAGTATGGGAAGTTAAAAGCAAGCTAAAGTCAAATTAAAAGTTTATCAGCAAGAAAACAACTGGCCAGAGGCTTGTACTGAAGGAGCCAGCGTCTGCCCCAAGCTGCTCGGAAGCCCCTAGGAATGAAGATGGCATTAAGAAAAATCAGGTCAGCTGTGCCATGGCTTCCTTCATCCTTTTTTCTGGAAGAAACTTTTCCCAATCTACCTGCAGTCTCAATAAAACTAGGTGTTTCAAAGAGAAAACTTGGAACAACTGTGCATGTTTTTTGGTATTGTGCAAATACTGATTAACAGCTCTTATCTCAGTTTTCAGAAAGTGCTTTTTCTGCATTGGTAAATTAGCAAATTAATATTCTGTAATGCAATCAAAATCCCACAGAACTCCCTAAGTCCAAGTGTTTACAGGTCATGTCCACAGTAAAATTGTACTTGTGCAAAAAAGCAGAAAAGTTCTCATCTCTTCATTTTCAACCTACATTTTAAAGTTAAGTGCTGTCACCTTGTAGATGCGTGTGTTTCCATGTAACAGGTTTAGCATGGGATTCGTGAAACTAATGGGCCACTCAGGTGTCTTATGCTGAGCAAGACACCCCCACAAAGTCCTCCCACCAGGCGGGTCCTTGCACTGTCCAGAAGAGGACTTCTTAAACCTTCTCATTTCACAGGCAGGTTTTTAAAGCAGAAATTATCTCATGTAGCCCTGTGTGCCCTTGTGAGATCATGTCATTCATATAAATTTTTTTATTATTTATATTTTACATATTTATAGGTTTATAGACTCTGACAAACTCTATACAATCAGGTAACTTAGCTCCCAACTTCACCTGAAGGTCTTGGGCCCCGACTGCCCACAAGGTACAACTGCTCATTTACACTGGGGGAGCGAATCATCTATTCCCCCCAACTAAAGCACAGGTATGGTTTTAGAGATGGAGCTCTCCAGGTGCCATGCCCAAAGAGCAGTATGGGCAGGACTGCATCAAGTCCAGCTGCCTCCACACTGCTCAGCCCTGTGACGCTGCTCCAGCAAGGCTTGCGTACCTTCAAACACACATCTCCTCTCGCCATGCCCCAGGGCATGCAACACATATCCTCAGCTAAAGGTTACGCGTCGCCCCCCCCCCCCCCCCCAACCGTTCATATGGCACACCGCTCATATTATTTCAGCTGCTGGAATTGAAGAAAAACCACACAGAAAAACAATTATGCTGTAGGTCCATCAAAGCCCCACTCTGTGTCATGGGAAGAGCCAGATCCATGTGCTGCACACACGGCTGTCACTGCTGTCAGTCTGCCCCTGTGCAATGTGGATACGAGCCCCTCTGCCCCACGAGGTGAGGGCACCAAGATCTCTCTTTGGGTCAGATGCATTTAGCACTGTAGAAGTAGCCCGTAATTGCAGTAATTACGTCCATGGAAGAATAATGTCAGGAGATGTTTGATACAGAAACTTTGGTCTAACAAGCTCTGCACTAAACTGACACAGCTCTTGCCTTCCTGCAAAGCAAACTTGTTTTACATGTGTATTTCTCAGCCAACGCTTACCTTAACAAAGACCCACCTCACTACACTGGATTTTTGCCAGAAATCCTTCTTCTCTTTCTACCAGAAGGGCTTCCTTCTGATAACAGATCCCACTTGGATGAGTGCCCAGGGTGAGTCAAGGAACCCAAACATCCCACTCCACCCCAAATGCCGGTTTTAGCACCTCCTGTAGGCAACATTTTCTCAGCTGCTCCTAATAACATGATGAAGCCCATTACAGGGACTTGGCAGAGTCCCTGAAGGATGGGCAGCAGTACAAAAGCAACTGCACCCCCTTCCTTCCACCCCCACACCCCCGAAGTGGGAGAGGGGAGACAGCACCAGAATGCCATGTCCCACATGTCCCCACGTAGGCAGTGACTAGCTGAGGCAGAGACTGAGCCCTCATATAAAATAGGATTAACTCCATGAATCAGGTCTTCATGGTGAGGAGTAAGGACTTCTCTGAAATCACTTCACTTGTTTTCAATGGTCTAAACCAAACCTGAAAATGTGAATTTTTCCCGGCCCAGAGCTATGATTAGTGTTAAAGGAATGGAGGTTTTTCTCCAGTTTGAAAGTGGGACCTGAGGAGGTGGTTATTTTCTAGGTCAAATCTCCCCCGTGTCAATCCTATGGCAGTAGTATGGTATTTGTACATCACTGATGCATGTATTGTACTGGTACAATATAATACACTTCTTTATAGACATGTAGAGAAGAAATCTTGATTGTTTTGTTGGTGTTCTTCAAAACCTTTTTAAGTTCCTCATTTAGCTATTCCTGACTGCAGTGGAACAAATTACTGAAAATTGTTACATTTCTTTCCCCAAGCTTTTCTTCAACTGTATTTTTTTTCTGATGTAATTATTTTTACATGCTAGGCTGACTGAGAAGGTGCTCCTTAACAGGCCTTCTAGAATATCTGTGAAGTTTGAAGTAACGCTGGTGCATATTCCCCAATAAAAGGCCAGGATAAATGCATGTATAATTACTTCTGCAAGATTAAGCATTTCCTACCCTTTTCTGCTTATTTCCACTACATGCCCCACCTTTTCCCCATGCAAGCGTTTCCAATGCAACTGTTTCTTGAGCCAAGATGCAAACTGGATCACTGAAGCAATCACATTAGAAAAGCTCAGATTTTTTTTATTTCTGGGTGGGAGAGCAGTGTTTGTTTTTTTTTTTTTTTTACCCCAGACCATTTCAGCAGTCTGGTTTACAGAGACATACAAACAATTGCATCACTGCAAGGGGTTTGCAGAGGATGACAATAAGCAGCTAGGAAGGGCAACATAGAAAGAGGAACTTCTTGAGATGTTTTTGTTTTTTCCACCAAAGCCAACCAGCTAAGCACCCATCATTTCACTTGTTTTGTGTTAATAAGGAGACTAGCAGGTAGGATGCAAGCAAATGCCTGCATCCCATAACAACTGTCACTACGAGCCCCCATTCTTACATCCATATGTATTTACCCATAATGTCACCTCAATGATGGCATAACTGACCAGGGCATCTGGAAGTAGGGAACTTTGTTAAGTCATCGATTACTTGACTAACACAACTTTTGCCTTCACTTCAGTTGTTCCCTTCGGAACATTTTTCAGGTCTGAACATGCAGGCTCTTTCACCTGTGTTTTTGTTACCTGCTCTTATATCTGTCAAAGTCCAAATCCGATGTGGATTTCACCCACTTCAAGCAGTCTGTCAGGCTTGGAGCTCAAATTCTTTACATCTGGCTTATCAAGTATTTTCTCTCACTTTTTGGACAATGACTCTACCAAATGCAATGTCAACAAAAGACTAATAAGATGGGTTCATCTTTGGACCATTTCTTAAGAGATATAATAAATCTGGTGCCAGTCTGGATCCTGCTTTCATACTGCTTTAACCACTTTGAATTTCGTTGACACCAATAATGTTAAGTTGATGCAAAGCCATGGTATGCATCTGTTCGCCAAAATGCTGCTAGCAGTATAATTTATTTTCCTGTGTGAATGAACTTCATGGACAATCAGGATTTTACAGTGGTCTAATTGCGTGCATGCATACAGTACTACTGCTTTGTTTTTATTATATTAATTTTAAAACAACAGTGATAAAACGTAATTCAGCATTCACAAGTTTGACACCCATTAAACTGCCATTTTTGCTTGCATTTTTTCCCCCCTCCCATTTTTGCCCAACTTGCTTTACTGTTGTGTAACTGTCTGGATTAAGTATGTATTTAGCAATTTTTTTGTCCCTTTGACTTGCTATGCATCTCCTTCTCAATCTGAATGAAGGACTGCCACAAGAAATACATGAAAACTTGTGCTACTTACCTAACAAATGCTTTTTAAGGGAAACTGTTCTGCCTTACTTGCTAAGCCTGTTTACAGTTTTTGATTGCCCCACTAATAATGTGTTTTGCATTGAGAACAGAAGGTAGTTTTTCCCCCAAAGTGCTCAGAGACAGCTTCTCCAGCCAGAGTCCCCTCCATCACCTGCATCAGGTGCAGATTAACCCTGTTGGGACTCAGGTGATGCTCCCTTCCCTGTCCTTGGCAGTGGCTGCTCCCTCTGCTGCCAGCCTGCCACTGAGCATCACGTCTGTCTGGCAGCTGCCCCTGCAACCTCCGGAAGCTCCCTGGCTCCATTTTCTCATTCCAGCTGGGCACCGAGGCACCGTCCCTGCCAGCACGTTTGCACTGCTGTGTGGTTATGTTGCTGGATACAGCAGGTTGTTCAGGTCCTTTCCTGGTTAAGGTGTCTTTACTTTTGCTTGGGATGGGGCTGTGGCCAGTGTGATCCAAAGTGGTCCTCACACCACTTTGTCAAGGGCTTGCTCTACATCTAGAGAACTTCACTTATTTTCTGAGGGCAAACTGCACAGTGACACCAGTGCTATTCAACTTTATCTGTTGGCAAGTTGCCTACCCATTTCTCTCCCCACACTTTCATTTGCATGCAATCATCAATAAACTTCCTAGAAAATCTCCTCTTTAGAGGCAGTAGATTTCTGCAACACAGGTGTGGGAACAAGTCTGTTGTCCCTTTTGAGCCCACTGGGCTACTCCAATGTCTAAGGGTGCCATACCAGGTACAACAGTACCAGACAAGTGTTGCAAAGCGTGTATCTTACCGAAGTTTCTTTCTGTTCTGGCTCCTCATTCAATCTATAACCTTCCCCAGTAGGCTTCAGGCAAAGTTGCAGAATCACAGGATGGCTGAGGTTGGAAGGGACCTTTGGAGGTTATCTTGTCCAACCCCCTTGCTCAAGCAGGGCCACCCACAGCTGGTTGCTAGGACTGTGTCCAGTCAGCTTGTGAAGATCTCTGAGGATGGAGACTCCACAGCCTCCTTGGGGCAACTTGTGCCAGTGCTCGGTCACAGTGACAAAGTGTTTCCTGATGTTCAGAGGGAACCTCCCGTGTTTCAGTTTGGGCCCATTGCCACTGGTCCTGTCACTGGGCACCACTGAGCAGAGCCTGGCTCTGTCCTCTTTGCACCCTCCCTGCAGGTATTTATGTACATTGATGAGATTCCCCTTGAGCCTTCTCTTCTCCAGGCTAAACAGTCCCAACTCCCTCAGCCTCTCCTCACAGGAGAGGTGCTCTAGTCCCTTCATCATCCTTGCAGCCCCTTGCTGGGTCTCTCCGGTATGTCCATGGCTCTCATGGACTGGGATCTCTGGCATTCTCTTCCAAATGATTCACAAGGTTTAGAAGTTCTCCCTTCTATTTGTCAGAAGACTTTGAGTATATTAAAACTATCTACCTTTTTATTTTTGAAAAAAAATTAAGGTCTATTTAAAAAAAACACAACTGGTATTCAGCACTCTAGTTTATTTGTTAATACCATTTTTTAAAAAATTCCTATGTCCCTTCATACTCTCAGCATCACCTCTTTCAATATAATTCTCGTTTCCAACTGAGTGATTTAATCTTTGCTTTAAGATAATATTTCATCTGTTGCTTATTTGGCTTTATTTCTTCTTGACCAGGTTTCACAGCTTCAGATTCTGTGTTGGCAGTTTCTTGGCCAATTTTCCTTTCCTGTTGACCAGATACAATCTCTGCCAGTATGGACACTAAGTCCTCTATTGCTGGCCAAGCAAGAATCAATCATGCTGAATCTTAGTAATATAAATTTACACTTAAGACAAATGTAATCCTCCTGGGAATTATCATCTACCCTAACATAACTTTATCACTATTTATGAATGCTTATGATTAATTACTGTAGCCCACTTACATGCACGTTTGTAAGTAGACAGCTATCAGGATAATTAAAATAGCAAGAAAAGAGTAGCAAAATGGCTTCAGTCTAATAGCTATATAAATATATATATATTTAAGAACACTGCTTGTGCCTGTGTTTGGACAGGTTGCTGTTTGACTCCATATGCATGTGGACCTACTTTCTGGCTATTCTAGTTTCATATCTATATTGCACAATCACTGTAGAGCCGCAGGCAAGTTGAACCCCATTGTCCTCTAGACCATTCAGGCTTAGCACAAATGCACGATCTAGTGACAAGAGCTTTCACTCAGCCAATTCTGCGTGCCCAGAAGTTCATCTCAGCTTTTTCATCTTGAACAATGGGGAAGCAAGGGGGATAGCCTAATATTTTATCCTCTGTTTTGCCTATGTAGTCTTTGTCCACCAGCAGTTTGTGGCGCTAAAGGCGAACCTCTTGCATGTAATCGCTTTCAAAAAGCCTTCCTCCTGTAGACAAGGCAACGATGAGTTACAGTCACTGTTTGCTGTTATCCTAATCTGTTTTTCAAATAAAGGTGCCTTTTCTATCATCTATATAACTCATTCTGCTCTTTCTGTGTCTCTTCATGCCATGGCACACTCTCTGGGTTTAATACAGGACAACATTCTGAAAATTTGTTCTTCTGCTGTCCTGTCTCCCAAGGATCACCACCTCCTTTCGAGCTTTGCTTGTACTTTTTTCACTGCTCATAGTCAAACAAGTTATTGAATTGTTTTTGTTTGTTTTTTGCTGTTTCCCTCCCTCGCCTTCAGTCGATGTTTGTAAAGCATTTAACACTACACCAGGCGGGTTAATTTACTGCACTGGTAAAACAGGCTATTTGGAGTGTCTTGCAACACTGACATGTTTTCAGCTTGAAAATCAGATGTCTCCATCCCAAAGGAAAGAATTCTTGCCAAAGCTTTGTTTATATCGATGCCAGGTGCAATCTGGCCCAACAGTGGTAATGACATATGAACACTAAACAGTTTGTAAAAAGCATGCTTCAAAATGAAATCTGAATCCTATACATAAAGACCCAGGTAAGAGTCTTACTAGGAATTTGCCTGGTGTAGGAAAGTATTTCTTTGTAGAAACATTAATTTGGCTTCTGGGCTCCCTTTAGTGTTATTAGTGGCTTCTGATTTCAATTTTTTCATTACAGATTGTTTTTCTTTTGCTTCTGGTAGAGTTTTCAAAGCCACAGGTTTATTGTGTAGAAATATTTTAACAAAAATTACTGTAATTACTGTATTTAATACTTTATTTTGTACATGGCTCTTGCATGTACGATTAACAAAAGAAATCTTTCCTCTTCTTGCCTCGCAGAGAGCGACCCGTATTTGGTGAAATTAGAAGTACTGTGATTCAATGCATACTGCAGCACCTCTTGAAAGGGAACTGCCAGAATTGAATTGCATCTTCTTCTTCTTAAACAAGTTCAAAATGGGCTTTCATCCCTAAAGGAGATTTTTTTTTGGTTACTGCTGGCTACACAGAGGGGAAAAAAATGTTAAACCTGTGTGAGAGTCCTGACTCTTAGATTAAGTAACTCCCTGACCATAACATGAAAGCATCAGAAACTCTGGCAGGCTGTAACTTGCATATGTTTGTCTGAGCTCTGTGATGGTCAAATCCTCAGCATCACTTTGCAAAGTTATGGCCAGATAAAACTGTCTAAAAAAACAGTGGTTTGATACACTGTGGGGTTTTTAAAATGTGCCCAGATTTTTGTTTGCAAATCTGTATTTAACTGACACTCCCACTAAATCAGTGGCCATTTACATGAAGATCTGGCCCTTAAAAATCAATGACATTTATGCAGTGATCAGATTCTCATCTCTTTTGAGGGGCAATGTTAAAACCAAACATCCACTGCTGATATTGAGCATGTGTACTGCATATAGCGCAAATCATTTCCCCACAGAGTAAACCAAACAAAAGCCATGAGAACAACAGCAATAAGAGACTATGTGACAAAAAGCTATTCATGTGCACAACCCATTACCTCACTGCATACCTAAATACGAGCCAGTGGCTTTGGGTTTTGTCTTAAGGAGAACTCTGAGGGAAATTCTCAGGATGCCTTTCCCATGTGTTTGAAGTAAAATCATGAGATGAGTATGCCTTTAAAATGAGAGATAAACCACTTAATACTTCAACTCAAACTTCAGAAATCATGATTCTTGAATCAGTGCCTCAGCAGAAAAGGAAAGACTCAGATTTGCAGATGGCAAGTTGCTTGCTGCAATCTGAAAGGGTCTATACTATAATGGCAAAAAATATGACTATATACACTTTCTTCCTCTGTCCATCTGCCACTGTTATAGTCTACTGTGGGGGTGATTTTATTTAAATTTGGACTGTTTGCAGGCTGATTTCTCATTTCTGCAATCATTAGGTTTGTCACAAAAAGAGTAAATAATTTTTTTTAAAAAAACCCCAACTGCTGCCTTGGTGCTGTGTGACTTACATAGTGAAATCATTGCAATAGGCTCTCTCTGAAAAAAATCTACATACATCTGCTGCTAGTCTGCGTGGTATCTCATCCAGTGACTGTGTATGTACATCTATACATGGAGGGTTTGGGAATCTTCATAATGACTGCAATTATTTTCTGAAACGGAAGATACAGAATAGTGGTAATCATCAGCCAGACCAAGAATAAAAGAAGAGAAATACATAAATAATAGAAAATGAGTAATGCAAATTGATATTTAATTTACTAATATTTAAAGGTCACAGGAAGAGTCATCTCGTTTTACTCACTTACTATGCACCTTCATCCAGGAATGGTATACACTAGCTTGCCACAGCCTCCCCCACACTCACTGTGTAACAAAAAATACTGGTGGACAGAGGTATGTATTTATCAAGATGCAGAGAAACTGAAAGCTGTCAGGAACCATGGCTGCAAACATCAGATCATTCACCTTTTCCCTTGCTCAAGACTTGCCAAGAACAGGACATACAGATGGATTTTTTATTTTTTTTCCCAGAGGGACTGGATTTGCTTAGAAGAAGCTTTTGTGCCTTCTGCCATCAGACCCTCATCCCTGCTGGGACCACTTGCCTCCTGGAGCAGTGGTCCTCATGGACAAATCCCCCTGGCCGAGGCTGGTCCTCTGTGCTATCCTCATGCCTTTGGGCTCCCAGCCACACTGATGCACCTCAGAGCAGATCCCATCACCCTGCAGAGTCACCCCCCAGGTACAGCGGGGTCCCCAAAGGCAAGCTGGTGGCTGCAGGGAACAGGAGCAGCTGGCTAAAGCTGCCAGCTCTGCCAGGCTGACAGCAAAGAAATCGCAGCAAATAATGGAAATTGTCTCCTTAGCATGTTAAGTTTTTAAAATGGCCTGCAATGTTAGGGCCTGTGTGGTTTTAGGGCTTGTAGGTCATTAGCTCAGGCACTCTGAAGAATTAGCAGACTTTTAAAAGGCACACTTTGAACAGCTTATTCTGGGAAAATGAGAAAATATCAAACTAAAATTATTGAAGAGCGTTGATTCCCCTCTCTTTTGCACTGCAGAAGGAGTGTTAATGTGCAAGCTGGAAACTCAAGCCCATTGGGACAGTAAAGATTTTGGATCTGCATTTTGTGCAAGCTGGAAGAAAACGAGGCAGCTGCCAGTATGGTTTCATCCTTGGGATTTTTTCCTTTAACATCTGAAAGGAACTTTGATTTTGTTATAGTTTTCAATATTCTCCCTCCATCAAAATCCTATTGATATAATATGACATGCATGTTGTTCTAAAATCACAGAAGACAGTGTTAAAGAGCACTGAAGAGCCTTATTTGCTGTGTATCTGAAAATGTATAAAACTAACCTATTTCTTTAATTTAAAAAAACCAAATAGACATTTTATTGCACCGTTCTGAAATGAGGATCTTTGTCTAAAGCTGAGGTGAAAGCTAAGTGGGTTTTAAGCTATGAAAGATTTAAACTAACTAGCACCTTTGTCACTTATTCCATGTCAAGTGGGTACAGACTGCAACAATTCTGATAAGGAGGTTTTTCACATTCACTTCTGCCAGTAGTGGGAGGGGGGTGAAGAACAAGGGTCATATTTATAATCTGGAATGCTGCAAAATGTATCTCTTCAAGTTTTCAGCTGAACTGAGATATTTATCTTAACAAGATCTAATTAGACCTAATTTCCATAGTATATCAATTATTTTCCTCATTAGAGTAGCTAATGCCATGTTCAGATATCATGGCAATCAAGCTTGCGATTTCTGGAAAAACTGGTTAGAAGGCTCAGTATTAAGTGTGTTTCCAACTGTGAAATTTATCCTTCCGAGCAATGCCTCCCAGTTTACTCACTTTGTTCCAGGATTCTCCACAGCATATGGCCACTGGAACCCATTAAATAACACGAAGTAAGACAAAGTCAGCGATGAGTCAAAAATAGCTACGCTAGTGAATCGCCTTTCAAAATTCTGTCTCTAACAAGAAAAATAATGAAGAATACGACATGCAATTAGAAGAAATTAAGGTCAATTTTCAAGCCGGGTTGCCTACGTCGTGGTTTCGAAATTCACGTTAGGCACCTCAAATAAAAGCAGTCTGATTGAACACCTGCAGCTCTTGGCAACGCACCCGCGCATGTAAGGCAGCCAGGCAATTCTTGTACACAAAGTCTCTACCTCTCGGTTTTGTATTTCCCATTACCTAAAATTCCTAAAACTCCAGGTCCTAATCACTAGGTTTGACATGTTCCTTTCTCCTCCTAAGGAAGACACCCCGTGTTTCCAGTGAGTGGCCATATGTGTGCCATATACTTGTTGGACAAGTCCCATTTGCTCAGCATGACAGTGAAGGCATTTTTGTAGCACAGGAGCTTGTCACAATGTATTTGGCCAAATACATTGTCACAGTGTATTTGAACCCCTCACATCCAGCCTGAGTCATCTGCAAGTTGGGTGTCTGGTCTCTGTTTTTTTCCTGGAGATTTTTTACAGCTGAGAGTGAGAGCTCGGTATATCTGGAAGGAGATTTATCTTCTCCTAGACTAGTTGCCTAAGGCATAAAGATGATTTTGCCTTCTTGGAGGCACCCAGATTCCTTGGCTGAATATCCAGGGATCCTCGGCAGCTAGTTGAGAGGAAGCACCTTCCTCCTAGAGAGCTGCAACAGGCAAGGTGAGACTCAGCTCATTGTTTTCGGGGCTAGTGGCTCCTCTCCCAGATGAGACACACGACATTTTATCTAACTAACTATAGACCTCTACTGCTATAAGAATATCACATGAACAGTGGATCTTCAGGATAAGCTCCATGTACGGTTATACTGACACATTCCATGGCTGAGAGCAGGGAGATGCTTTCATTCACAGTTACACCTTAACTAAACACTAGCCAACTACATGTATTTCCTCACATTTAAAATACACTTGGTGTTCTGAATGGGTGCGTGTCAAATGAGGCACAGGAAACATGCAAGTTTCTGAATAAATGGAATTCTTTATATGATGCATTTTGAAGCTTTGTAGTTGTTATTATTTGCTTACTTTTGTATCCAACTCCCTTCATTTGCAAGTAAAAAGATGCTTCATCTAGCTGTCCAAATAGTACATTCCAACAAGATATCCCAGGAAATAAACAACCGTTTCTTCTGACCTGAGTTATAAACAACAAAAAGCTTAGAGTCCGCAGACTGTACATACTGTGTCTGTCCCCTTATATCTAAGCATGTCTATGGATTTAATGGGCATATTCAGGTATAACGCAGATAGGAATCCAGCCACAGAACTCCTAATTGATTTAAAATTACATGGATGGTAACAGTGCCAGAAGACAATTTAGTTTGCTCTCTTTCATACTGAGCTGAAGTTGTTTGGTTTTCTTAAAAGAAATAAAACTGATAATTGTCACTACAGTAAGTAAATATGTCTGAATACACACAGAAAGCAGATCTATTGGGTAAGAAGGTTACAGAATCTCATTTTGTGGTCCATCTGCTCCCTCTTTGCTTCCCAAGCCAACAGACACTAATCTGGGATGAAGAAACTGACAGGACATGGGGGAGGAGTAGACGGTCATGATTCCGACTCATTTCAGCTTTTTGATATATGTGCTCATGCCATTGTGATATAATAGAAGGAAAATAATGCAGTGGAGTCAGGAGGACAATCCAAACAATTATGTATTACAGCAGCATTTTACTGTTCAAGACTTTCTCATAATTTCAGTGCAGTTTATATATTTTACCTCTGAGACCTGAGTGCTCAAAATCAATGTTAAAGGCAAAAATGATGCATTGCTGGAAAAGAATGTTAAGCAGATTATAGGCTGAAATAAACAGTAAAATAATCAGATCGAGCTCAGGAAAGTGTCCAGGGTACTCCTGGTAGATTTTTTTCCCTGATTTGCATCTATGCAATTTGAAGGTCTTGAAGAAAAAGTGAACATCACCCCAAAAATTTTTTCTAGCCACCCTAACATGAAAAAAAAAGCAAAAGCAGTGCAAGAGGATGAGAACTAAATACAAAAGAGCTAAGGAGAAAAGCAAAATTCAAAGCCATGGACCATCAGTGAGAAAGACAAAGCTGAAGTGGCAGTGTGGCTAACCAGGGATAGTAAATGAGAAAGGGATGTGCTGTGTGACTGTGCAGTAGTAAAAAAAACAGCCAATGGAGCTGTATCATGTCATATACATCTCAGTGCAGCTCAACAACAGCAGTACTGCCAGTCTTTATTTCTAATTCTGGGCACTTTGTCATCAAAAAGACCATAATAAATAGAATTAAGTCGGTACAGAAGCAAGAAGGATTAAAGTGAAAAAGAGATTAAAAGAGATAAATATGTATTGTCTGGTTTAACTATAATCAAGACGCAAGGCACATACAAATAATTTAAGCATGTTAACACTCCAGTGAAAGTGGTAAGTTCTTGAACAAAGTAAAAGAGAAGTATCACTAGAATTTTGGATAAGTACTATGAAGAAGTTACAAAAAATAAAGCTGTTGTCAATGGGGAAGTGTGTCTCATGGTTATAAAACCTAGTCCAAGATTTTAAAATCATTTTGACCACACGATGCAAAGCACTGACACGGCATGAGGTCCCTCTGCCAGGTGAAGGCTGTTCATACTTTCTGGAAGGGTAATTTTAGCCCAGATTAGCTGGACTTCCCTCAGCTAACCACAGACTTTTCATGGATCCCTTCTTATCCTCTTTCTGTTCCCTGTCCTCCAAAGCTACCTGGTTGTCTCTTGGATGTGGTTACCCTCTCTTATGTGCAGAGTCATGATAACTCATGAGGAAACTGGCTTAAATTTAACCTTTTTTTGCCCATTGCAAAACACCTGAACCAACTCAATTGCTCCCAGGACACCATAGCCTCAGTCAGCCACACTGCTGCCCATCACCAGTACTGAGGCTGAGCTGGTGGCCGAAGCCAAACACGATGGAAACTGCGTGCTGACAGTGGTATTCCCAGGGAACGGCAGCATTTGGTCAGGGCACTGAATGTGGTTGCGTTGTGAAGGCTGCAGCCACACAGAGGCAACCAGGGGGAGCTCAGGACATTGCCATGCACATACCACGTGGATATTTTAGGACATTGGCGCAGTAGACAGTCAAGGGAAAATGCTAAGCTAAGCTTACGAAATGGTCAAGGGCAATGGCAGACATTCAAGGTCAGCACTACGGGGAGCTTGCCTGCATCCAAACAAGGACACAGACATAACTGCAAATGCAACAGGAGGTTCCTTGGAGAAGCAGTCATCCTTTGACGGAGGGCAACTCAGTTGTCTCCAAAAGAGGTTAATGACCACACCATAAATGGAGAAGAGATAACTGGAGGGAACCTCTCTCTCTGAAGCATTGACTTCCCAAGATCTCCATAATTTAGCTTGACTTCTATGTCCCTCAGTGTGAAAGCAATGTTTGGAGGCCCTTTGTTGCCCCTTGTTTCATGTTTTTTTCCTGGGCATCCTGAGATGTACTAGGCAAAAAGGTTGCAGGTCTGTTCTCTCACCCACACATACGCACACCTACATAGCTGTCTCAGCCTTGCATACTCCCAAACAGTCCTGGCCTTGGCACAGGGTCTGAACTTCCCAGGGTCTAAGACTTTTCTCCTTATGGGCTTGCCCTCCCTAGGACTAATGGTCATGAATCACAGGGTGTTGATTTTATGAAAGCCAAGAATTTCATACAGCAAAGCCCACACATAATTACAGATCATCCTCTGAACTTTATCTAATGCATCAGGATTTATAAAAATCAAACCTGAACTTGAGATAACAAAAGGGATTCCCAGCACAGCAAGCTTTTCCAGAGAAACCTGTGCAGATCTGTGCTCTTATGGTTTAATGCACTACAGGCACAGTATGCAATCACAGAATAACGGTACGCTTGGCATGAGTGAAGATGCGCATTCGTCAGCCTAGAATAGCATGGATCCAAGTCACATCCTCCGATCTGTATGGTGCCTTCAAATGGTCAGAGCGATCACCAAAAAGTCAATCTAAGCTCCTTCTCCTCACTCTCTTGTATTTTGGAAGCCGGTCTTGATCCATTTGTCTTCCGCTGAGGCTGTCAAAAATATTCTGTTCCCAGGAGTATAAAGAAAATAACTTTCTCCTTCTACCTACACTGGATCAGGGATTCTGGAACAAGAAGCAGTGTCTTTGTGTTTAATAGAGCTTGATTGGATTCTTTCATGAATATGCTCTGTTGCTTTTTGCACTGATGTTCATTTCCACACTATCGAGAGGGAAAAGAGCCTAACTACGCATTGTGTGAAACAGAGCTGCTTTTCGATTTGCTTGGAACGTGCCACTTGATAATTTTTCTTGTTTGAAGTGTCTTGGCATCCACGGCCAAAGCCAGACAACTCAAGGACACAGCTGGTCCTACAGGCTCTAGAGAAAGACTGGGAACAAAACCAGGGCTGCAGTGGTGAGAGAAGACTCAACAGAGTGAACGTGCAAAATCAGACTTGGCAGAGAAAGCCACCATGAGCATGGAGCACAGCCAGGCTTCAGTGGGTGCCTCAGCAGCAAACGTAAGGGCCTTTGTCCAGGACATGATTAGCAGAGGTCATCTAATGAATAATACAGGAACAACACTTTCTCCTCCTCAAAATCCCATGTCCAGCCTTTAGATCCCACCTCTTGATGCGGTTGGAAGGCCCAATACAAGCAAAGACTGTTCTGACAACCCACATGTTCATCACCTGCGGGAAGTGAGAGCCAAGAGCTTTGCTGGCTTTCACTTTGCAGCCCTGAATGTTTGGTAGCGTAGCAAAGAAAGCTGAGCAGTCACCAGCTTCCAGGTGGCTGCGGCAGTGCTTTTGTTCCTTCTTTGCAAGGAGGTTCAACAGCTATGAATGTGGTCATTCTCACTCTGCAGCTCCTGCTCTGCTGCTGAGCCCTCACTGTGCTGCTGCTGGACCTCCTGTCCTTGCCTCCTCCTGCAGGACAGACATCAGAGTGCTCTACAAGCCCAGCTTCACCTGCAGCCTCTCCCTGTGCATGGTCTGGACAGCACAGGAGATTGTACTTGAGGCTGGGGACTTCAAGCACAGCCCTGCTCCAACTTGTGGAGTCTTTGCTGTCCCCTGCCACGTGCTTCTGTGGCTTATGAGCTGCTGAAAAGCAAATGGCTTCTTGAAAATGTCACAGAGTTTCTCTGGCAGGTTATCTGATGTGGTGGCCAGCACCCCACACTGCAGGGGGTGGGCAAGCCAAACACAACAGGGCAGGGGAAGCTGCACCCTGGACGTGTCTCCCGCACCGGCGAAACCACTGTCCCACACGCCCTGCCCTGCTCAGTGCAGGTGCCTGATCCGGAGCAGCATGCACTGACTCAGCAGTGCATTAGGTCCGCAGCACCAGCCTGGGGTGGATCGGCTTGGGAGGGAGTTGGCTACAGGAGTGGTGAGACCTGACAGGCAGCACACAGATGGAAAGGAATTAAACTGCTGTTGTTTGCTGCTCTTTGATTCACTGCAAATTCCTTTCTGAGGAAAAAAAGGAAATCATGTCTTGTTCTAGACCAAAGATTTGGGTTTGGAAGACCACAAAATACTTCAGTGCTTGCAGGGACTTTAAAAGACTAGCCAAACCCAAAAGCTCTAGAAAAATTCAAATTCTACTTCTCTGCATGTCCATCTTGGGACCCACCTTTTGATACAGCCAAGGATTAGAACTATTAGGTGAGTTCTCTTAACCTGTGGCTCTTCTTTTACATTCACGCAGCCACTTACTACTGCGTATCTTAGTTCAAGTCCAGATGTCTGTTTTGAAAACAGTCTACGCATGACTTCTAAAATCCAGGCAAGTCAAAGCACTGAATGGATTGCTCATGGTAAATTACCAGATGCAGTAACTTCTCAAGAAGGAAGCAATGCCAGCCAAAACAACATAGGTGGGTAGATTGAAGGAGCTAAGTAATCCATCCCAACAGGCCAGAGCCAGAAGGAACTGCTGCCAGCCATACATGTAAGAGAAACTACTTGTTGTAAAATGCACCCTGAATGCCATTATAAACTGAAATAATATGAAAATATGGATGCTCAGATTAATGAATTAAAAGCAATGACAATTCTGATTGGTTCATAAAAAACACAATTATTCCCTCCCCGCCGCACCCCCCCCCCCCCCCCCCCCCCCCCGGCAGATAGATCAAAATACACAAGTTGTAAAGGAGAACCCAAATAACTGTATATGCTTTAGGTCCAATATATTTAGCACAAGCCTAATTTAAGAGTTTTAAATGGAGCTTTACACGAGTATTGGAGTAGAACCCAGCCCCCTTGGTTCCAGCCCCCCAGGGGCTAGTGCTTTCCGCTGCCCAGCACCGGACTCCCGTCCTTCCCACCAAAATAACATTTGCTTACTAATGGCTCTTTCTCCAAAAGGTGTAAATGGGCCCTTGTTTGAGCTCATCACAGATTCAGCTTTATTCTTTTATTTTCAGTAATTTGGAGATTTTTTTCCCCTGCAGATAGTTTCTATGTTCTACTTGCTGCTATTCGCTAGAGAAAGTCTCTTGGGCTTTTTGCCCTTTGTATTTCCTCTCTTCTTTCATGTGGAGAAGACTGCCAACGTGGGATTTGCAAACTGCTGCCAATATGGGATTTGTGCTGCTGCGGCTGCCAATCTTTAATTTAGCATATGTATAAAGCTAATTTTTGGACACGATGCTAGTGCCTGGCATCTCTGCAGGAGTCAGCCAGGTTGTAATGTTTGTATTGTACTGCACTATAAAAAACAATAAAAAGAAAATATAAAGGAAAAAGCCTTTTATCTCTAGCTTTATAGCTACAGATATGGTCTAAATACTTGTATTCTCCCTCTGCATCTAAAATTCGCTTCCTCCTTTCTGTGCTGTAGCCCTTTCTTTTAGATTTGCAGTTTGTGTTGCCTGCAGTAGGAGCCAATGATAGGCTCCTGCTCCCTACTGAGCATATCTTCGTATTAAAATGTATAAATGCAATTCTTTAGTGGAAGAAAGAAAGCTAGTTTTCCTTTAATTATATTGAAACTACAGAGTCACATGTGTGAAGTAATACTTTCTCCTTTTTAAAAATACTGTAATACAGACAGTTGGAGAAAAAAAAAATCTAATCATTCAGGAAACATCTTTCTTACAGAAAACATAAGCTTGGCTACCCTTCTTTGGCAAGGACATCTGCTGTTCGGGGGGAGGTTCCTGCAGCGAATCCTCTAAAATACGGCAGTGCTGTTCTGGTCCCTGCGTGGGAGCAGGAGCGAGCCGAACTCCGGCTCCAGGAGCCCCCAGTACAGAGGACCCCATGCAGCCCCTGGGAGCTCCCCGGCAGTGCCCTGGGAGCGGGCAAAGGGGAAAGTCGCCAGGGAAGCCAGGGCTGCAGGGTGGGCAGAGGGGAGCAGCTTTGCGCTGCCCCATGATGGTGGCTATAGCAGGACAAAGGCTATAATAGGGTGGTACAGCTCCCAGTGGTTCCAGGTTAATTTATAGATGGATTTATAGGAAAAGCCTCCAGCAACAGTTCACAGATCTTCCTTATGTAGGGGATTTACCTAAACCTATTCCAGCCCTGGTAGCTGAAGGGTGGATGTTCATCAGAAGCAGCGCAGGCATGAAGAAAACTCCAGAGAATGGGCTGCAGTTTGGAAAAATGTTGTGGACCACAATGGTGGCAAACCAAGCTAGTGACTTGAAAGTAGGGTCTGCTGAATGCTTCCAGTCTGAGCATCTTTCCCCAAATGCAAATGCAGGGGGAAAAATCATTAGACAAATACAGAGAAATATGAGGGGTTTGTACATTTGCTTTTTACAAATATTTAGTATTCACATGGGCTGCAGAATCTGTTTTAATTTTTTTTCTTATCAACAGAGATTTTTGCAATTTCTTTTTCTACGATAGGTGTTAGAGGAAGGAAAATGATATTGCAGTGTCCTGGCATCACTTTTTCACTTTAATTACTGTGATTTAAATTACCCCATCTACAGAAGTCCACAATATAGCATTGACTACCCAGTAATAGAAGGTAGTTTTTCCGCACGGCTAGACTGGTATTTTCTAAGAAGGAGATCTGCTAGCTTGCCTACTTTCACAGCGGCAGTGCCATGTGCCGTAATGAGGCAGGATTATTGTTGCAACTGCTCTTGAAGGCCTCTCTCCCCAGGCAGCTGAAGAATGACTGAGTCATGCAGGTGATGCATTTGCTGTAATGAGATGGACAAAACCCTGAAAACCACATCCAGGCCTCTGCTCAGCGCAGAACAATCCCCCATTTACCCACACCTCTGACGGAGGGGGGGGGACATGGGGATGGGGAGGAGGGGGCAAGGACAAATCACTGGTGCTGGGAAAAAAACAAAGATAAAATATATACTAAAAAAATAAAAAAAAGGGGGTCTAAGGCTAATACGCCCTGCACAGTCATGCAGAAAACCTGGAGTTTGATTTCTAATCCCAGCCTCTTGTTCCCCTGGCTGTCGGGGAGCCTGCGCGGGGTGGAAGGAGGTGCCGTGCATCACTCAGCGGCAGCCCCTCCGGCTGCCTAATGAAAGGGGCTGACAGGCTCTTACGGGAGACCCATCCAGCCTGCCTTGGCTGGAAGGATGATGGCCTTGGCACAGAGCATCACACCACAGGAGGGGACTTTCTCCCGGCTTTATAAACTCCATCCTTGAGGCCTTGTGTTGCTGCCAACTTCTTCTGCCCAACGCAGGACTGTCTAGGACTCCCTCTGGGGCTCATCCGCCGGCTGGAGAGGCTGTTATTGAGAAACACAGGATACACTCTCGCAGAGCGCGCCGAGCCTGGACCACCCTGGCTGAGCTTCCCGCACCTGCTGGCTGGGAGACTGAGCATTGGGGCTGGGAATGGTTGCAAGAATAGTACCATTGATAGGAAGCAGAAGGGCAAAACAATTATTTATCTTGTGTTAGGAGTTCGTGAGGGGGGGTATCATGTGGAGCCCTCCATAAGTTAGAAATCGGCTCTATTCCCAGAGCATTGATGCATCAGAAACCCCTACTGACAGGCACCTCAGAAATACGGAAAGGATTAGCACTGTGAATGCCAGGATGCTGTCGCCGATGTTGTGCTCATGTTAACAGCCGTGCTCTGAGCCCCACACCCTATTCTGTCATGGGGGCGGCAGGAAGAAATGCTGTTATCTTTTCAGTATCATATGTCGGACAAAGTCTATTTTATAGACTTCCGTGCAGCTTTAGGATTATGACACAAACATTAATTTCCCATCTGTAGCAGAGAAAGGGGAAGGATTTCTGCACCTTTGCTTTGCTTTGCCAGATCCTCTCCTGGGGTCCAGCCTGTGAGCACTTGTGACTGCACTGGCGAGCCGTCCCCAGTGACTAAGGTCTCATTTCCACAGTAAGTACCTGCTGTGGTTTGGATCAGTCATTTGATTTCCTAGTACACAGGGCTGCCCTCTGCTATGAGCCAGTGGCATTTGAAGCTACTGGAAAAGCAAAACAATCAGTTAAGGATGTTTTGGGCCTGTCCACCAGGATAAAACCTACCACAGGTTTTGTTTCACCTGTGTCTGGCCCTTCCCTTCTGATTAAACCCCATGATTTATTAGCTTCAGCTGATGCAGGCAGAGCCTGGGCATGCTGTTTTCCCTAACGAGGTATCACACAATCTCATGCAAGCACTGTTCACCCCCAAGACAAAGATATTTTCCTTGGACTGAAAGCAGAGGTCAGTGTCTCTGTCTGATCAACCACTGGTGACTCTGCTAAACCTGCCAGAAAAGGGAGCGCTGCCGAGTATTGTTGCTGTCAGAGTTAAAATCTTTGACAGCACCAACTAGGAATAAATCCGAAGCAAGGGACAAGTACTCAAGCTGCACGCTGCATCACAAAACCTATTCAGAAGCCTACACAAAACCCAACCCAACCAAAACAACAACAAAGAGCTTTTCGGGAGGTCTTGTTATGACCTCATCTCATTGACCTGCTGATTCACTGTTCAGTTGGGCAAAGGCTTCATATGACACTCGTCTTTCCCAATCATGTGAGAAGGATACCAAATAAAATGGAGTCACTGGTGTGAAACATGAAATTATCCTCTCACATTTCATCTGTCAATTATTTCACATCAGCAGTCAAGGAAAACAGATGTAATGAACAGCTCATCATTCAAAACAATCACCAATCAAGCCCAATTCCCTTGCTAAATATATTTAGGGGAAGATCTGCAATAGTTGGATTTACACACGATGTGAATCGAGCTCAGTGGCCTGTTTGCTACGCTGGGCCACACCAGCCCATCTGTACCCTACACCTCCGAGGGTCCGGGCAGCTGCCTGTTCCCAAACCGTGTCCCCTCACTGTACAAGAGCCAGTCCAAATTCAACCCCAGTTGGAAGCACAGTGCCTTAATGTGATTTACTCAATACCTGGGGCATCTAGCTCACCTGGTGTATCAGTGCTCAAGAAAAACTATCTACGCAGGACAATAAAATAGCCAGAGCAGGAGATAATCAGTACCAGCATACAACCAAGGTAGATCACAATCAACAGTGAAAGCGAGGTCACATCAAGCATAAATGATACAGCTTCATTTCACAACCAGCTGATGCTCCTAAAACTTACCCATATTTAAGAGGCAAGCAGATACCCCAATTTTTTTCCATTTATTTTCTTCAAGTCTTAGTTCTTTATAACCTTTGCCATCCTACCCATGTCTGACTTCAGGAGTGCTAAAGCCTGAATGCTGCTCCTGGTATCTCAGTGTAAGAAATACCTTAGAAATTGCACAGATGAGATAATTATCGCTGCAGACTGCTATTTAAAAATGCATTACTATGACTAACGGGGGAAGAAAAAAGAGTATTTTTTATTTCTCATAATATGGCACACACCTCTATAACACAACAATTTAATGCAGAGTTTTTACATATAGCCCTTTGCTGATGTGAATATTAGAAATGGACACTACACGGTCAATGGAGCACTGCTGAAGCACGGGCAGTCACACGAGTGATTTTTCCCATCTAATAGCACAAACATGCCAACAAACTGCGGCACCTCAGTGGTCTGGTTCCTCACTGATATTTCAGTTGTTTGGCTGCTGCAGCCACAGCCACAGTGAATTTTGAATTAAACACTAGTGCTCGGCGATGCTGACACTCGCAGTCAAGCATATCTTGATGAAATTAGAGATGCAGAAAATATTTTTTGACAGAGTGCACAAGCAAAACAGCCAGAAGTGCAGCCAGTTCGGTGCGAATGGCTTGTGTAGAGAGAGAGACTGGGGGGATGTTAAAAATTGGACTCTCTGATTTTGGCAGGAAGAGGCGAATTTTATTAGCAATCTATGCCACAAACATAACTTTCCAACTATTAACAGTTTTTAGTTGCCAAAAGAAAATCACCATTTCTAATTGCTTCTCAGCTCTTACATTTTAGAATGGAAAAAAAAAAAAAAGAGGAAGGCAAGCAAAATTACATCATCATTATGTAGAATACTAGATAAGTGGAAAATACAGTAGCATTCCAGTTTAACAAAATCTTCAAAAATGTATACACTTTACAACTTTCTACCAAAAGCCAGCACCTGTAATTCCACAACAATTTTGCACACTCATATTAAAAATGTGCAGAAAAATTTTGCAAAGCATCATAAATTAAATAGAAATTGATAAAAATAAGACTGGCTTTTCTTACTGTTGCTATTTATTACCTAGTGTGCAGGGTCTTAAAAGTCTAAGGACACTTGGTTTCCTTGAAGAAACACGTGTTCTTATTTCCCTTTGAATTCAACAGAATGCAAATTTTAAATGAATAGTGCAAGAGACAGCAGGATTACTTCCAACCTGTAAAGCACCAAACCCCACCTGGTTTACTGTATTTCTTCCTAGCCCAGAAGGAAAACACAGCCTTTTCCTGATCACAGTACCACCGTGATCACTGAGCAGGGGAAATTGCTACGAAACACTTAAAGTGTCTCTGACTTAGAGGTTTGGGTGGGCTAAATGAAACTTTTCAAGCAGTGTGTCTAAACCCCATTGAAAATATCCCCAGCTTTTTAGAAGGTCCCTAAAGGTTCACTAAGGCATAGCATGTAAAAATTAGTAGCTAGCTCCTTTGCAGAGAAAGGCTGGCAAGCTCAATGGGGAAATACCCTTCAGTCATAGCAGGGAGAGTGGCCCTTGGGGAAGGGCCCAGATGGACTTGGCTCCCATGGTCAGCTACATCGCCCAGCCAGAAACACAATGCTTGCCACTAAAACCAAACCAGCTGTTCTCAACCACAAGGCTATATACCTATTAATTACCAAAGTGTCTTTATCCACTGCTCTGACCATGCTAGCTAAGAAGATGGCACAAGTAAGCTGCATTAAAAAAGCATTGATTAATTGCTTCATGAGGTGAGTGGGGACATTTCCTACCCTGCCTTGACAGAACATGGCTAGCATATGTACTAGCTTGCAGGGGACAGGGTCTTGAAAACAAAATACAAATTCTTCTACATGTCCTTACTGGAGCCATGGATGTCGGAGACAAGATAATGGAGGGCTGAGCAGTGCCAGATGTGCAATGATTTGAAATTCACGCTGATGACAAAGCTGAAGGAGCAACACTGTGTATGGACACAAGGCAGGAGGGAAGGGCTCGACTACAAGCTCCCTGGACTACAAAGTGCCAGTTAAAAGCGCACAGCTGCAGATGGCCAAGTTTTTTCATTTGTCTCTGTGGCTGGCACATGTGGCAGAGGAGGCTCACTCTGAGACCTTTCAGGGCCCCGGAAGCTGCCTGCAGCATTGCCACATGGTAGCCTTGGGTCACAGTGCCCTTTTTCTCCTCCACAAAATACCCCCAAACCAGAAAGGAAATGCAGTGCAGGTGAAACAGTTGAGCAAGAAGCACCCCATCCTCCTATGAGAATCACCAGCCTCCAGCCCCTGGCAGGACGCAACCACAAGGGCAGACCAAACATTCCTCTGACCACAATGCTCAGGTCTAGACCAGCTCCCGCACGCAACCAGGGTCCCCAGAGTGTGCACAGAGGAGCAAGGGGACAATGAAACCCAACCTTTCTTTTTTCCTTCTGTGAGATGATGGAGCCACCCTGCACGTGCATGCGTGATTTTGAAGCCAGCCCCCAGGAGATGCAGCAACCATGACAGCCTTTGCATGATGTGCCCCGCTGGGCACCCGCTGGGCCGGCGTGGCTCTGCACCCACCCCTACTGCTAGCCCCCTCGCAGTGCAACAATTTACCCTTGAATAAATTAGCAATAATTGGAAATCCACTTCACTGGACCTTACGCAGCATGACTAATGTGACTCACTTTTTAGCTCTGTTCCTTTTGTGTGACTACTCAGCAAAGAGGGTGCCTTAGAAAAGAGAAAAACCAGTAAACTTTATGCTGTGGAAAAAGAAATGACAGTCTCTGAAGAGTGATATAAAGGTTTAATGGGTGCTTTGGATGCACAAGAAGCAAGTGTTTTAAGAGTACTGTGGGGCACTATGATTCCACTGATGAGTTTTTTGCCTTTGTATCCTTGTCTTTACCTTTTAGATGGTGCGTGTTAATTTTGGTGGCATACGGACAAGTCTCAGAAAGTACATTGCTGCAACAAAGGGAATACAAATCTGCAGAGCACAAATAATTTGGAAAAAAACCCCAGACCTGTGCTGTTTACTAGAAACACTGCAGGGGTTGGGTGGGCTGAGAGTTATCTAAATCTCAGCTTTTGTCTTTGCCTAGCTCTCTTATGAGAATGTAGTTAAACCATTTAAACCCCTCCTTCCTGGAAAGAATTAATGAAAGGTATTTAGAAAGGTAAACACTTACAGTGAAATTACAGCATAAAAAGCTAACACACCAGAAATGGAAGTTTTAAAAAGTGAGAGTGTAAACATTGTTAATTCTGGAGTGTCACATACATCAGTTTTCTTTCATGACTCTATTCAGGCTTATTGTATTGAGCTAATTGCCAGGTCATTTTTTTTCCCCAAAAAATAAAAAGAGGAATATTCAGCATATAAACGCCAGTGTAAGCCCTGTAATATAGCACAGCTACAATATTCAAACAATTTGGCAAACCGTGCACTCACAATAACTTGCAACCTGGTATAGGAAGTAAGCACTACGAATTACAATATAGAATTTGTGACATAATCAGTGTGAGTTTATTAATGTCATATGCAAATGCCATGTTTAAATGTTTCTTTTGGTACCTGCCAACAGGTATTTTCCGTTCTAGGGGGAGTACTTTTCTCTTGATTTATGCACATAATTCCTATAACTGAAGCCGAGATATGCATGCATAAGGAGGGAAAAATACATCCCTGTAGCTACTATTTTTTCTAAGACATTAGCAAGACAAGTGTTTCACAATTTCTGTGTAGGATCCTTAAGCAGAAATTGTGGTGCATGAAACAATCCCAATTTCCAAGGAAAAAATTATAGCCTTTCATTCTCATAGCAGCATGTAACTAAGGTTTAGATGAGTGAACAGATGCATGCAAAAATCAGCCATGAGAATGGAAAACATTCGTTTTCACAATCTGCTAAATCTGCTAGGTATGCATGAAACAGAGCCAAAGAGATCTCCAGCAGAACGCAATGTCACAGTCTTGGCACAACAGGGAACCTTCTCAGATGCTGCTCGTGCCAGCACTGGCACTTGTACTGTTACAGCTGTGTTTAGAGTTCATTGAAATATACTGGAATCTCAAAGAGTTAATAATATGACAGCCATTAAAATATATTCTCTTTACTTCCCACTTTTCCAGGAAATGAGATGTGATTTTTTTTTCTTATTACTGCAGCTACTGCTTTACATGAAGTAACAAGTTCAATAGAGAGATTTTCCAAGTGCCTTACCCTCTGCAACAATGTAAGTCCCTTAACAAACCCTTTCAATGAAAACTCCATGGTGTTGCCTTCACAGCACTTACATGACCCAAGCTTGGTGACCTCATGCAATGCTGAAAAAGATCCCAAATTTTGTGTGATGTTTTTATATTACTGTTCTTCTAAACTAGAGTAGAAACGAGCATATAATTAGACTGGGTAGATTAGACTGAATTAAAGAGTATAGTCAAATCTTCTCTTAAGTAGCAGTTTCTCAGAAATAAGGCTTCTGACTTTTCAAGGGTGAATTATATGTCTAATTCTGCTGAAATGTAGATCTTATCAGTTTAACTTCACAGCTGGTGCCCAGCCTCCAAAAGCCTGACTCTCTAAAGCCCAAAGAAAGTAACTGGATTGAGCACCACCCTGTCTCATTTTAGCACGTTGAAAACAAGGGTTGTGGGCAAGAAAGGATATATGGAAAAGCAGGAAGGGAGGAGACCATTCCCTTGAGCAGCAGGCTTCGTCTGACAGCTCCTTTGTGCCTCCTCTTGGTGTGGGAGGCTCGGGCCTTCCAGTTCCTAAAGAAGGCACCTTCAGTCTTTCTTCCCCTGAATACAATTGCTTGGAAGCACTTGGTTTACACAGCACCTTCAGGATGAAGATCTTTTTCTGAAGTGATAGGAGGTTTTCTGCAGATGTAGCATTGTTTTCTGGTCTCCCAACTGGATTCTTTCCTTTTGGAAATCTAGCGGCTTCACACATAAGGGGAATTTCATAGCTTATCTTTTGGAATCTTGGATCAATTTTAATGGGAAAAAGCATTAAAGCAACTTGTCACATGGCTCCTGGGACCACATGGAGAGTCAAGGATGTCTCCGTGCTCCAAGGCTGCCGTGCAAGCACTTGCATTTATATTTCTTGGCAAAAATTGCATTTATGTACTCACTGGATTTCCAGAACAGGGTGAAAACCAGATGCCCTTCTTTGCACCACACAGCTTACTCCCTGGGATGTCTACATGAAAAATACTGTGATGAGGGGATTTATTTTAAGGAGGTGGTTGACTGGTAGCCTACAGTGTTGCCCTTTTCGTGCCACACTCTGGAAGGAAAAAAAAAAACAACTATGAAAGGAGGCGTGCCTGTGCCAAGACCCTCTATGAAGTATACCTTCCCTCTGATCTATGACCTGGAATCGGTCCCCAGAGGCAGGGAGGTAGATGCTGCCAGGACGGCCCTCGAACTGCTTACGAAACTCTGCTGGAATCCTGACATGAGGAGGAGGAAAATGAAAGGAGTAGTTTAGAAAAAAATACTTTTGTTTAGGCCAGATATGTGACCTGTAAAGCTGTCTCAAAAGGGGTACACAGCGTCTATCCTTCCTTCAGAGGCTCCATCAAAAGGAATGCCTGGAATCTGCAGCTCCATGCAGTGTAAAGTTTCACTGTGTACTCTTTCCTCTTTGTTAAGCTCCAGAAGCGTGCATTACAATTTTGTATCTTCAATGATTTATTTGTCTTTTACCGGGGTATCTCTCTTTCTTCCTGTTTAAGAAATTTCCAGGGCAAATACTCAGCACCAGAAGAACAAATAAGTTATTTGTATAAGGCAGATGCAACACCAGCATCTACTTCTCTGGCCTGTCCTATAATTGGCAGTAATGATTTTTTAACAGTGCTTTGGGGAACAAATATTCTGTATTTAGGGAGTCCCGGCAAAGATTGCAAGTTTTTCAATATCTTAATGAAAGGACAGTGCCTTATCCAGTTTTTCATGTGGTGCATTTGTCATGGGATGCAAACCCATGTTTTGGGGGTTTTGGGATGCTATGTCATAGCTAACAGGGATGCCTCAGGTAAGTGAAAAACATGTAATTCCCATTCTGTGACAGCCTACTGCAGCCACTTGGGAAAAAAAAGCAAAAACAAAAAACCCTGAACTAGTTCACTGCAGCTACTGCAAAGCAAGCTCTTTACTGAACGTGCTGTGAGGCTACCTTGGCATGCCTATAGGTTGCTACCACGAGACTGACAAATACTGGGGAACCCATTTGCACGGTTCGGTAAGTCCATAGGAGAGAATATGGTGAGCAACGTCGGCAAGCGTTGAGAGCGCGAGTCAAGGAAACGTGTAAAGTGCCAAAAGGGAACTGGCAGAACATTACACTTGTATGAAATGGGAGCAATCTCATTACCAGAGGTGATAACCATTGCACCCCTGATGGAAATGCATAATTACTGAAAACAGCTAATCAACTGCAAGAGCAGCAGGGTAGCCAGAAGCTCCTATCTATACCATCTACTGTGCTTAACCCAGTTGAGCTGCTCCTCCTCCACGTTCTACAAAAAGATTGGTAAAACACGCTGCACATACAGACCCTCACATGTGGGTCAGCGCAGCTAAGTGATACAGTGCTTTGCACTTTTAATTGCAAGTAAAGCATATATCAGTTTTGTGAAGTTTCCTTCCTAATTCTATAGGATGCTCAAGCACGTCACACTTTGAGCTGTTCATTTCATAGCTACATCTGTAGATAAACAGGGTTTGGGATAACAGTTTAACACCCAACTCCTATTGAAAAAAAAACAGTGACAGCAAGTTCCTTATCATTAGTTTCTGACTTTGAGAAACCTTGCCCTTAATTTACCAACAATATATATGGCTATGGGCAATAAGAAGTGGTAATTCTCAGGCTAATGGTAAGGTAAGTTGAACTGTTAATGGGATCCGGGGCCAACTACAGGAGTGCTGCAGTGTGTGTGTGTGTTTAATGAAAAGAAGTCTAACAGCAACTGCAGTGGGGCCATGAACCTCCATGCTTCATAGGCCCAGAGGACAGAAACTGACGAGACCAGGGGATCCGGGGCCAGCTACAGGTTATACCAACTGTCAAAGGCCAGATACGGCTGGTCTGTATTATGTGTATATAGAGATATATATTGTAGAGACATTGTGTGTACATGCATACTACTATACAGAGGGAGCGCATGCAGGACTGGGAAGAGGATTTGCCCACCATGCTGTCCATGTTTGTATAAGCACTGTGTTTATGTGAGTGCTGGTAAAAGCCACTACTTTCTGACTGTGAACCGAATGGCTGGCCACTCAGTTTATTTAGCACAGTCAGAAAGTATATATACATACATATATACACACACATATGTAAATACGGGTATGCATGTGCCTATTGGGAACACTTGCTCAGCCTCACTGATGGTGGAACTGGCACTAATGGGCTGCTGGATCCAGCAACTCCTAACATGCTGGGGTTTTTTCTCCTCCTGACCCTTGCAGTCTCTATCCAGACATTTCCAACAAAAGGAAGAGCTGGCCTGAATTGTTTTTCAAACTGCAATGGGTGATATAGCTGTCAGCAGTTGTAAGTAAAACATATAACCTTCCACTTACAACTAGAAAAGCAGTAAAAACGATGTGAATTGTTTCAAGGATTTTAAACAGAAAGAGCTGCTCGTGGAGGTGGCAGGCTGTTAAGAAAAAGCATAAATGAAAATTTCCCTGGTAGTACAGTGGTACCTTTGATGGCACCAGTTTCATGCCTGTCGAGAATCTGATTTCTTGATTAGATTAGTAAACTAGGACTAGAACCACACAGGGACACATGAACTGTGATGTTTGAAAAAAAAAGCCATAGGCTAAAATGTATAAGCTGTCTCTGGAGCACAGATAGAAATCCAAGTCTCTCTTCTCTTAGGTTCATGCCCTAACCACTGAGCTAGAAAGTCAGCTTCAGGCTTAGATTCGCTCTCTGGCCCAGTTACTTATTTAAAGCAAGGCGGAGGATGTCTCCACCACAGAGGTGTGTGCATACAGATGGTGTACCAGAGTAGTTCTATTTAGCAAGCAGAGTGTTGTCTTCCCTCCAGCTAAGGATGCTCCTGGCTTTCTGGACATGTTTTCTAACCACCAGCAAAATCATGCAGTCACACGGTCTAATTCAGGTTGGAAGGGACCTCAGGAGACCGTCTCGTCCACTTGCCTCCTCAAAGCGGGACTAACTACCCAGCCAAGGGTAATTTCACCCAGCCAAGGCTCAAATACACCCACGGAGGGAGGATGCCCCACTGCTCTGGACAACCTCTTCCAGTCTTTGACCCCCGGCATGGGGAAGACTTTTTTCCCTTGTCTCCGGTCAGCGTTTCCCCTCAGGCAAATTGTGGCCATTGCTCTTGCTCTGTTGCTGGGCTCCTCTGAGAAGAGCCTGGTTCTGCCACCCACCAGCTCCCCTCAGGCAGCAAAGCCTTCAGCAAGGCCCTTCAGCTGCCTCTTCTCCAGGATGAACAAACCCAGCTCCTCAGCCTCTCCTCCTGCGCCGTGACCACCTCGGCAGCCATTCCTGGGCTCCCCTTGGTTGGCCAGTCCTTTTGTCCTGGGGTCCACAGCTGGGCACAGCTCCCCTTCCCCGGGAGAGCCCCACAAGCCAAGTGGAGGGGAGGGTCCCCTTCCCTGGACCTGCTGGCTGCCCCGCTGCCAGCACAGCCCTGGTGGTCGGTCACCTTTGCCGCAAGGGCCCACCGCTGGCCCCCGTTCAGCCTGTGGTACAACAGCTCCCAGGGCCTCTTCGGCAGAGGTGCCCCCGGGGAGCCCCAGCCCCAGCCTGTGCTGGTGTGTGGGAGTACCCCTGCACTCAGGCTTCGGTTTTGTTCTTGCCTGCCCCTTCCTCCAGACTGCAGAAACCCCTCTAACGGGCAGTCCTGCTGTCCAGTCATGCCTCTGCAAAATGCCATCACCCGCAGACCTGCTGCGTGAGCATGCACTGCATGCAATCGCCCAGGTTGCTGACTAAAATGTTACACAATATCTGCAAAATGCCACCATTGACCAAGCAGCAGTTAGGCTCTGATCTACTGAGCGTTATTGTTTGAGCTCTTCTGGCCAGGCAGGCTGCTTATATGGTCCCTTGCTCCTCCAGCTGGCTACCAGGATATCACGGGACACTATGTCAAGAGCCTTACTAATCACCTTACTAAGATAAAAGACATCTACTGCTCTCCCCTCATCCAAACTGCCAGTCATCGCAAAAGAGAAGGCCAATCAGGTTTGTCAGACACAATTTGCTCCCCATCAGTCCGTTCTGGTTAGGTCCTTTAGGTGCCTTGAAGTATCTTCCATGACACTGAGCACTGTCGCTTTCCTGGAGACTGGTGTGAAGTTGATGAGAGCGCAGCTCCTCGCTCTTACCCATTCTGATGATGGCTGTAATGACTGCCTCTCTCCAGGCATCAGGAGCTTCCCACAGCCACCATACCTTTCAATGACAACAGGCAGCAACTTCATGATGACACTAGTTAGCTCCCTCAGTAGCCTCCAGTGTGTCCTGTTTGCTTCCATGGATCAGCTTATTTAAATAGATCCTAACTCCACCCTCTATTGCATGTAACATCTCCCTCCCCTACATTTTGCCTCTAGACACAAGGAGATGACCAGGAGACCTGAAAGCAGATTCTGACTATAAAGCCTGAGGCAGAGAAAGTATTGAACGTTGCAGCCTTATCCATGTCCTGCAAGCAAAGGCCACCACTCAGTAGTAGACCCACATTTTCCCTGTTCTTTCTTACATTGTTGATAAAAGCATTGAAACCTTTGTGGTTGCCCTCCAGGTCCCTCACCAGTTTTGACTCTAGCCAAGCTTTGACCTTCCTCATTCTGTCCTTACATGCCTAGGTAATATTTCTCTATTCCTCCTTGATAGCCCATTCCTTCTCCCATTTCCTGTAGGCTTCCTTTCTGTGTTTGAGTTAAATCAAAAGTTTCCTGTTCAGCAAGCTGGCCTCCTGCCATGCCTGCCTGTTCTTCTGCCCTTCAGATGATTTTTTTTGCATTTTGTGCAGGTTGTCACTGAAGTCTGACAAGCCTTTATGAGCTCCCTTACCTTCAGGGGCAGCCTAACATGAGATCAGTCCTGCCTACCAGCTGAAGTCTTGTGTCCTCGCCTTCCTCACTGCTTTCAATATGGTAAACTCCAGCTTGACAGCTCCTGTAGTCAAGGCTGCTATTGACTGACAGTTCATTCCTATTCAGGAGTCCAGCAAAGCATCTTGCCAAAGCACTTGCATCAAAACACTGTCTTCCATGTACTCAAGAAATCTGGGCTGCTTGTGACCCATCACACTGTCCTCTCAGTAGATACTGGCATGGCTAAGTCCTCCATGAGAATCAAAAAGAATTTGAGATACTTCTTTCAGTTGTTTAAAATCTTTGTCCACAGTCTCTCTTTGATCAGGCATCACCATGACACCCCCCTGTTCTGGCTTCCCCTCTGACCCTGACCCACCAGCTCACAGTGAGCCTGTAACCCATACCCATGGACATGACCATTATTTCTTCTTTCCTATCCCAGCCATTTTTAAGTAAGAAGGCCATGGCTTCTGTGCTTTGCATATGTCTTCTGTCAGTCTGCTAGGCAAGTTTTGATCCCGTCTGCTCAAGGGCCTTAGACAGAAGATATATTTCTGGTAGCCTTGGCACGAGAGAGACAACAAGCTGCCAGAAGAGGACAGAAGTATTTCTGAGTATGCACAAAAGCAGACTTTCAGGCGCTTAAGAGCACATGCAGGGATTAGCAGCGTGGCTGGGAATCGCACTCTCAGATGCAGGTGTCTAACGTCAACTCAAGGCAACTGAAATTGTAATGCTTAGAAAGTATAATATGCTCCAGTGCTAAGGACACTTCAAAATACCTGACATTGTGAACATGTATGATAAAGTATCTTGTTCATTAGGTCTATTGATTCTAGCTGGGTAAAGAAGAGAGGACAGAACAGGTTGCAATCCTTGTATCACAATAACCACAGACAAGCAAATGAGAGAAGAAAATGGGTAAGCTCCTGTGGGTTGGAGATAGGAGGAGGAGAATCTCTGTCTGACTAACCTGATGGCCTTTTATGACAAAATGACTGGCTACATGGAAAGAGAGTACAGCAGATGCAATACACCCTGACTTTAGAGGGTGTGGCATTTTCACCTGGAAGCTGGGAAAATATGGGCTAGAAAAACTGACAATGTATTAGATAGGCTGAAAACTGGCTGGACAGCTGAGCTTGAAGGCTGGCATCCAGTAACAAGTGGAGAACCCCAGGCATTGATACTGGAGCCAATTTTATCCAGCATCTTTCACATGAATCTCAGTGATGACACAATGAACCCTCAGCAAATTTTCCAGCGACACCAAACCAGAGGGACACCACCAAAGGCACCATGAGAAACTCAAGGACTGGGACAACAGGAGCCCCAGAAAGCTCAACAAGGACAAGCAAGAAGTTGTACAGAGAGGGCAGGATAACTCCACATGTCTACCCGGCCAGAGGTGACAGGCTACAGGGTGCAGCAGCTGAAAGGTGCCTGGGGCTTTGGTGGATGGCAACCTGAGCGAGGGGCAGCAAGGGAATTGTGTGCTCTCATTGCAAACAAGGCAAACTGCACACTGGATTTCATTAGGAGGAGCATGGCCAGGAGACTAAGGAGGTTGTTATCCCCTTTTACTCAGCACTGGTGAAGCTGCACCTGGAGTACAATCTCCAGCTTTGGCCACCCACTTCAAGAGAGGTGCTGAAAAACTCTGAAGGGTGCTCAAGATATGAGAAAGCTTTTGACACTGCTGCACATAACAACCTCAAAGGAAACATGCTAATGTGGAAACCTACCTTCAAAAAGCAGCAACCAGTATTCAGCTGAGCACCTCTCCTGAAGGGTGAAGGGGCATAATTTCAGGATTTTCATTATAATTTAGGCAGTGCAAGAGAGATTAGATTTTCAGTATCTTCAGAGACCTGTAATTTGGAGGGAGATGCAAAGATGTTCCTGAGAACTGGACAGACAGTAAAAAGTGAAAAAGAGAACAATACCAGATATAAGACAGAGACACAGAGGCAGAAACAGCTGAAAATGAACTAAGAGCAGTAGGTTGAAGTGAATGAGTGCCACCAATGCACTGTTATTACAAAGAAGACAAAGCCAGTTCTGGAAATATCTTAACAGGAACATCATCTATAATAAAACAGGAAGTAATTGCACTGATTTATGTTGCATTTGTAAGAGCTCTGTTGAAATATCCAGTTTTGGGGACCAGAAATGAAAAAAGTTGGAGAGAGTCCCCCAACCTACAAGAAGATTAATAAGAGTTCAGGGATGTCCTGTTAGAAAAAGCTGAAGGATAGGCAGTCATTTTCACTATAAAGAGAAAATCTATAGGAGCCATTAGTTACAATTCAATACACAGAATAATGTTGTACAGGTAAGGGTTACATTTTCCTGCTTTTCTTTCTGTAAGTGGTCACAGACAACAAAATCCATCTCATTTGCTGAAAATAGCTTTAAGTTAAATTATTAGAAAATCCCGAATAGAAACTAAGAGGACCAGAGACATCTGTGGACATTCTCTACAACTGGTTACAGAAACATCCATCAGAGTGCTTTGGAAAGGCTTCATCCTGCTTCAGTCAGAGGACTGAACTAGATGATGACAGCTCTTCCAGCTGAGTGCTTCTCTTACACCAGAAAACCCTCAACAAACGATCCCAAACGAAGCTCCTAGTTTCCCCTGCCAGATATGTTTATCAGTAAGACAAACAAACAAAAAGACACAATTCCATAAATGCTCTGCTTCACTCAAGGAATCAGGCTTGATAGCTGTGGCAGACTTACTACACGTACCAACTCTACTAAGCACTTGTGGAGTTCTGGGTGTGAAAAAGCCAGCGGCTAACAAGTTGGGAGCTTCCTCTTTTCTTGAACAGTGAGAGTAAAAAAATGGCCTATAGGCAGCCCCGTGTGAAACCCCAGGCAAGGCTTCTTTGAGCTGAGAAGCTGCTGCTTTGTGCAGTGTCCCTCAGCAGGATCTTGTTTGCTTCACTAGCATTTCCCCACACCCTGTCCTCGGCTTACCAACTCGTGGACCACATTGGAAAAAAGCCTCCTTACTACCAGATTCAGCTGCAGTGTGCCATAACCAGCTCACAGAGGTCCCTCTGCCACTACCTGGTCTTCAGTGCTCAGAGGTATGCATAATATGCATTATTATTGTAATTTTTGACCCTAGCCAGGATGACAAGAGGCTGCCTGCCAAGACTATATGGCCTGGAAAGGTAAGCCTTGTGGGTCTGCTCACCTGTAGCAGCACAGAGAAAGCTCAGAGCTTCCGTGGCAAAAGAAAGGGGAGGTCTCTGAGATCCCTTCAACACACTGGCTGTGCTTATGGCAAAGTATTGTCACTCCGCCTGCAGGAAATGTCACCCCTGGGAAGGCACGAGCCATGAAATGCTTTGCTATGTAGCACCACACCTCTGTGAAGAGGTGGACATAGGAACAGGTGATGTCTGCTGACTGGGGATCAGGATTGCTGTCACAGGCTAGGAGCCAGCTGCTCTTTCTGCTAGTTTATGTCAAGTCACACCAAGTGCTACTCAGAGGTTGTTCAGTGTGTGAATCCTCTCCAGCTACAAAATCAAACCTGTGTGTGCAGGGGTACTTGTAGGAGCCTCAGGCACTGAAACCTACAACCTACCACCACATTTCTGGGAATTTCTTTTTCTTCTCAGCACCCCATTGTACCCCACCAATGATAAGCAAATTTGACAACATGAAGGCAAATCCTGAGATCAGGTGCCCTGACTGGCAATGCTCAGGTGCTGCTGCTGCTGTTTTCCACGTGCTGGCCCTGAATGAGTTTCTACAAAGCATCTACTCTAGAAAAACACATACGCAGATGCAAGAGTGCTGGGTGGCAAAGACATGCACCCCTCATCCCTCCCCCCGATTCAGTGAGCACTTTCACAGTCAACCAGCAGCTGGCCATAGCAGGCGCAGGGTCATCTCGAGGATGAAAGGTGCTCTGCTCAGTAACCACATCACTCCCTCGCATCTCCATCTCTCTCTTCTAGAGACTGAAGGCAGATGACGAGTGTCCAGTCAGGTGATGTGGATGCAATTCCCTGGTCATACAATGCTCTCTTCCCACATAATCTTTCTTTAGTTCTCATTTGAGAGCTGCTTCACCTGCTGTGAAAACGAAAAATGAAGTGCTAAACCTATTTACACGAGCTGAAGAGCTAGCCAAATGTTTTAAAAAACAATCCAAGCCTTTTGGGCCAAATCTGTATACTTCCAACTCAGACAGCAAAACTGGAAACAAACTCCAAAATCCTATATAATTGCTCATTACTTAAGGGGGAGGGAAAGATAGGTCCTTTATCTAAGGACCACATGCTTCCGGGAGACATCAAATTCATGTCCATCCTGATGTGAGAAATCACAGGCACATTCTACTCCCATTTCTCCAAAGGTGCCAGCACCTCAGAGGGCTGTTGGGAATGGCTAAAGCATACCTGCATGCTTTCAAGCACCAGGTTTATGGACTGTTGCATACTCCTACATACAGAAAAATAATTAAAAAAGCATTTGGGGGGCAGATTTTTGAAAAAGAGCCACAACAGAGGGCAACTATTTCCAGTTCCCACTAGGGTTCATTATTGTTGTTACAACATGCACATAACAGGGGATAAATCTTGGTCCTATTGATGCCAAATGGTGTGAGTTTTCCCACTGACATAATGGAGCCAAGGTTCTTCCTCATGGCACTAACCTCAGAGGAGCAGTTTGGCAACTTGGAAATTTCACACTATTTCCACAGCTTAGATATTGTTATATGCTTTGCAAGGTAAAGTCTATGCTACCCAACCATGATTTAAGAGAGCCCTTAAGGCAGTCCCAGCCACACCTCTGGTAACAGATTTACCACAGCAATGATGGCTAAACACATGTGCTCTGGCAGAAAAGATGCTTGGTAAAAATGTAAGCCAGTAAGTAATAATGGTTAAAGCAGCAATCCACAAGGAGGGAAAATGCAGCATTTCAAAAGCACCAAACCGAGAATCAACCTATGAAGCCATGTATTAGGTTTGCAAAGCCACAGTTAAATCTCTGATAACAAAATCCCAGTCTGACAATGACTCAGAGATAGTTCTGCTTTACTTGAACCAAGAAACTGGGAGGTTGGATGGCAAAGTTAGAACAAATAGTTTCAGTTTAGCTCTCACTAGTAATAAATGAAATTCTCCATTTGATAAGAAGAAAGAAATTTGTGAGACAAGAAGACAGCCAACAGATACTGTAACAGAAAAATCTGTACTGGGTCAACAACACTGAATATGATGCTGTGAAATCTGGAAGAAATTGTCTGGCATGTTTTTGTGACTTACAAGTTTACCAAGTGGATTCTTCTTAATCCTCCACATAACAAAATACTACTTTCATTATTTCAATACTGCAGCTGTGAATAAGGGCTCAGATACTAAACACAGAGCTTTTAAAATAATTTACAGGAGATGGATATTTTACAGTTTTAAGTAATAAAAGGTTTTCTCTGCAACTGTGATGGGGACAAAGAATTTTTAATTGAAATATGACACGGCATATACTCTTATAGCTACTTAGTCTATCAATGCCTAGAATAAAGTATTGCAAGACAAGCAAGTTCAGTGACCCACTCATCTCCTGTACCACTGCCTATAGCAGTTGTCCCATGTGTCCTTCAAGGTATGTAAGGAGAACTTCATCATGGACTTTGTGAAACAGCTTTATGGGCCTGTTCAATAAAGGGATGAGCGTTTCCTCTGCAGTGCTGCCAGTCCTTGGCTCCTATGGCATCTAGCTGGAATGCAAAGACCTCAGACCTTGGGACAGGAGAAGGCCTTTGTGGCTATCCCATGCTCATTGTTGGGTAACTGTGAATTAGTCACAAGGCACGTATAAATCAATGCATGGGCAAACATATGAATTATCAGTTGTGGAGCCTTTTCCTGCCCAGTGTATTTCTTTTGTACAGGCAGAACATGGCCAGTTCCAGATTTCATCTCATGCGTATTTCACTCCATTTTTCTTCCTGCAGTATTTGTGCCATTTATCTTGTCCTATATTCACTTTCCTTTTTTCCCCTACTTTTGGGAAAAGCATCTAATATCCCTGTAGCATTAGTTTTTCTTTGTTAATGTCAAAAAATGTTAATCTGTGAAGACTTGCTTCCTAGATAATGTTAATTCAGCTGCCAGTTTTATAATAGGATTATGCTTTCCAGGATTTAAAAATCCCACTTGTTAGCTACAAAACAGACTTCTACTAACAGCTATAAAATCTAATTTAATCCCTATTGGCATTAACTAAATAGCTGAGGTATAATTTCTGTCTAGCTACACTTAACACCCTGCTATTGCCATAAATATATAAAATTCCCTTTGAAGTTATAAAAGAAACTGTTCAGTAGGATAAACAGGGTCTCATGAGTCCAATCATATGCTATCTCTAAGGCATAACAAATGTTGTTTACATATTGTAAGGATTTTGTGGACAGTTTATTTAAATAGATTCACCCATGTTTGCATGTATTAATTTGCCCTTTTTCTCAAGAAAATGCATACTAAATGATGATCTATAATTATTCTCTTTAAAAATAATTGGTTAACGAGTGGAAGATTGGGTCTGTGTGGAATCAAAGTTTAAAATGAAACCAAATAATCTGACTAAGCTGGAAGAAAATACTAATTTGTTCAACATATCCCCTTTTAACGCACAACTGTATTGTGAAACCTTAGAGGATGAAGTTATCTCAAGCCTGGCATAGAGGCAGATATTTTGAGGCAATCTAGTAAGAGATTATAACAAGTAAGGAGGAAAGAATGCACAAGCCATGGTTTATAATCATCCTAAAATGAACCGCCAGGATCTTTACAACCATATCCTCCCAAATGAGGAACAACACAAGGATTTAGGGTCCTCTGGAGCTCAGTGATCAGAAATTAAGAGAAATATTTATAATTCTTTTCCCCGAAACTTGAAACAACTGGCAAGTACATTGTTTTGGAGAGAGTAGTCCTAACACACTGCAGTGAAAGAGCTACTACAGTGATCCACAGTAGACAGTTTTATGTTATGCAACCATTCAGGAGTTGAAACAGCAATCTCAGAGCAACCAAGCTGCTTTAAAGATAGAAATTGTAAACAAACTCAGAAAACACTAAGATTTTACTTATCCTTTCAGAAAAGACACAAAGTGCTGATCAGACTCCACAGTAAGCTTATTACTTTCCTTATTGATAAACGCCAAGAGAGATCATAATCTCCCTTGTGATATTCGTAGCCAAAAGGAAAGATGGGTGACCTCAGCAGAACAGCTTACATTAACAGCCAAATCTGTAGTATGCTGGATTTGCAGATGGGTGCATTTGTCTTTGGAGACAGATATACAATATACTTTGGTCAATGCATTTAGATGTGCTAACAACTACACATGGTCCATACACACATAAAAAACACTGCCAAAAGAGCAAATTCCAAATGTGCTAAATGTTTTGACTTCCCCAAGATGAAAAAAAAAAGTCATGTTTTTTGCTTCTTTGCAGAAGGATTCCTCGGTTGGAAGCCCAGACTCTGGGCATGTTAATGTGTAACCTGGGGACACCTTAAAAGCCCGCATGCCCCTGGAGCCTGTTGCATACTATGTAACCAGCAGAGCTATGCAGGTAGATGTGAGTAAACAAATGCATGTACTTTCTAATGCTTTGTCCTTGTTTATTATGGCTTTTACAATAGGTTCTAGAAAAATCGCAAGAGTTGCACATTATGTTTTCTTCTGGTACAAGTATGCAATGAATGCTCTGGATGCTCTCCAGTTTCAATAAGCCAGAGATGTGTTTTTATAGCTGTTTTGGGTATCAGACTGTTCCATGAAAGTTTATTTTTTGGTATATAAAGCACTGTTTAAGATAACAGTCTTTTTACAATTCAGAAAAGAAAGTAATTCACAGAATATGTAAACCTTTAGGCAGTCATGATCCATGTGTTTTGTCTTCTGTTGAACAGAGATAAATTACTCCACTCTAAGTTGAAGAGACATCATGGCATGGGCTTAGTTTGTTGTAGAAATAGAAGGCAGGTTTTAGATGGTTCTATACTTATTTTGGGAACGGTGTGTCCCACAACTAGCACACACACACGCCTTCAATTCAATATATAGTGGTGTATAGGAGGAAGAAGCTCAAACTCCTGAAAGGCTTAATCCTGAATTACTCATTTACACACAAATGTCCTTAACTCATTATGAAAAGTTATTTGAATAGGGACTGTAGCATCTGTGGCATCGTAAGTATTGTGGACTCCTACTGACTGGACATACAGCGGAAGGAAATGCGATGAGGCTTCCACATAGGTACTGGTGGTTTAGTTCCCACCACTGAGTGCTAGGATCCTTTCCTCTGGTCTCCAGAAGAATAACAGATGAAACCAGAGGTACAGAGGTTAAACATCATGCTTTCAGCTGACACCTGCCAAGGTTCCCAAGACTAGCAATGACCATGCTTATCCTTATCTGCAACTTCCATATACACAGCTATGCTGTTCCTCCATCTGACACCAGAAATTATTCTCTCGTACCCAGCATCCCCCCACACTTCCTTGTTTTGTTACCTAATAATACACTAAACCCCAGGTAAACAGGTAACATTTAAACAATTTGGTAAAATAAACCACAGATTTTGCCCATAATCTTCTGAGTATCTGTAAGGTTCCCTCCACTCCTCACCATCCTGGGACAGGTCCAGCTTTGATGACATCACTGCACTGGGAAAACTGCCATTAATTTCTACCTTCCCTTACCTGCCCATCTTAAATCAGACCAAAGGTCCACTAGACCACTACCTTAACTGTGACTGTAGAGGTACCTTGTAGAAAAGTTTACCAAAGAGAGCAAGTGCTGTATTCTTTGTGTGTCCCACAACTTTCTGATCCATGTCCGTTAATGGGGTCTGTGGGTTTCCTCATGTTTGGCCTGTCTCTCTGTTTTCAAAATGTGGCCCTTCCAAAGTGGAAGAATAAGCAGGGTGGACTACTGGTTATAAGCACGATGGAGTCTTAGGTTGAAGACTAGGTTTCAAGATTAATTGCAATAGAAACTTGGACATACAAACATACTCCTCTGCCTGCTCATGGCCAACCAAGAAGCAAAGGAGACCTGGAGGAAATGGTGCTGAGTGCTGACAACCCCTATGACTGCAATCTGGGAGTACCTTTATGTTTTCCTCACCCACAGTACCACTGCAGCCCTGACTGACACCACCCAACACAAGGCTCTGCATACAAACAAAAGTCTGTCCAAATTTAATCCAACAGATTGTTTCTAAGCTACATGTGTATACTGATTTTTTTGTATTGCCTTGACATTGTGTAGCACACTTAAAACTCAACAGCTCCCTTCAAACTAAGTTCTAGATGCTCAATGGCTGTGCAACCAACTCCTTCCTGCTACGAAAACAGATGAAATATTGAAAACTGGTCCCAAAATGTGTAGCAATTCATGACTTCTAGTCCTACAGTTAGCCTTCAGTACCCAGGTGTGCTGATGTGCCTGTGGACAGTAGACTACACAACAGAGTTGAAGTACTGTGAATTCCAAGTCCATACAAACATGAGCTGCATGTTTTAAAATATTTTCCGAGGTCTATTAATGTATTCCTGCCTGAAACTCCTGTTAATACTGAACCAAGACATTTTCCCTAAGATTCTAGACACCATTCTGTTAGCAGTAAGTTATATCAGAACATGTGCAAGTCAAACTTAATTGGATACATCTGAATCAGTGGAAAAGAAGTAACTGGCAATTCAAAAGCTCTGTTCGAAGAGACACGGGCATTACTGAGCTCATTAAGAAGAAAATTGCTGAATATTGTGATCGTCCTTACGAATCCTCAAATCTTTATGTAAGGAAGATGATTGGCTTGTAGAGTAAAACAATAGGAACAAAAACTTTTATTGTTGCAGTTACCACTCAGGAGTGGCAGTTCTTCCAGGACCATGGTGGGATTAATAAGGAAATGAAAACACTTTACAACTTTCATAAAAATGTATATTCATCAGAACTCTTCAAGGATCAAAAAGGCCTTGCAGAGTTTCACTGTACAGTTCAGCTTCCCTACAATAAACCAGAGAGACTTCTGGACTCCCCAATTCCTACAGAACAAATTTCCCATGCTACTGAGACTTTTAATAATGGCAAGCCACTGGGGAAAGCAGCGTTCCCATTTTAATTTTGTGCAACTTTTGAAGAGAAGTCACCCTACTATGCGCCTGTGTACATTTAATCATTCTCTACACACTTTATCAGCAAGCCTTCTCCCTGTAGGAGGAATACAATTAGGTACAGTACTAATTTATTATAAATAAAGCACAGACCTGGTAAAATAACCTAGTTATGAATGCTTCATGCAACTGTGCCTATGAAGTACTAGCTAACATTCTCACTATGAGCCGAGAGAAATACCTGTGGCATTGATAAATCCTAACCAACTCAGCTTTATTTAAAAAAAAATCATCACATAATACAGGAAAACTGTTGATTTTAATTGAAGTAGCTACAGATTCATGGAAACCAACTGCAGTTTTTCCCACTGATACTGTAAAAGCCTTCAATAAGATCAATAAGGAAATTCATTTCAATAAGGAAAGCAGAGGATTTTTTTTGTATACCATGCTGACCCATTTTATGTATTTATCTCCACCCGCAAATTTAGTTGAAGTGTTATTTTATATGCAAGAGCCTCTTCTCATCAGTGACAAGGAATAAAAAGGTCACAAGGCCTCAGATTAGGGGAAAAATGGTAGGCAAGGATGCTCTCTCACTGGCATGCTGTTTGTTGTGACCCCAGGATCAGATCACTAGAGAGATGGAAGAGGCATTCTCGTGGGGAGAAATCTCCATAAAATCAGCATGTATGCGGATGATCTGCTCTTAACTGTAATGAACCCAGAGTCATCTTTTACGTATGTGTTATTCATAATGGAACAGTTTGAAAAGTGGTCAGGCTTTAATCCTATTTTTAAAAACAGATGATTCAAAAGAATTAATTAAATATTTTTTTTTCTTCTGTGACACAGCACAGTGATGATCTTTTAAGTGGCTACAATATATTAAGTAGGAACAAATTTATGCTATAACCCTAAGAGGCCATGCTGCAGATAAGCAAGATAGGTCCTTCTGTACCAATCCTCTTAGCCCAACCAAACTTCCCCTCACTGCTGAGTGGAGCAGGGAGAACAGAAGAGGCTCAGGGGCTGCCATTTCCCTTCTTGAGGAAGGAATGTGAGGAAAGGACAGAGCTGAGGCTTCCCCTTCCTCACCTTCTCTTGCTCAAGTGCTGGAGGAGAGCACAACTTCATTCGAGAAGAGACAAAAGTGATACAATCACAGTTCACAGCAAAAAGAGCTTAGGAACTTAAACCCTAAACAGTCCTACATCATTTTACGGTGCAGTCCCGAGTATCAGTAACTTCTTTTGAATGAATGAGATCTATGTAGTTCCAGAGGAACAACAAATACATTTCCTATTTTCAAATGTCTCATGCCAGAGGACCGTGCAGATGTTACCCAGCCATATGTACACTCCAACCGATTGCTTTTACACCTCTAATATAGAAAAGATGTGTACACTAAAGAGAGCTACAGAGTAAGGTGCCATATATCTCAATTATTCATAACCATCCTACTGATCTCAGTGAAGATAAAGCCACTAATAGCACTGGTTTGGAGGCATCAAAATGCTCTGAAACTCTTGTCAAGGGCTCAGAAAGAGACATAAACACTACACTAGCAGCTCCAACTGGTCTCTTGCTAGGCTGGCCTGGCAGCTAACACCTCCTGGATGCTCTGAAGAACAGCAGCACTGAAGACAGGATCCTGCTGGAAAAAATGCTGTTCTAGAAAACCCTCTTGTAAAGGTGGTAACCTTACAAGACCTGTGGGAACTAACTAGGAAATCTCAGCTCACTCTGCCCTTGGAAAATGAAAGCACTGGCATGGAAATCTTTCTTTCTTCAACAAGAGGAGGAAACTTTTCCGCCCGATAGTAGGTTCACCTGGCATGGAATCACAGTGAGTAATGCAGCTCTACAGAGAAAGCTATACCGGGGAGTGCTGGCTTGGCTGAGAGCCCTCAAGATATCTTCAGACAGCTCAGCTCCTGCAGAGAGACCTCTCAACGGCATAAAATGCAATTCAGCTTACTGGCTTATATGACTTGGTCAAGCATGTTGATACAGCCATCTTTTTTATCTTTTTCTTTTTTACAATTAAAATGAAAGAATATTCAGGCCTTCTCCTGTGAAAAGCTAAAAGAGATATAGGCTATTTTTGTACCATTTCACAAAACGTCTCTAGAGTGTGATGCATTTGCAACATATCAACACTGCAATCTGTATTATTTCTAGTTTTAGAGTTCTAAAATTTCTATTTGAACTGTTCACTTGAAGATACCACCAAGCGAGCCATTCTGAATAATTTCTTTAAAATGTGTAGCAACACTGGAGAAATGTTAAATGTACATCAGTGGGGAAGAGCCCCTATATTTGTGAACAGTAGTCCAGAGAAAGTAATTTCCCTTTAGCAGTATTCAGTTCTCCCCCCAGCCAAAAAACTAAATTCCTGTCATAAAAATTCCCAATGCCTTACAGAGTCAGACACCTGGAGAGGCAGCTGACAGTCTGCACCATGTGACACCATGCATTTGAACCTTTAAAAACAGTGCATGGAGCCCCAGCAAAGATTTGAGGTCACCATGGCTAGTAGGATATGTACAGCGAGACTAGAGCTAATTCTGTAAAAAAAGGCTGAAATTTTCAGCAACACTAGGATATCTTCCTGGCATCTTCCCTATTCTGAATTTTTTAAGACCCCCTACAGCTCTGTCTAGTCCCAAAGGGGTTGCAAAAGCCTCACATGTCCTACTCACACGAGGATCAGCTCTCACCCTACCTGCAGTCTTAGTATTCAGCATACTGTAACTCTGCTTTTTAGCCACTTGTTCCCACTAGTTCCCCTCAGAAAATTTGTTGAGAAATTTTCTCTTTGTGAACTTTTTGCTGCAAAGTTTTTTTACTGATTTAGTCAAAATATCAACTAGAAAAGCAGTTTGAAAAGAAGAAGTCAACAGATGATACCTGAAATCAGGGTCAGCACTGTAGCTCCTGAAGGTAAGAAATTCAGGCACCAAAATAGTATGTAAATTAGGGTATGGCTATGGGCTCTCTTCTTCAGGTGCTCTCTGTGAGCCACTACAAAACATAATTGTGCAGGGAGGGCACAGGGGAGGGTATCTTCCAAAACTTCTTTGAGAGAAAATATTGCATACAAAATAGTTAAAGGTTTTTAATTCATTACTGCAGCTTCAAAAGCAGCTACTGCAACCAGATGCAGTTTTGCAAATGTTATCAGGCTCAGTTATAGGAAGGTCATCTTACTTGTTTCCTTCTAACCAAATGGAGCTACTGACATTCCAGATTCTTGATCTCTCCAAATCTAACTGAATCCTAACACAAACCCACAGCATCTTGTTAAAATAGACTTGTTAAGATGTGGTACAAATTTGCTGCTTGGACTTGCTGCAAGTGAAGGCCTCCTGTAGACAGGTAAGTTTGGCCCAAAGCACTGTGAACCTTCAATCAGGTCCTGATTTTCCCAAAATTCAACATTTCTGCAGCAGTTTCAAGAAAATCTGCATGTAGCATTTTTAGTGATATACAACATGGCAATAAATAGTCAAAGTCATCGGTACTATTTGTTTTAAGAATAATGATTAAAGGACAGACTCAGTGTCACTGTGTTTCCCAGTGTTGGTTTTCTCTGTTTTAAGATGACCCATTTGCAATGGGCCACTGAGTATTGTGCTTTAGTGCGTGTTCTTGACATATCTTTCACACAAACTCTCCAAACACCTCATAAACATTAATAAATTAGGCTGCAAGAGCAATAATAATTTCAGCTTCACATTCACAGAACCTAAGACTCAAAGTCTTCCTGAGTATCTGTGGCAGATCTAAAAATGAAATTCAATCTTCCAATCACTTCAAATTATGCTTTGCTACTAGATTGTGCAGTCGCATGGTCTAATTCAGGTTGGAAGGGACCTCAGGAGACCGTCTCGTCCACTTGCCTCCTCAAAGCGGGACTAACTACCGCTCTACACCAGGTTGATCAGGACCTCACCCAGCCAAGGCTCAAATACACCCACGGAGGGAGGATGCCCCACTGCTCTGGACAACCTCTTCCAGTCTTTGACCCCCGGCATGGGGAAGACTTTTTTCCCTTGTCTCCGGTCAGCGTTTCCCCTCAGGCAAATTGTGGCCATTGCTCTTGCTCTGTTGCTGGGCTCCTCTGAGAAGAGCCTGGTTCTGCCACCGACCAGCTCCCCTCAGGCAGCAAAGCCTTCAGCAAGGCCCTTCAGCTGCCTCTTCTCCAGGATGAACAAACCCAGCTCCTCAGCCTCTCCTCCTGCGCCGTGACCACCTCGGCAGCCATTCCTGGGCTCCCCTTGGTTGGCCAGTCCTTTTGTCCTGGGGTCCACAGCTGGGCACAGCTCCCCTTCCCCGGGAGAGCCCCACAAGCCAAGTGGAGGGGAGGGTCCCCTTCCCTGGACCTGCTGGCTGCCCCGCTGCCAGCACAGCCCTGGTGGTCGGTCACCTTTGCCGCAAGGGCCCACCGCTGGCCCCCGTTCAGCCTGTGGTACAACAGCTCCCAGGGCCTTTTCGGCAGAGGTGCCCCCGGGGAGCCCCAGCCCCAGCCTGTGCTGGTGTGTGGGAGTACCCTAGCCCTGCACTCAGGCTTCGGTTTTGTTCTTGCCTGCCCCTTCCTCCAGACTGCAGAAACCCCTCTAACGGGCAGTCCTGCTGTCCAGTCATGCCTCTGCAAAATGCCATCACCCGCAGACCTGCTGCGTGAGCATGCACTGCATGCAATCGCCCAGGTTGCTGACTAAAATGTTACACAATATCTGCAAAATGCCACCGTTGACCAAGCAGCAGTTAGGCTCTGATCTACTGAGCGTTGTTGTTTGAGCTCTTCTGGCCAGGCAGGCTGCTTATATGGTCCCTTGCTCCTCCAGCTGGCTACCAGGATATCACGGGACACTATGTCAAGAGCCTTACTAATCACCTTACTAAGATAAAAGACATCTACTGCTCTCCCCTCATCCAAACTGCCAGTCATCGCAAAAGAGAAGGCCAATCAGGTTTGTCAGACACAATTTGCTCCCCATCAGTCCGTTCTGGTTAGGTCCTTTAGGTGCCTTGAAGTATCTTCCATGACACTGAGCACTGTCGCTTTCCTGGAGACTGGTGTGAAGTTGATGAGAGCGCAGCTCCTCGCTCTTACCCATTCTGATGATGGCTGTAATGACTGCCTCTCTCCAGGCATCAGGAGCTTCCCACAGCCACCATACCTTTCAATGACAACAGGCAGCAACTTCATGATGACACTAGTTAGCTCCCTCAGTAGCCTCCAGCGTGTCCTGTTTGCTTCCATGGATCAGCTTATTTAAATAGATCCTAACTCCACCCTCTATTGCATGTAACATCTCCCTCCCCTGCATTTTGCCTCTAGACACAAGGAGATTGTGTGTGGGTACTCCAGCCCTGTGCTGGGAGTTTGTGTTTATTTTTGTTGGATTTTACTATGTTTCTGTCGAGTTTTCCCTCTGACTGCAAAGCCCCATCAGAAAAGTAGCCATGCCCTCCAGCATATCAGCTGTACCCTAGTTTGGTTTCATCATGAACCTCGTGATAGTGCACTCCATCCCATCAGCCTGGTTGCTAGTGAAGGAGATAAACAGGACTGGCCCCAGCAGAGGTAGCTGCAATACAGCACACAGCATAGACTACCCAATTCCGGCAAAATGGCTATCCACCCTATAGTCTATCCATCCAGTCCGTTTTTAATCAGGCTGATGACCAGGGTATTACAGGAGACCACAGCAAAAGCTTTCTAAAGTCAAGGTAGGCAACATGTATTCAGCTTTCATAGTCAAAGACAGTAATTCATTTGGAGAATGCCAGGTACAGCTTGCTTCTGATCAATCCATTCTGGCTAAGTCCTAAAATACCTTCCATGAGAACCAGCACCACCAGTTTCCTGGAGCCTGACTTGAGGTTGATGGGCCCAGAATTCTTCACTCTTACCCCTTCTGATGACGGCTGCAACATTTGCCTTTCTCCAGGCATCAGGAACCTCCCCCAGCCACCATGACCTTTCGGTGATGACAGACAGAAGCGCCAGGATGACACTAGTCAGCTCCCTCAGCGGTCTCCAGCACATCCTGTCTGGTCACATGGACCAGCTTATTTAAACAGACCCTAACTTCATCCTCCCCTACTGTGGCTGCTACCTCCCTCCCCCAAGTTTTGCTTCTAGGAGATGACCTAGTAGGCCTGAGAACTTTATGGAGCAGTGGGTCCACACTTTCCCTGATTTTCCTTCTAATTTTTTTTGCTGATGCACTCATAGTAGTCATTCTTGTCCTGTTCCACCAGTTTTGATTCCAGCCAAGCCTCGACCTTCCTTGTTCTGCACCTAGTGTCTGGACCACACTTCTGTGTTGCTCTTTGGTAGCCTGTCCCCACTTCTACCTCCTGTCTGCTTCCTTTTTGCATTTAAGCTCAGTCAGGGGCTCATCTGTCATCTCAAGCTCCTATTACAGATTTCTCCCCTAATTTCTTCGAAATATTATACCCAGTAGCATAATTCCCCTTCACCTGAACAAAGCAAGAGTTTACCACCCTTTAGAAATCACTACGATCGACTTTGTCACCTTGATCATAAAATTTTGTTTTGCTGACATCCTCTATTACAAATAATTAAGATGCACCTAAAAATACTATAGTTTAATACACAATTGTGTCTTGTGTCATCTTACAGCAGCAGCCTCCCAAATATGACCTAAACAATACTAATCAGCTGGGACAGCAGATATAATCTTAGTCTTCCACATAGAATTTTAGCAACTGGAAAATGTTTTCCAACTGTCTTCAGCAGTACACATGAACATTTAGCAATGCTATTTTCACTTTTCAGAACTAAAATAGATATATGCAAATTCTGTGAACTTTTTTCTTTCCAACATACCTGTAAAGAACTGAAGGTTAAAGAGAGCACTATCCAAGAGAGTCCTTCTGGAAAGCATTAAGTCCCAAGAAACAGAAAAGAATAAAATCCACATTTTTGAGATAATACAGGAAAATTTTCAAGCCTATTTTCATAACTTCCTGGACAACGCATTCATATTCAAACCCTAAACACTGTTTGCTGTAATTTCAAATACTGTAAGGTAGATAGGAAAACTGACAAATATGAAAATGATGTGACAGCAAACTTACATTCCTATTAAGAAATAGCTTTCACTAGGAAACATGTACGTTAGTTTACATTGTTTAAGATGCTGGACTTGGCAGTGTTAGGTTTACAGTTAGACTCAATGATCTTAAAGGTCTTTTCCAACCTAAACAATACTGTGATTCTAAGATGTGAAATATTTTAAAATGGTTATTTTCATATATTTAAAAAATCTGCTTGCAAACAAAATGGAATGCATGCTAGATGGTTCTCTCTCACAATTCAATGTCAATGAAAACCTGGCACTGGTACTTGACACATCTATATCTGTCTCCCACTCTGCTTTCCATCCCTGCTTTCTTGCAGCTCCTTCAATCTAAACTGCCCTCCAAATCCTGGTACGTTCAGGTTCTAAGTTCTCCTTCCTTCAGAAGCACTCCTAACAGCATTTCTTCCAAAAAGCTCAGGAAGTAAATCTTTCTAAACACCCCAAGGCTCAAACCCAAACCCATGTTGGTTTTGCTCACAATCTGAAGATGCTTTCGTTTCAACAACAAACCCCCCATGTGGTGATTCCGAACTAACTCTTCCTTTCCTGCTTCTGTTCTCACAGACCATTTCATCCTCCTCCCTAAGAAATATGCAGCAATAATAACAGCATCTCCCACTCTTCTGTGCTGAGAGTTTACGCCCAGCTCTGTGTTCCTTCAAAACTCCCTCCCCGCTTACTCACATGGCATCTCTTTGAGTTCTGGGTAAGCAGATTTTCCCAACACCTTCACAAAGCCTATCACTGTTACATTACTTTGTATATCTTAAGATTTATCTTGGTCTCTCTGGTTGTTACTTCCCCAAGGCAAAGGCAATGTTTTTCCACAAGGTCTCTCTAGTGCTGATCATATCACAAGATAATTTTTAATTACCTTTCTGTTCAGAGCCACACCATCTTCACAGTCCAGCACCGCACAATCTACATTTAGTGATGGGATTTTTCGTATCTTCTTTTCATCATCCGCAGGTACATACAGCACAGCTCGCCTGGGCACGTACTTGTGAGATGATGCAAAGCGATAACTAAGCTTAGGAACACCAGCTGGCAGAAGAGAATCCACCCTGTAAAGTATATTGTTAAAATTAGACTCTTGGCTACAATGTTGTAAAGAATACTTGACTATATTTTAAAAGAGAAACGTTCCTACTTAGTGCTGGTTTTGGGGTTTTTTTTTTGGTTTGTTTCCTTAGGAAGAGTTAAGGTAGGGAGATATAGGTATTACAGTTAATCACAGTATAAAACTCCAAAACTACTATGTTCAACAGAAGTTGCAGACTTAAACACTCAGAACTGAAGAACTGCCAGGGCTAAGGTTGTCCGTGCAGTCTTAATTAAGCTGCCTGTTCTGTGCACTACGGCAAGTATTAAATACAGAAGGGTGGTGCTTGGTTTTTCGCCTGTCATACGACTCCTCCATTGGATGAAGGCTGTGCTGAAAACAGATCAGGACCACTTTAGGGAGGAGGCTGGTATCTGCCATGTTTGCTCCAGGAGCTGGACAGCATGCTGTGAGTGAAGCAGGGGTGTTGATTAAAACAAACATGGGTTTGTGAAGTTGATTTTGCAACCTTGGTGTTGTATCAACAAACATATTTGCATGCAAATTTTAAATAAGCAAAATGGATGGAGGGGGAAATGAGGAAAACAGGAATGAAAATATCCCCCATGTAATGTGGAACCTCACTAATCCCAACATGTTCTCTCAGAAGCCTTCAGACCTTGAGATCCACAGCACTGACAGGGCTCATAAGCCCACCAGCATCAGCAACAGGTTGTTGGCTGCAGTGCCTTTCAAAATTTATAAATGCTTTATACACCACACTTCGGTGCGGGTGTGAGCCTGTGGTGCCACATGGCTTGAGTGGGTGGCATCCTGTATGGCCCATAGGCGTCAGGCTTGTGGCAGTTTCCACCCTGTGCCAGTATTCCCAGGGAGGGACCAGCCAACCCACCCCAGGCACAAGGCGGGTTGGTGCACTTGGAGGCAGTGGGGCTGCTGGGGGAGGCTGCCCTTGAGTACAGTAGGGAGCTTGCTTTGCACCATAATTACAAGCATAGAGAAATAAATTGCAGAGGGTGCCACTGTGTTTCATGGCCTTCCAAAAAAACTGCCTTGGCTGCTCCTGTTCCTCCCCATTTCATGCTGTACTCCCCAGGCCTATTCTGCTACATCAAAAATGAGGACAAAATAATACAATTTGCCTTCATACTCAGAGCACAAGTCACTTATGCCACAAAATAATCCTACCATATAACACCATTATGCATTATCATGCATATTATTCAGCACTTTGAATAATGCAAAGCTTTTCTAGCACCATGCTGAACATGTCATTATCGCATCATGCCAGGGACCCATGCATTTTCCTGTGCCCCTCTTAATAATGCTTCCCAAGTTGCTACACTTGGATGACGCATGGCTACATGTGGATGTGGGTTTTCTTCAAAGTGAATGTGACTAACCCTCTCAAATGTTTGGAAATTAGTTCAGTCAATCTAAATCAGGGCCAACGTGGCACGTTGCTGACAGACCACTACCATACTTGCCTTTCTAAGCTAACCCTGTTGAAGAACCGTCTCTTCCCCTGCAGTGTGCACCCTTAAAGCTGAATATAAGTCTTGGGTTAAAAATAGGAAGAAAACTTTTATTACATTTTATCTCAGTAAATTAAATTAAAAAGGACAATTCTTCCACCATCTCCTCTGCTGCACCTCTGCGTGTCCTGGGTGGAGCCACTTTAGGAGCCCACAAAAATCCACTGCCAGACTCTTCTTTGTAATATGCCTGGTAATGCTTAATTCGGCCTAAGAAATGCGGCAGCTTTGCTGTTAAATAGAGATGACACATTTTATTACAAGCGCTAGTGCTACCCTTGTTAATAAATCTTCTTAATCTTTAACAGCAAGAACTTAAATACTTAGGTGGTGGAGGTCCTAACAACATTTGGAGACATGCAACTGAGATCCACTGAGTCTCTCCTAAGTACCCTCTTTGCCCCTCTCCCACAAACCACTTCACGTCCCCTGCTTCATGTTGAAGTGGGGATGGTTACACAACTTGTGGCAACTCAAGTGGCTGCTAGTTAAATCTACTTAATCCCATTTTCTTGCAGTAGTACACTTTGGGAGAGCAAGGAGGAGGTGGAAGTGGAAGAGTGGTTTATCTCAAAGAGGAGGTTCTTTTTTCAGTGTGACACAGGGGTCAGTAAAGAAGTTCGAAATCCTTCACTAAACTTATAGGAGGGGACAAAAGTGATTAGTTTCTATTCTGTTTCTCTGATGGCTTCAACCCTGTAGTTCCCAAAGGCACAAAGGAGTCAAAGAGCTCAGCCCATTAATAGTTAACTCCAGCCTAGAGCCAAGCAGCCCCTGAAGCATCCTTAATGACTGACTGCTTCTCACCACCCCTCCAACCCACCAGAAACCTGATAAACATGGTTAACACTATAATCTCAGAGCATGCTGAGATGAGGTGTATCTCCTGCCACACATTTCCCAGGATTTCTTCTGGGCTGTCATCAAACCAAGAGCTGTTTGACCAGGTGGTTTCCCGCTCATTGCCTGCAAGCCCCATGAAGGCAGCTCTGCTTTGCATGCCACGCAAAATGGCGTGTAGCATCGTGCAGGTAAAACCTTCATTACCTGCAGACCAGATTTAGTCAGGTGTCACCACTGAGGTCTATGAACTTTTGTTTAGATGGGGGTGTAGTATGGCTTCCCCAGCAGACCTCCTGACTCCAAAGAAGTGGTAGATTTAATCCATTAAAATACCATCACCTAAAAGGCTTAATGTTAGAAATACTATGGCCTGTGAGCACTGGTATCTCTTCTTCAGGAATCAACTTTGTAGCCACAAGGGCCCAAAACACAGGCTACTCAGGACGCAGATTATTATAAAAATATACTGTCAATGTGTCAAATTAGTAGTTTTATGTAACATTTTAGCAAGTTGAAGCAATATTTTTTTCAAGAGGCATGGCCAGAAAAAAGAACGTACAGGAGGAACTGGTGTCAGTGGACCAACCTAGCATCCTTCTTCTTTCAAAACAAAGAGCTCTAGAAACGTACATGTAAAATAAAGTTTTCAACAAGTATGCCTAGGTGTTACTGCCGTAAATGTTTTCATTATTTTGACATGTATTCTTAAAAAATCATCTGCTGTTCTCACTCTGCATTTTCCTCACATAGCCATATTTTATGTTCCACAATAAAATGAAATATAGAGGAAGAAGTGGATTTATTAAGAAATCCATTTGCCTACAGACCTTTTTAAAACAGTGGCAAGGCCCAGTGTGCTATGCATATGAGCAGTTAGCTACTCTGGTAGGAAACACTATCCTGATTATCTTGACTTCTGTTATTTTGTTACTTTTTTAGGACAAAAAAACCCACACAGCACTGCAATCTCAATTATATTGTTAACCCCATGCCATAAAGAGGAAGAAAATCTTACATATGTTTCCTGACTGCAAGTATTTTAATGATTCAAACTAAGCTTGACTATGCTTTAAACTAAACACATGGACATAAGCCAAGCGAATTTGCTAAGACAATGTTTCTTCCTTTAAGCACTGTAAGTTAAAACAAGGACTAGGCTATTGGGTAATGCTCATTAAATTGTTTTACAGCAGCCTATTTTCATTCATAGCATCTAGCAGCACGCTGAATGCTCTTGGGTCTTGGAAATGAAACTAAATTTTTTCAGCAAACAACATTCTACTGAAGTCTTCATCAAATATGTAAAAGTAGCTGGAAAGTTAAAGTTACTCGTGATCCTCTGAGAACCATCTCACCCAAGAGCAAATAGTTCATCCTCAGGAAGGAGAAAAGAAAATCTTTTTGATGACTAAAAGACATTGCACTTTGCAATGGCAGCTACACAGTGTGACAGCAACCAGTAAAATTACCCCAAATTATACACATTTCCCTGCTTTAAACTGCATTTTCACATTCCAGCGTTGCTTATACTCAACGTATACTTAATGGTACACACCTGTGTGGTCTCATTGGAGCCAACAACATACAGCTCACAAAGTAAAGTACTCCCACAAGTGATTTTTGGGATCAGCACTTCAACCCACACCTCTGTTCCCTGTTTATCTGCTAGATCAAATCATGCCTGGAAGAGACACTACACCATGATCTGCCTAACGCATGGAAAAATACCCATTGCTCAACAGGCCAAATCTCTCCTACAATCTCTGGCACAGTGCTGGCAAAGTGTTTCTGAAAAGCATTTTTAGGCATTCAACTAGAAACTGTTAAGAAGGCTGGATAATTTCCACATGTGAGTTTCTGACCTGTATGCACATAACTGCATACCAACCACAATCCTGGATATCTGTGGTGCTGTGGCAGGACAGAACCGACCCAAGACCCCACTGAACACAACCCAGCTGATGCAGCAAAATGTCCTACAAATTATTTCTCCAATATGTGCACACACACTCCCCCCTGAGTAAATGTAATGGTTTTCTTATGTCGAATTTACTACAGAGTAGCTCACAACCTCACACAAATAACCTGCCAAAGACAAAGGAAACTTCTACAAAATTACAAAGCCCCGTAATTTGCATAGTAATTCTTTCTAATTAAGAAAAGAAGGTATAAGTTGTTTGTTATAAACAGCAGCAGGCCCTGTGCAAATACGAAGGGCTCGCAGCCGAGCTGAGTATTTGTCGAATCAAAGCAACTTGCCGGAGAGTTTTATTGGTACAGCTGCGGCGCATGCATTTTATCACACATGCTAATAATCCTGGTTATGGCACTAACATTTTAATCATTTGTTCTCTGGGCTTGTTTCTCAAACAATTAGCACTAATGAATGGCCAAAATACTTCGGATCATATATGTCTAATTGCAGTCAAGAGCGGTTATTGTCCGCATGTACATTTCAATTCACCTCTGGGGATAATGTTTGTTAATTGTATTTCTTTATATAGCAAGTGAAAAAAGGCTGTTCACTCAAAAAGGGACTAAGTGTTCTCTTCTTTCCCTTTGTTCCCACAAGAAGCTAAAGTCACTTCAAGAGGCACTTAATCCCATCATCCATGGTTACAATTGCCTTACAGCATCAATCAAAAAGAATCTGAAGTAAAATGATGCAGCTATATTGTGTAATTAAAAGCAATTCAGGTAGTTATTACTTGGGGCATTTTCCAGGTCCAAATACTTAAAACGGCACTGCAGGGATGCTAAATACTGTAGTGTTTTAAATTTGGTCATCTACAATATCTCACAGAGAAAGGGGAGGAATATGCAAAAAAAAAAGAAAAAAAAACTCCTAGTGTGTATTGTAAAAAGAAAGAAAAGAGGAGGAACAGCTAACGTTTGAAGTGACAAAATCTACAAGTCTCCATATAAAAGGGAAATAAAAATATCAAGAAGGGAGAAAAGGGGAGGAAAAAGAAAAGGACGGCAGTTTTCAAGGAAAAGAAATTCCTCGCAATTGTTAAAAAGTTAACATGTGAAAAAATGTTAACGTTTCCTCGCATGGTAAACAAAAGCTCATGTCACAAGCTTTACCATCTGAATACAGGTCCCCGAAATCTTAGTGCTTTCCTAGTGGAAATAAATCCAAGGTAAACTAAGCGATCTTTCTTGGGGGGGTGGGGGGGCGGTATAAGAAAAAAACTTAGGTTAAAAGAGAAGAGCTATATTTACTTTTGAATAAAGTCAGAACTTCGGGAAGGTACTTTACCTAACAACTGCCACTAACCCTGATCCAATTATGCTAAAATTAAAACTGGGGGATTATCAACATATGAAACCCTCAGCTTTACATTTTGATTTCTTCCTTTGTTCTAGACTCACTACGGTCATTTCCCTGACCTTCCAAAAACTAATTAAGAAACCCCCAAACCTGAACTCTTGCCAGGGCAGGCAGAAGCCACCAGCTCTCGTAGGTTTGAGATCTCTTGACAAGCAACTTTCCTCCCCAGTCAAAGTGCTTTGGAAGAGGCTTTGTCTAATTTTAAACTTCCCTCCATCAGCCTGATACGATCTCGCACAGATGTAACATGGATATTAATTCCCCTGAAGCTGATAGGAGATACACAGGTATAAAAATGGCCCCTGTCTCTCAAGTCTGAAGGAGGTGAAAGAATAAACTCTAACACTTTCACAGCATCCTCAGGGAGACAGGCAGTCTGCACCCAGCCGCGGGGACTGCGAGCGGTGGGCTGAAGAAGTGCTCACAAAAACTCAGCGAATTAAGAAATTTAACCCCCGTAACAACCAGCTTTGGGTATCAAAAGGGACAGATTGGAGGGGGTTGCTCCTGAGCGCGGTTGCCTGCTGGAAAAACTGTAGCGGGGAGAAATGAAAAGGGGGCTTCCAAGTGACCTTTTGCAAGCGCTTTTCTCCAACTGATCAGGACACATCACGTTACAGCCAAAAAACAGAGAGGCGAACCGAATGGGGAAGGGGAGCCCCAGCGATAAAAAAAATCACAAGGCAGAGGAGTGTGAGTGGACGCAAGCAGTTCAGGTTTAAATGGAAACTCAGTACCAAATCCAGAGTTGCGGGCAACTAATTCTAGGAAAAATATGTGTCTTTGGCTGCTATTTATAATTTTTTCCTCTCCAGTAAATTGATATGGAAGTCATATAACTGCACACCAGAGAAAAGATCAAATATAAACCAAGCACTTACTGACAAAGGCTTAAAATCACGGACCCCTAAGCCATAAAATGATAAAAGGCTATCATAGGTTAAATAGTTAACCAAACTTTCTCCTCCCACCAGCACTAAATGTTAAAAAAAAAAAAAAAAAAAGACCTTTTATTTACCCCACCATGTTCTTTCAACTACATTTGACCCTGTTGTTTTGGTTCACTCCAAGCTCCATCATGCCTTGAATTGCTTTTGACTGAAGATCAGTTGGTTTTTTTTTTTTTTCTTCTCAGTTCAAAATGGCCAAATTAGACAGCAAGGATAAAAATAAAAGGACCAGTTTGTTGTAGGGTATTTTTTCTTATATTACTAAAGTCTCCTGCTTTCATGGCAGCAAAACCAGTCTGTTTGTGAAGAAGAGGAGAGTGCTACTGTTCTTTGATTTAATAAAGGAATTTTAAAAGAAATTTAAATAATGGCTTAGGGTGACAAGGGCTGACGCTTCCTACTAATGGCAACAGGCTGCTTCTCTCGGGCAGCCTGTGTGTGTGTGTTTGCTATCATCCAAGGTTAATTGGTGTCCTGTCTTGGGGAGCTTTAACATATGTGACGTACAGTCAAGGGTTTGCTCCCTTCCTTGCGGTGTGGATAACTCTGAATAACTTGTCATGCTCACAAAGTATTCCCGAGCTGAGCTGTGCCTCACTTTGCTTTTACTCTTAGCAAAGTTTCTGGCTCCTTGGGATGCTTTCTGCTACTTAATCAAACCACATCACTGCAAGGCAACGGAAAAGCACTCTGTGACAATTCACTTTGCCACACTAATCAAGGGAAGGTGTAGTTAAGATAACAATTAACTTCCCTGTTTTCCTAAATATAAAGATATATAAATAAACATAAACACTAAATATAAACAGTTTTGAAGTTCTAATTTCTACTAGTAAACTGTAAGTGCTTTTATGTATTTAACTAATGTTGTTTCTACGTTGCATTTTTTGAATCTACAACACTGTAAAGAGATTTTGTAAAATTTTGTTTAGCTATATACAGTTTCCTAACAGAAACTCTTCCATTATGTATTTTTCACAGAATTGCAACTAGCAACTGCAACAGAAAATTACAACGCATTTTAAATAGCAAAAATATACCACAATAAAGATAAAGATTCAATACCATATCGAGAGGTTATATAGGACTACACATAAAATTAGCCTTTTCTAAGATGTGCATTGAGGAGTAAGAAGAGATTACTTGGATGTATGACATCAATGTATGATTTGTTTTGGTTTATCACTGTTGTGTACAAACCAGTACGTACCAAGTGTGCTCAGGGCTGTGCAACACAAAGGAAAAAGCATGGCCTCTGGGGTCAAGCATCTTCCAGTTCAGGAGGATCAGGCACATACCAACAACAAAAGCCCTCCTGGAGCATCCCATGCCAAACTCTCTCTTAGGAAGTGAACATATAAAACTCACAAATCTGTAATGGTTGCACTTTTCTAAAGTCAGACCCATGTTGGTGGCCTCTGCAGAAAAGCTAAACTTTGAGGAGATTCTCTGTCACCGCAAAACCACTCTTGCCTCTTCCAGTTCTCCCCTCTGGCTCACTGTCGGGTACCTCCCTTCCTACTAATTCTGCCTGAACATTTTCACACACACCGACTCTGCACCCACCCATGTCTCTATGTACACAATACACAAAAATTGATAAGAATGTTTGGACAGAATTTCTTTTCTCACTGAACGTGCTTTTCCCCTCTTTTCTTCCCCTCTCCCCTCTATTCTTTCCATCCTGGTGCCCACACCAGGATACAGGGAGCATCCCCACTGCTGAGCTCTTGCAGCTCCTGCCACTGATCCAGCTGTGTGCATGTTGGCTAAATGCTGCAAGGTCAAGATCGAGACCAGGATTCAAAAATTCAGTGTTAATTACTGTGATTACAGTCTGAGTCCCAGACAGCCAAAGCCTTCCCAGCAGTTTAGGAGCGGACTGCTAACGAGTTATATGTAAAACAAGAAACAGGCACTTGATAAAGTTAGAATCAATAAAGTGCCATTCCTGCCTGTTAAATGACCTTGCTGTAACACAGAGCCACTATGCTCACCAGAGGCTATGCAGGTTAGATATCCATATTTGCACAGCATGAGAGAAAAGGAAAACAGTACAGTCCTTAAAATCAGTTCTGATTTACATGTGAGTTAAAATAAAATTACACTAAAGATGTGCCTGAGAGTATTTAGCAGAAGGAAATGAATCAAGTGTCAATATATCTGTGCTGCAGAAATAAGAAATTTGTCACCCACTTTGGGTCTTTCAGAATTTCTGATTTTTTAATGACAAATTGTCATCTTTGTAATTTTGGTTGTGGTGGGGATATTTTACAAACTGAGGTTCCTTTCATACTTCTGAGGATTTTTCACTAAATAGGCCATATTTTATCTTGATTTGAAATTTATGGCAGTCTATACTTAGCCAAAATACAAACAGCTCAATGATTCCTGTACTTAGAAATGTATGTAAATTATGCTCCTAAATAAAGCACAGACATTTTTACTACTTAGGAAAAACAAAACAATATTGCAGTCTTCTCTGCACTTTGAGATTGCTCCTGTAAACCCACTCAAGCATGTGCTTAGCCCAGAGAAATCAAAAGGACTAGTCAAACACTTAAAATTAACCATGTGCTTAAGTGCCTGCAGGACTGGGGATTAATTTTGGATTATGAAACTGTTCCATTTCCATGTGTTCTTAGGCTATACGTGGGCCAACCTGTTATTTTCAGGTTTTGGCACAGAGACTTGTGCAAAATTGAGACTTAGATGCATGCAGATGCAGTCCAGCTGGTGAATATCTTTTAAACAATATAAAGATGCTCGATCCCAGCTGGGGAAAAAAATTTCCACTCTGCATGATGTTTTCAGAGTAAGATTAAAAGTAAGATTATGATTTTTGTTTAGTCAAGCATTATTTTGTAGAAGAATTACTACGTAGAAGAATTATATAGAAGAATTGTTTCGTATTAAACTGAACTTACTCAGAATGGTTTCTGTGCCAAATAACTGAGCAGTTAAGAACAATTTAGCAAGCAATTAGTAAATATGAAACTGCTGAAGAAGAGAACTATAAAACCAAAATGCACCACAATTATATCAAAAAAGTAAAATGTTGTAATTACATCAAGGCTGATGCAATATGACAGAAAAAAGAACGAATGGACAATGCTGTTAGTTCAACAGCAACTCTAGGTACACTAATTGAAAACCAACCGCTCTCTGCTTTTGAATATAAGCCTGGTGGAAATTTTAAAATATTTCCTAAATGGACGATAAAGAAGAACGCTTGCAAATCCTGCAGTGCTCCAGGCAACACTTAACTTTAGAAATGTCTACAGGCAGAAATACTACCCTGCAGTATGGCTCAGGATGGCACAAACAAGCATCTGTGTTTATTTTTTAACTAGTCAGATTTATAAGAGCAATGAAATCCCTACATAAGCATTTTATATTGACCTGATATGGACTTACTGTTTTAACCAGCTTTTTAACTAACTCCACAAGTTAATAAAGGCAACTACATGAATCCTTACTGCCTATACATTAAGATAAGAAAAACATTCGTTAAGCAATATCCAGATTGTTTTAATTACAGTAATATCACTCTTATTTGTAGTATAATGTTCGTTAAGTACAGTATAACATTTTCTTAAAATGCCCCAGAGGCAGTTAAACTCTTGATTAGCTATAAAAAAAGAAATCTCCCTTAACTTCAATCACAGGAGTTAATGCCTACTGCAATGAAATTCCAGTACTTTTAATCATACAGAAATGTCATATGTAAATCTTATTAACCATGAAAACATTACATAAGATCAAATGAATTTTCTATGCCGCTATCACTACTCAATGTTAGCAAAACGTAGGAATCTTTCTCAGACAGTTGTGGTAGTAACAATAAGCCCAGCCCTATTTTCTTTGAGAATGAAATCAGCTGAAAACCCGATCTTAATTTATTAATTTCAAAAGACAGCCGGGAACGCCCCAAAACTCTGACTTCTATATTTGCACGCCTTTAACTATGTCCCTGTTCAATTATCTGAAGTTAAAACACACCAAACTAGTAGCAGTGGTGGGATTAAACAACCTTATGGAAACTACAGAACTTTATTTATCTACAGAAAATAAACAACTGGCAAAGCTTTATTATCCAATAATAAAATTTCCCTTTTTTTCCTGCCTTTTCCAGTGTGTTGCAAGAATGAACATTATTACTGCTTTTCTACAGATGACAATGAAACACCTACATTTTCTTCAGCATTTATCCTGCATCTGCCCATTATTCCATACAGTTCTGGAAAAAAACTGTTCATTTTTTGTTTGCTAAAAACATCAAGAATTCAAAAAATCATGAACAGTGTGATGCACTAAAAATTGCAACATTTTTAGAGTGCAAATTGAAATATTATTTTCTGGTTCTTGTGTCCCTGGCTTCATATTTTCAAACTCTTCCTTGCAATAGTCAAAAGCCATAAATTGCCTTTAAAAGTAAAAAAAAAAAAAAAAAAAAAAGAAGGTGAAAATTTAGGAAGCCAGGCTTAAAGGAAATACCAAATATTGTGAAACTAATGATAAAAAGGTGACAGTTGCCAGTTCATTTTGATCTTCCACATAGGCAGTGGCAGGATATTTTTATTACATAGAAACAGGCAAGCCAACCCCTAACGCAGCAATGGCCCTCCAAAATTGTCTCCTTGGTAAGGTCAGTAAACTAAACACAGTAAATTTAGTGCCCACCAGGCTCTCCAGACTCAGCACCTCTCCAGCCACCGAGTTCCCCTTAGTGAGCAATGAGCCTTTGCATGGCACTACCCCGAAAGGGACAAACCTCTCACCCTACTGAGCCGGTGGGTCGAGTCCCACTGCCCCCATGGGTGCATATTTGGGGTGTGTGGTCGAAGCCCTGGGTGCACTCTCCACAGGGGGACTCAGCCACAACCCTGCTCCCGGCTCGGGCAGCTCATTAAGCACCTTGAGGTGGGGAGCACACCTGGACGAGATGAACCTCACCGGGGGTGTCCAAGGCAGGGAACTAATCTGCAGGGACATCCTGGTCATATCATCACAGCCCGCCTTGCGGAGGATGAACTCTGCTGTGTAGGCAAGCTCAAAGACCATAAAGGCAGGGCAGATAATATGGAAGTGTGATGAAGGAAAAATGCTGGCCAAGGGACACATTTTAATATTAAATGCAGAAACCCACTATGGAAAAACCCATTTCTAAGCCACTTTTATAATTTAATAATCTACATTTTCACAGAACTCTTCAGATCAGCTTTGCCACATCCCCAGAGACTTAACAACTGGTCATAAACCCCTGGCTCCCAGGTCCCCACTGCAGATCCCCCACCTAGTAAGTTGCATCCCATTTGATCACTGATGTGGGAACTTGAAAAAATCATCATCGTCAAGAGTGGAAGAGAGATGGGGCGAAAATCAACTTCTCTGCAAATCAAGATGGGTTTATTTTTGCAAAAAAAGTCGAATTATCAGCTAGCAGCGCCTTTTGGGGCACTGAGAGCACCTGACAGGCCTTGCTCTATGCAAGTGTGAGTGCAGGCACTCTTATTACATGCTCTGTGGGAGTTTCTTATCTGTATTTCCCAGGTGAGATTATTTATGTGGTTACGGTTGCTACAGCATATATTTACCATGGCTGATGAACACATGAAAAAGCCAACTGAAACTTAGGTAAAGCTCAAGAGTCCAAGTTGCTCTCTGTGCCAATGGCCTGGATTCTTGGGATGCCCCTTTTCCCCCAAACACCTCAGTTTCGTTAAATATGGATTTCCTACCTCACTGCATCACAACATCCATCATCATCATCACTGGTCCCTCTCACTTAAAACCAAATTTTAGGGAACAGCCCTGTCCCTAATGGCTGCTTAGCGGGGAGGGAAGAGGTGGACATGGCTGAGAGGGAAGGGAAGAGAAAGGCAGGAGAAGGCATTGGCAAGCACACAGCTTGCTCAGGAGCACTGCGAAGAAGATATTCTTCCAGACTGCCCCAGTTTAAGAGTAAGGATTTTTTTCCCCTCTAAATTCTTGACACAGGCTGTTCAATATTTATTTACAAATAAGTGAGGAAGAAAAACACACTGCCTCCCTTGCAACCTGCACAAATACAGAAAATTGCTTTTATTTCATAGTGATGATATATAATAGATAAGCAAAAGCCCTGGATTACATGAAAATAAAATCTATAATGAGAAATAGGATTAGGTCTACTTCCATATAACAGTTTTAATGACATTAAATGAGCAGCTGTGTTTCTCTAAGTAAGTGTTATAGCTTTCCACATCTGTATAAAAACTAAGCAACATACAGACTCTTTGAACTCACTGATATATAACCCTGTGGAAAAAAACTCCCTGTGAAAATATACAAAGACATCACTTGGTTTTCCTTTAAAAGTCTTCTTTAACAACCTCTGTCATGAATATAGGTTCAGACTTAAGGAAATGAGATAATTAGATTACATATGTCTTTTATCCTGTACTGGATGGAGAGGAACAATATTCCATTGCTCTATCTGTCTACTTATTTTTGTTTAGGTATCATTTTAGATATACTTTAGTACAAAGGTAAAATTGTATTGTTGAGATATGTTTTAATTCTGCAAAGCATGTCAGTGATCTGTACTTACATTAAGAAACAGAGTACCTCTCTCAAAGCTGAGATTATATATATGGAATTTGGATGGTTCAAAGCATCAGTTTTAGTCTCACATTGCCCCTTGCCATTATCTGTTTCCTTGCAGATAGGAGGAACATAATGGATGTTGCCATTTTTACCTTCCTGAATAACAGTTTAGTTGAGCTAGTGCCTCTGTAATGGCAAGATTTGTCATCAGAGACTAGCATCAGTTGTGCTGGGAAAACACTGTAGCATATTCACTCTCTTCTCCAGAACATGTTCATCAGGCAAAGTCTTTCCTCCTTTTTTGGGTCACTTGAGTTTAAAGGAGAAAATGCAAAATAATAACCTATCTATCCCTGTGTGCAAGCAAGAACAAAATGTGAGACACTGGACAGACAGTGCAATATCCCCGCTCTTAAAGGTAAGGCTTGCAACCACCATAGTCAGAGGTGAACATTTATTTATATATGTGCATGCTTATGTTTTTGTTTATATATTTATGTGCCTGTATAGATATCTACATACACTATCTATTTATTTATGCACATATAAATGTGCATATACATACATGTTCACGCATATAAAGACACCCAATGTGGCACAGTACAACAGTAGCACGTAACAATGGAAAGTGCCAAAAAGAATTATCTTCCATAAATCCAAGAAATAATAAGACTTTTTTCTACGACTTTTAGTCTCAAATATTCCTCATACTTGCTGGAATAAACTGCCTTTTCCTGCAGCTCCAGCAATGGCACTGGAGTGGCAATTCTTCAATGAAATATGAAGTCTCCCCAAGACCCTACATACACTAGACTGAAGGTTGTTCCACCATTAGTTATTGATGCCAGTGCCTTGCTTTTGCATTGCTTGTGGACTTTGCACCACACACTTTGCATCCACACACTGTGGGCATCCTGTGTATCTTGCAAGTGCAGGTGTGACCCTGCGGATTTACAGCTGCTGTAGACCAAAGACATATCTCAGTGAGCCAAAGCAGCTCTGCTCCTAATGTTACTGCTTTCTGTCTGCCAAATCTCTGCCAGAACAAAGCAAGCAACATGCTATTTCACATGAGTGACCCTCCTTCCATTTCATCTCTTGGAGCTCAACATTTGTAGCCCTAAAAAAGTAAGAGAATGATCTCATATCCTCCTTTCTTGTCCCTGCTCAGATTATTTTGGAGGGCAAGGAGGGAATTTAGCGGCTGTTTCATCAATAGTCTACTACTACACATTAAAAGATGGAAAGAAAGACCAACTTTTTGGCTGAAACAGCCATTTACAATGATAGGCAGAGGTACTGAACTGCACTGCAAAAGCAGAGGGATAACTCAATTTTTTCTTCCCTTTTGAGGTGCAGCAGGCCAAGGGCGGGCATTCCCTTGCCATGATGAGCCATGATGATCCTAAGGTATTTTCTAATCTAAATGATTCTATGAGCTGTTCTCAACCTGGCTTCTGAGGCTGCACAGGTCTTGTGCCCAGGCTGGGCTGTGAAAACCACAGCTGAGCCCTTTACAAAACAGACTCAAGTCCCCTGTGGCAACAGTGAAGAGAGGCATGTCCCTGGGAAAAATTCCATGCCTATCTTAGATACCTGATCCTAAACAGATATCAATTTAGGCTGTTCTGTACAGCTTTGGAATAGCTGAAAGGTAATTACCACCACTGCCATTGCTAGCGGCTGTGTTAAAATAATTTATTTCACTACATATTACAACAACTACTTCTTCAGAGGAAATATTCCATTGCTGGACATTCCTGATGCTCTACAAGATAAGTCCCAGTATTCAGCACACTCAAAGGAAAACAAATCTGGTGCAATCAGGCCTGAAACCCTGCTTCGCCTTTCAACAAATACAGTTATGTTTTGGGGTCTTTTAAAGATATGTTGTCCCTGTTCTTGTCCTAATCAGATATAATGTAAATTGTTTTCCCACCATGAAAACAGTCATGTCTGCTAACTCAAGCATTTCAAGGATCTCGCTAGATTTTGATCCTCAAAAAGGATATTATAAATACTAGTAAGTACATTTAATCATGCCTCAGGAGCTTATATTGGTTTGAAAAATAAATAACTGGGAATTAAGTTTTATGTTATTTTAGATATACCAATCTTAAAATATTCTGTTTCATTATTTTCTAGCCTCTGCAAAAAATGCTGCCTATTATGAACAAAGTGAACAGTAGACAAGTTCTAGACCAGGATAGATTGAATTATGGAGAAGTGAAGAGACAAGAGCCTGGAGAGACAAATAAGGCTTCAGGACTGTTACTCAACTAGATGTGTGTACATCTTGATTCAAAATACACTTTTATTACTCTATACACCTTTTCCATTGCTTGGAAACCAGCAACCGACAAACCAACGTTTAACCTAGCACAAGGAGTATTAGGGTGGCTTTGAATGCAGAGAAGATGGAGGACTTTGGTAAGACTGCTCACATTTGAGGGCCAGTAAGGAAGAAGATTAAAATGCTTCACCAGGAGAAAGAGAATAAAAGAGCAATTGTAGGCTGCAAGAAGCTAGGTCTGCTAGGGGGATGATGTGAGGAAAACCCAGGACCTCAGCAGAGTAGACAAGAAATCTGAAGCCAGTGACATGCAAGAGGCAGCTCTACAGGCAAGTCAAAGCAAGAGAGGCGATCCTGGACAGCCGGCACCCAGCAAGGCAGGGTGGCCCAATTGGCCAGGAGAGGGGTGTTGGTGAGATGGCCCCTGGGCACCAAAGGGAGGAACAGGTTTTGTGCAGGTGGTGAGCCAGACAGTGCCAGGACATGATCCCAACCAAGCCACCATGGGTGAAGACCAGGGAGAACTGGGGAGGAGTGTGGGAGGGATGCACAAGGACAGGGGGTGAGACTGTGAAACAGATACCAAACCAGGGATCCAAAAAGTGAAGCATGATAGGTATTCACTTATAAAGCCAGAAGAAAACAAGGTCAAAAGCAAGATTAAAAAAGTAAGGTGAAGATGTAATTAAAAAAAAAAAAAAAAAAAAGAGGACAATGTTGGCGGAGATTTTCGTGAGGGAAGCATCAATGAAAAGCAGGGACTGAGAATTCTCTTGATACAGCATCAGAGACAGACAAAATGTATTCACTCATGGCAACCAGCTGCATCATTTAAGAAAAACAAGGGTAACCCGGTATAAGTCTTTGAGGATGAAGCAGTGGAAAAGGGAGCAAGGATGGGGAGTACAGGGGAGGAGGAGGAAGCAAAAAGGAGACAGTAGGATCTTGATTCAGCCACGTAGCTGAGCACAATGTGAAGAGTCTGAGCGCACTAATAATACCACTTGACTAAGCACCTTCCTGAATCAGGACCTGGTTCAGGAGCCTTCCAATCAAAGTCTGGGAAAGAAGATGTGTAAACCACACAGAACAAATGGCAGCTCAGCACGCAGAATGGAAATTAAATAGGAACTGAGATGTGGACCCCAGAAGAAGTTCTTCTGAAACCCTCCAACTCTGACCTGTCATGTCACCTCGCAGAGAAAGCAGAAAAATATTTTTACTTGTCCTACACACTGATTTCCTGCACACAAGTGATTGTTTTAATTCAAGCCTCTACACTGTTTTGCCAGAACTTAATGTTGCACAAAAATAAAGTGACTTCAGCTCCCTGTGATGCAGTGTGACTGACTGAACTTCCCTTCAGTAGCCAGAACTGCATCCATTAAATGTGTGAAATGTTAAAGGTAACAGTTCCCAACAACAGAAAATGAGGCAAAAGTAGTTTAGACCAACCTTGGGAACCAGTTTGCCAAAATTATGGGTGGATGCTAGGGTAAAAGGACAATTAATACAGGGACAGATGGCTAAGCAAAAACAAAAGCCATTATCTAAAACCTGACTATGGAAACCTTAGCAACTGATTGTTTAACAGAAGCAATTAAAGAACTCGATTAAACGCAGTAAATCAATAGTTAGGATTCTAAGGAATAAGAAAACCGAGGACTTGCCACTGTTTGTGGCAGTATCAAATACTTGCTGTGCTCATGTTAAATATTAAGGTGTGCATGTTTTATACATAATGGGCTTTTCTTATCCCTGTTAGAAAAACACAAACAAACTCCAGACCAATAATAAAATCTTTGGTGACTTGTCAAGTCTTAGAAAGCCGTAACAGGGTTCTGTGAGCAGTCTGCTGCTCAGGAGATCCTGCTGAAGTATGACTGTCTTTCCCTCTCCTCTTGATCCCCCCCTCCCAACACATGCACACATATAGTCCTGGAAAACCATACTCAGACGAGAGGCCTGGGAGAAAAGCATGGGAAGCAGCTGAAGTGGCACAAGGGAGTTACATCTTACATGTGCTTAGTGTTGTGCCAGGATAAGGACCTGCAGCCTCTGGCAACCCTTAGCAGAGGGAGGGTGTAACACAGGCTACTGTGGCTCTGATAGCCCGGTGGCATCGTCTTGAGTCCTAGGTGTCCTGCAGTGCTCTCTGCCATGAAGCCCATGTAAAACTGCATCAGTAGGAGATATCACCGCTCTCTGTGCTGAGAGCAGGCATGCGTATTGCCCAGTTAGATCACTCTGCCCCATACACTCCAATTAACTCCAAATAAATGTCTGAATCTCTCCCTACAGCCTCAGAACAAACACTGCTCTCTCAAGGCAGCATGGCATGAAAAGTTGCACAAGTAATGAAAATGTAGCCTTCCATCAGCTTTACACAGCAACAAAATGATGGCTAAACCTATCTGCCATCACTGGAGCATAGGAACAGTTTGAGCCAACAGGCCTTATTCATACAAGCGAGTGATGGTTAGTTCTTTTTCCATACTTTCCTGGAAGTTTGATTATTTAATAACTAACTGACATACATTGTGTTAGCATATCGCATCTCCGGGGTGGCACCATCAGTTTGCAATAGAGGTTTCTTTAAGAAAAGAAACAGGTCCTTAATTTTTTTATTAAAAAAAGTTAATAATTACAGGAACACTGACAGTGTTGCTATAGTTACGACTATATCAGCCTTCCACTTACAACTCCCTGTTTTCAAGGGTCAATAACTCAGATGTCAAAAATCTCGCTGGGCAGAAGCCTGACACACATCTTAGACATACATTAAACAAATGCATAAATAAAAATCAGCTGTTTCACACTTGTGAACATTTTGATTCAAATCAGTCTTTCCAGATGACATTTTGAGCATCTGACAGTAGTGTTTTGGGGTTATTTTTTAATAGACTTTTTGGCAGGCTGGTAGCCTTTTAGGTGTCCCAGTGTGTTTAGCTGCTGCCAGAGGGAAAAGGAGAACCACTGCTTTTTTCTCCAGCCATTTCATCCCCACCATCAGAAAGGAAGAAATTTTGGATATGCCTGCTATGCTCCCAACAAAACTTCCCGAGGATTTTTAGGCACAAAAGCTTCATGCGCATGTGCAGCAGCTGGATTACCACAATGGACCATAACGGCCCTAAGAGCCGTTACGGTATATCAAGTGAGTAAACCGAAAACTAAGAAGGATTTACACAATGACCATAGTGGCTCCCTGGGAGCCGTTACGGTCTATCAGGTCAAAAATCCACTTTTTAAAGAGTGCCTAAATATGTGTATACCCAACAGGGCCTTGAGTCTCCGGAGTGACTATCACACACGTTTTCAAAATGAGCCGGGGAAGAGAAGAGAGATTACAACAAGCAACGCAAAGAGAGAAATTTTTTACAACAAATAAAAGACATATCATGCAAATTGTAAAGACCTATATTTAAAGGGAAAAAAGTGCATGTTAGGCTGAGAAATAGGACATAACGCGATTTCTTCATTGTCAAAGCAGGTCCTTTTAGGTTTTTTTCTTTTTTTTTTTTTAAATGACAATTAAATGAAAAAGGACATTTCCCACCAAAACCAATCACTTTTTAAAATAAAAGTTAGGTTTTATGAGGTACAGAAATAATGCAATCGCAGCTGGGTTCTGAGTTGCAGTTCTGCTGCGTTTCAAGTCTCCAGCCACGGTGCGAGTTAGTAACACAGCTCAGCTTTGCCTTTCTTTACTTCTCTCCCATTGTGTCAGAAAACAAACAAGTTATGCGAGACAGTAATTTTCTGCATAGAAGTGACCTCTATTTTTTCCAAAAAGAAATCTGCAATAAATCATCAGCCTACTTACTTTTTCTTCTTCCACTTCCTTTACATGCCATATTTGTTCCTGCAGCAAACCTGTAAGAGAACACTTTCTCTCTATGACCTGAGATAACAGTAATGTTGAAAGAATGGCCTCACTTGTCAAAGATTAGAGGGCTGTCTGCAGCCTACACTCCTCTTTACTAGAGCCAAATAGGCCCAATAAATGCTAATACTCAGCATGACGCATCGAGAACGTTAAGCCTCAACACTGACTAAGAAGAAAGTATCACAAATTTACTGAAATTATCTATAGCACAATAGAGAAGAGAAGGAATTAATCAAAGTCTCTCTCTTAATGCAATGCTTGATTGAACTATCCCAATCCCTTTTTAAATAGGATAACCTAGTGGCAAGTGACCCCGATGACACATCCTAGAGAGGTACACAAGTACCACTTGTTCGATTTTTTTTCTTTTATGACCTCATTAAGAAGGATTTTGAAGATTGTTCCTGAATATGAGAACAAAGTGTCTGAAGATATCTCTAGTTTTTTATGTCTTTAGCCTTTCGCTGTTGAAATGGCTTTCGAATGAATAAACTAAGTATGTGCTCAAGCAAAAAAAAAAAAAAAAAGTCCTTAAAAATGAAATCGGCTAAAGCTACCTTTTCTTAAATGCAGAGACTAGCTAAGTCTCCAAGAAACAAGAAAGTTTTGCCAAGACAAACTCATGATTGCATCTACCCCCCGCCCCGTTCTCCCTCTCTCTCCTTCCTTGTTATAGACCCCATTAATTAGATTTGGCGGCAGTTTTCCCTTCCTTATCAGGGAAGACAGAGTCTGCCAAATCTGCTAGTGTGAAAATACTCCATAGCCAGTAACATTTTTTCCTAAGTGTTTGTTGATTCCATGCTTGGATTTAATATCGAGGATTGTATTTTATAACCAGAAACAAACAAACAGATTTATAACTGAAGACAGAAAGGCAAACAGCAAAAAAAAAAAAAAAAAGCAAGCCAAGTACTGAACCTAAATGTAGCATTTTTATTGACTTCTTAGAAACCAAATAACCTGGCATATTAGTGTGTGCATTCTGCAACAGACATTCAGCCCCATTGTACTACTTAGAAGAGAATAAAAAGAAACCCTACTGTTTGAAATCCAGCGGAACATCCCCACAACAGAGCACAACTGTTCCCTCATGCATGAATGGGAAGGAGATGAAAGAAAAGATGGACTTCTGAGGTACAGCAAAAAACAAAGACAACAAAAGTGCTGATCATGAGGGAATGACACAACTCATTGCTGCAAAAAGGATGAGAGAAAGGAGCTCAAACAATGGTGCAGACAGCTAAGTGACATGTAGAAGAATTGAAAAATCTACAGAAGTGTCTTTTCTTTCCACACTTGACGAGAAACAATTAAATGTTGGTACATCTGTCATAAAAAAGATAATTGAAACCTGTTACCATCATTATAGACGGTAACTTAACTACCAAAACTGTAACTGTCCAATTAAGTGTTGCCCCCTCTGTTACCTACACCACTTGCTAAAATGAAAATAATCTTTAATGCTTGTGATGATTTACCGCCAGTATAGCTGTTACAAGCCATAGAGCTGAACTGGCACGTTTTATAAGGTAGATATTTAGACTATAGGGTACCTACGTCTATTTGTTCATACACAGATGGGGGAAGGCAGGCACACATGGGTGCATGCAGGCTCACATGCGTGAGTGCACGCATTCATTCACACGCTCTCGCACACCCACCAGTGAGGATGAATTTTGCAAACAGATGAGGTTTTTGACAAGGAATCCAAAAATACTGAATAATTGCCAGAAGCCTCACTAGGTGTTTACTCCCTTGAACGTCCACCAGCCTGTGAAAACAACACCATACTAAACTAATCCACCGACTGTTGCTACTTGCTTGATAACGTGCAACATCCCACAAAACTGCAAAGCAGTTATTGACCCTGCCAGAGTACCTGATTAATGGATAAATGCTGTAATTGATTAGCAAAGAAGTGTGAATTAAAACAGAATACAGCATCAATAATGAGCCGCTGACAAAAGGTAGCCGACATAAAATGTAAAATGGTAGCCTGCAGCCATAAAATGTAAAATGGTAGCCTGCAGCCATATCTCATCAAAGACATGCATTTCTTAAAAACAGAAGAAAACACCACCCCTGAAAAAAAACCAAGTGCAGTGTCCTGTTCTCTGCATTCTTTAGGCCTGTCTCTTGGTAATGATTAAACCACCAGCAAAATGTTATGGGAACTACTCGTGAATCCACCTTCATACATCACGCCAGGCAAGGCAGTTAAATGACTCCATTATCCTCTGGGCTTCTCTACCCTTAAAGAAATGCGCCGCTCTCCATTTTATCCTGGTGAGCTGTGATTTCAGAGTGGTGCCGGCACCCAAGGCTGCCTTTGGGGGGCTGCACAGCCAAATTCCCTGGTTCGTAGGTACACAAGGGAGCCCCACAACGGTGTCATGCCAAGGAGACAACTTGGAGCTACAATCATCACATTGTTAAACTTGTTTTCCATTCCCTTAAGGGCCTTAGGAGGCCAAACCATCTCACTTTTGTTTGTTTTTCTTTCCGATTTAATCCTACTCTAAGGCCCTACGTTATGCCTGACATTGTATGAAATAGATTATATGGATTTTACACAGCACCTGCAAACACACACATGACATTCCTCTCCTGTAGGAAGCAAGTTTAATAACGTGGTGTCAAAAGCACTGAGTTGCTTCTTTTCATGGCACCTGTGTTGGTCTTCCCACTTAGGCACTGCACATTACTCTGTGCATTAGGCAAGTTGACACACCTAATGTAATGCTATCAGACATATCAAAGCTGTCCTGGTACAAGCAGAAGAAAACATTAGCTTGAGTAGAGCACTTAATACAATTACGTTGCTCTGACTTTCTGAGATAGCTCACTCAGAAGTAATTTAAACATTTCTATGTGACAGCACATTGTAGCCATCAAATGTAGCCTCTGCTGAAAATGGTTCTCGCTATAGGGTAAGTCTCTCAGAAGTCTCCATGTGTCCTTTTCCCCCTTCAAGCTAAAACCCAGAAGCTGTTAAATTGGATACCTACTTGTCCTTTCCATATGGAAAATATGAATAATGAAAAGCAATAATGGCATTACTATCTTGTAATAAATCATCTTTAATCTGATTTTGTCAATTTGATGCCAGTTTTGCATTTCTATGCAAAACATAACGTATTCTTTTAACAGTTCTACAAGCTCACAGATATGTATTCAGATGTATAGTCCTTTGGAAATCCACACCTTTTGGGATCATTCTTTCTTTTTTTCCAGCAGCTAACCACAAGACTTTGGCCGCGGAATGATTTTTCTGCTTCCCCAGCTGCTTTGGGACTGCCACCTTTTCAGTGGCATCATGACTTTTTCAGTTTAAATAGTTTCCCTATTCAGGAGTAGATTTCATTCCATCTCATATTAGTAATCTAAAACCTTGTGTAGGTGATCCCTACCATCAACAAAGAGAATCAGGTATTTCCAAACGACAAGTCACATAGCAAGCAAGCTTGGTATCTTTGGGTTGGGAGGACCTGCCCTCCAGATGCCCTTCTCTGCCTTTACTGACTGTAGAAGTTACCCAACCTACTTGCACTTTAAAAGCTACAGCTACATCACAAGGGTTCTGTCTTAGCAATTTAAGATAATTGCAATTAAGGAGGCTTTTAACCCTTCGTATTGTATTGCAGTGTCTTCCATCCTCAGCAGCTCTTTGTGAGGACTGGGGATGGAGAAACAAAGTGTGCTCTGATGGGCCGGACCACATTGCAGAGCATCTCCAGTCCAGCATGAGCCCCCTCACAGGCACTTCACTGTTCTAAAACATGGATGGAGAAAAGAAGGGGCAGGTCACAGTGTGTATCAGCATGTCCCAGGGAAGAGGAGCCTGGGTCCCCCCGAACAGCCCATGCTGTCTGAGATCCTGCTCTCCAGGATACCAGCTCTTTTGGGGAAGGCTGAGGTGTAGGTACCTTTTGGCCTTATAAAAAAACATTGGTATTTCTCTCTTGCTCAGCTTCAACAGGAGGAATAGGGGATCCTCCACCAAAACAGCAAATGGCTGGATGACTTGGGCATTTTTGGAGTGGCATGTTTGAACCTGCTCAGGGTGATGGTGGGACAGAGCCCAGCTCTCACTGCCCAGGCAGGTGAGGTAGCACTGGAGTATCAGAAAGACAGTGGGCACCAAATCCCTGCGTTTTTAAGAGATAAACAAGGAGACCTGCTGACAGCTCAGCTATTTCTTGGAACAACTGCATTACTTACCTGACTCCAGAGAGACTGAAGTTGCCAGATCCTGAGTGCTGGGGGACAGCTGCCCATCACCCTGATACACAAGCTTGCAAATAGAACAGGAGAGCTCTATACCATCTACAACTGTCTAGAAAACATCAGCTTACTACTACTTATTACCAAACTTGAACAGTTTTTTCAGAAGTGAAATCTTGTCTGCTTTCCTTAGATGTTTTTATATTGTACTGTAAAATATGAAGCCTGGTTTTAACCTAAAAGCATAAAACATCCTTCTAGCAGCCCAAAAGAAGACCCTACCAAAAAAAAAAAAAAATACTGAAAAGAGGCAAAGTTACATCGATTTCAATGGAAGCAGGATTAGGCCCTTTAACATATCTTTTTTTTGTTTTGTTTAGTTTTGTTTTGCTTTTTTTGTTTGGGCAGGGAAGAGGAGAGCCGAAACTCTGGCAGCTAAAGGTTCAGCTTGATCCCCAGAACTTTTAAAGAAGACATTCTTCTCCACGGCTATTGTCAGAGCGGGAGACAAAACAAGCAGAGGCCCTTTCAGCTGCTGAACTTAGCCAAAAAGCCATTTGTAACTCCTGCAGAGCTGTGCTTTTATAGGTCAGGGCAAACTCCATAAAGATTTTCTCTCTTTTCCACTCTCTTTTGGAAGATCTGGTTAGGATCTGGAAACTTTGCTTAGAAATAAGAAAAACCCACTTCAGCATATTACAAAACAGTAGTAGCAGGATCTCTAAGTACATTGTTTTAACCACAGTTTTCTGATTCGGAGTTGTATTTTACTAGTCCGCATAAACACCTACAATGGTCACTGTTTCCTCAGATATTGTTCTCCATGAATTTTTGGTTGTTTTGGTCTTCAGCTATCTTAATGCACGGGTCAAATAGGAGCTTTGGAATCTAATTTTGCTTCTAGTCCCATAACATCACGGACCTGTAATACGGTTTTACCAAAACCATTTCAATACCAATTAGTAGGTGCTAAATTTTTATTCCTAATAAAATTCAGTCAAACTGGCCAGATGAGAAGGGTGCAGGGAACTACAAAGGAAACACCAAGGTAACAGCTTTGCTGTGGTTTTGCATCTGACTACTGGGGCAAACTCAGTTTCCTGGAGTATATGTTGACTGCAGGCTAAGGGCTGCTTGGGTATGCAGGCTTTAACTAAAATAGCGATCTCAGTACCTGGAGGACCAGACCCTCACCTAAGAATGCTTGCCCTCCCTCAACAAATGCAACTGGAACTGTTTGCTATGAAAAAGCTAATAAGAAAGGAGTAACTCCTACAGAATGAAACAGTATAAAAGTAAATGCACTCAGACAGGAAAAAAAAAGGAGATTTGAGAAGATTGATGGAAGGACACCACATCCATGTAGTTATTATCAGAGCAGAAAACAGAAATTAACATTTTATTGAAGGAGAACATTTTAGAAACCCACATACCCACCATTCCAGATAAAACATTGCTCTGATAAAAATTCCACTGATTTCCGTGACTGAACAGGAAACAAATAAATGCCATTAGCTAACTTCTGGTACACTTTTAAAGGGAAGCCTCTTGTTTAAATACATTTTCAACCTAGGAGAATGCATAGCAAAATCAATGATAAACACAAGACTTTCAGACAATGGTATAGCCAAAGGCTAATAAAACCAAACAAAATCTCTAATGTGTGCAGGTGTTGAACAGTTATATTGGTAAGCAGAGCGACTGGCTGGCCTATATTCATGTTTACAGCAGTGGTGGATGAGTGATATTTGAGTGGGTTAGAAAGTTTTCTTGATACTTTTGCAAGGTGAAAATATGGGCTTTGTTTCACCCCAAGAAACATTCCAGCTTTTTAGTGTCTTATTTTCTGTCAGTCTAAACCACAATAGGTTGCCTTATGTTTGATATATGCCACAAATTCTTTAAAACTAAAGACATTGTCTAACGTTAATTTACACTCACAACTGAGCTCATGAAAGAATAGCTCCAGGGATAACGAGAAGTCACATTGCATGTACAGCAGAAGTATGCTTTACAAACAATTTAGGGTTGGTTGTTGGGTTTGTTTTGTTTTTTTTTTTCACATAGGTAAATCGAGGTAGATAAATCCTGCAAAATGAGGTCTGCTTCTTTTGAAGCATCCAAAGCCCTCAAGTCACCAACTGAAATCACACAGAAGTGAAGACAATCTTTTGGAAACAGGATTTTCTGTTTCTAGAAGGTTACTGCGGCTGAAAACTTGTCCCCACAGAAGTTGCCAACACTTCGCACTGCACCAAGGCAACCATCAACCAGTTTAAGAAGCAATGGTGTGTGTGCAGGAGTTAATCTAAAGTCATGCAAGGATGTTTTCTACGTAACACTAATAAAATACATTCCAAAGTTATATATATATATAAAACATGAATTTACAAGACTTCAGTTAAATGGATGTGCATGGCTTCTTATAATGTTTAGCCCTTATGTTGTCAACCTTTCATGTAGTATGGACCTTCTCAGCTTACAACAGCAGTTCTGTCTTACCAATGTACAGAGTTTTTTAAAGCAAATTGGCATTGCTTACACTCAACTCATCCAGTCACAGAAAGGTGAACAGAATGTGCAGTTTCTTAAATGAAATTACTTTATTACAGATCTCGGTTCTTACCAAATCAATACCATGCAATCTTAATAACATCACTGACCGTATCAAACATTGTATCGGCATCCTCATGCAAAGTGGTCCAGTTGGAGTATACATCTAGTTAATGAGACAGTACTAACTTTTTTGAAACCAGTAAAATGTATTTCTTTTCTACATTCAGCTCCCTCTCCAATTTCAGAGCAAGTAAGCTGGTTCAAAAACCCACTTTCCTCCATCACATGCACACACAAAGAATTAATACCCCTGTTTCCAAAAACACATATTGGGCATAAGCCAGAATAGTGGCCAGTATCTTTACAGATTTTTTATTCTACAAATTAGATTAAATTCTGCCCAGTGGAGTTTATAGCAAACCCCTGTGTTGTAATCCTACCCTGGCAAATCTCTTTAGCCTGTAGTTAGCAGTGACATGAGATGCACTAAGGTAAGATGTTTGTCCGGGGTTATTTTTTGTTTGTTTTTATTACTGTGGGTCTTTTACTCGTGCACTGTAAGATTTATATGTGTATAAAGTCTACACCCAAAACAAGTAGGAAACTTTGTTCTAACACCCCTGCACCCACACCAAAAACACCCAAAGCTTCTAGATGAAGAGTCTCTCTCAATGGGTTACTTGGTTTACTGGTGTCAAACTCAGTTCACTTTTAATTGACAGTTAATTGAAATTTCGCCTCAGAAGAAATGCCAAAGTAGGAAAAACAGTTCAAGAATTCTTTACAATAAATTCTCTGTTACCCAACTTTGAATTGGTGGAGTTTAAATGACTTTCACATTCTGCTTGCAAATTGGAAATTAAGGCCCCCAGTGTGAATGGCAACTGTTCAGTCCTCATGCAAACTCTTCTGCAGCCACAGAGCTAAGACCAGGCAGGTGCTTTCAACATGTGCCAAATCCTGTTTAACTTTTACCCAACAATATTTGCTTTGTGGCATAATAAAATGGGTTGCTCTAAAAGATGTCCACAAACCGATAGTCTTTTTTTATCTCCCATCTTCAGGTCGGTGTGCTCACATTTTTTGATGACTTGGGGTGATCTGTTTACTTTTCATATTTAATGTGGAAGAACTAAGTGACTTCATCACAAGCAACAAAGTGACTTCTACACCATCAACATAAGCCTTTTTATCTTTCTGTAGAGCAAACAAATCACACAGCACTGAAATAAAGTTTTGCTTTTTTAAGTCTTCTGCTTTATAAGGATAAGAAATTAAAATATCAAGTTGAAAAGAAGTACAAATACCTTAGTAAAAACCACAGGGATCGCAGACTGTTTTCCCTAAAAAGATGTGACATTAGAGTCCCTTCACCCCTCTAAAAATGTCATATAAATAACTCGTGGTGCAGCAGTTAGGGCTTTTTTTTCCCCCTAACATTCCTATCTGCTTCTACCCTGGCTGTGCCAGATTACTGTTATAAACCACGTTATTCTGACTTGTACCAGACAGTTCCTAATGACTTCCAAACAGTTTTAGGCACAGGCACCCCGAACCCTGCCACTTGCTTCCAATATTCCCGCAGGACCCACACAGGCTCCTGAGACTCCAGTGCTGTGCTCAGGGAAAAGAGGGAGCCATGGCGGCTGGGAGCAGGGACAACCTGCTGTCCCGAGGGCCGCTGGTCCCTCTTAGCCTCTCCTCCCCATCCAACTTCCTGGGTGACAGCCTGAGGCCACGGGCCGACCCACGCCAAAGCCGAGCCCTGGGGACCCTGGCCAGCATCTTCCCCACCGGTCCGCCCGCCGGTGAGGGGAGCTGAGGGCAGGCAGGCCCGGCGCCCCGGCACGCTTATTTTCTTCCGCCTGCGTGTGCGGATGCCAACTCCGGCATCCATAAAACCGGGTTACATCAAACGGACCAACCGCCGTCATCTCCCCGTTATTACCCCCGACACAAGCCCTGACAAAAGGCCGCTGCCAAGGCCTCCGCTGACAGGCCGAACAATAGCGGCGACAAAGGCCTTTTCTGCCTGCGCAGATGACATAAATCTGATGCTATAACGCCGGCGCGGCTTCAGCTTGCTCCTTATTTATTTATTTAATAAGCCACTGTCATCCATCTCAGGAAGGTGGCTTCCAAACTCCAAATTAATCAAGCCACTGAATGCGAATTTCCATATTGCTCTGCCAAAGGTCTTCTCCACATCAATTGCTGGGAGAAGGCCCCCGTTGTGCTTTGGTGTATTGTGCACGGCACTACGGCTGCTGCTAAAAGCCACTCTGTTTTTAATAAACACGCATTGTTCTTTTTGTAGTAAATCCAGGAAATAATACCCAACTGGGAGTTTGGGTGCAGGCTTTTTTGTAGCATAAGTGGAGCAATGGATGCATTTTCATGTCTGTTAGTGCAGTGATGGCTCCATTTGCTACTGCTCAGGAGGTATTTCATTTTTCAAAAATATAAATTAAGCAAATATGGTGGCAATGCTTTCTTGTTTATCTTGGAAAACCCCAAGCTGAGGCCACCGATCCAGCACTTCTGTGTCAGTCACATCGCTTCATCAAATGGGAGGTTGAGCTCCAGGTGCCCCGCACTCGGCCATTTACCTGACTGCCAGAGCGTGGTTTTCCAGAACACTCTGGGTGCATTACCTCCACAGTACTGAATTCAATGAAATAAAAAAGTCACTGACTTAATGGAGCCAGGATTTCGCTTGTCTGACTTTTAAAATTCTTTAGTCAACTAAATATCAGGTCTCAAGCCTACAGGAGTTTCTGTTTCCTTTAGGCAGCCTGTGGAGAAAGCGGCAGCTCCCCATGGGATGGTTCATCACCGCTGCCTCAGGGATGGGCTGAACTACTCTCCTGAGGAAAAATAATGATTTCCACCCTTTAACACACTCCTACCACACTGTATGGTATGAGCTGTATTACCTTTCCCACTGGCAGAGAGGACAAGCAGCAGGGTGGCAGCCCCCAGAGGGCAGGGGCAAGCTCCTGGGTGAGGTGCAGACCAGAGGGACTTGCTGCATGTATGACTGCACCATGGCCCCATGGATGGGTTTGTTTCACAGTGCAGCCACTAGAAAAGGGCTCCTCAGTGGCATAACAGGGAATGAAAACAAGAAGTCTGTCGGCATCACCACAAGAGCAGAAGGGAGATGATCAGACTCTTTTGATCTGCTCTACTTGTGCATATATTCAATGCTTTCCAGGTCTTACAGATGTGGGAACAGATCTTATCTCTCCCACAATAGGTTATTTTAATTCCTAAAGATGGGAGGAAGTCTCCTTTCAAAATTTTTTTATTTAAAAATATTTATAGGGAGTTTTCACTAGAAACTGAAATTGAAGCCCCACCTCTTCTTCATGTTGAATGATCTTTCAGAAACGAAGCATGCAAAAAGCTTTAAACAGTGCAATTAAAAATTCCACCTCCACTCAGCTAGTCAGCTTCATCATTTGCACAAATTTTAGTAGTTTTTTTTCCAGAATAAAAATATCTCTGAAAAGTTGTATTGCAAGACAACAAAACAGAATACAGATGGCACTCGTAATATGAATAGAGTTTGATGGACAATAATAGGCACAATAAAATCTACCAGCGAACGAAGAGATGAGATAATTAAAGATATGTTCACTGTGTTTTAAACATTCCTGTCCCATGACATAGCAAGGTGATTTGTCAGCCAGGTACTCTTACCTGACTAAACTTTCCACTCCAGAAATACCATGACCCCATTCAGGACAGGCTGGAGTTGCAAATGCTGAGAAAGGACACTAATAGATGGCATGTTTCCTATTTCAGTAACACCTTCTCTCTTTAAAAAAGCCCCCAAACCCAGCAGAAAATAGTAAGTTGAGCTTCACAGCATATCTCCAATGAAAAGCAATGTTTTTCTAATGAGTGTTCATTCTTTTCTTTTGAAAGGTAAGTGGTGAAGAAGCTACGCAGCACCTGCTGGCCAGAGCAAGAGCTGGGGTTCTCATGCTAGGTTCAGGCTTAGGAGGCTCAAACACATGATGATGCACAGGAGGGACTTCTACAGCCAAGCAATAATACACCTGGCATTATCCCTGCTAACGGGTCGCTTGGTGTACAATAACAGAAAATGGATGGGGGCAGAAACTACAAAGAAGCCTGAATTTGGGAAAGTGAGCAGGGCTGGGAGAGGAAATACCTGGGTCCCAACCTGTGTTTTCAAGACTGGTTTTGCTTTTTATCTGATGACTCTTCTGTGGGAAGAAGCAGCCTTTCTGTGAAAGCAGTGGGAACATGAACTGCCCAGCAACTTGTGAGCCCAGGCAATAAAGCACCGTGGAGCAAGCCTGAACAGTGGGCCTGGGCGGAGCTTGTCCACCTCCAGAGAACTCCATGCAGGAGAAAAAGTCTGAGGTGGCAGATCATATTGCAGGACTTTGAAGAAAGTCACGAGTGAAAGCTCCAAAATAAGGAAAGCATCTCCAGCCTGAAATTACAGACGCATTGACTTGTACATTTTAACATCATCCAATGGTCTCAAGGCAAACAAATCAAAGTGTTAACAATGAGCAAAAGCAAAAAACCCTCCAAATCAAAAAACACCACAAAAACCTAAATGAGAAAGATGATTTTTGCCCCCTGTTTAAATGCCTAAGTATCTGAGTAAATATTTAACATTCATTTTTTAAACCATATTGAAGACAACCATAAAAATATGTGCCTGAAAATATATTATAAATAGCTTTGTTCTTAAAATAGTAATGTAACAAAAAAAATTGTTAATTAATACTGCTTACTGTGCTATAGCCTAACCGATGAAGGGAAATGCATTCAGACTCCTAAAATGCCTGTCTCCAAGACCATCAGGGTTAGTTTCTGAGTGGCACGTTTTTAAAACATTTAATCAGTGATCTGAATATGTGTCAACACTTTCTGGTAGTGTGCTATAAAATGTGAACCTTGTCAACAGAAACATAAAAAGGCGACACACTTGGGACACAGAGCTTTTATGCTGACACACTGTAATAATATAATTTTAAAATTTATCATCTGTTTAGCCACAAGCAACAATTAATCTTTTTGACTAATTGTACAATGTTTTAAATAACACCTTCAAAAGAAAAAAAAAAAGTTCAATTTTTACTTTCATTGCCTTCCCAATCACACCACTTTCAAATCCTTACGAAGCAACACACAATAAATTTTGCAATGAGGATAAAAATGTTAGCAAATAATATGTTTCCCCTCCTCAGTTAATAAAATTACTTAACACTGAGCCTGCAAGCGAAAACAAAACCCCAGGAGTAACGCAAGCATCAGCAGGTTCAGTTCTGTCGTGTTTCTGTCGCATTAGGTGACATTTTATTCCCAAATCACTTAACCTTTGACTTTTATAACTAAACATACAGACCTTGAATTGTTACCGTGGAGGGGACCAGCAAGTGACAACCTCTGCCAGGCTGAGCACCCTGCAGTAGTGGACAGCTACGGGGTGGAAATAATCGGGCTTACAAGAATCCAAGTTTCTGTAAAAACTTGTCACCTGGAAAAGGAGGCAGAAAGGAAAACGGGAGGAGGGGAGATGAGGCCTCATTTCTGCTAATGACCCCTCTGCTATACAGCACCAGGTGCATCTCCCCAGGGACCCCAGATAGGCATTTCGCAGCATTCCCACCGGTGGTGCACATGCCAGGCAAAGAAGGGGTTAATAATCAGGCAGAGGTGGGAAAAAGCACTTTATAATTAAAGGCTAAATCCTGCTGAACCCAGCTGGAGCTGCACAAGAGGATGGGATGTGAGGAGCTGGCAGCTGCACCCCTTCATCCACCCCGCTTGAGGCCATCCCAGGGATAGAGAGGGAAACCCAAAGGTTCTCGAGAACAAAAGCAACGGTGACAAATGTTGGACACAGTGACTGACTGTGGTCCCATCAAAGGTTTCTGGGTGATAATGAACAGCAATTCTGTAGTGTCAGTGGAGGGGGGCTTTTTGGGGAACAGCTTTAAAAATAACCAAGAGTGGCAAACGCCAACTGTACCTCGGCACCTTGGGAGGGAGGGAAGAAGGGAGGGAGGGAGCCCTGCAGGGAGCTCCAGCACAGTTTTCTGCAGGAATTTCTAAAAGCTTCAGTAATTAGCACTTCTACTATTGACAAGGCACCCACAGGTAAGCCCTAGAGAACAACCCTATGTCAGATTTTGCACTTGGAAATTCCATGTTTTTTTCCAAAAAATGCAGGAATGATGTCAAACCATATAGATATCTTTGGGGCTTTTTTGTGCAATAAAAGCATCACAGATTTTCATACAAGTGTGTCCACATAAGCATGCTCACATTAATACCAGCAAAGCTCAAGGCATCTCTTGCTTCATGTCCAAGACCCTAAATGCCTCCTCCTGGTTGCAGAGGAGTGGAGAGACACTAACCATCTCACTGAACATGACCCCATGGCTGGACAAATACAGTTGCACCTGAAAGGTGCATTTTTCTGTGGGTATGTTAAAATGTGTGCCAACTTTAATAGATAGAGCATTGAAACAAGGCTTTTTTATATATAAATAAGGGGGAGATGTGGGTATGTCTCAAGCTAGCTCAACAGCGTCAGTGAGTGAAAACCGACCTTGGGAGAGAGACACAGCTATGCTTGTTGGAAGGAAGCCATGGGAGCAAGAAGAGAAACTTTAAGATAGGGAGTAGTCTGCAGAGCTGGCCTTGTAGATAAAGGGAATTGCTAAGCTGCTGTGTCTGTAATAAAAAAAGAGCTAAGAGTGGAAAATTACTGAGCATAGTTACAGGCTGACACGTCAGCCCCCTGTAAAGGTATAAAAGACTTGCTTGATTTTAATAAAGTGTCTTTGAGGTGTCTTCGAGTGTCTTCCTGTGTTTGATCCGCTCCCGGAGTCTGTGCATCATACGCCACATTTTTCTTTATAAGACTGCCATGATGGCATCTCAGAGTCCTTTACGTTGTATGTATAGCAACTAAGAAAGTTTCTGATTAAAATACGAGTTGCATAAATCACTTTCTTCTTCCTTGCCTGCTGGCCAACAGCTTTGTCCTCTGCAGCTCTTGCCCACAAAAGACTGCTGGTGTGACACGTGCTGTTACAAGAAGGCAACGGGAGGAACCTGACTGCTAAATTCAGTAAGGTACTGAACCAGTCATCGTGGGATTTAGTTTCCAAGCATGGTCCTTGTAAACTTACTGTTAATGATTTTTATTAAAAGACCAGAAAAAATGAAAATCTTCTGTGCTAAATATGGACCAGTTCTCACTTTAATTTTAAAGGACAGTTTTATGCGCTTCTCCTAAGAGTCTAATTGTAGGTATCCATCCGCCATAGAAGAGTGGACTCCAAAGAGCCTATGAAAATCATCCCAAATAAAAGTTCAGAAAATTACATACTGATTACTTATGACTGCTGTCTCTTTAGAGGATGGACCATCTTCCCAAATAGTAAATATCTGGTCTAACAGAAGGGGGCTTGCTCTATGGTTAGAGATTCTTTACATGCTGGCAAAAAACACGTTAAAATCGTATCTTGAATTAATGTCTAGTTTGGAAGTCAAAACAATCCTCAGCTGTACCCATTATTAGAAAAGGTAATGATGGTCAGCCAAAGAAACTAACTCTTAAAATTTGTTTAATGAGTGGGAGCTTTTGATGGCATGGAACAGGGACATAGGCTTCTTGCAAAGCACTTTTCAGTTTACAGCATGCTCTTAATTAATTGCAACATCATCCACAGAAGCTGCATTTTAGAAGGCATATATATATAGGTAAGGGCATCAGAAAATGGAAAACATGGGAAATATAAATGTGATTAATACAGAATTGTTGTGAGATGGATGGATGGATGGATGGATGGATGGATGGATGGATGGATGGATAATGACATTTTGCCCCCCCATTTCATGGCTGAAGCATCAAAATACTACTGCCATCTGTTGCACTTGCAGATACCCTTAACTCTCACTGCTAGAAAAGAGTGTTCAGCTGCAGCTGTGAAGACTATGCAGGGGAAGTTGACCATTTGCACAAGAGCATTGGCCCCAGACCATAGGAAGTCATTTGTTCCTCATGCCAGATGACATTTTCCAGTTTACTTTACAAATTGCAGAAGCATGGTAAGACTTCTGCAGAGCAGTGACTAATGTTAAAACAAATATAATTCCACTATGACAAGGAAGGTGTTCACAAACTGCAGGAAGCAGTTTAAAATAAATTGATGTAGGTTTTGAATTGTCCACAAGTTGAGTTTAGCTTCCTTCCATTTACCTTTTACTGCATTAACATTTCTTTTGTGATGGCTGCTGCTGGGAACCTATTGTAAGTTTGGGCAATTAGGATTTTTGTTCCATCTGTCCCTCCCCTCAGTCAATACTGTAGCATCAAAAGAGGCCAATTCAGTGTAGGCTGGCTCCAGCTCTAAAGCCAGCTAAAAGAGATGTTAGAATTCACTACTGCTCTGGGTGGAAAGGATGGAGGGGGAAAAAAGCTATAATCATAAAAATGCTGTTTCAGGCTTGTTGAGTTCTTAAAATAATCTGACTTAAACCTCCTACACAATGCTCACAAGTCAGAGCATGGTAATATACTTCAATGTAGGTTGCCTCTCTCTCTCTAAATCCAAACTAAAATAGATGTTAGAAATCATTACTGCACTATGTCAAATACAGACTAGGACTGTAATCAGAGGGCTGCGGCTTCAGGTTTCAACGGTTCTTAAAATAATCAGCCTTAAACCTTCTGCAGGAATCAAAGCCTGGTCATTTGATTTTTGTAAAGGCTGAGGATTCCACCGCCTCAGGCTTCTCCCTGATACAAAAGCAGCTTTTTTTTCTCTCCCCCACCCCCCCCACCCCTTCCACTGGAATAACTTGTGCATGGCAGATATTGGCAAGTAGAAAGACAGTGGAAACTAGGTACTTCATTTTTATCAGGAGGTTAACTCCATGCGGAGTCGGGGTATGACCTCAGAACAAAACCCAAGTGCCTCGTCTTCACTGTGTTTTTACCTGAGCGCAGCAGATGTATATTAGCTACCTGAACTCAAAACGGTTTTGCAAAGTGAAGATGATCCTTATATCCCACTACGGAGCACAGCGTTAAAGCAGGCAGCTTTGCTCCTTTCCTGAAGTGTGAATTCCCAGTCTCCTGTTTTCATGTATGCAATCCACGGGTTAGCTGCTCAAATACAACCCAAAACAAAATAAGGAGAATGCATGTGATGGGAGCTTATTCTTCTTACACCAGCCCAAGAGCTCCTTCTGTGTGACCAATTAGTTCTTCCTCTCTGTAATCCCACACTGCTTCTGCCTCTTCATTTAATAAAGGTTTCTGTGGGTGCAGATTAACTACAGCCTTAGTTTCAAATATAAGTACTTCTAACAGGGTACAAGTTATCTGTGATGCAGGCTATAGACATGAAAATAAGGTAATCTTCCTATTCTCTTGCAAATGTCCAGGAAAGAATATGCTTAACATTGTGTAATAACATCCGGATGGGGGTGGGGTGGGGGCAGTGGGAGGGTGGGAGGGGTGGGAAGAGGCAGGGAGCATCCCTGATTCTCGTGGAACACTGATGCGTTCATTAAAGCTAAATCCAGCCCCTGAAAAGAAAATGCGCACAAACAACCATACTTATAGGGGCATTTGCCTCTTCTCATTTTTTGTCAACACTCAGTATGCCAACTGTGCCCTTTGGGACTTATCAGCATTATAAAACATGGTATGCTGTCTTTTGTTCACACTTCCTTTCTGAGAGTCATAGACCTACCTGATGATTTTTAAAAGAAGGTAAATCTTAAGACTGGCTGATTGCAGAGAAAAGCTTGGAACTGTGGGAAACCCACAGTACAAAACCAGAATACTCTTAGCGCTATTAGTATACGTGTTAAACCTCATGGGTTTTAATGTTTCAGGTGGGGATTCATTAAAACCTCATTCAAGAAGGAAAGTGGAGACTCAGGTGCTCCAGCAGACACAACACTGAAGCAGGGCAACTAAGCAGGGTAATAGCACCACATAGGATTAAAGGTCAGTGCCACGCGCAGCTAACCTGGCTCCAACGAAACCTGGTCCCTAGCCGGGCTCAGTTTGCAACTGGGCTGGTCCATCCCGCCTGTTGCAAGGTCTTCCTTAGCCAAACACCAGGACTGAAGGCAAAGCAAATCCCAAGAGGCTGCAGGTTAGGGAAAGACCAGCCTCTCTGGAGGTGGAGATGGCCAGGACAGCTCAATCACCTCCTGCAGTCAGAAAGGACTTGGAAAAAAAACGTATCACACCTTCTTTGCCCTTAGCAAAGCCACTTGCTCAGGACTAATATGCTTGCTCTCTTTCCCCCAATCCCTTCAGTTTATCCCAGATGTTCTCAGCTTTTGCATGGTCTACGTTGAGTTAACAATGAGTATTTATGTAGAGCAGAAGGTGGCACTAGGATAATGTTATTTATGGGACTGAAATACAGTGGCTCCCGGGAAGTCACGGAAATTGGAGAAGTGACCACAGCAGTAGTGGGAGAAGCTCCAGTGGATGTGTTTGAGACATCCAGATTTGCCAATACCTAGAAAAAGCTGCAGGTTCTCCCCCAGTTTATGGTGCCCTTTTGACAACAGGCCGACATGAGGCCAATATGGCTGGATGGAGGTGGTACGAAGCCTTGCGATGGTCACAGGCTCAGGAGGGAATAGAGGGCTTGCAGTTGATCCCAACCAGAGATGGGGTTGTACTAGTGCACCACGAAACTGGGAGCCATAGATTCAGGGTTGGGTGTACAACACACAAAAACGTAACTTCAGCTTTGGAGAAAGTACCAGAAGAGGCCCATTTCATGGCAAGTGTGGTCCCTGGATAAAGGGGAAAGATGATCCTGAGCCAGTTTGCACTGGCATCATCTCCTGGATCGAGCCTTAGGCTGTCTGTTTGAAAGGGTAAAGAAGCAAGCTACTGAAGAGTTAATCCTAAACAAAAGACTCCAAGTGCTAGGGAGAAGTGGCCACTGGTTATGCAAGTGATTTAAAGTACTTCAGGATATCTACGACACATTAATCTCCCATGTGTCACTTCAAAATAACTTCCTTACAAAAAGATGGCAGGCTTTTCTCAGTATGATAAAAGGTTTTAAACTTCTTGAAACCTGGAGTTTTTCTGTGTGAGAGAAGCATGGAAAAGGATCGTGCAGAGTTAAGTAGCATCCACCCACATAAACCAAACAGGTCTGCACTGAAGGAATCGTGCTGTAAACCTTGGAATTTTACAAGCAAGTTTTATATTAATTCTTTGGAAACCCTTTGTGCTTATGGTTTCAGACAGAATATAAAAGTACCATATAAATATCAGCACAATGTAGTGGGCAGCTGTTAGGTACTTTAACCATTCCCAATCAATTATAATAAACAGAACAAGCACACTGAATCGCATCAGAGCACCATGCCATAACCTTCCACTTCTGTCTTCTCCTTCCTGCCATGTAAAATTAAACTTGCAATAAATTACTCGTAAAATGACAGAATATGGAATGTTCTGGAAGGTTTTTGGTAGGCTGGGATGGTTAGAGAGACTAAACCCACTCTTTCTGAATAACAAACAACGGTAATGACAGCAAAAGTGTCTCTTCTTTTTAAACCAATTATGAAATAGCAGTGGAATAAACTGAACTACTCCATTCAAAGCAGAAGGGAACCCAAAACGCTGACCATACAGAAACACTGGGAAGCAGCGCAATCACACCTAGTGGACGAGATTTCCTTAGTTGACTTCCAACAGCCAGAACAAAAAGAAACGCAGCCTTGGGAAACGCAAAGCCTTCCCTTATGGCAGGGAAGGGGGCACAGCTGGCTGCAGCAGGCAACACAGGTACACAGAAGGAAGGAAAGGTGGGAGCCTCCTGGAAGACACACACATGACTTGTCAAATGGAAAGTCACTTCTCAAACTGACGAACAGGCAACCAGCTTCTTACATGCAGATGTCAACCACCTGTCTTCTTTGCTTTCCATTTACACACTTTCAACCCCATCCACTTGGATGTGCTGGTTGCTTCAGATGGCTGTAAAGCTGAGCATGTGGAAAACTCACAACTGGGATAGAGAAGCACAACCTCTTTTATGTGTTTGCTAAACTGCTTTTATCCAAATGTGCTGTGCTATTCCAGCATTCTCAAAATCATCTAAATTATGCAAGGGCCACAGGCAATTCTCACCATGACAGCTCTCACTCACATGCTGGTTCTGGACACTGATCAGTGGGGTCTGCATCTGGACCACTCCTGTGTCAGGCAGGTGGTGAATCCCACAGGCCTTGCTGAAGTTACACTTTTATTTACAGTACGCTGTGATGTGTGAGGTGGGGAGGACAAAATCTGCTGTATTTACTTACTAGACATAGAAGTGATAACTGAATATAGATACCATTCTATGCACTGGAGTACCACACTTGGAAGAAAGAAAATCAAAAGAAATCATGGGGAAAAAGATTTCCTGTAGCTTCCCTCTCAGTAGGCTGTCTTTCCTTTAGCACTGGTCTTTGGTTCCTCGTAAGAAGAGGATTCTGCAGCAGAAGAAGAACCCAGTAATGTACTGATATTTAAAGATCTAGAAAGCTGACCTTTTGATGATCCCAATTCAGCCAACAAGAAGCTGAGGAAAACACATTTAGAAACAGAGGACAATATGTAACTTAAGGTGGAGGTTAACATAGGTGATGACGATCAGAGAACTTTTGGGCCCTGGCAATACAGCAACCGCTGAGCCCTGTATTTCCATTTCAATGTGACAGGGTCAGAACATGGTACTGTGTCCTAAGAGACAGAGTATGAGACCGAATTAAATATTTTAGGGGACAAAATAATCCTCCTGGAGGACCTTCCCTACTTTGTCATCAAGTCTGCCCTTTCCTGCAGCAACAACAGTCTGCAAGATATGCCATTGTTTTGGAGAATTATTTCTGACATAGCAAATCATGACGTAAGCTTGAGGCAAGCAGGCCATCCCAACAAATTTTACTGCTATATACTTGTCACAGGCTTGCATTCAATACTTGAATTCAAGATTTCATGTTCAACAAATTAATACTTGATATACACTTACCTGTGATATGTCTCTACCTTGATATCTATCTATTCATTCTCTGAAATTATGATACGTGGTTAAGTCACACTCTCAGGTACAGAGTTTACTGAATTTACAAAACTAATAGTAGTGGATTTACTAGTAATTTGTGTCTTTTCCCATAATACCCTCCCAGAAGCTAGCAACATGGATGTCCCTTCTCCACTGGTGTTTTTCTCAGAACACAGAGAAGACAATCAACAAAAAACCTCATTTCATAAGGCAGCTGTAAAAGGAGAGTTACAATGGAAAGCCTTAAATGACCTGTGGTACTATTTCATTAACATCTGAGCTATAACTTAAAGCAACAATATACTTCCAAATCGCAGTGTTTTAATAAAGTTAAATAAAGAAATAAAAGTCTGAGCTTTATGAAACTGCCAAAAAGCAATGAAATGCTCAAAACAGTGACAAACCTTTGCAGAAGCAAGCAAATCCTCATGCAGTGAGTTTACAGATGACTTCTGGAAATACATGTTTTACAACAGACCAGAATCTATCTCTGGTGCTTTTCATTTTGTTGCTGTTTTGCAGCAGCAGAATACCTACAACCCCAAATACTACCACAACATACACAGCCAGCCTGTCACTCATATTTTGAAGACAACGTGAGACGAAAAGGTTCCACAGAGAATTTAAAACAGGGAGAAGCAGAATCAGTGGTTTCTAGTTTCCAGTTGCAAATAAAATTTTCTGGGAAAATTTACTTTAAAGCAGCATTAAATGAAAATCTATATAATTAAGGGAAAGACCACTGCTTCAAACAGATTGACTGTCTTCAACAAATTTCTCTCTTTCTAGCTTACTCAGATATGCTATATTTCCTAATTATCACCTTTTAAGGGCCATCTGGGCCCCATTCCTCACCATCAGGGGGCAATTCCATTTGCATTGTTCATAGGCTTAGTCATGATCAAGTAGTCTGGTGGTAAAGTTCATTAGAAATTAGAAGAAAAGCATTAAACCTCACACAGTAAACCAAGTAGCTGATACCTACATACCCACAGGAGAGATAAGCATTTAATGCATATTCTCACACGACTTAACAAGTCGTCAATGAGCATTTTTTTTCCCAAACTGCTTAAAGAATCATTTAGCCTGGTCCCTGACCAGGTATGTAATGAAAATTCTGTTCAGTCTCTGCACACTTCAAAATATTTCTCAGTTAAAGAGAAATAAATAATAAAATCATAATCTATTTACATCTTTAAACCTGAAAAGTCTAATAATGCTAATGTAATGATACTATTATTTATTCTATTATTCAGACGTTTGCTATTTATTGCAAATCAAGGGCAAGAATTTACTGGTAATTGAATTAAATACGCAAATACAGATGCCCATGCACACACTGTGTTGTTAAAAATTACAGAAATGTCATTTTGGATTAACTGTAAAAGAAAAGTTACTCTTTATTGTCATATAGCAGTAAATATCACTATATATCTCCTGACAGGTCAGTATAAACATGCACGGGGTAGCAGAGGAGGACAACTGAGCAAATCCTTGGCCTTGTACCTGGACCCTATAGCATAGGTCAGTATTTCATAAATATAGCCATCCCAAAAGGTTTCAAAATGGCACTTAAAAAAGCGCAGAAGCTCAAGAAATTGAATTCATATAAATTATGGACCAAGGAAGTCAACACTAAGACTTCCAAATGCAGCGTACTGTTTCAAAACTCCTCTTTCATATGGATTTTTTATCTCTGCAGTCTGTGTTTTGGGTCATTTAATATACTGAAGCCTGTGGCTTCTGGCAGCTATATGCCCATATTTAAGATGAATTACCATTACTTTCCTCTGAAAACCCTGTGTAGCACTTGAGCTCCTGGCAAACTGTGCTGAGATTTACACAATAAAAATTTGGGGATTAAGGATATATTAGTCCATGGACACTACCTGCTATCCTTCCACATTTTTTAATTCTGTAAATTTCTCAGTCAGCTTAAGAAAACCTGAAATGATCATGTTAATGATGAAACGCTTGATGCTATAAAATGTGATACACTATAACTTGAACACTATAAATATACTTCTCTAGCTGCATAAAACTTGCAGCATTATTAAGGTAATGTGATGCATTATGTACATTTCACAATTTTCAGGTGAAAATATAATGTCAGCATAATACTGGCCATCAAGAAGCTGTAGTCATATATTAATGGCTAGATTTCTCTTTTGAGTATTGCAGGCTTTTTAGCAGGTCATGTCAGTTAGAGATTGAACTCAGGCCCCAAAATTCTGGAGTAACTGATTTTGATTTTGCAGTGCTGCCTATGAAACGGACAGGATAGCTCTAAGTTTATTTCCTCGGCAACATTTTGTGACAATACTCCTCATCAAGTATTCTACCAACCTCTTGCAACTTGGAGGACTCCTCTCAGAAGCTACGTCTGTGAGGTAATACTGCACCGAGGAGCATGTCCCAGCCAGCAGCACTGCTAGACAGCTCTGGTCCTTGCTCAGGAGGGCATGGCAGGCCCAGACAGGGATGCCATTAGAAGGCTGTCCAGATCATCAAATGGCTGCTGGATGTTGCTGTGAAACACAAGATCTGGAAGCTTTAAATCCTCCTTTCTGACTTTAGACAAGAGGAATACAACGGTTGACTTCTCATCTTACACTTCATTTATTCATTATATACACATATATATAAATATAATTATTCATTATATACACATAAGTATAAATTAAACTTCATAGATGCTGAACAGCTTGATTTCATTGCAACTTTTTTAGAGGATGTTTTGGTTTGGGGCAGAAGGATGCAAAGGACACATGCTGGTTCCAAAGCTCCTTCAAAATGGACAAAGGCCAGCATGGACAAAGCCCAAGTTTGAGGAGATGAATGGAGTTCCAATTGCCAGTTCCTCTAAACGCTTGGTCTTCTTGTGAAGTAGTGGACAAAGAAAAGATGACCTTGGCAGGAAAACTCAGAACTGAGTTTTGCTTAAAGATTGTGATGGTCTTCCTTCTCAAGCACTGTTAATCCTCCAGCATATTATCAATTATTCTAACTGGTCCCTGGTGTATGACAACCCTATGGATTTCTGCATGCAGCTCCAGAGCCGAAAAGAACATAAGCATGGGCTTTTCTTTTGGAAAAGGGCGACTGGGTTTTATAATTTAGGATCAAACCTCTATATAATTGGACCTTAGGGCATGACTGAATGGAGATACCATTGCATTTTCTCCTCCCTCAATATCATAAATCAGACTTGCCACACTCTTTCAGAAAACCTGATACAGAAACTTATCTGTCATTCAAAAAGAAATTAATTAGCTGTCTGCAGAAGACACTATCTTTTCACATTCCAGGCTACTGATTTGGTGTAAATTTTGCCAGACCAGAGGTTTTCTGTAAAAAGCAGCTGCTCTCAATCAGACAGACATTATAGCTAAAAAGTATCAAGAACAACAAATCCAGAATTGCTGAAAGGTAGTTAATGAGGATGGCCAACACCTCTGATTTTATGGGTTGTCTTTGCTAGACAAGATGTAGGGCAGATTATCATGGTCAGCACACAAGAATATATATAGGTTTTGTACAGGGTAAAACTTACTGCAGCAGGATTTGAAGTACAATCAGAAGCTCATATAAAATATAATATACAGAGATCTTTGGCAGACAAAACTAAAAATCTTACTGCCATGAGCTGAAAGTAAAAGCATGCTACGGGAAGCTGGTGGCAATGTTTGATTAAGATGTGGTGACACGCTTCTTTGAGATCTATCCAGCACAAATCGTCAGGGCAATCCCTAAATACAAATGGCTGGAGCTCCCATGGAAAGTCTTGTTCCATATGTGAAACAACATCAGATAAAACCATTTTGCCCTCTTTGAGATTCCCACAACCCTGATATTAAAAAAAAAGGCACCAAACCCCCTAAAACCCCCAATCCCTCTGCCTTTGCTGAGGTTCAGAGACTGAATGCCCATGCTGTAGATACATTTGCTAAATGCAGAGGTATTTCAGATGAAAGAAACTGTATTCATTAGATCTCGCTTCTCTTCAGGATGGCTGCTTTGCCTGTCAGTACCTCTGGGAAGCACTGACTCATCTTTCTCCTTGGACAGCAGCATGGCTGAGCTGAGAAAGCCCCATTGCCTGCCAGCACCATTGGTCACCGAGGGCTGATTTTGGTCCTGGGCTGACAGTATGCAAAGTATTTTCAGGCACCTTGAACAAATGCTCTACGGTATGACTAGCGTGCAGGTGATAAACTCAGAGTTTGCAAAATGGATTGTGCCACTTTACATTAAAAATAAATGTAAGCCGCCAGCTTTTCCCAACAGCTGTGCCTTTTACTAGAATAGCCTACACCTACGTTTGAATATTCCTTTATTATTTTCACTGAACAGTAAAACTCCAGTAAAAATACAAGCTAGCCTTGAGTGGCTCTATAAAGCCAGCAAATGCAGTAAAATGTCACTGCCATGTCACAGAACTGCTTTACTACTTAACACTGCACAAGGAGTATGTTTTCATAGTTGTGTTGAGTTTTAGCTACCTGGCTCCTACTGACTTTAATGGGAATCACACAGCTAAAACTCCATGCACCACTTTGATACTTCAAAGTAATTTTTCAGTCCTCTGGAGAAGGTCATAGAAATATTAAAAACTAAAGCATTCTCCAAGGATCTCAGATTAAAGACTTGCATCAGACTTTATAAAAGTGATTGGTCAAATATATAATGTACTCTTAATGTTCTAGCTCCTGGTTTGTTTTCTTTAGAAAGAACCTTTGTGATGCTTTTCACAAAAGGCAGTATAAAGCATACAGAACAGCACAGCAAGGCACAACATGAACAAGAAGAAATACAGAAGAGCTACTTCATACATTTTTACAGTAGTAAAGAATTACTTGGGTTTTTGAATATTATGAGAAAATTCAGGGCAATGCTTAATTAAGACATTGTTACAACTCTATATCATTTGATTGTAAGATATATCGTAACACAAATATTTCTATTCCCTTTGACATGTTCCCTGTCTTCTTTTGTTCCCATAATATGCAATTTGGCCACAAAATTCCATTTCCATATTACCTTCCTAAAGTGGGTTGATATAATCTCTCTTTCAGACCCAAGCATGCACCTCCTTTCCTCTGTAGCTGATTACCAGAAATATGCAACCTTCTTGCTGTTCAGGGCTCTGACATCTTCTCAAACCCGTTAGACTTGTCACACTGAGGGCAAACCGTATCTACACTATCAGCTGTACAGATAGACAGGGATGAAAGAGTTAAAAAAGATAATAAAGTAAACATTAATTCATGTATTAAATTTATCTTAATGTTATTGAAGGCACAAGCAGCAACCCATGTCATAAACTAATTGTTCATTTGGTGGTGTTACCAAAAATATGTTATATATAAAATCATCTAGTAATATGATAAACTCAATAAAAATAAAGTGCTTAAAAAAATGTAAACAGTATTGTTCTGCCTGGTTCCTTTCTTTATACTGAACTAGACACCTCACGTTTAAATTTTAAATCTACAAAACCAAAAAAACCAAATGTACATTAAAAAAAATAAAGAATATTTTAAACTTGCAGCAAGCGTCTACCGTACAGCCATGAAATATCTTCAACCTTCCATCTGGAAGCAAACTGAGAAGGTCAGTACCTATATCAGTCCTCCCAAAATATTACATCCTGCATAAAAGCACTATCAAGGCATGTGGAAAAAAACCCATATTTATTACCAGATAATCCCAGCTGTAATCTCAAAAAAAATGTGAATTAAAATAAATATAAGCATGTGTAAATACACGCACACTTAGAAGTGGATAGGCATACCTCTCTAACACTTCCAAACTATCACATACATACATTTAAGGAGAAGAAGCAAATACATACAATAGGTTTTTGCAAAAGCTGAGGTTTTATTTGCATTTCCATCATCCCTACATACAGTTGTCAAGTTACAGACCAATTAGGCTGAAATAACCTTCCACTAAAATCTTGAGCACAAACCAAAGCACCGGGATGACATGAAGTAAGTGTTACCATCTTAGCCAATTCACATGAAAAATGACTGTGGCAATATCATCACACTATAGGTATCCTAAAACAAAACAGGTCATGTTTTGCTTTTTTTGTCACAGGAAAGGCAAATTGATGCATAATTAACAATTGGCTGATGCAAATTCTTTTACATCTTTTAATTGGTGTTAATTAGATTAGAAGTAAATTTTCTTTTATCTTGCCATTCTAACGCGAACTAATCTTCTCAGCAGCATGTCAAAGTTTCCCTTTTAATTAAAGTTTTCAGCTGGGAACTTCGGCAGTGCTCAGGCAGCAAAAGATATAATTTAAGGCCCATGAATTGTGCTGGGTTTTATGAATGGAACATCAAAAATTTAAAGCAATGATTAAAAGGGCTCAGCAGAAGGTCAGAAATCTGAGTTCTGTGGAGGTAACAGCAAGCTTTCAAAGCCACTCTGAGAATGTGACGGCGGCACTCTCCAGCCACCCCTTCCACATCCAAATTCATCCTTTTACAAGGGAAAACTACCCCGAATGTAAAACATCTTCTGTGAATTAACTTCCCTGTTTCATACTGCTTCCCCCCAAATATTGCAGCTCCTCTAAAATTGTTAACGTGCAGAATAAACCACAAAATACATTTAATATCTTTTATGGGAAGTTGACCTGAAATAAAATTTTATGTAGTTAAGGACTTTTGATAGTTCTTCATCCAACTTTTTTCTCTCTCTATGGGGCAACAGTGATTGAAACCTGATGTCTGCTGCACAAAAAGGCCATAAAATGTTTTACGCAGAAGTGAAACAGTAGCCATTAAGTTTTGCTATGATGTTTGAGTAGATATGCAGCATGAAAACATGATAAAAGACCCATAAACTGATTGTGATCAAATGCAATTACAATGACTTTTCTCCAATGAATGACATGTACTAAATGCAGTTACAGTTTCTTGCAAAATTACTTTGGGCAAAGGACCAAAAAACCACTATACACTTTACAAACAGCAGCTTTCCATGGAAATTGCAAACACACAAGCTTTAATATCTATGGCCAAAAAGCACTTGGGAACTCATTAGGAAAAGGTTAAAAAGACTCACTTGTGAAAGACAGCTTTTTTGTGATTACAGCAGCATCCCAAAGAGTCCAGTGTTTGGGGTGTTGGGAAGAAATGCTCCTGGACAAAGGAAAAAGGAGCCCTAGTAAGGGTGCATACCCTTTCTCCTCGTCGTGTTTTGACCCCACAACAAAGGTAGGCTGCAGAAAAAAGCAGCTTGTTTTGCAGTCTTTCCTATTGAAGTTTTATATCCTGCATGACAGGACTGGTGAAAATGCGAACCCTAGCCTAACGACACAGAGTTTGCTAGAAAGAAAGTCCTTCAGTGCTGGAAACAGTTAAGATAGAAGTTGATAGATTTGAATCAGATAAAACGTGCTCTTTTTTAAAGGTGGATAGGAACCAGGCTCTTGGGAGTTTCATCCTTTTGATTGTGTTTTGGGTTTTTGATTAGATAACCTGGTTTAACTTTCCCTCATCAAAAGGATTTCTAGGAATTCCCAAGGGGTAGACTCCAAGGAGTAGACACCCTCAAGGCATCTGAAGTGTCAAAAGGTGGTGAGCACTGCCAGGTCGTTCTCTGGCTAGCAAGATTTATGGAAGATGGCACAGAGATATTCCAAGTAATTTCTGTGCCAAAACCAAACATACAATATTCATGTGTCAACAGCAGTGATTTCCTCCCAGGCAAAACTGCCCTGAAGTAGCATGAACAGTGCAAACTTTCTATGTCTACCTGGAAATAAAGGTAACTGGAACCGGGACTTTTCCATGGAATATAAGGGATTTTGCTTTATATAGGAAGGACAAAACACAACTGAAGCTACAAATGTAAATTTGCCTGCATTTGTATTTAATAAAGAGAGCGAAAAAAGCCACCAAACTGTCACTTTTAATATCTAAGAAACTCTTATTATTACATTTTAGGGGCACCTAGGAGTTGCAGAAGTAACTGCTGATGCTTACTAGAGCCATTTAATGGGCTACCGAAACTTAGGTATTATGATACCCAAGAGCAAGCCAAGGAGAGAACTGAACCTCCATAGTGAGGGGATAATCTCCCAGCACACCACCATGATCCACTTTAATGGAAACTTATGATGCCTGTTATTAACAGCTTATAGAGTTGCTACCAAGCTGAATTATTTGTCACAGGAAAAAACCCAAAACCTACCCTTCATTATTCTAATCTAATACTAACAATGCACAGTGGTTATTTTTTATAGTGGGGCTCACGTTAAGGGCTTATCAGTTCTTTTCATATAAACTTTCAGGTTTATAACTTCCATAAAAATTAGGTGAACACTTCAATGCTATAGGAGATGTCATCTACACAACTCTTAGTATATGGTAGAGTACAAACCAGAAAGGACAGAAGAAATTCTTCCTACCTATAGCACTCAGTCTGTCCAAAAAATGTCATGCTAGATACTGGTATCACCAGTAAGACAGTGAGGAAACACACAGTAACTCGAACGCCCTGCCCCACAATGCCAATAAATTTCTCCTAAAAACCAGAGTCCGCTCAGCCTTCTCCTGCCTTATTCAATCACATACCAAAAGCAAACATCAAAGCACGGCTGCAACTTCATATAATTACTGTAAGACCTCCTAGACAGTGTTAAAAGCAGGGAGGAAAATTTGGATGTGAAAGAAGTTCACTGCTCCAGAAGCAGTGCTGGGATGTGGCACTGGGCTTTGGTGCTGAGGCACCTTCCTTCTCAAAAGAGCATTGCTTTTTTTAACCCTGTGCATTAGCTGTTTAATATTATCAATTTTGCAACAGTGACGACCAGTCAGTAATTACATTCAACCAAAATTTAACAAGGGAAATGTCCATATTGAGATGTAGTGATCTCAGAATAAAAGCCTTCTACAGCAGTGTGTTAAATAATAAAAACTTCAGTATATTTCAAAATGGAAACATTCATACTGATTATACATTCTCACACACACAACACATCAATATGAATATAACACATTCACTTTATTATAGATGTAAATTCACTTTATACATGTGTTCATCTAAACTCACTTTATAAATACCTATATATATATATATATTTGCAAAATTTCCAAGCATGTGCTGTGTTGCAGCTAGTAGGACACTTTTATTTTCAAGGAAACAATAAAATCTAGCTAAGTCTCACTGCTGTAGAAGCCATTCCTTCAAACATTACACTCTGGCTATTAGAGTCTTTGAATGGTGCCTGTTTCATAGTCAGTACATTTTCATTTTAGTAGAAGGTGCTCCTTAAAAGCTTCTACCACACATTTTGCCCATGGTGTCTGATTATCTGATTACTTATACTTATTTCATTCCATGCAGATTCCAGGAAAGTGGGAGAAAAAAAAGAGCTCTTTTCCAGAAGTAAATTTTCCTTTTAAAGTGTGTTAATATAGTGAGGAGTAGTTCCTTCTCTGGGTTTTTAAGAACCAAAATTCATCACCAGCAAACTTCTACGCCTCAGCTAAGTGCAAATCCGTCTTGAGCAGCTTGGGTTTTTTATTTCCCATGAACTGGTCCTCAGCAGTGGTGTGCTTGATGGGTGAAACACAAAACACTGGTGCTAACAGTTAAGACTGTACAAGCTATAAAGACTGTATGAAGAAGGTGCGACACAGCCTGATGCTACCCAGTGTCCCCCAGTAATGGAAGGAGTTTGACATTTGCTTTGCTGGTGTTTAACATAGCATGAGCTCTACAATTCCTTTGCAAAGGGGAGGAAAGCCCTAGAAACCCTGGTTGACTCCAGGCACACCAAATGAAGCTCCCACCTCTATGGGCTTTTTGAAAGCCACACTTTGACCTGCACCAAACTCAAATGCACAGTATGCAGTAACATCCAAAAATAACTTTCAGGTGTAATGGTGCTTGGTCAATGGGAACAGCAGCAGCAGTTCAAGGATTTTGATGGGCTGTATTGATGCCCCTGTAAAGCTAGAGCTAGAGCTGCACAGACCATACCAGCGTCACTTCTTCCCTCATTTCCCAAAATCGAGGAATTGATAGCACCCTGCTGCAAACATGAAAATTGATGCACATGTTGAACTTGCAAATAATATTTAAACTCTTCCAGAAGAATGACCACTTTAAAATAAAAATTGAGGAGAAGCCACCCGAGAAGCATTTGATTCTGAAGAATTACAGTAATTTGATCACTTAATTCTCAAAACCTCTGGAGCAAGCTCTGCTTCTTGAAGAAAACCCTTCTGCTTTCTCTTACTAAATACTGGGCCATTATAATCTTGGCCATTTTACTAGTGTCTGGATGTAAAATCCTGACAAGATAATGTTGGTATTTGTCAGACATTAAAAAAATTCCCTTTTGAGGGGAAATGGAAGATTTGGTGGGACTGAAGCTTATATGGCAATAGTGAAAATCCCCAAGGAAGCTGTAAAATATCCATGTGCACTAAAATTCTGTTTTACTTACGGAAACTTTTTGCTAAGCCACTGCTGTGGGAGGACAATACAAGTGGCACTGCGCTGCTACTTCCAACGTAGAAGTATTTGTTGGTGAGTCTCTCACCACCCGCTCAGCCCTCACCAAACTACCTACTCCAAAACGAAATGATCTTTGGCACACGACAGTAAATTGCTGCAGCACAGACATATCTGGACAGTAATTAATCACTTCGAATGCTCAATGTGTTTGGATATAAAATTAAGAAAGACGAGTTGTTAAAAAATGACAGATTTAAGCACCATCTGGGCTCTGTGGCCACAGTGGCGCGAATTCCAAAGGAAGGCTTAACAGTGCATGATCCGAGAATCCCATCTGTCTCAGCTGAAATGAAACAAATAAATAAATAAACCGGCAGCCTCATTTACAAGGTTTTCCCAAGTTTCCCAATTTAAAAATCAGCTTGCAAGAGGAAAGCATATAGAATTAAAGGCTCTACATCTTCAAAATGTATCTTGTGCTTTTTACATAAATTATTACTGCATTATACCTCTACGGAAAAATCTCTATATAGGTACCCTATACAGTTCAAACATTTTTAAGCAGCATTTCCTAGTATGAGTATGTGTTCATGTAAAGAATTGCTGTGATATCACCCTTTAGTTGATCTGGGGAAGCCAAAGCCCCTCTCTGGCATGCACAACCTCCTTTAGCTCCTTCCCCAAGCCCCGCGGCAGCTCCACCTGGGGATGAAATGCAGGCTCCTTGGCCCCCCGCAGACCTCCCTCCAGCCACCACGCTGCACCTCCCTCCAAGGGCAGAAGCCACCCCAACTGAAGTGACCTGCAACTAGTTAGACTGCAGGATGTCTTCAGTAAGACTTGCCTGGTACAGAAAAGGTAAATAAATCAATCATCCAAGACAGACGAACACAAAATATGAACACAACTATTTGCCTCAGAAAAGCTTACTCAGGAGGGGTTTAAGTGTAGCGGCGAACCCCTGGAACACTCTGGTGAAGTCCCCAGGAGTTTGGTCCGAGTGCCGCCCTCCACTCAGCTGAGCGCCAGGCAGGCAGATGCACGGACAACGTCTGGATCTCAAACGCCGCCGTGCCCCACTGCTCAGGACAGTGCTTTCTGTGTCAAGGCATCTCTTTTTTCTCTGCGGGAAAGATGGGACTTTCTGCCCCGAGCACATACCCTGACTGCCACGCTGGCCCAGCCTGTGTGCAGCTCACTCGTAGGAACAGAACCCCCAAAACTGGCACCCATCAAAGCCATACTCTCTCCTCCTGCCCCAAAGCCACACGCTGGCTTTTCCTGCAGATGAAGGCAATGGAAGGATTGCCACGGACATCTGTGGGCCTCTTCTGAGGTCTTGGGGAAGGGGCTTCCCCAGGGGGTTTGAATCTGCCCTGTCCTCTGCTCCAGCCAACAAGTGAGCACTGCCTCTGTCGCATAGCCACTTTTCAATAAAACTGAGCCTTCCTTTCCATCCTGCCTACCTCCAACAGCTGGAAAAAGCAAAGCTCCCCAGTATCAACAGGAAGTATGTCCAAAAGTACAATAACTAGTTTTAGACTTAAATAAAAGATGCCATCATACTCTATAATGTCATATCATATCATATCATATATATAATATCATATATCAAATAGCAACATTTGCATCAAGGCCTAATCCAGGAAAGACTCTTTTCAGTATCTTGATTTTACCTTCAGTAGGTCTTTTTGCATTTGTAATATGGAATATATGGGTACATTTTTCTGGATATGTAATGTAACACTTCTTTAGCTCCACTCTGCTCTTATGCTTCAATTTCTGCTGTACATTTTTGTAGAATTATTTGGACACAAATGGATGAGCAAAAAGGTAATATATTCTCTCACTTATGATTGCTTTTAAATCAGTGGCACTAAGTTTGCTTATGCTTTCTTTGTTGTTTTTTTTTAAAATTTGTTGTGTAGTTTGTGGGGCTCTCCTTTCAGAAAACTCCTGCAACTGCTGCAGGTATTACCGAGAGCTCACCAAGAAGATGACACATACCGTGAACTTCCACATAGCTCCAGACACAAAATTGCCATATGTTAAATGCAAACAGACCACACTGTTTTCCACGAAATACTAACCTTTTATAGGAATTTGCTAAAAATTTATAAAGAATAGAAATAAAAAGGGGAAAAGGTGATTATTCTTAAATCTTCTTTCGCTAGGTGTCTAGCAAGAAGATGATCTCTGCATAATCACAGAAATGAAAGCGTAGGTCAAGGAATCTGGAAAACTAGCATGCAAGAGCAAGCCTCTGTAAAACAAAATGATGCCAAGGCCTGATGGTGGCAAGCAGCAGGCAGCTGCCACTCCACCGCAGCCGCTCCACCGGGAAGGTCTCAGCACCTCCAGTGGTTGGGCTCTGGGGGCTCTGGGGCCCTGTAAAGGTAAGCCGGCAAGGACTGCCCAGCTACTCTGAGCTCCTCAGATGCTGCATCCAGGCTCCTCCATTGCCATTGATCCACTACTAATTAGTAACGAGATTTACAGGAACAATAACAGAAGCACCATATATATAATTGATGGGCGGGCTATATCCCAGGTGATAGGGATTGCCGATGGTGAGCACAACACCAGGGTGCAGAGGGTGCCCGGTGGAGCTCGCCTCCACATCCCTCTGCACCCTTCCTGGGAAGACTGCTTATCTAAGATGTCCTATTTCTGGAAGATGACAACAAATGCACAGTATTAAATAATTGTTGTAATCCACAATTTCCATCAACAAAAAATATTTTCTCAACAAACACTACAGCTATTTATGGGTTTCCTAGTAGTCAGACAAAAGATGCATTTGTTCTCTCAGCAGATGTTGCACAAAAATGAATATAATTCCTCAAAACAGGCATTTATTTTTTCTCTATAAATAAACCAGCACTTGGTTATACATTTTTCTTTGTTCAACAGTTTCATAAGGTTTAAAACAAGATGAAAATACATGCTTTTATCTGTAGAATTTCAAAGTGATGTAAAACCTTTGCAGGGTAAAAATAGACATAGAGCATTTAAAATAAGCTGAATTACTAGAATATTAGTAAATATATTTTTTTCACAACAGGGTAAAGTGAGCTATACTATAAATAACATGCATTTAATCCCTCTGTAATTTAGTCTTTACACCCTGATTCCTTCATTATTAAGACTAGATACTGGTTTTTATATGTGCAAAACTGGTACAAGCTTCCCTGAGAGAGAGTTTTTGTACCGGTTAGGTAAGAAAATAATGATTTGAACTTAATTCTCATCAACTACACACCTTCTCGGGGACATGATGCTCAGAAAAAGGGTAAGCGTTTTTGTGTTGTTGTGGCAAGGGTGAGCCATGCTCGGTGTGCGCTGCAGTGGAGTCAAACGGCCTATGGGCTACTGATCAGTTTGCACTGCGTTTGGTATCATCTTCTCCACTTACAGAGCAGCTGTGTAAACTGAAGGGAAGGGAGAGCAGCAGGGTTTTAGCCTGGGGTTTGAGAGATGTGCACACACCGGAGGGGACTGAGGGAGCAGGGCCAGGCAGCCTGGCTCTGGAAACCAAACATCCCTCTGCTACCCCCACAGAAAGCAAAAGCAAAGCACCTTGGGCTGCGGGGCACACATGGGGGCACAGCGGGAGCCGACACCTGGGAGCATGAGGAAAGCAGGGGAAGAGCGTAGCCCAGCTCAGCCGAATTATTTCAGAGAGGGCACGGCACAGGGGACTGCCGGAGACAAAACTATTGCTCTGGATAGCAGCCTTTGGACTCGGAGGCTGCCCGGTTTGGAGCATCATCGTGGGCCGGCACATCTCCAGCGGGCACCCTCTGTGTCCGGTGGGCAGCTGCAGGGCCAGGGAGCCGGAGAGGGGTGGGATGGGCACTGCTGGGGCGGTGTGCAGGGCTGGCCAGGAGCATGCAGAGCCTGAGCCCCCCGACGAAAGGGATGGGATGGCTTTCTGTTTTGGGCTTGCAACTGTTTTGCAGTCCTTGGGCGAACTGCAACCTGCCTGTGTCTTGCAGTTTTCTGACGGATAAAAGGGCTTGAAATGCATGTCTGCCTGGTAGTGCTATGCACTTCTTGGAGGAATTGTAAATACTTGGATATTGTTGGATGAAAGGAGTAAAAACATAATTACCACAAAGCAAAACATACAAGCGTTTTCCTTATGGGGAATGACTCTTGACATAAATTTTCTATGCAAATTAACCCGGGGTGATTTTAGCCACATGAAAAAATTAGATCTCATTAAATGTTTATTTTGCATTTAACGCTGAAATCAGCTGGGTGACATTTCTGAAGAGTTTGACTGCAAGAGGTAAACTTGAAGGACTAAAAGGTAAAAGAAAACTCTTTCCTTAGCGCAGAAACCAAACTACGGTGAAACTGAGTTAAACAGCAGCACGCGTTGGTGCTGATTCCTACTCTCAGATGCAAACGATTTCTGAAATACCCCAAACTCGCTGTCATTACCCAGCCGATGTTGGCTGCCTCAGACCAGGCATGGCACCATTTTGGCGAGGAACCTTTAAAGAAGTGGCAAAGCCACCGAAGTTATATGAAGATTAATAGAAAACTGAACTGCGCTACATCTTAAATAAACAAAAGCTTTTGTAGCCGTGCTGAAAAGCCCATAAAAGTAAACTACAACCTTGGTAAAGCCTTTTAAACTGACAAAACAGCACGGCAGAGGTCAGGGAGGCAGGCGGGTCAGCAAAGCCCTGCCGGCAGGTTTGGGGGTCGGTCCCTCTCCCCGCTCATGCAGGGGCCTCACCGGGGCCGGGGAGAAACCCCGCTGCCGCTCCTCCCTCCGCCAGAGCAGGAACACTTGAACTGCCCTTCTGTCTCAACAAAACTTTAGTTTGCTGATTGGGCACAAAACAAAAGAAAGACAGCGGGACGCGATTTATAAGGGGGCAGGGTAGGCTGACATGCTATTGTACTCCAGAGGTATCCACAAGCTGCTAATTCCATTTTAACATTGTTAATAAGACTGTTAACACATCTGACTTTGTTTAGAGACTTTGAAAACATCAACAAACTAAAGAAAAAACAAAAACCAAAAAACCCCTCAAAAACCCACCCCTGCCAGAAGTAAAATATGATCTTTTCAAATAGCATCAAACGTCCAAACGTGATGCTTCTGCCTGTCTGGACCTGGCAGCAAGGAGAAGGGATGGCAGGGAGGCTCAGGGACGTGTGTCCACATATGTTTCATCCTCTCGTTAGGCTATTTAGCTAATCACATTTTCCAGGTTAAATTTAAAGGACTTGTTTTTAACACCGCCGCCGTTTTGAGAAGGAGAGTGAGTAAACCTGGACTCCCCCCTCCACGCACACCTCCTCTCTCTCACTCGCACTCGCATGCAGGCAAATGTGCAGATTTAATCAGTGTGGAATGTTTTAAATGAATAATTGGGTCTGACAGATTTATTGCAGTTAATTTTGCAATAGAATGGAAAAATGTTTGGATCTCAGCCTTTAAAGTATTAGGAAAACAATTAATCCATCACATAACGGAAATTCCTGTATTACACCCTCATGTCCAATTAAATAATGTCAAGTAATCTTACATTGTAAAATGCTGAAAATTGAAGCTCAAAACATTGGGGGAATACATTTTAATTTTTTTCAGAAACCTTGAAACAAAAATCACATCAAATTAAAATCAGATGCTTCGATAAAAGGTTTTTTGGTTTGTTTTATTTGGAGGAGGAGATTTTTTTTAAAGAAAAAAAAAAATAACAAAGAAAAAACCCAGCTGTACTCAAAACCCACTGATTTCCCTTTTGCTCTCCAGCTTTTGCATCAAGGACGCTGTCTTAGCAAGGCAATCTCAAAGCAAATCAAAAGTGTTAGGATGAAGTGTGCAACTGCAGCAAAGATCTTTACAGGGAGATAACCAGCACTTCTCTTTTTCAGCAGGCAGAGGGGTTGATTCCAGAGTACTTACTCAGGCACAACTCTACGAGACTTCAAGCCGTGTTTTGCTTGAATAAAGTCCCGTAAGATCGAGTCCCCAGTATAGGACCAACTGACAGCAAACTTCTGAGACTGAAATTCGTTTGTCTTTGTTTACAGCCCAAAGCTGCTAATGCTGTAAAATTGCTTAATGTCACACTCCATCTCCTTTTTATTAAAGGTAAAGTTAAAAAAAAAAAAAAAGGCAAAGCCTACAAATCAAAGAACTTTTCCAGAATAACAAAAACACCGACATACAAATGTCTTGCCTGCCCCTGAAATTTGAAACTTGGCAAATTCATCCTGTTCGGCTGTTGTACAAAAGGTCCCTGAAGCGTGTTACAGTAGGGACCCGCGAGCTTCCCAAATACTTTGGCTGTTTCTCAACTAGGGGAGACGGGGCTCCCTCAACTCCAGCGAAATGAAAACAGCAGCAAAATTTTAATATTGCAGGGGTTTAAGAGGAGCATGTTCAGCTCTTTTTATGGGGGCATTGCCGAAGGTCCTGTGGCCGGCGAGGTAGGGAGCACAGGGACAAAAAGGGATTGGAGCACGTGTCACTAGAGAAAGGCACAAAAAAAAAAAAAAAAAAAAAAAAAAGTTGGAGGCAGTGAAGAAGGAGTAAACATAAAACATAAGGAAACATCCTTCTTCCAGTATGTCAATAGCAAAAATAACAGACTGAAATCTCAGGTCGCATTTAAGAGCAATAAATATTGCAATGCCTTGCTGGCACCTTCGTTAAGGCATAGTCGGCGTGGCTGGACACATGAAAATGGGGATTGCACTGAATGAAAGAAATCTAAGACTTGGCCACTACCATTCAATTTGTTTTTCCAAATACAACATGGTGCTTATTTTGCTGGTTTCTTACGACATTCTGGATGCCCACGTTGCCACCCAACTATTTCTGTTGCCATAACAACGTCAGAAATTTGGTCCTCTATGTCCTTTTTAATAAAATCATTTTGGGACTTTGGAGCTTTCAAAGGTAGGACAGTTTCTCAATTTAGGCAACTCACACGTTTCTCACAAGGACCCTACTTGTTTCTGTTTCCCTAAAAAAAATACAAACTCATAATTTGAAAACGATGCCACCTCCACCCCGCCTTTTTGACATTGGAAATAGGCCTGTTGCTATAAACAGCTTTTCTGAGGGACTTGGGATAAGAATTTCAAGAAACAGGCAACCTACAGCAGTTGGGGGAACACCTCCTAAGGCTTACAGAAAGAAGTACTGTACATGCAGCCCAGCATCTGAAACAACAGGCAAGTTTACTCCACCTATCTACTGGATGGGTTTTAAGATCTTAAAAAATTAAATATACAACCCAAAATCACTTAAAAAGTCTAATAACGCTGTATATTTCATATCTGGTCACTTGGGAGATCCTCATCCCTCCCACAAGACGACTGTAGCTCTCTTTGGGAGCTGCCCCTTGGCACGGCTAATATTTTTCTGCTTTCTCAGATCAGCTTAGAATGACTGGAATAAAAAAAGAAAACAACCACCAACCCCTGGCTCTTTACCATTAAATAAATTGGATTCCCAGCACAAACAGCAAAACAATGGCCAAGAGGATGTGACTAACAAACGCCAAGGGAAGAGTCAAGCTGCCCTCTCTTTGCATATGCAGCGAAACAGAAGTCATTGGGGCTGGGTTTTTTTCTCCCCTCCTATTTAACATATCTGTGCATTTCAATAAGTAGAGAGAAACAATGCCCGGCTTTCAAAAGTTGCAAATTACTGGGAATACATTGCAAACTGTGGATAGCCCATAACATTGGAAGATGTTTAAAAGTATTTATCTTTGTGTTCTGTTTTGTTTTGTTTTTTTCCTGGAGGAAAAGGAGAGGGAAGAATCATAATCCTCCAGAAAAATAATCCTGGATGGGGAAGAAATTGTACCCATGAGATACGCAAGAATTTTCACGGGGAAAAAATGGTTTAAGTGTGTATTTTTAAAAAGAACAAACAGCCATTTATAGCCGCCTCACTCGCTGGTCAAAGCCCGGCAAGGAGTTCTCTCGCTCATGTGCGCTGATGATCTTCAGCCAAGTGTAGATATTTCTTGTCCTCACGGTGCACGGCAGGGAGACCCTTCCACACCTACACATCTACACCCCGTCACCCCTACACAACCGCACTTCCAGGGCAAAAAAAATCCCTTTTTGCTGTTACGGGTGGCATTTGTACAGCTGCTGAAGGAGCGTGAGGGGAATCGCGCTCTTTCCAAGCAGCCGGTTTTGCAGCCCAAGTTGGAGGGTGCCCGCCACGCTCAGGAAAAGGGGTGTGTGTGTTTGTGTTCGGGTGTGTGTGTTCGGGTGTGAGTGGGGGTGTAGGTATCCTCCCCACGCGGGGAAAAAACTCGATAAACCCCCCTCAGTAAACAAACCCAAAGCACCCGACCCTGTGAAACTCTCTCCCACGCCTGATGTGCCCCTATGGAAACGTCCTTTTTTAGGACGCTACGTGGGGTGGGGGTCTTCACCCCTCGAGGGTAACACCCCCCGGCGGCCGGGGCCCACGCCACGCGAGGGGCGGCCGAGCCCTCAGCGCCGGGCGGGGAAAGCAGGGGCGGCAGTGACACCCGCCGGCCCCGCCGCAGAATGCAGCCCCCGGCCGGCCGGCCGGCACCCCCCGAGCGGCCGGCACCCCCCCGAGCGGCCGGGGATGCGGGCAGGGATGCGGGCGGGGATGCGGGCAGGGATGCGGGCAGGGATGCGAGGGGAGCCGGCAGGGCTCTGGGCAGTGGCAGGCAGAGGTGTGGCTTTGGGCAGTGGGCTTGCAGGGAGGAGAAGGATGGGGCGGGCAGGGATGTGATGGGGCAGGCAGGGGCAGAGAGTAACGCGGGCAGGGGTGCGGGCAGGGGTTCAGGCAAGGGGCGGGCAGGGCCGTGGGGGCAGGTAGGGGCAGGCAGGGATATGGGCAGGCAGGGGTGCGGGCAGGGGGCAGGCAGGAAAGCCATCAGCTCAGCATTCCTGGCTGGCTTTAGATCTCGACAATTGTTCCCCCTTCCCTCCCGGCGGGGCGAGGAGGGAAGCAACCACTTCAAAGCGGAAACTTTCTGCATGAGGCAGAGACGAGAGTTGTTGTCTCTCCGTTACCCAGACTATTATTACTATTAATATTTCAATACTCTCGTTCTTTTTTTTTTTTTTTTTTTGTCAGCTTGCTAATGAAGCTGTTGTTTTCTCTGGGAAAAGAGGAGGCAAGGCGCGGCGAAGGAGGCGTGCGCACCGCTAACTCCCTTCCCAATTTGTTTTCCCCTGAAGAAAATGGAAAATAATCTCTGGCAAAGGAACCCTTCCAGGGCTGCAGCTCGCGTCCCCCCCCCAGGGGGCTCTGAGGGCAGCCGGGCTCTGGGGTGAGCCTCTTCAGCCTCAGGCCAACCCGCAGCACCTTCTAGCACCTTCTGTCTGAGGATTTTCAAAGGGCTGCACAAACACTAATTAATTACCCGTGGTCCATACCCATGCAAACGGAGACCCGGAGATCCATTTTACAGATGGGGAACTGCTTGCACAAGGAGACCCAGCGAGTCACCCCTAGCTGTGGTCGAGCCAGAAATTAAAATACTAATTTTCTCGACTTTAAATACAAACCCCATTGACCACTTTACCGTTCCAGGGGATGGGGAGAGAGAGGCTGATCGGGAAATTAATTCCTCGTCTCCTTGCATTCAGCCTAGAGACACACAAAACCTAACAGAGATGTAACAGGGCGCTCCTCACTTTCACACCCGTTTGCAGAGTCTTTTAACCCCAAATGCTTTTACGCAGTCAAAACACCACCAAGCAAGAATTAAACATCAGGAGGAGAGGGAAACTAGTTTGAAAAATCTGGGCACGCTTATAGCTGCTCAACTGAACCTTTAACCAGCTGAAGAGCTCGTTTAGTAGAGAGGAAAGGAGAGGGATGTTCCTGGTGTTAGAACTACAAAGGAGGAGACTCAGGCATCAATACAGGCCAGGGTGTGGGCGACAGAGACGGGAGATAAATATTGATGGGAGCCGGGGGTCACAGGGATAGATGGGGACCAGATTTTCCAGGGCAACTGAAGATGCAGACAGGCACCTGGCAGGATTTTCAAAAGCAACTGAGCACGATAGGTACCTAAATCCCACTGATTTCAATGGATGGGAGGATGTCTAACCTGCTTATGCTCTTTTGAAAATCCCATTAAGTGCCAGCTGCATGTTTAGGAACCCAAACACATTTGAAAATTCACTGTAAGGCTCCAGGACAGATAATTTCAAGAGCCAAGCACTGTTGTGCTGATGTCAAGAATTAAAAAACAGAGTCTGATTCCTTCCTTGCCAAAAAAAGGAATTGGGTGGTTAAGAAATAAAGAGAATATTTATTTCTATTTAAAGAAATAATTTTGCATTTGCACATTTTGCCTTCCTCATTTCCAGCTCCTCTCTTTGTCTTTCACAACAAACCAACTGGAGTGAGTAGGGATTTAAGGTGGAAAACGATTCATGCTGCCAGGCTCCTGACACAAGGGAGTGAGTGGCAGTGCTGGGGCGGGGGGGACAGACAGGCACTGGGGGGGGATAGGTAGGTGCTGGGCCATGCAGTGAGGCAGCAGGGCTGCTGGGGACACTGCTGGGACAGCGATGTGTCGCTGCAAATGCAGGGAGGCCGGAGACAACAGGCAGGCATTGGAGAGCAGCTCTGCCATCACACTCAGATGGGAAACGATACGACCAACACCGGGTGACGACCCTTTACTTTCAGAGGGTGTGCTGGGGCAACTCCAGAAAGGCAGCAATGTTATCATGAAATAGCTTTGTACCGCATGTACAGCATTAGTAATTACAGCATTAATAAGATGTGGATTATTTTTTCTCTGAAGCAAGGTTATTTTGCCAGTGTGGATCTTCCTGTAAATTTTGATGCTTTCATTTATATATATATTTTAGAAAACTGTTAAAATAGGATTGCTGAGGGAATGCCAGACTTTCTCATGAGTTCGCTTTAAATATTTAGGTAGCAGCTGTCTCTTGATCACCGATGAACTTTAAAATCCACAGAGTAAAATCTCAACAAACAACTGTGCAAAACAGAGACTTTCTGAAAGGTTCTTAAAAACCCCCACTATTTCTAAAGCATTTTAACGCCAACAGCTAAACTGACACAGCAAAACCATTGTGTTTTGCACCAGTTTTGTTTTGCTCTATACAGCTGTGTTTTCACAGATGCAAAACCATGTGTCTTCAGCAAAAGGTCTACTCTTTCCTTCAGATGTGAACGAAGATCAAAGGTTCAAACACAGAAATACAACCTTCTTTTCCCTTTGGAACATGTTTTTATTTTTTGCAGTGGCTCTAAACCAGAATTTCCATCTGTTGTCCTTATGCAGTGTACAGGTTAACCTTAACAGCCGGGTTTGCGATGCTGTTAACTAAGAAGTGCAGAGATGAATCACTCTCGCACGTAGGCTCTGAACATCTCACCAAGCAGCAGAAGCAGGGCTGCCTCAGCCAACCTGCCACCATTTCACAGACGATGGTTGAAAGAGACTTGTTCCTTCCTTTCCAACAGCAAATTAGGAATTTCCCAAATATTATGTGACTACGGTCACACTTAAAATTCTCCAGCCCTGTTCTCTGTTGTAATAAACCAGTGTAATTCCTTTGGATTAAATGGCAGCGTTTCAATTTACAGCGTGAGGGACTTAGGCCTACGGCTTGCAGACAGCATCATTTGACATTGTGCCTCTGCTTCTTCACCAAGCAGGCTGGGAACAGTCTCGGCATTAATGCTTCGCTGGCCGGTTGTAAGAGGTACTCAATTGTTGCTATTTATATTACTAGCCAGGAACAATTTATCTATGTTTCACAATAAAGCCTCTATAAAAAGCAAAGTATTTGCAGCAGTCATGCCCTGGAAGACAGCATTAAAGTGATGGAAGAAGCTTCTGTGATCGAAGAAGAGACCGACTGCGCAGGTTTATATTTGAAAGGCTAATACAGCCTACACACGCACATACGACGGTGTATCGTTACGTACGTACATACTCCGTTCGGCGCGATGGCAGAACACGCAGCGCAGGGCTGCAGCTGGGCGCAGGGGGGGGGTTCCCGCGGGACGCGCGGAGCGCCGGGAAGTACCGGCGGGCTCCGGGAGAGCTCTGCGGCCGAGGAGGCGAGGCCAGCTCGCTGCCCCGCCAGCCCAGCCCGGGGCCCGGCCAGGCCCAGCGACCCGCCAGCGCGGCCCCCGCCGCGGCCGCAGGTGCGCGGCGCCCCGCGGCCGGCAGCCCCGCCCCGCGCCCCGCCCCCTCCCGCTCCGCCGGGGCGGCACTGCCATCTAGCGGCGGCCGCGCTGCGCCGGGCCTCGGGCCGGGCCGGGCAGGCCGCGGCGGGCTGGCCGTGGGCGCTCCTGCCGCTGGCCGAGCTACCGCTCCGGCTGGCGGGGGCACGCTGCGTCCGGGGAAGGAACTGGCCAGCCCCTCCGTGCGTGGAGCCGCCCGCAGCCCGCATGGCGCCCTGCGCCTTCGCGGGGCGCTGTGTGAGGAGGCCCAAGCCAGGGGCAGGCCCGTGGCAGCGGCGGGGCGGCGCGGTTTTACCGCCCCCGCGCAGGGCCGCCCGCCCCGTGCCCTGTCCAGAGAAGGACCGAGCCACCCCTGTCCCCCCATGCCCCCCCAGGGTCTCCTCCTCCCCGCCCTGTGGTCCCGCCGGGCTCGGGCTCCGCAGCTGCCAGGCCCGCTGAAGCGCTGCTCATGGGGGTGCGGGAAGGACCCGGGCCAGCAGCCGTGTGCCGGGAGCCCGCTCGCCGGCTGTTTGCCCATGCGGGGCAGATAGCGTATTCCCCGGGCAAGAACAGCTGCTTGAGAGCACCGTGAAGGAAGCAAAGCTGTGCCAGGGCTGGCTGCCAGCACGGGAGAGACTGGGCACTGCCACCAATGGGGCAACAGGCCAACCCCGTGCGGCATGCCCACCAGCAGGCCGCTGTGGCCACCCCGCTTTCTGGGCCTGGAAAACAACCGGCGGGGCGTGAGTTGTAAGAAGCCAACCCTGAACGTGCAGGTGGGCTACAGGACAGGGGTATGTGCCCTGTCAGGAGTGAGCCCACCGCTGCTGAGGAGCTGGAGCAGCAGGAACCAGGAGGAGCCGCCACCGACCACCTCTTGCCTCTGCACGAGTGTTTATAGTGTGGCCATGTCCTATTTCACACCTCTCCAATTGTGGTGCACACACGAGCCAAAAGAGGGGCTGGCTTCACAGCTGCCAGCGGGGTGATCACTGGGGTAGGCAAGGGCAGTGGCGGCCCCTCCATGCCCCAGCAGTGCTCAGCCCAAGCGGTTCTGCACCAGCAGCAGAAGCCAGAGCAGGCATTGCTCAGGTGTGTGGCTTTGCCCACAGGATGCATGTGCCACCTCCTGACTTATGCTGGCAGACGGTCGCCTGAGCCCCACTGTCAATGCAGGCAGCAGGGTTGCTCAGCACCTACAACAGACTGGGCAAAACCCTGGCCCCATGGAAAGTGCTGGCCACGACCTGATTTTACCCATTGCGGAGAGACTCCACGTGAGGTGGAAATGTCAGGGGGCAAAGGAGCGTTGAGCCCCCTCCCTAGAAGCAGGGCTGGTGGGTGGCACAGCTCAGCAGCCCAACCTCTGTGGGCACAAGGTAGAGGACAACCATGCTGTCATACCAGCCCATGCCAGCTGTCCCTGATGGGATGCCAGGACCAGTCACACAGCTCAGGCAGCCTTCTGGGACAGGATAACCATCATGAGAGCTGGCCCCTAGCTCCATTTGCGGCTCCAGCATGTAGGATTGCTACCAGAGGATAGATACCTTTGCCCACAGCTATGAGAATCTTCTCCAAACTTTCCCCAGTGCAGTGGCAGCTTTCTGATAGCAGGATGCACACTAACCCCCTGTTCCCACAGCATGCTTCCCCTGGAGCTGCCCAGCAAGTGCAAATCTGCACATTTTATGGGCCTGCATTGAAGGCCCATAAGGCTTTGGATTAGACTTGCTCAGTACTTTAATGAGTATTAAATTAGCTTTGGCGGCAGCAGAAACCCCCAAAAGCATGCTAGGCAAATTACACTCACTTTGAGAAAAACACACAGTGATGTTGTTACTTGGAGAAACCAGCACAATCATGGAAAAATAGCTCATCAGTAACTCTTCCTTTAGAAAAAGCCTGCAATGGGCACAGTAGGATTTAATTTCTACTTTTTATTGAAAAAAAAAATCAACGGTTAATAGATTTCAGCATTGCCAAAGATAATTGGCAAGTATAGCTTTTGTGAAGTTCAGCCTTTCTTGTTTTCTCCTGCATGAGTCCCTCTAAATACGCAGGGCAAAGACAGTGTCATGATTCTAGAGCAGAACATGAGTAGAAACAAGCACATGCTGAAGAGTCAGATGGACACCTGTATTTTTGCCATCAGATTTTCAAGGTTTTTTAAGTCCTTTAAAAAAAATTTTTGTAAAAATCAGCATTTATCACCATTTGCCAATTCAAATCAAATCCTTACAAGTCTATCAAAAAAAGAGATTGCAAAAGGCATGATATTTTTTTGCTCTGTACAGCTACAGTTGCAATTGCTTTAGCTCCTCACGGAAACAGCCCAAGCTGGAAGTAACAGTAATTCCACATTGCACAGGGGGTATGAGTTCAGCATCATGTTTCCCCATGACCTCGACACAAAACAGAAGGATACAAGCCTACAGAATACTGCCGCAACAGAAATTCATCACCACTTGCTGTTGCTTATGAACAACCACCAAGAGTACTGTGCAGCTGTTACTCACTAGAGCTGGTTGATTATTTTTTTTTTATTAAAAAAGAGTTAATATAAAAACACTGTCAAAGTTTTGACATTTCACTATTTCAGTCAAAACTGGAAGGCAAAGAATATGGGCACAGCCTGATCCACCGTTTTCGTTTTACTGGCCCTCTATTTTTACAAAGGCAAACCAGAAAAAGGAAAAGATGAAAAGGGTAAAAGGAAGAGAGTGTGAAGAAAAAAGAAAAACAAAACCCCCCAAAATATCATTAATTTTTTAAAACAACAAATATCAAGAGGAAACATTTGCATTTTCCAAAACTCTGGATATTTGGCTTTATATTTTTCAACCAGCTCTAATGTTACCTGAACAGGAGCTTCGTAGAGATGTAGCACATCAACCAGTGGATGAATTTACTCTCCACTGAGAATATGCAAAAAATCCACTTCTATTAAATTGTTTAGATATCCATTTCCATTGACTGAGTACCTATGTGGGAAGAAAGCCTACACAGTTCAGCTAGGGAGAGGGAAAACAGGAACATGAAATGCTTTCCAGGGAGCACTGTGCTAAGCAGCAGCCATAAAACCTCTGCCTGCAGGACACCTACTGCTTTCAGTGATTGAAGGCTGCAGGCAGATGTCCTCTTCTGAACCTAACCTGAGATGGCATCAACCTGGGGTGCTTGAGATCACCCATGGGTTGGATGCGATTGCTTCCGCAACCACACTGGTGGGAAGGGGTTGCATGAGTGCCCCAGACCCTGCTGCAGGCACAATGAGCCCCATTAGTGTGTATTGAACTTCTCCGTGGCCTACCTGTGGGAGCAATTGCCTCTCCCGGAGCAGCAGTGAGACAGGGAGTGGTGCCATTCTCAACCAGCATGGCTGGCTCCAAAATGTACAGCTACGACCTAGCTACCAGCTGCTAGTAAAAGCAAACACGCAGAGCTGTTTCAGGACATCAGTTCCAGTTAACAAGCTCGAGCCAAGCATTTCACTCCTGTGCCATGCTTCTGCACAGCCCAAGCAGAGTTTTGCTTACTGTCTCTGCAATAATTACAATTCAGCTGTGAATTCCTTTCCATTGCACTGATTAGTTTTAATTTCAGTACCAATTAGTAAAGGCTAAAATTTAGGGCTCGTACAAGGGAAACTGTTGCACAGCCTAACACCAAAACAAGTTCTTCCATTTCTTCTATGTCAAACAGAAAGCTTTACTGTCTCTTTGTTGTGACAGCAATAGATCAGAGAAGTGACAACTCATCTTCACAAAGACAATAATGTGAGCATCCTCTATCTGTACACAAAGTTGTAATTTAACACAACTAAATAGCCTTTTTGCTGTAGAAAGATGTAAACAATTGCTACAATTGGGAGACCTGAGTTTTTCTGGAATTGCAGATTTCCTGTGTGCTTATTTGTTAGTCCAGCACTTCTGGTGTTCCAATAGCAGGGGGTCTGCATTAGCAAAGTTGGTCTTTTTGTTAACAAAAAAGTCAAACCTCCACATTTCGTTAGCTATGCACCTAAGCACTGGAGAGGGAGTGATGTCTGCTTGCCTACAGCTTGGATTCAGTCTTTTGGCCTACATTTCTGGAATTTGCCACGTAAGCAGACTGGAAAAGTACCCATTTTCCTTCATGAGCTCTGCAGAAAGTTGTGTTTCTCCATTAACACAGCAACATCATTCTCTACATTCAGCCTTCCTCATGGAAGTACACTACAGTTAGGATCATTTTGTGGCCTATTACTAAGTTGCCAGATGATTTTTCAGTTGTACACAATTCTGCTGACAGCGGGGACGGGAATTGTTTGTGCTTCGTGTCCACTTCAGGCTAAAGTTCTGGGAACCTTACAGTAGTAACAGGTGATTTCAAAGAGTGAGGTTCCTCTGCATATTGAAATAACCAAGGCCTTGAAAAATATTCCTTTTCAAATTACTTCCAACTTAGCAAGGAGGACTGTGCGTCTTTTGTATTTTCTGTATGTCATTGTCATGCTCATTAGAAATTACCCAAATTTGATCAAGTTAAAAAGCTCTGAAAAACTGCAATTCAACATAGGCAGGGAAGATTTGTTTCATTTAAGATCGTAATAATCTAAATGTTTTGCTGTATCCCTTCCGCTTCCAGCCCTTGGTCAGACCAGACTGTGCAGTACCCCTTCCCCTCGAGGGAACTCCACAGCACAGCTGAGGTACAGACCCCAAACCTACTACCCAATGGCAGTGGCTAACAGTTCTAGGAAAATGTGGGAAGAAGGCGTTTTACTTAAGCATTCCCAAAAACCTTCTGTCAAATGCTGAGCCCTAAGAGGAAAGCTAGTCCTGGCTTGGCAAGAGGGCTGAAGTAAATGAGAAGCCTCAGAAGGGGAATGGGACTGAAACAATGACCTGAGGAAGAGAAAGGACAAGACAGAGCTGCAGCAGAAAGCATCACATCACCTGCAATGGCCCCCTGATGCACCTGGGCATCTTTAGTTGCAGAGATTCCTCCCCAAAAAACAGAAAAAGTGTCAGAGAACCACCAACTATAATTGAATTGTTAGATAATGAGTCAGTGGGACTTCGGCAGGCTGCAGGTCCTGGGATCTGCTCATAATGGGGGTTCATACTTGCTCACATTGTGACAAAATGTTGTGGCAGAAAGTAGCCCTAAGGGCACTACAGTCCCTGTTTTCCTTCCACTCCCTGCAGTCCTGTTTTCTGACTCCCCTCTTAGGAAGACAAGCTCCTGTCTGCCTGCCCCAGCTCTGTACTGAGGAAGCAGCGTGGCTCCCTCCCTCCCCACGGACAGCACCAGGCACTGACCATGCTCCAGGAACAAAGGTGGCAAGGACAGCAGCTCAGCGATGCCAGGCCACACCGAGCAGGCGTAACACCTGCACAGAGGACACCAACATCGTACCAGCGCCTCATACCTTTGTGCCATATGCATATTGCCAAGTGCAATATTGCAGTACTACCTGCATGTTGCCCACTGCGGCTTGGTGCTCTCCAGCTCACAAGCCATACTGACAAACCGCGTGGGGTCCAGTATCATTTCAGGCTAAAATGTCCCCTTAATCTACGAAAACCACATTAAAATACTACTGCAAGGCAAACTAGCAGAAAGGTAGGAAACAGCCAAGTTGATGTTCCTGTGTAATCCACATTCAGCCCTCAGGGTACACAGCTTATGAAACTGTCTTCAGTAATATATTCCCACAGAGATGTTTTATGGGACAGACCTGAGTCATGACTGGATAAGGAAGATTATTGTCCGTAGGAACCGGAGAGGTTTTTTGTTTGTGTGTTCACTTTAAGGTTTTTTAAGGTCTTGCCCTTACCTGGGGACACACTGCAGAAGAGTGCTTGTTGACACACAGTTATATATTCCCTGGATCCGAGGGAGCATGCCCAAGCATGACCTTTGAGACCAGTCTATGAAGACTCATCTAAAACCTACTTTCTTACTTTAACCAATACTTGATTAATACCAATTACTTGGTTAACTAACTGGAGCAAGGACAGGAACTGGGTCCACCCTCTACCAAGTGAGCACTTCTACCTATTCATCTAGAAAGTAATAGTTTAACTCATCACTAGTTAAAGCAGTGTTTTGGCAATATAGGCTTGAGTCGTGTCAAAAATAAGAACTAAGTGATGCCATTGCTTCTTATCACAGAGCAATTTCTAAAGTAAGAGGACACTCCTGTCAACATTTTTGTTTCTGTACTCTTCTGGAAGGGTCCTACCTCATTAAATCAAATTCCAGAACGTTTTTGGTAGCAAGAGCTTGGGTAAGTGACTCGAATAAAGGGCTAAGAGCTCTGAATCTTGAGTGGAAGAAAGGATTTTCCTGTAACTCACAATAAGAATACTAAATCTATGAAAAGGCTGTGATTTAAGGAATGCTATTCAGCAGTATTTCCCCGTGTCTACATTTAGGTGATTCCTTGCTCACTGTATCTTCAAGTATTTCCAGCTCTTCTCAAGTGTAGCGAAGTCACAGCCATGATGCTCTGTGGGTCTCTTTAAAAGTTTCTACTTGGCACTGAATTAAAATTACTCACACAGTCAAAAGTAAAGGAGTGCAGGTGAAGAGGATTTACATGCCCAAGGCTTCTGGGTTTTTTTTTTCCCACATAACAGCTATTAGTGCAATAAATGGTATTAGTGCTCCCTGCACAGCTCATCTCACTAGCTCTTCTAAAAGAGTAGAGAAAGCCTATTGATCTACTTTTCTGCTCAAGGTGTCTCAAAATTGAATGCTGAAACACAGTTCTCTACCTCCTTAATTGTAAGCTGACAACTGAGCACCCAAATTTATGGGACGTTCATGACTCTCAGCTTCCTATTTGTAAAACAGTAGTAATACCAGCCCTTTTCATTGTGAGAGTTTTCTGAAGATAAATTAATTAATGTTTGTTAAGCATTCAGATATTTATAGCAATAAGTGCCATAGAAAAGCTCATGAGGAAATTAACAATTCTGTCTTCACAGCAGGGTTTCAATAGTGTGCAGTAAATAAGGCCTAGGGCTACACATTGAAAAATTAGGAGAAAACAAAATATTGAATAACTGCTCATTAACTCAGCATCGTCCATCCTGTTCACTGAGACAGGGATCCTGTGGAAAAACCCATGTATGATACTGAAATTAAAAGACTACGCTATCATGCAAACATATAAGGAGGCTGAACTTAGACTGAATCAGCTATCTTAATTCTGACATTTCTTAACTCCTGAATATTTTACTTTCCAGCCTTAATGCGGCTTCTCGAGCTGTTGCATGTCTTTGCAGTCTCCCCTTATGAGAAAAGACTTACAGGAATGCATTGTGCAAGGAGATACAGAGGCTGAATGAATGCCAGTATCATAAAAGAAAACAAGGTTATTATTATTATAACAATAATAATGATAATACTAAAAATAAATTATCAAAAGAGAACTTCAGCAAAATTTTACTCCAGTCTTGTAAAAGGCAAGAAAATAGTAGTGAATCAGTCTACATCTCACAGCAATAATATGCAACCAATGGGAACTTCCAGAGGAAATGGGGTCAAAGAGAGTACTTACTCATTTAAACAAGATTTGGTTATCAACATGCAAAAATGCAGCCTTCCATGCAGTTTCTCTGCCTCAACATTTGGATGTGAAAGCTGGAGATCAAGTGCCTTTAAAAATACTAGGTGTTAAAAGTCAAGTTGGTTTTAAACAAACACTGAGAGTATTTAGAGCTTAACAATTCCTTATCTGCAAAGTTACATGGAAAAGGAGAGTGGAATATTAAGGGTATGTTAAGAGTGGAGCAGGAACAGCTGCCTTGGCAAGCATGCCTCTGGGCAGCAGGAGGAGGACTGCACAAAATGGGCTGTCTGGAAGTATCGCTCCACAGTCTCTCTCAGAGAGACGGAAATTTGTGCGGATGTGCAACAGCAAAAATACCTGTCTGCCAAAGAGAGATCACTGAGCCTTAGCTGTGATCATAGCAGCATCTAATGTAGCAATGGTTTTATATGGGACATCATCACTGTTAAAATATTTTTTTATATAGTCCAAAATAAATTAGGAAATATAATTGCAAAACTAATGTATATTCATCTGTTGGGAAAGTCCTATATGATTTTGTCATATATTTAATCCCATAATGAGTTATTTGTTCAAAAAAGAAAATAAGTAGTTTAGGAAAAAAACCAAACCACCCTAAACTCAAGATTTAAGTCAAGAAACATCCATCAAAACATTAGTTGTGGAGTTGCATAGAAATATTAAGTAGGAACACAGCAGCTCTTATTAAAAGAAAACAAACCCTAAAAATAAAGTTTGTAGTAAAAAATCAATAGATACGAAAAGAAGGGGCAATGGGAAACCAGCATTTTTCATTTCTTTTCATGCCACTTAGCATCTATGTTCATTAATTAAGATTTTGCATTTTTAGGCTATGTTTTCCTTCCACAAAACAAAAGGAAAATGGTGGGGGAACCAAAACATACTTTACATGACTGTAAAATGTTAGGTTTTGCCAGAACCACTTGCTTATTCTTTGAAGGGTGGCTATCTGGCTTGAATATATAAACCTGAGGGGAAAAACCTCAAGGATATTTTAAAACCATGCAGCACCAGAAACATTTTAACACTTGCCTGTTGTGGAAGTTTTTGCAATGAAAAATTTCTCCAGAGAGATCATTTGCAATATTTATTTAAGGCTTTTCTAATTCCTCCTCAAAGGAGAAATAAAATAATCCCATTGACTTCAGAGGAAGCAAATGGATTGCTAATGACTGTAACGAAGACTGAAATATTAACACTTTTGCCAGGTATTGTTCTTCTTTTATACTACCTCTCCAGAATTATACTAATTAAATACTTAATAAAACGCCTTTTGATTGATTAACGTATTTGCTCACGTTCCTCATTTGAACAGCAGCTCTTCAAAGTACTTGGGTATTACATGCAAGATCCCAAGCACCTGATTCAGCAGTCAGGTTGCATTGTGCTGAGCCATGCAATTCCATGCATACTAACAGTCTCACACTCGCTGTATGAGCACCGAGTTATGTTGTCCTTACCTTTTCAGGATGTTTTTTTTGGTCATATGTACTTTTTGTGGTGTGGCAGATAACATTTTTCTTACCAGCCTTTAGCCGGGCTTTGAAACTCAAGGGGGAAATCCCAGATGGCCTGAAGCCAAGCGGAATTTTTGCATTGCCTGCAGCCTGCCTGTGATTTAATTTGTCTTGAATGCTTTTTGCTTCAGACTACGTAGCTTTTAGCACCACCAGACACTTGTTCACAACCACCAGACCTCCATGAAAGATAATACAGCAAAAAAAGATGTTAAAAATTTGTTTGACCAGGCTGCAATCTTAACTGCTGTGACTGTCCGGTTTTTTATCTGTACTCGCACTGGTTTGTGAGGTCAGCTCCGTGCTTCGCAAAGCTGCACTTGGAAACATTTGTCATCGGCAGGAGAGACTGATAAGCGAGATATTTACAGCCACAGCCGCTTCCAGCACACCATTGTCTTGGGCTGGTGGTAAACCAGCAGCAGTGGCAAATAAATGCTGTTAACAGTACAGCGTGCAAAGGGAAAACTTGACTTGGGTCGCATTAAAACACATGCACGCGCATCCACGCGAACACACGCAGCCTGCTCAGTGCTCAGAAAATGGACAGACTGAGTAGCATCTGTGCTGGGGGGGGAGATATGGAACAAATAAGTAATTGCTGTTTTTACTAAGTAAAGCAGAAAATTACAGTATATCAACAGCCAAGAGTGTTTGTTGCCTGGGAAGAACCATTTGTGTTCCAGTTTGGGCTTTTTTACTCATTTGAAGTCTGCGCCTCAAAGCACATTAAAAGCATTTTAATTAATATATTAATATACAATTAATCCTTGTATAGATTTAAAGTTTATGTCCTTGTATAGGTTTAAAGTCTATAAATATAATTGGGGTGGGGGTGGGGCAAGGAAGAAAGCAAAGTAAATAAATCCAAGCAAAAATTATGTATTTTTAATAGTGAAATCTGGAGGAAGGTGCAGCTCTAAACTAACACCTTAGGAAACATATAATTCTTATCAGAAAGCGCATATTGTATTAAAAATCTGTCTTGTATCAGAGAACTGCATGGCTATATGTATGTTTTCTTAGCTACATTCAACTCTCTTCATCAGAATAACACTCTTTGGGGACAGTGTTTCAGGGTTGACAAGAACATTAAACCATATTATAATTATCTTTTCAATGAAAACATGGCTTTGTAGTGGAGGCAACGCATGGTTCTCAAGGTGAGTGTTATTAGGCTGTATGTGTTTTCTTGGAAGGAGATTCATGGAAAGAAAAAAGCTTTATATTTTACTGCAAGGAAAAAGATACAGAGTACATGTCATGCATAGCAAAAGGGATTTTACAAAGAAGGCACTAAGTTGAGTGCCTCACTTATCTTCAAGATTGCTTCTACACAGTAAGTGTGAGGATCGGTTTAACGCAAGCTACAATATAGATATAACACAGCATACAATTCTCTGTGACCATTCATATAGATAACTGCAAAAAAATTGTCCGTAAAGTAAGGTAAATATAAAGCAATTGCCTCCTATGCCATAAATGGGTTCTGCCTCATCCTTTCAGAGGCAGAACAGCACACATTCTTATTGCTGTTCAGATAATAAAATCTGTTATTCTTAATGTGAATTAAAGGATTTTCTAACCCATTTTCCACAATCAAAGTACTGTTTTCTCAAATCTGGCAATTAGAAAGTATCAGTTCTGAAACAGCGAGCAAAGTTAGAAACTGCACCAAGAAGATCCTAACATATTCATAAATGACTTTATTTAATACGCATATGTGTACACGTACTATACACACGTACACATTTTCTTTATTTGGATTTTTTTAAAAAAGACTACTACAGATTTTTAATACTTTTGCAAAGGCCTGAATTATTTTAAAACAGGAATTTTCTTCTTGTTTGCAAAAATAAGGTTGCAATTTTGGTTTTTTTAGCATGTTGACAAATGGATAGATTTAAATCCCTTAAAACAGGATGTACTAGAGGAAAGAAACAGATTATGTTAACCAACAGTTACACAGTGAACACGGCAAATACTGACAGTATTATGAAAATCATGTGTACAATATGCTAATGGAGAATCGTAAAGCTGTGGCATTTCAGTCGTGCACATGTAAGTTCAGGCACACACAGGCACAAGCACAAAAGACAACAGCCCCACTAAACAGCTCCCCAAAATACACCCAATTGGCCTAATACTAGACACAACAGCTTGACATTCTTGGGGGGGGGGGGGGGGAAGTCAGAAACTCACTAAATCTTGGTTTTAAAAGCATGCTACGTATCCAGAGAGAGAGCATTCTGAACAGTCAATTACTTTCACATTTTGTCCCAGGACTTTAAAAGTTAAAGGCATAGTTCTGCCAATTGTGAGATGCCCCATCCAGCACAGACCACCCACAACTACTGATTTTCCATCTGGTGAACAAAACAGACATCTCCCTAATTATTTTTAAAAAGGTTTTTTTTCCTAACATACTTCCTTTATTTGTCTGTGACCTGGAACTTAATGGAAAACCTGGTAGATGCCAACCTCATTTCTTGTAATGAAGCATCTTATTTTCCCTATTTTAAGCATGCGTATTTAAAGGCTGTTTAATAGAAAGTTATTACCTAAGCCGATCATTGATAGGCCCTAAATTACTAAATAGCTTGAAATAAGAACAACTTTATATCAAACCCTAAATGTTCTACTTAAATATTAACCATTAAAAGTTCTTCCCTTAAACTAGTATATTAAAACAGAAAGCAATGAGGTTTACAGTCTCGTATGCTGGGTTCCCATATTGCCAGTGTCAAAATTTATGCCTTTTTTCAGCAATATGGTTGCCATTGCCAGCACCACGCTTATAAATGCCAACTGTAATTAAAATCTGGCACCTTATACAAGCATTAAACACGCTTAAAGATTAAAAAAAAGGGATTATTTTAAAATACTCCTTGCAGCGTATGCAGGCTAAAAAAAAAAAGTTCTCCTTCTGCCAGTTTTAGAAACATCACAGAAAAAAAAAAAAGGTCCAAGGTGTCCTGAAAATCAGTCTGGAAAAACCTATATACTGTGCTAATCTTTCACGTGGATGCACGCAAGGGAGGGATGACAAAACCTGGATTTTTATTTGAAAAGGACTACAAAGAAATAGCATATTTAAAAATCTGGACCCCAGGCAGGCACACAGGGCAGGTAACACACAGCCTTTATCCTTTATCTCAACATCCTTTACACTGACTGTTATAGTTCAACAAACATATAGAGCCTCATTGCTGTCACGGTGGACGCCCAAGCCAGGGCCACGGAACCCAGAGCCCGATGAGGGAGACAGCAGATCACACAGAGAGGAACAGAGGCTGTTCATGTTAATAGTTTTGGGGAGGTGGATGCCATCCTCTAGGGTTTCCATCAGTTACGCACCCCTCATTGCTACATCCCCATGCCTCTGGCACTGGGCAGGAGGCTGGGTGGCCAGTTAAGAAAATCCTCTTCTGGGCTCATCAAGGAAAGAAGTGATTAGCAGGAGGCTCAGGACGTATAGACAAACCACACAGGGCTGCCTTGGGAATTAACGCTGGGAAAAGGCGGAGCTGGGGAAACAGGCCATCATACCCAGCAAAATTTCCAGCCATAAACTCCTTTTCTACTTACTAGTAGGCTACTTCTGAGTTACACAGCTGGCTTATGGACCACCTGACAATGAGGAACCCATGTACAAGAGAGGTTAAAACCTAAAGAAGCTACACAGCAAGGTCAAGCCAGGCACATTGCAGCAGGTGTTCAGACAGCACAGCACTGGAGCACCCAGAGATGTGCTTCTTGATCTGGCAGCACTGCACCAAGCGCTTGTCTATTGCCCCAGTCGTTCATCCCAGCTAGGAGGTGAGGAAGAGCCAGCCAGCCACGCTGTCAAGTAAGCTACTGGAGAATGACCACCTCTCGGAAGCTCAGCACTGTTCACAGACTCTGCTTGTGGGGGAATGGATCTAAAAAAACCAGGCAGCCTAACCACTGTCAAATCGATCTTTCAAATAGTCAGCAACAGAAAGCGCTGTTTTTTTCAAAGCAATCTGATGAAAAGTTAAGAATTAGCATTTATAGGGACAGCTTCTGATATGACCCGCAGTTGGAGAGGAACCATGACAGTGTCTGTCTCGAAGTCTGAGACTCCCAGGGCCAACAGCAGCAGGACTTGGCATCTTTGTAGCAAAGGCACAATGGCGGAGACGCTCTCCATCCTGCCCTCCGTATCTCGTTCTGGTGGTACCCAAAACAATGGGTTTTTTTCATGACCCTATCAGCAGAAGAGGTAATTAAATTTCCTTTTGTTTTCACATTGTCGGGTGCCCCATATACCAAATGTTTATGGACAGGACTGAAAATTTTATCCTCACATTTTCTTGACATCACATTCTTGGCTGAATTTCTGGATCCTTATGTCAAGTTTGCACTTAGTTTATGTTCCCTCATAGGTACCTCAGTTATTGATGACTTTCAGCAGGATGAAGTCTTTTAAGCCACTTATTTTAAAATAACAAGTTGAACCACCAAAAGGAAAACCTTGAGTTAAATAATGTTTGAATCTTGTTTTCCCATTTAAACATTTTAGTTATTTTCTTGGAAAAAGGTTAATTCTCAGTTTGTAACCACTAAAGTATGTTGCTTTGTAACTAAATATAGCTTTTACACTAAATTTGGCACTTCTTATTGCTAGCCAGAAGGACAGAGTAGCTCCACTGATATATATTTAAGCTTTTCTATATCTCATTATACATTTTTTCAGATTAATTTTACTGTTTTTGTTAGGAAATCACGTATGGCACAATCCTTATTGACTAGCTAATTCCTTTGTGTTTACTTATGATTTACATTTCTTTGGATGGAAACTGGAATGCAACTTAAAATGTAGCAAGACAGTTTATCAGTTGCACAGCACAGTCTTAAAGAGGCTAGATTTCTAAAGAAAATTGTTTTGATTTAAAAATTGATCTATTAAAATAACTCTGTCTTAGCTAGAATTAGCACCAATCTTGTATTTGGTCATAATATCCTTCAATATTGTAGTATTAGCAAATCTAATCCTCTCATAATTAGCTTTTATTCACAGATTGGTAGAGAAGAACAAGCTTTTCTGCTTCTTTCAACTCCCAATTGGTCAAGTTTGAATAAATTAGTCATTTAACTGAGCTAATTGAATATATTGAAGAAAATATTCTCTTGGTACTTGGAGAAGAGACTACTGATCTCAAAAGCCAATTCAGTACTTCAAACACTTTGGGTCTCCAGAGTTTAGGCAGTAACTTTCATCAGTTGAATGGTCTGACCCACAACCTGGAAGCATTGTTTCTATTTGGTTTGTTATTTTTAATGATTTAGGCAGATAAAATTATGCCAAAGCCCAAGCTTACTGTTAATAGATGTATTTTTAGGGAGAAATACACTCAGCATAGATTTTGAAAACTTTGTTATTTATTTCTGAGCACTAAGTTTCTACTATTTCATTGACTCAGCGTTCAGCTTTTTGCTTATCGTTTAGTTCCGGTTTGTTGTTTTGTTTTTTTTTCAGTGGAGGGATGTGCCAGCATTACCATTACTAGCGGCAGAAAGCAGCAAGACCTACATCTCACACATGTTATATAAAAATGCCAGAAAATAAATATTTTTATCAGCTTTAGAACAGGCTTAAAGTGGTCTGAAAAAGAAACTGGAAGTGTATAAAGTGTTAAAAATATTCAATGTCTTTCCCTTCTGAACTAAATCCCTTCATGGTTGCAGAGTGAAGGCATCCTGCAGCCATCCCTCTCCACACAGCAGACCCTGTCATGCATTGCAACAGATGAATCAAGGAGGAGGTGAATATTTCAAGTCTCTGAAGTGAAGGCCTCCAAACACCTTTGAGGTCTACAGTACCAGAAAGGTCCAAACTATTGCTGGTTTCCTCCAACAAGTTTACATTTGGTTCAAAACTATTTAATTTTGCCATGACGTGACCATTGCATAGTGAATATGTGATTTCATACACTCAAGATTACAATAACAAACTTAAACCATCATGTCTTCATTTTTCCTTTTTTAGCTTCTGCCCTTCGTTGGTAGCGTTTCAAGGTTAATAGATCATTTTCCAGACAAAAGTGGTCTAAGAAGCTGATAAAAAACCCCCCACAGCTACCCAGAGAAATGCAGCCCTTCAGTAGCGTATCCATTTTCTGGTTTATCTTGTTCAGGAACATTGGTGCAGAGCTCCTCTTAGATGATGATACTGACCTTAAAGAGAAAGTTAACTTAACTGAACTCCATATCATTTCAGATATACTCAAAGAAAATCTATATTGACTGCATAAAGACAACATTGGTCTTTAATTTTATTTTAGAAGTTAAAAATCTAGAAATGCCAAGTCAGCTTTCTCACTCTGAATGTGCCTTTGTGCAAGCACTGGGGTTTCCTTTTTTTTTTTCTTCCCTAGTGTATAAAATAGGGTTTTATCTGTTCCAAATTACCACATTTAGACAAGCTTTTCCCTATTTTAAAACTCCATATTGGAATGAAAACATTAGGAAATGTCACACCACTTTTGGTAAGAAATTTTCACTTCTATCCAACATTTCTCTGAGTACAGATGAAAATGAAGTGGAGCAGGAGCTTCGGGCTTGAGAATGCTCATGTGGGTAGGAAAGAGCACTGCTCAGGCAGTATTTGTCAGAAAAGTTTGTGAGTGGAAAGGAACCCCTTCGATTTTTAGCGTTAGAAAGCTCTATAGCATCAAAAGCTCCAGCACTAGGGTTTTATACCTTCAGACAGAAGCGATCCAATGCCACCAAACTTCTAGACAGCTGAAGAGTTTATGTGGGCCCAGCTTAGCTGGGAACAAAGAAACTTTTCCTTTTAAAATGAGACTCTTCTTAGGTAGAGAAAGCAGGCAAAAGACCAATTCAACCTGCATCCCCTCTGTAGAGCAGCACAGCCTTCACCCCAAGATGGGCACTGTTTAGCACCCTTGTGCTTCATGTGCTGTGGAAGTATGGAAGTAACTAGTGCAAGCTGGTGAGCAGACAGCACACAAGTCAAACGTTCATCCATACTGAAAAATGCAGATGGTACTTAAGGCATGACAAAAGTAAAGAAACACATGGTGAGAGGACTCTCACACTGAAAGAGTACCACGGGTGAGAAAATGCAGTTAACCAACAACAAAAAGTGGGGGGATGGACCCCAGAAGAGCAGAGACCAAAATCCTGCAGCAACCTGCTGAAAGAAATGGGAGATTTCTGGCATCAGTCTGCCTTTTATGGAACAGTGGCTGACTCCACCAAACTCTGGCTGAGTGGCTTCCATACAGCACGTGAACGTACCTTGCACAAAAGCTCTGGTGGACTGATGGGTATATAAAAGCATATAAAAAAGGTTAAGAGAAGAGAAGTCCTGGGAGAGATGACTATCCCTCTGGAAGACAAGTTTTGATGATTGAACACCATTAACTTTCGGAACCTCATTCAAAAAACAACCACAGAAGATTCCTGCAAAGACAAACCTGCAATCCAAGGAAAGGACCAACTTAGAAGGAAACCCCAGAATTAGGCTTTCTGGTAGGTGTGATACTCGGACAGTTCAGGCTAAACTAGATACAACGTTCTTACTTCATCCCTGAGATAACCTCTCTTGCGGCAGGCCACCACTGGAGGTTACCCTATAGAAACACCAAAGTCACGCCGCGTAAGAAAATAAAACCTCTCATTAAAAATGTCATTACAGTTTTTCATTATTTATGGGTATTATGAGACAGCTATCTCAAGCAGTCAGTCAAAGAATGGCACAGAATTAACACATGCTTTTGGAAAATCACGTACTACCTCTTCTGCACTGAACTTCTGGTGAAGCACTGAAAAAGCTCTGCCATGTGAGTCTTGGGCAAACCTAGCACATCAAGTGGAGAGCACATCATCCAATGTCTTTTCCTGTGAATTAAGCTAGAGTAAGATGATTTACTTCATGTTTTGAAATCTGGCTGGAGAAGAGAGGGACTCCAGAGCAGCAGTCCATGCTCAGAGCTCCCTGTTTCATCTCGTTGTGGCAGGTAAGTAGCAACTGCAATTTTTTTATTATTCAACAGATGTTTGCTGGTTACAGTGAAATCACCAGAAAGGTAAAAACCTGAATGTGCTTAGAAATTAAACTGCATTCTCATGCTTGTGATTATTAATCATCTACTCTAGGTTGAGACAGGGCTATGTGGAAAAAAAATCTTAAATTTCCACTGTCACTGAAGCAGCTGTGCCACCAGCAGAGCATCGCAGGCTACAGAGGGAGTGCCCATCTGCAACCTTTTACAAGCCCCAAAAACTCACACTGTACATAAAGTTTTCAAAAACTGAAGATTAATTACATCTTTGCATGAAGCTTGTTTGAACTATATTCTACTGCTAATACCATTAAGCTCTTTTCATAAGGTTGCTACTGCTTTCTCAGCACAGCACACCAAGAACAACTAAGATCTGAATAAATCCTGTTTGTTATCTTCCATAATTTACCTGTTCATCTAAACCCATGTGTTCCTTCAGAGAAACGGCAACATGTTAGTTCCCCCCTGCCCAAGCGAAATAGAAACACTATGTATTATATTACATTATATCATAAACTTTAGTAACCAGTATCTCCCTTCAGGAAAAACTGCACGTGTTGCCCTCCACCTTTAAGAGGAACACATGGGTTCCAACTGGCTGTCATTAAATTTCAGGTTTTAAAACCTGCAAACATACGGTAGAAGTTACATTATGCACTGCTGCTAAATTCACTGTGTGTACTGCAGAAGGATGGTCTGAATCAACAGTGTTAATGGTTCAACATTTAAACAAAAAATAAACAGATAAATTAAAAAAAAAAGACAAAAAGGAGACATAGTTTTGAGATTGTATTTTCTACCTGCTGCATCTCATTCCTCCTCGTTTAACTACCTGTCCATACTAAGAACTTTGCAACCAGCCAAGAATTTAAGTGAATCATAACAGCGAGATAAATTTTGGGACACAAAGCAACAGGAGCCTTTTCTTTATGTTCCAAGTGGTTTTAAAGCTGCTGCGGGGCGAGGCAGGAGCAGGCAGCAAAGCGAGGGGGTGCAAAGGGAACTGGCCATTAACTTATCAATTCCAGGCCTTGGCTTTCTAATTGACAACCTCAGGGCTACTTTCATCACTTGTCGACTTCAAACCCACACTCAATTTTTCCTTTAGATAATGATGCAACTATAACATAACGGTGTTTCTGACATATTGCAGCATGTAGCAGTAGGAAGGTTTCCTCAGTACCTTAGTTTTAACAGGAAAGGAAAAAAACCAACTGTTAAATGGTTTTCACATCTATCAACTTCTCAAAAACAGGTTTTATACTTCCAGTATGCTTAAGTCAGTATTTGGTACTGGCCCAATCCAAAGCACCTTCAGTGCTTTAGTATTGCTACAGATTTAACAAAAAAATAAATGAATGTTTAATGCGATAAGCCTACAAAGCATGCATTCATATATAAAGCCTAAATTAACAAACCTTCCAGAGCTAGAAATACACTACAAATTAGAGAACTTAAATGATAAATACCACAAAAAAATGGCATTAAAAATATACTAATGACTAGAAATTGTATGTCCTTCACAAAGAAAATATAGAAGTAACAGGAATGCTGCCATGGACACATCCCTACAGAGAGCTAGAAAACCCTGACTCCCGTCCTCCTGCAGAAATCCAAGTGGTTGCTGAAGGCAGCCAGACCATTTGTGAACAGTAAGGTACTCAGGTAAGTATGTTTATCACATTTTGACCATAAAGGGGAAAAATTTTTTTTGTCAAGTAACAGCATGTCCACAGGCAACAAAGCACCTGGCTCTAACATAAACAGTCACATAACTGCCTTTTAATAGTGGATATAAAGGTTTGAGTCCTGCAGTCGACTCTGCAAAGGCCCTGGGGTCATACTAAACTCAGTGTAATGTTTGGGGCCCTGAGCACGTCAATCTAGGCAACAAAAGCAGCATCAGAAAATGCAATACCACTAATACACCCCTGAAGTGCGACTGCTTCTCTGGCTCCTATGTGATCGGCATACAGAGGGATGACAGTCCAGCTACCACACCATATAGCCCATTGCTGCCGAAATCGGTGTGCGTAAACACAGAGGTATTGAACTAATACAGATTAATAAAACAAAGGCGCCACAGGCCAATCTGACATGCAGTCGGCTTTTGTCTTCAATGGAATTTAGGCTCTGCGGGTGCAAACTGGCACCCAAGTAACTTCAGTCACAGGCCATTAATGAGGCTGTGAATAGGTGGCTTAGGTTGGCTGGACTAGAAGAGTTAAGTGCCAGCCACTTAAAATTACAGATAGGGATGCCTCACTTCCAGGTAGCAATTGCTACGTTTTGGTCATAAACTTAAAAACGATTGCTCCAACTCCCATTTGAGGAGTAACAGGGGAGCATGTAAAGAAAGCCATACCAGCTCCAAGAACGAACACTGGACTGAACGTCTCCTTGGGCTGCCACTTTAGTGCTTTTCAGGCTTTCTAGGCCCATAAAGCTGCAGCATATTGTGAATTTAACAAATTACGTTGCCTCTTTAGAGCCATAACAGTTTTAGGAAGACTGGGTGTGCTGGCATATCACCCACTTTGTTGAAGACCTCTCTTCATTTCAAGTGTTGTGCATGCTGCTTACTCCTTCTCAAGCAGTAAGGAGGCAAGAGCAATCCAGACAAAATATCTGGCCCACATAAGGGACAAAGGTCACCAGTTGCAAAATATTATTAAAAAGTCAGGAGAAACTTATTTTATAGCCAAATGAGCGGCTCAGCAAAACTCTGGGCTATAGTAGGAAAGATGACAAGCCCAACAGCTGGGCAGTACAATTGATAAGGTTTTTACCAGGATCATTGCCCGCGATGTTTTCAGGTTTTTTTGGACAAAAGATATCAACACAAGAAGCGTGAAAACCCAGGTTATTACATTAATTATGAGAGGCAGGTGTTTTTCCATTTTTTTTTTTTAAACCCAGTCCCCACCACCTTTGCAATTTTGCCACTCCAAGGCTGCAACCCACAGTACAAACCGGTTCCCTTTCAGGGTTTGGAGTACGGGTTTTACAAGCCTGTTTTGCCTTCCTGCAGGCACTTTGAGCTTATAAATGGCACCTTTCAGTGTCCTGAATTATGAAGGGCAGCTAGTCCTGAATTCTCCTGTCGCTTAATGATCTCACATAAAATGAGGTCCACAAAACTTTTATTACCGCTGCAGTTCAAATTCGCAGGTGAAGAACCACCAGGGAAAGGATGCGGACATCTTTTGCTCTCCTAATTTTCCAGGTGCAAGAAAGTTTCCCACTTGGGCTTGAACAATTAGTTAACTCTCAAAGCGAAGCCTGATCTAAATAAAAAGACTGCAGTATGTTACCCCTATAAGCACTGGGAAAATCCAAGGGGAAACCACTTGAGAGCAACACACACTAGCATCAAATTTAGGTTAAAAAATTTAGGTTAAAAACCCCTATCTAAGCATTTATTTATTGTCTTTTGTTTTCCACCTAATTTTATTTACTTACACCAAGTATATCTGAAACTCAAGAATTATGTGTAATATTTAATTAAAACATGAATTGGTTCCTCTGCTATTCCGGTAATAACATCCACTGTTTGGAAAACATACGGTACCTCAGCAGTCCAAACAAAAATTCTAAAGAAAGTCTTTCCAAAAAAATAAAGGATTTTGTTTGTTACAAATCACTTTTACATTTATATAAAGATTTAATGATTCATGGCATGCTAAATACAGTGCTAATGAGCTTCAGGTTGTGTTTTTCATTTTTGTTTGAATTTTTTTTCCCCCGCTAAAAACAATTACTAGAGGCCATTCAAATGCCACTGCATAAACCAGGAAACCTAGTAAAACTGTAGGTAAAATTGGCATTTTGTTTCAAGAGTGGCTCAGGAGTCCAATTCGCTTGTTGGCGAGCTACATATTTCAAATAGCACTTGTATTGCCTCCAAAAAGGGAGCAGAGTAAGATGCTTTCAAAAACCACACATTTACAGTGTTCATTAATGAAAAACAAAAATTAAAGAGCATAACCTCACCGTTTAATTCCTGCCTTCCAAGGATGAAGCATCTTAGCCTTTCTGCTTTCTTCTCTACTTTCCAGTGAAAGGTAGATAAATTAGCAGAAATACAAGCTCTTCATTCTCAGTACCTCTTCAGAGGATACACACGCCCATAGGAGCTTAAAAACCTTCCTGGGGAGCATTACTAATCTTGCTCCTAACAGCACAGAATTTTTAAAGCCTATTAAAACACTGTCTAGTCATAGCTGTGCAAGTCTTGCTTTTTTGTGACCTGGTTTCAAGAAACAGAAAAATAAAATCAGTGGAAATAATGCCCAATTGTCTTTCATTGTTCAGTTACACAGATCATCGCCCACCTCAACGACTAACTAGGTACCAAGCATTGTCTTTCTACAACAAACCTTGCCATCTACTGCACGGAATCATAGAATGGCTTGGGTTGGAGGGGACCTTTAAAGGTCATCTAGTCCAAGCCCCCTGTGATAAGCAGGGACATCTTCAACTAGATCAACTACAGCATGTGTTGATGCTTCAGTCTAATGGAAGTCCTACCTTGACCCTGCTTTGTCCAACCCCGCCGCCTCTGCCTCTGGGCCTAGGAATACTTTCAGAAACCTAAAAATAATTAAAACCGCCTTCTGCATAGGGTGTAGCACTCCTGCCTGGCTGCAGCAGAGCTGCTGGCCATTTACACCACTGCAAGTCAAGTCACCATCAATCCCTTGGACTTCAGTCTTCCAAGTAACATGTGTGTTACTGCAAAGGCTTTCAGATAACTTTTTAACTGAAAACATCCAGGATGTTGGGGGTTTTAATAAATCATCATAGTTATCGCCCAGCAGCTGATAAAACTGAAGTTAATTAATGTTGCCAGGAAATAGAAATATATCTGCAATGAACCAGTCTTGTTATGCCCATATTCAGCATTTCCCCTCCTTTCTTTGAAGAGCATTTCACCAACTTAAAACATAAAACCAAACACCCCCCACCCCCAACAGATCGAGTGAATGAAAGATATTCATGCTAACTAACCCCGCTCTCCAGTTCACTCCGCCTCAAAATCCCACTGACAATATCAAGGGTGGGGAATCAAACCCCTTTACTACAGAGTCTACAGCAGATAAAGCAGCAATTGTGGTTATACAGTATTGGAAGTGTAGCTACAACATAGCGTGACAGCTTGTTAGTGTTGAAAATATATAAGCTCTTTGTAATTGTGCCTTTGGAATGCCATCTGTCTTGAATTAACGTCCACCTGGGATCATGTTTCGATGACCAATATGGACAGATTACTGGAACTTTAAAACCTCGCTTTCTTTGTAATTGACATTTAAACTGTTTGAAGTTTCTCATTAAGTCCTTTTTTACAAATTAGGTGCAGATGTATAAAGCTAAATGTACAGTACTAAGGGAAATTAGGTCACCTGAAAGCTCAATAATAAAATGTATCAACTGTTTAAGTGCAATGAGTACATTAAAATTTAGAGATCGACTTTATGCCCCAAATTCTTCAGTTTCATCATTTCCCTTTCATCGCTGCAGAGCCCCTGATGCCAACCATTTTTAATTAAAACAGCAGAGAAGAAAGCAGGTTTGGCTGCTCAGCCCGTGACAACTGGTCAACCCCGGCCCACAAAGGGCTGGAGAAGGCCAGGCAGGCAGCCACAGCGATGCCTCTTTCACAGGGACAGGCAAATCCTATTTACACCAATGATACTACAAGATTTAAAGGGCACGGGGAGACTTGAGAGGTAAATATAGCACCAACATGAAAATAAGGGAAAAATGGTGAAGGGGACTTGTTGAACACCCAGGGGCTCAGTAACCATGCAGCTGACCTCCAGACCCACTTGCAGTCAAAGTTCTGCAGACCTGCTGTGCTGCGCAGCCTCGCGGGACAGGAGAGGGAAGCGTGAAAAGGGCAGCGGCCAGAGAAACACCTCCATGCACAGCCCTGCTGACAAAATAAGGGTGAACAGACTATGCCCCCTTCCCAAACAAGAAGGCTCAGAGAGGCAAGAAAGGGGTCCAGGAGAGACCACCACCAGGAGCCCACCTGATGAGCAGAGGACAGAGAAAATACCACACTGGGGTTCATCAACAAAAACCCTACAAAGCTGTTAGCATCAAGGGGCTTTTACCTGCCAGAACGACTCTTAAGAGACTTCAAGTACAGCAGCCTGGTCTCCCCAAAAGGCATGAAAACCCCAGAGACCCCACTCACCCAGACCTGAGTGGCCAAGAGATACTGCACAAGCATAGGAAGGCTCAATGCTGGAAGGCACCAAGCATCCCCCCAAGGGAACATACGCCCTCCTTCCCCACCCAGGGCCACAAAGCAGGGTTGGCATTGAGCCTCAGGATAGCGTCCTGCCACTGGTGGCATTTAAAGTCAACCTGATCAAGTAGGGTTGGTGGAAGGTTGGTAAACCCTCTCGCCTGGAGAAAGGTCTCCTGGGACAAATTAGGACACAACCTACATAAAATGCACAACGGCAAATCCTTTTGGCACTGCAGCCAGCATGTTGGTTCTTGAAACTAGCCAGGAGGCGTACCCTGGATCCCTGCTCCTAAGCATGAAGGTGCGATGGAAGAAGCGGTCTTCTCCTAAAAGCTGGTAAACAAGATGAATACACTGTCAACCAGTTCTTTTTTTGTGTGCTTAGACTACATTTTCTCCTCTTAAGCAGGCTGTCTTCAGTACTGCTATTTATTACAGTGAGTTTAAAAAGCTTTTCTGCTTACATCCCCTTACAACCCTATTCTGGTAAGCTACTAAAATTCTGTTTGCAAAAGAGCTGTAAACTTTCAGCTGGATATGTTTCTGCTGCTTCTGATAAACAGCCGAGCAACTTTTCTGTGAAAGTGGCTGTGCATCTGTTTGCAAAATGAACAGCAGGTCTCAACCGGTACCAGAACAGGACAGCAGGGGATTGTGGTTTCCTTGATCCACAGGCTCCTTCTCTGTGCTCATACACATCTTCAGTTCAAGGAGGAATTCAGAGAAAAATGCATATTTTTAAAAGAAAGAAAAATTAAACCAGCTGTATGTTAGCAAACTGCAACACCTGGGAGAGAACAAAACCTGACCAATATAATACAGCAAGGTAACAACGTTTTCCAGGAGGGGACAGCCCAATTCATTTGCAAAGGGGAACGAGACAGAGGAGTAATACATTTGCCACTTGTACCAAATGGAAAAGACTTCTAAGGAAAATGCATTTGTACCCATTCCGTTTTGCTCACACATTTTATGAACACCGGCTTTCATTTGGCAAATGGGTCCACTAAGAGGACTGGGCAGGACTCTCCAGAACCGTGTCAGCTTTAAGCAGACTAGTTGGGGTGCCAGTGGTGATTAGCTGAACATGCTCAGCTTTGCACCCTGCTTCTCATTAGCATTAATTAGCCAGCATCATACCTCTGCTGCTGCCAGGATGAGAACTGGCTCAGGCAGTAGTTTCACAGTCCTTAATGCCGAGTATGGAGTTGCCAGAGTGCACAACGGGGAGCTTATGTCAGCCCTGTGTATTTCTGCCAAGGGCAGAGGAAAGTGGAGACCCAGTTCAGCAGAAGGCTGGAGCAGCACGGACAGGTAATACCTCTTTTGGCATAAGACCTCCCAATGTAACTTTAACCTGCACAAAAACATGCTTCACTTGACCTAGCAGCGATGGCTGACAAAAAAGCCCCATCCTACATGCTCCCTCATGTGTGGCCCAGTGACAGTGGTTGCAAGGTAAACTGAGGCTCCATCAGGCCCACCCCCAAAAGAAAATACGGCAATACCAGAGACTTGATTAGCAATGTTCAAGGTGTCCCCTCCCTCCCTAACGTGAGCTGCTATCAGGTTGTCACCTTGCCAGCAACATGACATCATCAGTTTAAGTGAACCAAAGTGACTTTGTAGAAAAGCACATTCTGCAGATACGGCACGACAGTTCTGCCAGATAAAGTGGTTTTATCACTAGAAAGTCACACTTTCAAATAAATTTCACCCCGAGGCCATAACCTCAAAAGACACACTTAAAAATGTGTAGAACATAAAATGAGTGATTTTTTTGATAAGAGGTTCAGAAAAGAAATCCCTCACAGACTTAACACTTTATTGATATTCTTGGTTATAGCTCTACACACACCGAGCAGGATCAGCTACGGCAAGGACCACGATTCATGTCTTTCCATCTAAACGTTGCAACAAAGAATAAAACTATTTCACAACTAACAAAGGGGAACCCTTTAATTTGCTGGAACAATTTCAGCTCCCATTGCATTAGCACCCTCCAGTGTCCAATCCATGAAAAACAACATGATCACTGAGGCGCAAAGTAGATACAAACTTGGGAGTGTGAAGCGCAAGACAGAACAGCGGCGGATTCCTGGCAGTTGAGATGAGAGAAGATGCTCCAAACACCAGAAATTTTAGTTGGCATAGGCACAGTCCCTGAAAAAGGTCTGACACGGGGTTATTACTCTTCTTGGGCTCCTTTGGTCGTTGCAGGCATGCTGGTGTATCTGCACCTTTGGCATGACACACTCTCCGTGCCCACACAGTATATTCCATACACTGCAGCGCTCCACCAAGATGGGAGTTTAACGAAGCCACTTTTGAGTGATTTAGTACAGGCATGTGGAATAAGCTACTTAAATAAATACACCTAAAAAAACCTTGTAAAGGGGTGAAGCCAACATGCACTCGGCTAGCTGAGAGCAAACAGGTGATCACGCTTATGTGTGCTCTTACAGTGTAATCACCAAGCAATGCAAGAATGCTTCACAAAGATCTGTCAGCAAGAGTTTTCATAGTCAATTATTTACTGCAGCATTGTCTTTAAAAGCACATTTGAAGCTCTTGACAACAAGAACAGAAAGAAATGCCGCATTTGTTATTAAAAAACAGCTGGAAGGAGTCTTTTTAAAACTTCTTCCAACAAGACAATCTTTTGCAGACAGGGAAAGCCCAAAAGGCTCTGGAACATCACAAGTAAGCAAAACCAGCTCCGTGTTCCACAGGTTTTGCCTGCCTGCCAATGATGCAAACACTCCATCCACATTCTCATGGAAGCATTGCACAGTGGCTTCACAGGGGCAGCAACATCCGTGTGAACAGGGGATGGTGGCAGCTGGAGAGGCAGCTGTGCTGCATTGGAGGTACCTGCGGTAATTACGGTCCCAGCCTGACAGCATGGCAACCAGTGCTGTGGGACCCAAGCATCAGGGTCCAGACCCAGCAGCACCTGCCAACTCCTGCTAAAAAGCAGGGAGCTGCTAATTAAATCCAACCAACAAATTTGGCAATTGATGCACGTGAAGTCATCCCTGTATTTTCTCTCCCCGCTCCAGACAGCTCCATGGCTGCCCAGCTCAAAGGTGAGACAGGACTCCTCATGCCTCATCCTGCTTTGGTCTCCGACCTCTTGGATGCCCCAGATTCCGTGGTCTCCACCTGCCCGGTGGCCTCTCTGGCTCCACAGCAGCACCCCCCGCCCCCCGCGGCCCCTGGCGGGGAAGCGCCCGCTGAGCTCGGCCCACACAGCCCTGCCGCGGCCGCGGGGCCCCGGACCACAAGGGCCTCCCCACGCCCGGGACGGGGGCCGCTGACGCCCCGCTGTGCCCAGCTCCACCTCGGGTGGTTTCTCAGCACGGTATTCTCTGAAGAGGGGCGCCCCGCTGCGGGCCCGGCCCCCCCGGGTTTCACGCCACGGGCGGTGGGCGCAGCGGCCGCGTGGGCCGCCAGGCCGGGGCCGGGCCGGGGGCGCCCAGCGCGCTGCCCCGTCGGGGCTGTGCCGGGGCCGGCAGCCGGGCAGCGCTGCGTGACTGGAAGAAACTTCATTTCTGCTCCCACGTTCCCCGTGCCCGAGCGCGGCCCGTGACCGGTGCCCCGCGCCGCAGGCACAGACAGGGCAGGCGGCTGCCCGAGGGCGGGAGAGAAAGGCCGCCGTTCCCCCGGCTGCTGCGCGGCTGAGGCGGGCAAAGGAGCGGCAGAGCCAGGGAACCACCGCTCCTCCCCTGCAGGCGCCCCAGCCCCGGCCGGCCCCCGCGGGCAGCCCCGGGGCTCGCCGCCCGCCGGGCCCACACCAGCTCTGCCACGACGCGGCGCCGCGGCCCCAGCAGCTCCGGCTGCGGGGCTGCCCGGCCCCCCCGCCCCGGCCTGCGCCGGGGACCCGCCGCCCGGCCCCTACCGCCCCGGCCGGGGGGAGCACGGGAGACCCCCCGAGCGCGGCTCCCAGCAGGGCGGGAGGGGCGGTGCCGGGGGTCCGCTGATCCCGCCCCCCGCGCCCGCCGCTCGCGTCACTCACAGTCTCCGCCTCCACAGGCGCAGCCCAGCCCGCCAGCAGACCCACGCCGCCGCCGCCGCCATCATCCCCGTCTCGGCCCCGCCCCGTCCCGCCCCATTGGCTGGGGCTGCGGCACCCCCCACCGCGGCGCCACTCCTTCCCGCGGAGCTGATTGGTAGGAAGGGGGAGGAGGCGTGCCCCGCGTCACGCCCCCCACGTGCCGGGGCCGGCCGGGCGCCGCGGGGCGGGAGAGGAGCCGCACGTCACCACGGGGGCGGGGCGTGCCTCGCGTTACCGGCCGCCGCCGGTTGTCGGGCCTCAGTCGCTGCTGGCGGCCGACCCGGGCCTGCGGGCTGCCCCCGCGGCTCAGGGTGGTGGCTCCCTGCCCCCTCTCCCCGCTGCTCCAGGGCAGGCCGCCGCCCTCGGGCAGGCCGCGCTCCCGCCCCCCGCCAGGCCCCTGGAGCCAGAGAGCCGGAGGGGGAGACGGGCTCGCACCTGCCTCGGCCGCCTGAAGCCCGCCCGGGGTGGTGTGTGTGAGAGGGGTGTGAGCGGGTGAGCGGCACCGCTGCCCGGCACTCCCGCCAGCGCCCTCCGTTCTCCTTCCCGGGCAGCGGTGGCTGTGCAGGAACAGCCGCTGGGGTAACCGCTTCAGCTAGCCGGGTGCTGGCATAGCCCTTGGGGTAGCAGCGCTTACGCGGTGGGGGTGTTTGTGGTGGGGCTGCTGGGTTCAGCACGAACATGGGGAAACGCTGACAGAACCCGAGCACTGAGGCAGGCCCGCTGCTACAACAGGGCTCTTCGGCAGAGGTGGCTCCACTGCAGGGGTCAGTTCTGGCAGCGATGCTTCTGCTCTACACATCTCTGCTTGGAAGTAACTGTCGCGAGTGGAAATAGCTCATTCATGCAGAGGGTAAAGGGCTAAGACCAAGGGTAAAGTGTGAAGTAGCAGGGGGAGGGGGCAGGAAGGAAATGAAACTGAGAAGGAAAGGGTCCTGAAAACGGAGCGGGGATTCTGCTGATCTGTTTTCCATCAGTCCACAGCTAGACTGAGAATCTATTTTTCCTTGTCATGCTGCTCAGATGTGCTGGAGTGGCCACAAAGCGTAATCCCAGCAAGCTCCTCCAATAGTGTGGATTTTTCTGCCAGGGTTCCTAAGGACGGGAGCTTGGATCATGCCACCTATCTGTCCCATCATCTCCCATTCCTACCATCCTACAACTGCTGAATGTGTTGCTCATTCTGGACCAAGTCTGGTCACAAGACAGAGACCCCCAAGATACTCGGTTTCAACAGTTTTCACAAAAACAGGAGAAGGATAATGAAACAACACCCCAAACCAGCACCCCAACTCCTTGGAAGGTCCAAGCTCATATCTATGTAGGTCAAGCTCAGGTCCTCACAGAAGAGGTTTTTTTATTCTCTCACTTGCTGACTTTTGCCATGTAACTTTGTTCTTTCCCTGACACACAATTTGCTTGTAGAGGGCTGCGTAGAAATTTTCTGCTTTGGCTTAACATCACTTTACTGGGGAAGTGGTGTCAGCCAGTATGAGTTTCCCCTACTAGCAAAATGAAATACACTGCTTTGAATATAAGCTGTGTTGAAGCATGAAAGTGACCTGCACTCAACTTCCCTCCCCTCTGTAATCTTGCATGTTAGTCGTGGGTGATAACAAAGAAACATTTTTTCAGCACTAGTAGCTGAGTGTATGTTTTGCATGAACCAGTGTCAAAAAGCCCGGGGCAGCCTGGCCTGCTCATTTCCAAATGTTATATGCCCCTTCAACTTGCAAATGATCGAGGGAACACAGGGACGCCAATTAGATCTCGTTACTGTCTTTTCCCTTCTGTATTCTGGGAAAGATACTGTTTGTCTGTCTCGCCCTTTTAAAACTGGAAGCCTTTTAAAAATGCTGCGTTTTCCATTAATTAGATTACACCAATAAAACATTTTCCAGGATGTTCAGAAGGTATTTATGGGCCTAACTCCCATCGACGTTCTCAAGAGTTAGGCACCTAGGTACTTATGAGCATGTGAATCTTATAGCATCAGTGTCTTTGGGGCTAAGACCCTTGGAGCCATATGTACGTGAGGAGTATGTGGAGAAAAGGGTTGCTGAGCTCAGCTGGGCCTGGTAGTCAGTATTATGATACTTTTGTCAGTGCTACTGGTTATTTTGTCTCCTTGCAAGACCTCATCTGCACAAATGTTTCACCTGAATGTGTGATAACTACACACAGAAATTAACGGGAGAAAGCAATCCTGAAACTTCTCAGATAGAAAACAGATTACGAAGATTGAATGACTGCACTGTTGACAATCATTTAGCATTTTTTATGGACTAGGCAAAATAGTCTAAAAAAAATATAAATGCCTACCAGTCTTCCTTCTCTTATTCGAGGAAGGCATCACAGCAACCACAGTGCTCCAACGTACATTTTATGTACGCTATCTTTTTCAATTGTTACATTTCAAATGCCTTCTTTGTAATGGTGGTCTAGTAGCTTCTGAGGTGTTGAAAGCATAACGTCGCTATGAAGGAGTAAACCAAATATTCTGGAAGAAGATATGCTTGTCACTGCTCTGTGCTCATTTTCTGTTTGTTTGGTTATTTCTCAATGATATGATTAGTGGCTAAAACAGGTATTTTTGCACAAGAAGAAGGAAAAAGGAGCAGTGTAGAACAGAACTACCGTAGAATTATTAATGAGCCATGGTGATAAAAATAATCTTTTATTGGTCTGTGTGGAGTCTGAGTAGAAAAAAGACCTGCATTGCTGCCTGAAGCTGTGGCACATCAGTGTCCTCTTGACACTCATTTACTTTGATTGTTAAGAGAGAAATGAGCGTCGTAACAGCTAAGGAATGGAATGCCTTCCTCTTGGTATTGTGAACACAAAGCAATGTCCTTCTCCTGAGCTCATTATGCAAAAATGGGAAATAAATAACTGTTGGCACCAATCTTGCTGAGATTTCCATGCCTCTTTCTGACAGGCACTCATTTTTGCTGACCAGCGGTGTTGAAGTGCCTCTGTGGTGCGCATACTGCTTTGGGCCTGGTCTTCCACCTGGCCAAGTGCAGGAGTTGTGAGTCTCAGCTGCCTCCTGGCTCCAAGTGCACCCATTGCCTGGTGGGAGCCCTCTCCTGCAGTGCCTCCTGTGCCACCAAACAGCTCACGGCATTTCCTTAAGTTATACATCTGTATTCTGTACTTGCCAGCTCTAGCTCAATGGCACAGAGAAAAAGAAGGGGCATTGTCAGTCCCTTATTCAGACGCTGGCTGCTAGCAGTGCGTGGTGTTTGGTCTCCCCTACCACCTGCGTTTGTGTTTCCAGGCTTGCAGAACAAAGGCACAGAGGGAAGGTGTTAAAACTCTGCTCCCCACTGCAAGCACCCCAGGAAGCCCTTGCTGGCCTCATGCCTGCCTCATGCCATGCATGCCAGAGAGCTCTGCCCACACCAACGACGATGATGATGACGCTGGCTCTCCAAGGCCTCTCACCCCTTCTGGCTGCTGCTTTTGCCAACCCTCGGAGCACAGAGCACACCCCTGCACCCCCAGCCCCTTCCGCAGGGCACACCGAGGCCCTCTTTGCAGGCTGTGGTGCCGGTGTCCCTCTCTGGGTCTCCTGCAGGGTGGGAGGACATGTTACCCTTTAGACACTGCCACATGGCCATCCCTGCAGCTGGTGGGACACTGATGTCAGAAGGTATCTTCAAGCTCCTGCACTGGGAACACGCCTGCCAGGCCACCTTTTGCCCGTTAACCCAGCTGGTGTCCTGACTCTTGCAGGTGTCTTGCCTTTGCCACCTTTGGTTTAAGGGTCCCTCCTGGACCCAGTAGCAGCCAGGAGGCTAGCACCTCCACAGTACCACCATGGATCACCTGGCCATTGAGAAACTGCCTTTGGCCTCACAGCAGTGACCCACAGTGACATCTCCTAAGGGACCTGGGTCAGGACTCACTGGCTTTTCTGGAAGAGTGACAGGGTTGACTTGGCCTGGACAGTGGATTAAGGAGACAATAGAAAGGGTGGTAAGAATACAGGTGGCTAAGGAAGGGCAAGGAAAGGTGGAAAAAGGATTTTGAGCCAGAAGAAAGGTCCATGGGAGTCATGAAGCACTGAGGACTTTGTGCAGTCAGAAGGCTAATAGGGCAGGACACTTGCCCCATATTTCAGAGTGCTCTGGAAGTTCCTGATGGTGCAAGAGCCATCTCCCATTGGCACATCTGTGTTAGGAGACTTCATGATGGTGCAGCTCAACCCTGTCCTAGACACTGGACACCGGTGTCCCCAGCAGGCACTGGAGCACAGCTTCTGGCTCAGTTTCCTTCAAAAGACATCCAGTTCCTGAACTTCACAGATGCTTGAAGAGCCAACCCAGGGCACAATAAGTGCAGTGGTGGATTTCACTTTGAAACCACTCTACTGCTTTGGACCTACTGGTTGTGTAGACACATGCCAAGACAACAAACTCTTCCTTGGGTCCAGGCTACCATAAATAATGCCTGGACCTCACACAAAGTGGGATTGACGTCCACGGAGAGGTTGTTCCACACAAATATAACCCCTTAAGTCCCATGTGAGACATCTGCACCAGGCAGCAGATATGCCACAGAACTCAGACACTTCTTGAGCCCCAGCATCTGTTCAAGACGAACTAAGAGCATCTCAGGTGGCACTGGACATCTATGGGCAGGCCACTGAATGGGGCCCATGGTACCGCCAGCCTCCTTGCCTGAGACCTTGTATTTCTTACTGGTGATCTGGAAAGCTGAGCTGGACTCTGTATTCCCATGCCAGGTAGGACCCCTGTCTTCCACTACTGCTGAGGCTGAGGTGCATGGTAGCACCTGGCTCACCGGTGGAGCAGGCACCCAGGCCACATTTGCTCCGCCTAATGTTGCCCACAGGTCCTGGCCGTCATGGATGTGCCCATCTCCTGGGAGAACTGTTCTGGCCCACTGCTCCACACAGAGTCAACAGTGTGCCTACGTGCGGGGATGTAGCTGGTCCTGGGGAACTGCTGGGACAATTTTGTTCCTCCCATAGGAGGACAGCCCAAGGAAGAACCTGCTCTCTAGGAACAAGAAAAGCTTGAGGAACCTCCCCCAAAGCTGTACTGATGTAAGACTAGAAATAAGCCAGCAAACACTGAATAGCTTGCATGGGTGAAAAATTAATTTTCCAATGTCTGTTCATTGCACCATTATGTTTAACAGAATTGCAGTGTGTGTCATATTCCAGCAGTGCATAGTATTTTAATCCACCACAAATCCATATATGGATTTACATTGTCTGGGGCCTATGCATTTAGTGTGATGGAAAGTGGATTTTGGTGAAAATGGATCAAATTGCCCTGGTATATTGAGACAGGATCATTTTGTCAAGAAAAGCTCTCTCTGCAGTCTTGAAGGGCCTGAAGCACCCCAGCTTCCCTCTCTCATCGACCTCAAAAGCCCAGCTCGGGCAGCCGCTTCCTCCTCCTGGGGAGAGCAGAGCACCTGCTACTGCCATCTTATCGAACCAGGGGAAATACGCAGCCTTATGCGTGTGAACCCTCCCCAGATCACAGGAAGCTCCTCAGGAAATGTAAATACCCCTTGCCTGTCCTCAGCTTCCTTGCCAGAGATGCTCTTTGAGGTTGCTTGTCCAAGTCGAGTTCTCCGCCTTTGAAATCAAACCCTTCCCCTTGCCCAGATGAGCTGTTGGTGAGCATCACCAACGGATGGAACAAGAAAGTCAAAAAAGGGAGAAACGTCTGGAAAAAAATGAAGGACCGGTAGCTGAGGTGAAGCTGCAGGGAGCAGAAACTACAGGAGCAGGTCCAGCCATAAATCAAAGAAAATGCTCGATAAGTGGTATCAAGAATGGGAGACCTGTTTTCAGACATCAGGAGGACATTACAGTGAATTTGTTTCCATCCGGTTCGGATGTTGTTATGTACTGTGCAACTTTGGGATAAAATTACTGAAAAGTGACTGTGTGGAATCACTGGAATTCAGAAAAGTCAAAATATTTTCATGCTGGGAAGGAGCACACACCCTATGTGCTCTATACACTGGCTGGAAGCAATTAGAGGGGGAAAAAAAAGGGGAAACAACTGGAAAACAGAGTTTGTAAGAGGGTTTGATGTGGTGAGATGTGCTTGCCAGTCCTCCAGGTGGGAGCAGGTGATCTCTTACAAAAAGTGGTGTGGCTTCAGTATTGGTTTTCTTCTTCATTCCTTATACATCCCCACGTTTCATCTGGTACTATACATTGAGCAGATTTTTCACTGGACTGAAGTGGGGCTGTTTCCTGAGTGTTAGCCAGTCACTTAGGGGTGAATGATGCACAGGAATGGCTTAAGATGCTCTCCCCTACATGTGTTACCTTGGGCTTCCTAATGTGCCGGCTTGGCCACTGAGGAGACGGGGTCCCAGCTCTCTCCCCAGAGCAGGGCCTGCAAGGGTGCCAATGCTGCTCCCAGGGGATGTGGTGCTGTGTATGGGCACTGACTCCAGCCTGCCGGGGCTCACCCCACTCAACACCTTCCACATACAAGAAGAGGGCACCTCAGAGTGACAATGACTCCTGCCTGAACTGCTGTCTGCAGGAGCGCATCCTTTGCCTGACTACAGGCAGAGATTGGGAAAAATAACCTTAAACATTCAGTGTGGGTGCCAGGTGAAGGTGGGTGGTCAGGACACTTCACTGCCTTACGTGGTGGTGGAGAGCTTCTGCTGCTAGCGTGCTATCCATTTCACTTAACAAGAGGCAGGCAATGCTATAGCTCAGAAGCAGGAATATAACAGACATGGAGCTATTTGGAGCAAATAAGTAAAATCCATCATGATGAAATTCCTGCATGAAATGCTGTCAAGGTGTGAGAGGGAAATGAGGATGCTGGGAGAAAAGTGTGATGGACATGTAGATGAGGAGCGGGCCAAGAAAGTGCATTGCCCTTCTTAACATTGTTATTTTAAAAGATTTCAAAACTCGAAACATTCTGTATTTCTTATAGCTGATTATATATAAATGCTTGTTGGTATTTATATACTCTGTGCTTTTGTTTCAAAGTCCTCTCTCCCCACACATTCGATAGTATGTTCACCTTTATGGAGGTTCATTAAACTCATTGCTGCAGGATGATTTGAAAGCCAGTAGATAATCTGCAGGCTGTTGACACCATAATACTATGATGGCTTGTATGCCATTAAAATGGATCACAGAAATGTTCATCTATAGAATCTGAACTCAATACGTTGTGTCAGTATACAATATAGATCCCTTAATCCATAGACTATTATTAAAATAGTGGATTAAGGAGTCGTTTGGGATCAGAGCATGGTATATATGTAATAAAACAGTTTAGCTGAGATTAGTATTTATTACTCGATGCAAAAATTGATTGAAGGATTCATAGATGCTTGAAATACTGCAGTTTGTATTTGATCACTAAATTACTGCCTTTTTGCCACATGAGTTCTTGTTAAGACCTGAGAATAAACTCATCACTGTGTGAAAAAGTAAAAACTGAATAACTGACATAAATCTGTTAGTAATTTAAATGTTGTATCTTCATACTAATATAAAATATGGTACTTAGATGATTTAAAATGCATTGTATGAGAATGTTCATGGGAAGGACATTCAGACTTCCAAAATAAAAACTTGTCAAATATTTTTTTTTAAAAGAGTTCGCAAGCTGTTACACAGTTCAGCATCAATTTAATCTAAACCAAAGCGAACTGGAAACCAGAAGTATTTTTTCCATACAATTTTCTTCTGCCAACAGTCTTTCTGAATTTGTCAGAAGAGGAAGTTTTATTCAACCGTGTGGTAAAGTTGAACTGAGTGAGATAGTGGCAGTTTTACACTTATCTTTAATGCAACAGAAGGTTGTCAACAAGCCTTTTCGGTGACATCTCCACATGAGCATGGCGAGCAGATGATTTGAGGATTACCAGGCTGCTGGACAGGTCAGCTGGCATCTTAAAAACCTCTTCTATAAAAAGGACCAAATCTGCAGCCAGAAGCTGTTTACTGGCTGGAAGGGGGAGGGAAATGGGCTTGTTTAAAAGGCAGAGACCCTTGGGTTTGTTTGTGTGCCTGCCACAGATCCTTGTCTTTAAAGCTCACTTTGTATAATGGGGAGCTGAACTGTGGTTGACACTTGTTTTCAAGCGAAGTAGTAGGCAAAGTAAAATTTCAGTTGCAAAATGCCAACATGAAAAGAAAAAAATTGTATATAGAAATCGTGTGATATTTACTAAAAGGTAAGTAGGACAGAGCCATTTTTTTCCAAGGTGGAACATGTTTGTATCAAATTTCAGTTATACTGCAAGTCATGTTTTAGAAATTGTTTCTGATCCCAGGTTTAGGTTGTTTGTTGTTTTGTTGTTGTTGTTGTTTATGTTGTTGTTGTTGTTGTTTTTTAAATCCTGTTGTTGCTAGTCCAGGCTGTATTGCACTTTACAGAAGAGCGGGTATTTCTGAATGAAGGTTCAGACACTTCCATATCAAGCAAATTAAACTCCTGCAAGTGTGCCTGTGCTGGAGATTTCCATGGACTATCCATCAGCTTATTGTATCTGTTAGTTTTCAGGTCCATTCCTACATCTGTACAACCCCTGGACATATGATGCTGTGGTCTATAAGAAGCTTATGAAACCCCATACAGAAGGGCACAGCAAATGAAGTCAGCATAAGGCATCCAGAAAGGCATTGCTTTGGGAGCAAACCCGAGTTGCACGTAGGGAAGACTACTGCACTTGTAGGCAATGATGCTCTTGCCCAGGGTGGGGCAGCAGGGACTGGGAAACCTTTATATTCTAAAAAGTATCACCTGAATCAATGTGAAAGAAAAGAAGGACCTTTGCCAGCCTTTCAAGCGCAGCTCCGAAAGAGCACTTGTGGCCAAACAGCTGGGGAATTGGCATCAGGAAACTACAGGAGAAAATACCTAGAAAAAAGCTGGTGAGCTTTGATAAATCAATTTCCCTGTACAGCTCTCTGTGAGGCAACATTTAAAGAGTGTCCAATTTTTATCTAATCCTAAACTTAACGTTTGTACAACTTAGCTTTTATTTCTTAGTTAAAAAGTCTTTTATAACTTAGCCTTGTGGTACTATCAATTTGGATTAGATTGCTGCTAGCTTCAGAAGTTATGCTCCACTATAATAACAAATGAAAGAAGCATTTGAAGAAGTCTTAGAGAAGTTAAATCTAGCCTGCCTACCTACCATTTTAACAGACTTTCCATCATTTTTTAACATTTCTGAAGTCCTTATACAAAAGACTGTATGTAGTACGTTATCCTTTAATGCCAAAAGGAAAAAAAGTGGAAAAAGAAAACCAGAAAACAGAGCTTTCACTGATTCCAGTAAGATTTTCTCAACCAGTAAATTTGCCAAGATCAAGAGGGTAAAAATATATAATCTGAATACAGTACGTACTCTGAATATATTATTCTGTTTATGGAGACTGAAACATCATTCAGATGCTACTGCTTTCCGTCATGTCAGAAAGCAGTGTATCTCAAAATAAAATAGTTTTCCAAAGATCATTAAACATCCAAAGTCTAATGTCTCACATCACTTGAATGAGGTAATTTTCTCATTTTCATAAGGAGAACAAAAGGATTTGGCAAGTGTGATAAGATTCTGTGAATGTTTTTGATGCGTGAAACATCAAGTGAAATGATTTTGCTTTCCTCAAATAACCTGGGTACCCTTGCAATCCATCCAGAAACAGAGAATCTTCATCAGATGAATAGTGGGACATAATTACTTTACACCCCGCTCCTTAAGCATAGACCATTCACACAACAGAATTCCCTCAGGCCCCTCACAGGTGCTCAAGTGGGCTCTGGCCCCTGGGAGAACTTGGAATCAATCCCTTGCAAAGGCACAGAAATGCTCTGCATGCCATGTTCTGTCTTGGCTAGGATTTTAAAGACTTAATTTTCCTTTCCCCTCTTTGCATTAATTAGAATTGGGGTTTTTTTGTGTTTGTTTCATTGGGCTGGAGAGGTAAAAATACCAGGTAGCCCCCTCACTGACTCGTGTCTACTCAGTGCCACACGCCACAGCAGAATCAAGATGGAAGCTCTCTGAAGACTCCATGTGCACAAGGTGAATGTAAATTTAGTGCCAGTCCCAGATCCTGAACCGAAGCATCTGCTGACTTTGTCATCCACATTTATCACGGCCAACAAGTACACGCAGCCCCCACATCTCAGTAGCTCCACAGCGACTGACGCTACAGGAGTATATTGGAAATACGCTTTCTGTTTAACCTTCAGTTTTGCGACTGATGTGGCATGAAAAGTAGTGGTTGTCGCAACAGTTTAAATGACATGTAAACATTTTCTGCCATCAACTAGACTGGATCCATCAATTGTTTCACAGAGATCACCATATGGCTATCACACGGCAGGAAATTTGTTCTTTAACAATTCAGGCTACTTTGGGATCAGCCAAGGACTGGAGAACTTCCCATTGCAGACTCTAGCCATGGAGAGTGACCTACAACTTAAATGCAAATAGATGAATGCTAGCAGATGCAGAAACAGGCCACCTAGCCACCTCCCATATCTCACATCTTCTTTCCAGGGGAAAAAAAATATTTGTGCTTTAATTAAAGCATGTAGAAACTGTTTCAGTTGGATTTGCATCAGTTGTGGTCATAAATGTCCTACTGCTATCTGCAGGACCTCCTGAAATGCCTGGTGACCTGAGCGAAAGGATCATACAATTGCTTCTAAAGGTCTTTAGTGGAAATCAGCTGGTTTAAGTAGGAGGTCCTGGCCAACCTAGCATATTTGAAATGAAATGACTTTAGGGTCATCTCATGAACAACTCAGCCTGCTAATGGGAACAGAGTCTCTGATGTACCACCTTTGGGAGTGAAGCCCCCCAGCCTGGCCTCACAGGACACAGCCACAACTGGAAGAGGACCCAGATTTCAGACTTCATGTAAAGCAACACTGGTTTTACCAATTTAACAAATGGTTAAATGTTCTCAAAGGGAGAATATTTACCAATATACCTATTGGACTAAACAACTGGATTGGCAGACCTGTATTTGCCCCTGTGCTAATAATCCAACGGACTATAAAGGAAATTTGCGTAACAAAGTACATCACACTCACAGAATAAGCCCACAGGCCAATTATGCTTGACAAAAATACTTTTGACAAGGATGTGTAAGTCATTGTTTAGAATCACTGAAATGTATTTCAGTACTGTTATTCTCTGACATTCACCCCAGAGTAGCTGTGCTGCTTATCCAGCTGCTGCTGAAGGTGCGGTAAATTCACTGCACATACAGAAGGGCTGAACATAAAATGTGAAAAATTTTGTCCAATTTCTGAATAAGTTTTTATCATGCAGGAATTCCCTACATATATGTCATATTAGCCTGGTATTTTCTATTTGTATTTTTAGTTTCACTTTTCTAATTTCAAACCATTCAAATAACTCCATCTCAGACTTTGTTTTTTCATTCAAAAACCCACTGCCATATGGAGGAAACATTAAAATTATTGGATCCAAAGTAAAAACAAAAGCAGCTTAGTGTTAGCACAAGAGGCTTAAATCGAGACAATTAAACCTAAGTTAAACTGAAAGTAAAAATTACAAATCGTTTTGGCCAGTAGATGTATACCATATACCAAACAGAAAACCATTGTCATCCACAGTGGAAGCACAGAGTCTTCAAAAAAAAGATCATCATCTTCAGAAATACTGAAATAATCTTCCAAGAGAAATCTGTGTGCTAAGTGTACAAGAAAAATCTCTAGCAGGAGTATTTTTGAGAAGAGGCTGCCTTCCACAGTTGCACCAGGGGAACGTGCACTGCTATGCGACCAAGTGATTTTCTTTGACTACCATTTCATGAAGAAGGTCATGTGGTGTTTTCAGTATGGATGGGACCCAGGATAATCCTTCTGCAGATCAGCTTTCCTCTTCTGTTTGTAATTTTAATGCTGTGATTTATACTTAGTGCAGCTGTGAGTGACAGCTACTGTGACAGCCACCTGTATATCTCCCAGATAACAATGGTTGGCCTGATTACCCATCGTGGCACCGGAATATTTAGGAGTAGCCTTTAGTTGCTCAGTTTTTAACAGAATAGTTGAAAATGAGACTGCTACACTTGGTGACCACAGTATGAATTCAGTCCCCCTTCCACATGTAAAAATCTTGACAGGGTTCATCTGCAGGAATAAATCTGGCCCCTCAAAAATGCCAGATTTTTGAAATTTAATTGGTAATGTTACCAATTGCATGACACCAATCCATGATCCTTTACTACAGACTTCCACAGTACTTCCCAAAGACCATTAGGTGTTAATAATTAACACTGACCTGCAGGTTCTAACCAAAATTTTGGCAAGCGTCTCTGGGAGTTTCCGTGACTGAGCAACAGCTAACAGGGAGGGGAAGAAAACCAACAAAAACCCCCTAAAACTGCTCTCAGGGCAGGCAGAGAAATGATGGAACAAATTGCCTAAAGTTATAACAAAAGGGGTGGGTTATAATTATTACTCTCTAATTTGTTAGCCCTACCCAATCTTTTTTATCCCTGCTGTGGATGTTGCCGCAGCTGGCAAGACATGGTGGGAAACACCTGCTTCTTCCTATGCCTCCACTTGTTAATACGCAGCTACTGCCTTGAAGCTATATTAAAAAATAAAAGGAAGAAATAAGCGTTTGCACCCACGCAAATAAATGTGGAGGGCTGGAACATGTCCATGTTCCATGGGCATGGAACATGGCACACTGCGTTCCTGCCGGCTGTTGCAGGAGAGCTACGGCCAACACCTGCCACAGGCGTCGTTTGGGATCTGTTGGCCTTGGGTACTTGGCAAGTATTAGTTCAGCCCCGGAATAAAAATGGTGTTTCTACACATGGCACCTGGTAGGAGCATCAAGCCTGGTGTGGTGGAGGTTGAGAGTTTCAGGGAACAGTGAAGTGTGGGATGCGCGTGCGGTGCTAGTGGGGATGTTGGGAGCAGGAATTTTGCTGTCATGGCACTTGAGGAGGAACTGAAAGAGAGAGAAGACCAAAAAGGTCCTGGAAGTCTGAAACATTACCAGATTGCAGCCTCACAGAAGGGCAGAGCTTGGTGGGGCTGAGGAGATGGTCTCGGGATTTTTACTGTCTTCAGGAATCTGTAACCCATGGGGGCAAGAGAGCTGTGTAACACTGTGCCCACAACTGGACAGTGGTTTTGCACAGCTGGGTTATGACAGCACTTTTCCTTTTCTTTGTGTACTCAGTCCTATTAACAAAAGCAAACTAACATCAACTCTTGCATCATGACTTTCTGAAAACGCCCAGTTCCTTTGCAATGGATTTACCAAAACCTAACAAAAAATTCAATTAATTCTACGCACCAGCAAAATTATTTTAATAGAACTTATACTTTATATCATCTTAAATTTTCAAATTATCCCACTTCCTTTTCCCTTTCATTCCAGTCAGGTTTTCCTTTGGAGCTTAACTGCAGTAAATAGAGCTCTTTTATTGATTCTTGTAAACCTTCTAAAAGCATATTTATTTGTTCTTCCATTAACTTCTTCTGGTGTGACTAGCCCTGACTTAGATGGATTTCTGCTATACACGGTGTATGAACTAGTAGTGTGTTGCAGCTGTCTCTATATTTGCTCAGGCTGTAAGATTCAAAGTTATTAAAAGTGCAAGAGAGAGTATTTGTCTTTGCCATCATCTATTTGCAGCCCTAGAACTTGATAACATTTTCCATGCAATTTCTGTTTCCTATTTATCCCCTTTTTTCTTTGGCAGCATTTTCATTAGGACTCCAAGGCTGCAGTTTTCCCTTCCCTGCCCCGCACAGGGATGGCCCATCAGACTGTCTCTGTCCCTAGGGGCTCCTGCTGGGTATTTGTTGGGACATTGTGCACTGGGACTGCCCTTACAGCACGCAGAGGTGTTTTTCTGCATCAAATGACATGGCAGATGGCTTGCTCGGGTTATTTTACCAGCAGTCCTCTGAAGTGGCAGGGATGAGTGGGACAGGAGAGAGTGTCCTGTCCAAAACGATTGAGATGGCAAGTTCTGTCCCGTTCGGTGCAGCAGCAGTCTTCACAAACCTCTGTCAGTAAAACCGTTTTGAAAGACAGAAAGATAAGACATATTAACCCTAAAATGATTCACTGGTCAAGAAAATCTCTGGGGATTTAGAGTCATGTTCCTAATCTGCCTAAATTTGTCTGCCTGTCTTGCTTTCTTCAGAAATTCTGTTCTGGATCTAAGATGGCTCTTCCAGCAAAAACCCCCGCTTGAAACTGGTAACTGGCTGACAGAAAAGACTGAGGTTTAATAAACTGGCATTTTTCTGGTACATTAATCAATGATTTGTTTGGGTTCTGCCCCCCTGGGTCTGGATATTGTCTTTCTCGAAGGCAAGGAAGCCTCTGTCTTCCTCTCTGCAATTTATGTCCAGAGTTACTATGGTCACCCTGCTTTCTGGGACGAACAGTAAATTCAAGGCCACCCGCTGCTTCCCTTTGCCTTGTCCTTCACCTGCCTCCGGGCTGCACTGATCTGACATCATGCAGCAGGAGAACATGCATAATTGTGTAATTTAGCTCTGTTGCTGTCACTATGGCCGGGAGACAGCAGGAAAAGGGTGACAGAACGAAACACCCGTGTCTTCTCAGCTGTCTTGCTAGCTTTGCTGCAATGGGCAGAGACGAGCAGTTTCCAGGGGAAGAGTGCTAGGACTCCTTGTGAGAACCTGCAGAAAAAAGTAGGAAAGAGATCTGACCCTCCGATTGCTCCATTCTGTAGCTCCTAAGCAAGGCTAGAGAAGAAATGTCACAACCCTGCTGCTTCTTGTGTCCTCCGGCCACAATGGGAGAGAACGGGCCTCCCTGCCGGCCCACTGACTTCCTCAGAAACATCCCAGAGCGACTCATTCCTACTGCAGGCTGGAGGCAGGAGCAGAACGTGGCCCACCTGCCTTTACCCACCTCCAGCAAATGAGAAGCTTCGTCATCTTCAGCAACGCCGAGGGCGAGCGGGGGCCAGACCGTGCACGTGCACCGCCCGGCTGGCAGGGCGTCACGTGCTGCTTCTCCCTCGCGCAGCCAGAGCTGAGTCAGTTTATTCTGTGATTTTACATACCTTTACTGAATAGGTAATTGTGAACAAATCAAAAGATATGTTGTGGAAAGTCGGGAAATATATGAGGAAGAAGGTTTTCACTACCTTAATAACGTCCCCCAAATAGAAAGAAAATTAAATCTACCATCTTCTTGACTTGATATGATCAGTGGAAAGGAAAACCCCACCACTAAACCCAACAACCAACGAAACACCCCCCACCCCCACCCATCCCCCCAAAACCACACAAGCCGAAGTAAATCCTGCACCAGGAGTAGCAAAACAGCTGAAGTTGTGCTGAACTGTTCAGACATGAGGCCTTGGCACCACTGAAGACACGAAGCTGGGACACGGCCTTTGGCCAGTCTCACTGCCCAGGCTGGCCAGCCTTTCAGGACACTCTGTGAGGCCCCCTCTGAAGCACGCCTTTTTTTGGTGAACTTAGAAAAACTGTTTGAAGGTATCACAGTGGGTACCTGATTAAGGACAATTAATCCTTATAAAGCAAGGCTGTCTAGCTGAAATATAGTTCATTCTAAAGGACCCCTGCTAGCCATGTGCCCATACTAGCTAGATGCAGGAGACATGTTTTTAGCATCTTCACTGGTAAATTAGTTGTATAATTATGTTTACTGTTCTTTGCCTTGAGTTTTGGCTGCCTACTTCCAGCAACTTTGAAACGATCATCCCTATTTTAAAGACAAAAAACGTTAACAATAAGCCTCTCCCGTAGAGAACTCCGGTAAAACCTTCCTATCATGCCCTTAACTCTGCTCCTGCACTTCAAGTTCATATGTGCTGTGGCCAGCAGGTGATGCTAAAATACCTCTGAGGAACGGAAGAATTTATACTGCATTTTCATTGAAAGTGCTAGAATCCTGTGAAGCAGCAAGTGTGCCATCACCCAAACGTGACAGGTTTCATTTGCAATCTTCTGGTATATCTGATTGACAAGTAGTTAAGTACTCTCATCTCATCAACAGTGAGTTCCAGATGTTTCAAGTAAGACAAAAGTGCAGGATGACAGCTGTACAGTAATCAGCCGATAAATTAAGACCCTCAGTAGTCCCTGAAGATCTGTGCTGAAGGGTCATGCACTTGTGTATGCACGTGTACCCAAAGCCAATATATGAGGTAACAGAAGTATTTCAGGAGTCAGATTTATGGAGATACATGAATAAGTAAATGGCTATTAACTGTCTGGCATAAGGAGAAACAGTGGGATACTAAGAATAAAAAATGAAAATAGAGGTGAATTGTAGGAAACAGTATATCTGGCAGAAGATGAGAACATCTCTACAGAAGTAATCTTTCCTTTAAGAAAATACTTAAGTGTGAGGTGGCTCCTGCAGCTACAGCTGTCCCCAGAAACGAAGCTGTTGTCTGGACTAGTAAGGCAGAGAAAGAGGATGGCATGTAACCTCATGGCACAAAGTCATGGTCATATGCGTCCTGCACCAGCTAAGCTTATTGAAGTCCTTCCTGGAGCAGGAAAATTAAACCCAACACTGCAGTAACATTCAAGGAGAAAGGAAAAGAAAAAAAGAAAAAAAAAATGTTGGACTGTTCTATGGTTCTGTGATGTTCAGGACAATGTTTTATCAACCAACAAATACAAAAACTTCTACCAACTGTTAAGGTTTTACCATACTTCCGGTGCAAGATTACATGCAACTCATTCCTTACCTGTGAACCTCAAGATCTCTATCGGCTGAGTTACGGTAATTCACCCAGCAACCGTAGTTTTGACTTGTGCCCTGCTAGCGTAGTCAGGTTTGGCTGCAGCAACCCCTCCCCAGCAGTCCCACAAAGCTTTCCAGAAACACTTGGCCATAATTTCACACTCCACTTACTGACTGAAGTCAGATGCACCAAACCCTTTCCCCTTCAAGGTCTCTCACTCCTCCCCTACCTCCCCTTAAGTGCAGATGTTTCCAGCCTACTTTTCTTAACTTAGAGAATGGTATTTTTGCCTTTACTGGTACTAATAAAGTGATGTTTCTCATCCACATTTCACATTTTTTATTTGATTTGTACATCAGTTCAAACAGGACTTGTGTGCTTTCCGTCCCTTCAAACCGGTTATTCAGATCAGTGTAACTGTGGCAGCATCTCAGGCACCTGCCTGAATGCTATCCTTTTCTGCCCTCTCTTCCTCACTTTCTTCCAGACTTAACCTTTCCTGAAGAAAATACAGGTACCACCCACGACAGGACTGAAGTACCCACATAAAGCATTTTTCAGGCAATTGCAGAGAAACTTTAGTTACCGTCCTTCTACCTCAGCATCCAACAACAAGACAGCTCACCACCACCCACAGGACAGGCTTTCTCCTCTAGCCACAAATATTGATGGACCTCTGTGTGATACCATCACTCTGTCTCAAGCCCCAAAGGGACAGCAGTGGCATTACAAAAACATGGGAATACAGCTACGGCTTCCACAATGCTGTCTACACCTCTGTGCTTGGTACTACACCTGCATCATGCCCAGATGCCGTAACCACACACAGTCCTGGTAGCCGAGTTTCCAAAAAGGATTGTCCTGTTTGCAAGAGCCAGGTAGGGTAATGGCTGTTCTTTGCACTCATGAGGGTTGAAACATGTTCGCAAAACTGCAAAATGGCAGAAAGGTAAGCAGCAAGCAGGAGATTGGGAATGTGGTGAGGTCAGTAGTGCAGTCACCCCTCACTGCCTTTTACCTGAAAATGACACAAACCCCATGAAGTGCTGGCCATGACTACCTCACAGTCAACTAATACTTGTGATATGGCTGCAAGACTCCAGCAAAGCAGCTAAGGGCACACACAATCAGTACGACAGCAAAAATTTAATGACTCTTACGGCTGTTCAAACACAGCTAAGCATGTGAGTAAGAAGTGCAGCTACCAGGGCTAAAGATGGATGGACCAGGTAGCTTGCCATGAGATACAACTTGCCATAAAGCTGCTTTTTTATTTCTTCTTTCTTAAAGAAAACCAGACCAAGCCAAACCAGTAACTCCCATATCGTGTTTTCAAACCACGATTTGGACTGCGGATTACTTTCAGACTACATTTGGCAGTGATGGTCACTTTTTTCAGACTCTCAAGAACGGTTTTCAAATTATCTGCCAGCTACCAAAAAACTGACACTGGTCTCAAGCGTTATATTTTGTTTAAATTTGGCCTACCTTCATGCAGCTCAACAATTTGTTCCTACCTCTTAACCCTCCTACTAATTTACATTTTCTCAGATATCCATGCAATAAGTGCTTTTTAAGAAAATATCTGGCAGTATAGAAAGATTTTGGATGAGGCCAGTATTTTTAAAGTTCAGACAAAAACTCAGGCCTCCCAAGAGATCTGAAGAAAAGACAGGGTACGCAATAGAACATCTGGATGCCCTAACACACACCAGAAGCCTAAATGCTAGAAAAACTTGAAACTACCTGAGGCAATAATAGATTTCAAGGCAGGGGACCACTTTAGAATAGCTATTCTGTAAAGTCTGTGATGTATTAAACTTTCCGGATTGTCTCAAGTACTGCACACTGAAACCTCAATTCCAAAACAGCTGCAATTATTACAAGGCAAGGTACAAGGCTGCTTGAAAAATTGTGTATGCAGTAGGTTTCAATTCCAGAAGATAATGACACACTTCACAAACTCCCTTTAAAGGTGAAAAATAACGTACTTGAGAAGCTGCCATGACTCGTCAACTAGTCTGTAGGAAGGAAAACGGGAAATATACTCATATACATACCACAGTAGATAGATCTCACTTCTATTAATCTGATTTTTAAACAGCAGTTGCAAATACATCACAAAAATCTGTTTTCAGATCACTACAGTGAAATTCTTGAGCACCTATAGTCCTATTTCAATAACAGAAAACTGATTTATGTTTCTCAAACTAAGCATTGCCATTTGTGCAATAACTACTGTTGATTTTAAGCATTGACTATACATACTGGAGGTGATCACAAAACCAGGGATATTAAAAATATTCAATTTTATGCTTTCTAAAATTTAAATAGAGTCACACTACAGCTCACTACATTAGTAAAGAGCAAACGCTTCCTATACTCGCCCTTTTCCTGTTTTGAACTTAAAACATGGAAGATTTATCTAAAATCAGCACTTCCTAATGACTACATGTGGGGAGGGGCACAAGAACAAACCTGTCCACAACATGTGAACAGAGCTGTGGTGGGGGACAGGCAGAGCGTGAGAGTGGTGTGGTTCTTTTGGGAGGGGTTGTGGAGCACAGCAACTGGGGAAATGTCACCTGAAGCCTTTTTGCGTGCCAACTTTTAGGAGGTTAATAATGACAAGTTACCTTAACCAAAGATATTTTTATTGGATTCCATATTCAAGCATCATCAGGTCAAGGTCTTTTAGAAAAGTAAACTGGTAAGAATAAAACCCCCCAACCTTATGAATGGCAATTGGTACGTTAAGTTTAAACAAAATTTTATCAGACTTGTGAAAACAGGCCAAAAGCTGAATTGTGTTATGAGTCTAAAATTACCAGACAAGAAATGATCAAAATACTCCATTTAAAAAAAAAAAGCAAATATAGGTTTAATGCTAGTCATCCAAAATCAACATTAGTCTCTTAAAATAAGGCAAAAATACTAATTTTCTTTTATTTTTTTAACCTACATTAGGTACAAGCAGCAATAGTTGCCATATAGAATACGCATCATCAAGATCTAAAAGCAAGATCAGCAGAGAATGCTGACTCATGCATTGTAAGATCTTCTCAACATACTGACAATTCCATAGCCATCTCTGAAAGCATATCTGGGTTAATGACTGGATTAATGCTGCAGAGTGGTTTTGTTAAATGTGTGTATAATTTAATTCTCATGCGCCACAATCACATTTTTGTGTTATAGCCATGTAGCACAAATAACATTTCTTGTAGATCTAAGGGTGTGTCAATATACATTGAACCATAGAAAATGCCATAAAATACTCTATGCAATCTTTAAGCATCTGTCTTCAACAGAATTGTATTTACATATTTTTTGAACTTATAGTATGTAATAAGCCACTGAAGACATTTTTACAATATTTATTAGATTATGAATTTATAAATTCAAGGACTCAGAGGCACATAGTTTAAAAGGCCAAGAACACTGAAACTAATGAAGTCACAGAAATCAGAATATTTATGGACATAACACCAGTAAAAAATAAAAATCACATCCAAACTAAAAGCAACACTTCTTAAGAGTCATCCTTCAAAGTCAGCATAATAAAAAGTTCTCATTTCCCTCAAAGAAAAATAATTCGTCCCACCTACCAAGCTAGAAAAATCTATTTACAGTTGTACTTTGATCAGAAGTATCAATAAGTTGTGTAATACCACCACTTCTGCCATTAGAATTTAAAATTTCTTTTTATAGTTGTATTTACAAATGCATAAATACCGGAACTCTGATCTTCATTAAGATCTGAATGAAAACAGGTTGTTAAGTCACAATACAAACGTGTTAGTGGAAAAAGTAGATGCATATTCAGTATCATTCTCAAAGAATAGGAAGCCAATACTTCTGATAAAGCTCAAGTTCATCAACTAGACCAGGTCTTTAAGTTACGTTAATGAAGATTAAACCTCTTCTGTGTTAATTCTTTACATAGGTTTCTTCAGTCAACTTTCACCACACTGTATATTTTGGTTACAAACCAAAAGCATGCAAAGAACCCAATTGTCCCTGAAAGAAAAAAAAAAAAAAAAAAAAAAAGAATGTTACATGTTAGGGAAACTGACACAGGAAACACTGATTTCTATCTGTAGTTCATAAATCATGACATACATACATACATATATGCAATCTGCTATCTTTAGTCTTCATCCATCAGACCAGATAATGGAAAGATACAGACAGTACCTGGTCTTTACGGTCTTTATATATATCAACTACTATATAAAGCATCTTGTTATTTTCATAATCATCGAGCTGATCACATGGAATTGTAAGATGTTTCTGTATTATTTCCCTTCCAAGGTATTTTTCTTTTTTGCTTCATTATTCCCCAATCCAACTCCTTCACATTGTTCCATTTCACCCTTATCAGTGACTAGTCATACACACTTTACCTGACCTGCTCAGCTGGTCAGAATATTGTTATTTAACAAACCAATTAGATTGACAGCATCAAACGGAATTTCCATTTATTAGTTATACTTTAAGGTCTTGGGAAATTAGAGCACTACCCTTTATTTCTGCAAAAATCAAGCTAACACACATTTCAAACCATAGTGTAGTTACTACACCACTTGTACTTCCTATTGAAAATGTGTTACATACCTTAAAAATAAACACTTCTGAAATACTTCAGGCAGTCAAAAGGTATAAGCAAACTTGAACTGAAATTTAAGGACAAAGCCTGTTTCCCTGATAACAATCCTTATAGCTGAACAAAAATAGCTTCATCCCTTCTCTTTGTGAAACTTCAACAAAAGTTTTTAAAAAAATATTATTTTGAATGCAAAGTAGTTAATATAGCTGGGCTTTGTTAATTTAACTGGATTAGTTCAAAATACAGCCTCGATCAGAATGATAATGGACCAAACAGCATCTCAGAACACCTGTTACAGGAATGTTCACTTCCCACAAAAACTAGGACAGGAAAAAAAGCCCTAAAGATTATCGGATTTTTGCCTGAGTACCTCTTTTAAAAATCACAGCCTAAACTTACGCAATAGACAAGTAAGTTCTTTAAAGAAAAAAAATGGCCTTTATTTTTGATCTGGTAAGAGGCACCACAAAAGTTGTGTGCTAATTCATTCATTATACAAGCTTGGAAGGAACCATGAATGATATCATGGTAATTTTGTGCGGTTTTTTGGGTTTTTTTTCCCTTCACGCTTACTAAACTACTGATGTTTAACTGACTCATTTACTATGATACGTAGTTGTGGTCCCAGCTGTGAATCAAAGATTTGTCATGTAGCTCCCGGTATTTTGCCTGCTGAGTCTGATCAATGACCTGGAATGCAGTATGGATGCAAGTGCCTGAAGCATGTGTTACACTGACATAGCAGCAGGGCACCGTCAAAACGCTTCCTGATCCTGACGATTTTTAACAGATGAGTAAGCAGCAGCAGCATAGTTTTGATACAACAATTACAGTTTTTTCGTTTTAGCTTCTTTATCATCCTGACACAGGAAGTCAGTTGCCTTTAGGAGCAGTTTTTGCTAAATAGCTAATATGCTTTTTCATTTAAGAAACTGGAGAAGAACTGCCTGTCCCTTTACCCTGCCTCTAACTTTTTCAGTAAAACCTTATCTCAAAGCACTTCAGTAAATCTTAAGAGAACTGAACATACTGCCTTTGAATGCATATCAACCTAAATGGATAAAATTATTCTTAAATCTTAAGAAACAGGAATATTCCCTCAAACTAAAGGATAATTTCCACTGAATCTTGTGTGAAGTAAACAAAAAAAATTGTTAAAATATGATGTTTCAAAGTTCTGTTTGGTTAACTTCACACGTATTCTCACCTAAATTCAATATACAAACTGAAAAAACCAAAGCGTACAAACTCTGAAAGCTCAGTTCAAGTTGCACAGCATAGCTCATACCTCCACTGTCCCAATTACATACAAATGACTACCATGGAAAACATCTGAAGTGATCTGACAATAAACCACCTCTTCTTTGCATGCTTGTGAACCTACCCTGAAAAGGACCCCCCAAATTTGCAGGCAGGCACTGCACAGCCAATTGGTCAGCTGAAAGTGAACGTGTGAGCAAAGGAGAAGGGGGATGCACTGGACACATCTTAATGCCTTTAGACAATGTCACGTGGCATGGCTGACTTGAAAAAATAAGGGCAAAAAATGAAATTATATGGGTACCTTAGCTGCCTTTCTGCACCTAAGCCATGTCTCATAGAAAGTTTACTTAAATCCCCTTTTTCTTGAAAGTGTGCACTCCAGAATTACCGCATGCATCCAAAGTAAAGAGACTGAACAAAAGAGACAGGGTAAACAATTCTGGTTTTGGCCAAAACTGTTTACTATGAAAGGCGGACATGCTGAGTATCTGTTGCAAAAGCTAGTGAAACTAAATTAATTGACCTTACACTTATGTAAGGCCTATTTATTTTTTCACGTTATTCCGTAAGTTTGCATCGCATTTAAAACTGATCTACATGCAGCAGCACACATTCATTTCTAGTTGAACAACCATGCATTCTTAAATTCTTTAGTTCAGTGAGAGTATTAGCAAACCCAGATCAGAAATAAAGGTTAAGAGAAAGGCAGGGTGAAAGGGAGGCAGAATCACTAATCTACGCATTCAGAATGACTTGCTAACCAGTACACAAAATAGAAAGTAGAGATGATGTGTAAATTACAAACTATCTGCAAGCAATGCCAAAACACATTAGACTGACTTAAAAAGAAGGATGGAAGATAAAACTAACCACTTTTGGAACACAGCTTGATCACTTTTCAAAGAGATCATGTAATTTACTTAAGTTCCATTCCCTCCTTTTATTAGGCAATGACCCATGAAACTCCTTGCAGGCTCTTGCTCCTGTTCATCATCTGCATTCAGTCATGGTGCACAAACAGCTTCAGTATTTCCTAAGCTGAAGTGGCAATGTCTTTGAAATTAATATTCAGTTACACTTAAAATGAACACCATTCTCAAATGTCAGTTCTTTTCCCACTAGATTTTTTTTTTTGTGCTCCTACTTTAAGTGGAAATGAAAATTCTACTTATAGTGAGATCTGTATTAAAAGCTTTGATGACAAGCCATTTGTATTCTAGGAGGCCTCAAAATACAGCCTGTACAGCTGTTGACACAAATACGTATCAAAGCCTTAGGAATCATTAAGCTTCTTCATAAATGTGGAGCTTGAAATTATTTAAAGCACTGATCTGTTCAAAAGAGTTTCAAAACTATTGCTCTGTAGGATAAAGTCCACAAAGACAGATTACATTCTGCTGGAACAGAATTTATAATTTTTAAAAATTTTTGAGGAGTTGGTGATTTCTGCCCTCTTGCATGAGTTTGAAAGGAGACTTCTTCCATTTTCATTGTCATTCTTTTACCCTAAACAAAGGATAAGTGTCTGACTGAAGATTCCTTCTTAGTGCTGAAGATGTCAAAGGAAGATTCTTGTGACCTCATCTCACTTAATGAAGAGGAAATTGAAACACAGCACCTAAGATGGGTGCTTTTCCAAAAGCTCACAATAAAGATGACAAGGTGCTGACAAGACTGCATCAAAAAATGGTTAAGAAATTCTGCTTCCCGTGCTACTTCAATGCAACTGGAGAATAAAGACATTCCAGAAGAGAGCAAATGAAAAAAAAAACAACAGCCCTCTCTGTCAACTTTTATTCCTCTCTCTTCCTTCCTCATATTCCACAAAAGCTGCAATTTTTTCCTGAATTGACACTGTAACTTTATACTTGATTGTGTGTGATTTGAAGTGCATTTCTCCAAAGACAACTAATCAAAAAAACTGAGTTGGTCACATGTCTAACATAGGAAAGAAATCTGGAGAAGCATTTATGATGTTTAAAGGTGTCATAATTGAAGAACTAATTATAGGCCACACCCCAAATTAGCTGTAGTTCTGCCTCATCCTCACTTAATCTCTTTCAGTAAAATTTGTGATTAGAGTTGCAAAATGCTACACAACTACCTGGGGAAAAAAAACCCAACCCAATCAAAGACATATTTAAATTTATAATCCTGTATATCAAGATAAGTTTTTCCAAGAATTCTACAATGCAAAGCTAAAGGTAGACTCAAAATTTAAAATCAAGCTTCAATACACTTACCTGTGAAAAGGAAGAAGATCAAAACCATGATCATGGTATAACCAAAATATAAAATGGTACTAGCTGTTCCTGTGATTTGCAGTTTAGAAAAAAAATAATGTATTGCATATATTAGGAAATAAACTGCAGTGAAACCACTAGTGAGAAATGAACGCCACTGCCAGTGATAGTCCTAGAAGGGGTGGAGGGGTGGAAAAAAAAAAAAGTATGAGTAATATTCCATACACCTCTAACACACTGACCCTATTACTGAATGCAGAGCTACTTTTTCTATTGTTACTTTATCCAAAAGTGAGTTTTTATTTTTTATCTACAGGAAAAATAACTATATATAATCAATACTGCTTTAACTACACCATTCGCAGTCAGAGATAAAAAAATCAAAAGATCAATATCAAATAGGCAAAAATCTAAAACCCCAAATAAGCCAGACCTACTATTGCCAACCACAGAGATCCCCTCCTCTCCAAGGCTGGGCATGGCCAAAATGCACTTTGATTGAACAAAGTTAATGAATTAGTTTAGCATCTTCAGAAAACAGGGTGTTAGAATCTAAAGATGACATATCTGACTTAGCAGTACTCAGTGCAGTGTTTTAATAGTTGTTACAAGTTTTGCCAGAAGTAGCCAGCTTCACTTTTTAAAGACATGGTTTTAGTACATCTCGTTTAGTTACGGTGTTTACGTTGAATTCTGCAATACTTATTTTAAATTATAAAAGCCTTAAACATTTTTGGAAACATTCTTAAAACAATATCAAGTATGAATACTGAAGAGTATTTATTACCTCTGCACATAGATGGAAGTAGCAAAGCAATATTGTAGCCTCAGAACATGTAATAACCAAAATAATGAATACCAGAAACAGGAAGCCAAACATGTAATACATCTGGTGAGACCTATAAAGGGAGTTTAAAAAACCATAAAAATTAAAATAGACACCGTGCTAATATTATTTCTTCATATACAGTAATATCACCTTCACCTTAAGTATTCTTCTTCCTATTGAAGTACTGCCAGTTGTGCAGCCATAAAATTGACTTATTTATTTTCTAACTAAAGAACAGGAGCCTTGGCAGCTCAGCCTGAAAACAGTGAGAAAAGCAAGCCCAAAGAAAGCTACTGGTTGGGATTTTAGGGAAAGAACTGACTAGACATAATGAGTGAAAATACAGTTCCAGTGAAGTCAGCGTGACCTCTTCCACTGACTTCAGCAGAACTTGGATTTCACCTCACATTTCAATCAAAGGGGCAGAGCTGCAAATTAACAAGAGATGTCAAATGCTGTAGCTGTCTACATTGGGTAGAGAAACCTATTCAAGGTTCAGAAACAGTTTAACAAGATCCAGTAACTAAATTGTGCCAGAAGGAAGACAAATCCCTCACAGTAGATTAATTTGTCAGTGTGCTATGCACTCACATCAGAATTCACTTATAATGGACTGGCCTTTGGTGCTTTATTTTTGAAAAGAATTACTCTCTGGTGCCTTTACAAAGATTTCACAAAATTTGTTCTTGATTCTTTTTTCTCCCAGGAGTAATTACACTTTTCTAGCACAACAAAAACAACAACAAAAAATTCAAATAAATTTTATTATACTTACTACTTTCAAGTTATATGCCATATGTCAGTTTCAGAGCCACTTCCACATGAAGTCAGAGGAATAGCATGAGAAAACTAGCTATTTGAATACTGTAGGTCAGCTGTAAATTGCTAAGCATATCACAGCCGCTTCTCTTCACACCTCAACAAGCAAAACAGGCACCGAGTATAGAATCATAGAACAGTTTGGGTTGGAAGGGACCTTAAAGATCATTTAGTTCCACCTCCCTTCTAAACCACAAAATATTAAAAAGATGTTAACATTTAAATTTTTATTGAACCAGTATTCTGGTAACACGGCGTCACCAAAAAATCAGTCAAAGCATCTTGAAGAAAAACTTTTCACAAAGAAATTACCACCCTTTGTGACAGAGAAAATTCAAATAGATCATGGCTAACTTACCAAATACTATTGAGAATAAAGAACAACTGTATAAAGATACATCCAAAAGGTAGAATCCCTCCCATGATAATGCCAGGTAACGGCTTTGTATAGAATGATTGCTCAGGAATCTGACGAGGAATTTGATTTGTGCGAACAGGGTGTTCAATCGCCTTTAAACGAAAATTAAGAAATTACTAAATAAGTAAAATGTCGAACTACAACACTAACTTTTTGCTTTCTTTTTGAAATGACTAATAGCAAAAGTCTTTGATTTTGCATTTTGTTTTGAGCATGTGCATATCCAGCTACCACTACATCTGCTTTTGCTACCAGCCTAGCCACCAACATTTGTTAGGCAAACAAGCTAAAAGACAGTTCTTACTGAAAACATACCAGCAGATATTTTGGACTTCCCTTTTTATGATTACCTATCTGTGATCTGTTACAGAGCCTGAGCTGATTTCTCATTTTCTGCTGTGGGGTAGTGATGGTGCAGCCTCTTGCTTTCCCCTCCTAAAAATCCCTGTATGTTGTTTTTCAGGATTTACTCCAAGAATTACATTAAGGGAAACTTACAAACTGAGAGGATTCAATCTAGCAATTAAATTCTAATTTAAGATGCGTGCATAGATCAGCATGGTGGGAGAAAAAATCTAAGGCAGATAAATGCATACTTAGCCATCTCTCCCCTTTCGTAAAGATTACATGAAGAACATCAATAGACACTTGCTAGGTACTTGCTTTCTGATTTGATTTGAATGTATTTGTGACACCTGTCATGTTGCCTTATAGTTTATCAAATCCTCCTTTCTTAAAGGTAAATGCAGGGGGGTTACTGAAATTTCAACATGGTTATCAGAAAAAAAACATAGAATTCTGGTTAAGAAAAACAGAATAACTACAATCGACTTAAAAAGTGCCTTCTAAGATACTTAAATGTTCTCTGAAGGTATTCCATGAGAGCTACAGAGAGCTTGAACTCTGGCTTCCTATAGAGGAAAACCACAGAAATATATGAACTTCGAGATCTTTGTGTTTGTGGGCCACAATAAACCACTTTTAAGCAAAAAGAGAAGCACCGATTTCATTATTTAAGAATGTTTGGTCACCAGTGTCAGAAAGAGCCATCATATAAATAAGAAAAACTGATCAGTTTCAGAGTAAATCCCAATTAATGTCTGCCAAGCAGGAATAACCATTTACAGAACACTTATGTAAACAGATGTCACAAGAACTCTAGCAATTTGATCAGAAAATATCCTCAGTGTAGAAGGCAGACAGTAAAAAAAACATGGGGGAAAACCAGAAACGCGTAAGTTGCTTTCCCTTATGCTTGGCTGGGTCAACTAATCTTTTAGTAATGGAAAAGATGCTAACTAAAAAAGAAAACCCACACCCAAATCACTGCTTTATCTGGAGTAGTCACTCAATTAAATACAATGATAACCCTCATCATTGCAGAGAACTATCACCAACAACCAACTGAATATCAAAGTCTTGGAATCCCAAGATCAGATATCTCATGCAGATCTAAAGTAACAAAACGGAACTGGAGCTGACAATGCTTAGGTGCTACCTCAGTCATAGTCTATACAGTGAAGAATATACATGTGTGTGTGTGTATATATATATATGTATACATACACTTACAACACAGTTTCTCAAAAACACTTACGTTTTTCTTAAAACCAAAATAGGCACCAATAAACGTCAGTGGTACAGATATGCAAAACCAGAGTGCCAAAATAGCAACCAAAGTACCAAACGGAATAGCTGCTGAAGAGCCTTCTCCCCAGAGAATGAGGTTCATGATAAAAAAATCTGCAAATACAATTCTGAAAAATACGTAACACACTTAAAACACAGAAATACTCCTTAATATTTAACAATGTTAACAAAACAATAGCACTGTATTAAGATCTTAGTGTAAATCTCCGTTAAAACCAAATGACACACACAAAATATCAAAATGCAAGAGGTCAGACAGGCAATTCTTTGTTAATCTGGTGGCACTGAAGTTCAGCAGGAGCTGACGTTCCAACTAAGCAATTTCAAATATATGCTTGTCTTAACTACACTTCAGGGTAAGACTGCTTGCTGTGATTAAGTAGAAAAATTTATCATAGTGGTTATACAGTGTATGACACTATGTAAGACCAACTACAGTGTGGTCAGAGAAACAGCCTAGAGAGTAAAAGCAAGCAATGAAAAAGTGTGCCTGTCGAAAACTTAATATTATCATAATGCTCTTTCTTAATCAACTTCTTCATGTTGTGAGAGTAAACAAATGCTTACTGAAAAAAAATATCTAAGGACAATATGCCATTAACATATTCATCTTTGTCGAAAGTGCTGTGATATTCTTGTAGCTTCTGGAATAAAGGGACAATGTAATAACATTTACTTGTATAGCTGAAACTTATTAGCTATGCATGTCAGAGAAGCAATTTAATTCTTTTAATCATGGCAATATTCTCAACTTACCCAGGACAAAGGAATGATGTCAGCAGGACATTTGTTTTCCACTTCTCACCTCCAAATGCTGTATTAAAACATTTGACAGTCATCAAAACATGCATTAATCTTACAACTATTAATTTTCCAGTCCATTTAGCCCTTATACTTAGCTCGCAAATACTCAAAAAACGTGTTATCATGCCAAGTTTAACACAGTAAACCAAATCTTCAGTAATAAAATTGAACGTACTGCTTAATCACAGAGCTGCAAAGCAAAGCAAAGCCTCAGACCAAGGTCAAGAAAAGTATATAACTAAAACTGGGTCTCTGACCACTTTTTCTGCGAAAAGGGGGAAGCAGATTTGCAGTACTTTTAAGTCTTTAAAGAACAGTTTAAATCTGGAGTGATTAAGAAGTTTAAGCTTTCCAGCATTTGACTGCAGGTGTCAGTAGGAGAAAAATACATAAATATGTGAAAAGCTATCTTAACAGTTTTCTTGAAATAATTCTTGCCTATGATTCCTACAAGAAAGTCAGGACTAACATGCTTACAGGAAGTAGTGATGTTCTCTTAAGTCTTAACAGCGTTAAGCAGTGGCGATACCTTTATTAAGATAGCTTTATTAAGAAAATCTTTATGAATTTGCACTATGCTTATAAAAATTCTAGTCAGCATACTTTCAGATGAAAATATCCTGCTGGAATTCAGTGAAGCTGACAATTTCATCAGAGCACTGCCATAATGACATGCTTCTTTATTTCAAGAGTCAGAAGTGATTATGGTTAGAGTGATTTTAATTAAGTTTCTATTTCTTCATAAAATCTTGGTAGAACATAGCACTGGTTATTATGATTAACCATTTAATTTCAACTCGGGTTTCACTTTTTAAATGCTATGTTAAAAAAATGACCCACCCCTTTTAAAACTGGATATCCATCTGATTTGCATTGCAGTTTATGTCTCACATTATTTGTATACTATAAGGAGAAACATTCATGTTTACATGCTCTATGCAATGTATGGACCACCTTGTGCTATAACAAGAATATCTCTGCACCAGTCACTCACTGTCTTTGTAGTTAAACACAATATTCAAGTATCAACTGAATTATTCCCATTAAGTGTAATTATTACTAACTACCTCTCCACCAAAGACACAGGATTCAATTTACCATCAAGACAATTCAAAATATCCTTCAAAACACATAATATTCACGTAATATAAAGAATACTTCTGTCCTCAGTTATGCTCTTAGTCTAAAAGTCTCTTTCCATTTAAGTCTAATTGGCTCAAGGATTAGGAAAAAGAATAGTTCACTATCATGTCACTACCATTGTGGAAAATTCCTTACAAAATACAAACCCTCTTTCCCCAGTGGTTCTCCACACATGAAAATTACAAAATGGTTAGAATGAAGAACTCCAATGGCTACTGCCAGGCTGAAGTTCAGAAATAAATTCCTTCTCTAGTCCCTTATGTTCAGAACTAAAATAGTCTGAAGGATCCAGTTCACCCAGTCATAGAGTCTTTTACCTTTAGTAAGGTAATTAAAACAAGCTGTACTTCACCTTAAAGTAAACCAGAGGGTACAGCAGCAGTTCGAGGTTGGTAGGCAGGCCTTGAAACATTAGCTAGCTGGGATTAGTGAAGGAAAACAGTATCAACCAACTACTGTCAGGTGCCCAAACACCACTGAGTTGATTTCTGCAACTACAGAACACCTAATAATCCTTCCCCCTGTGCCCCTGTCACAGTCTGATAAGTACCACTCTCCCAGGGATCTAGGAACTAGCTAAAAAGAGGCAACAAATCTCAGGCATGCAAGAACAGAGGTTCTTGACTGGGGGAGAAGAAAATAAAATGAAATAAAGTAAAAAGTTACCAAGCAACACTGATAGTTAAAACTAAATGCAAGTTAACATTGTGCCCCCCCACTGTAGGAAACAGAAGTACAAAACTGTCTGATGTAATGAGCTTAGTACTAGTAAAATGGAATTTGGTTCCCAGTTCCATAAATACGTAGTAGCAAGAGCAAATCAAGGTCTTCAGGCATGAACATCAAACCTAATCTAACTATGTCAGTGTTCTATGTGTTTTCTGTTGTTAAGGTATGTACATTTCTCCAACTTACCCTAAGGGAAACTACAAACAGTACTGCAAACTAAAAGTCAGTTCTGTGATGATAATTTACTTTAATGAACTTAAGCCTTGTCATTTTAAATAACGTTTACTCACATTTGTAGAATCTGGCAGCAACATAGCCAGCTGGAGTTCCAAGTAGTACCCACAAAACTACAGCACAAGTCATTAGAGCTCCCCGGTTAGCAGGTGACAAAAATCCCAGGCAAGCAAAAACTGAAACAGAAGACACACAATTTTAAAATTAACTATACATTTGACTTAAAGCCAGTATATCAGTTATCTTAAAAACTATGCATACTAAGTTCCATGTCGACTGTATCAGCTCAGCTGTTTCTAACGTTAAGACTTCTTTCTAGACAAAAACTATACCACTATTTTTACTAGTACTATGCAATTAACAGTGAAAAATCATCTGTACTCAACTAACTCCTCTCCACTCCATTACTTACACAGGGTAACAAAAGTCATTATTAAGATCTGTGTGCCAGAGCCTACAAAAACAGACAACAGCATTCCTTTTCTTGGGGGCCTGAAAATATCACCATGAACCAGTTTCCAGCCAAATTCTTCCTGAGCATCTTCCTGTAAAGGAAATACACCTGTTTTAATACAGTAGATTGCCATTTAAATAGCCTGTTACAGAAAAACATTTAGCTGAAAAAATTACATTCCAAATAAATTTTAGGAGGTACATTTTAGACTTACAGTGGAATCCATCTGATTGTATCTTGCGATGTCTTTATGCAGTGTCCTCAACATAATCATAGCTACCATTCCAGACAGAAAGAGGACAATCACCAAGGAGTTCATAATACTGAATTAAAAAAAAATAATTACAAAAATCATCATTCAAATTGCAGTATATACACTTCAGTAAAGTACACTTGAAGACAAACTTTCTTCTCACCTAAACCACTGAATATGAGTGTGAGGCATGGATTCCAAAATATAATCCCATCTTGATGCCCACCTTATATTTTTTTCTTCCTGAAAGATTAAATACATCAGTTTCAGATACAGTCAGTATCCAACTTGTACATTTACAAGTGGATGTTCATGCAAAGCAATCGTAAGTCTCATGACAAATTGGAAATTTCATGTTGCATGCCTTAAAGAGAATAGTCTACTAATGGCTACCTAGAACTAACCTAAGATTTGACCATACAATCTAAACCAAAGTATTTTCTGAATAGTATTGAGCATCCATGTCTTAAAGCATAAAGGCCTATCAAATTAATTCAATTGTGCTTCCTCCCTTCAAGAATTACATAATTCATCTGGAATTCAAATAAAGAGCAGAATAATAAAAGAACATGCATTCCTTAGCATAAGGCAACACACAGATGCTGAGAAACTAAACTCTGCTATATAGTCTCCAGCATAATATTCTACTTTCTAGATAGTACTCTGTGCAAATTATCCTTTGCTTTCATATAACATCGTTTCAGTACCAACTACCAATCCAGTTACGTGCAGTTTATACTGCAGAACAGATGGGGAAACAATACTACAGAACTTACACTGTTCGTAGAGGGGAACAAATAATTCCTTCAGGCATTTCAACAGATTATACTTACTCAGACTGAACATTCAAAACTTCAAAAAACTTTTCTTTGTTTTATTTTGCAGAGTAAACATGAAAAAAAGAATAAACAGTGCTGATCAACCTGAAGATTGCTATTAAACCATAAACGCTAGTAACAATAAAAATGGCTAGGTGTCTTTCTGACAGGATTTTATTTCCGTAATTTATAACATACCAGAGCAAGAGTGCTCTCCAGTAAAGCCAGGTTTTGAAAATATAAAACCCAGCAAGTTAAAAAATTTAGCCAAGATAACGTATCTAGTTCACTGAGACTATAAAACTAGGTCTCAAAGCAAGCAATCGTTATCAATGGTTCTAGGACAGAATCGCATTTTTCCCCATACCTACACTGCCTTTTTTCTTGTCTTCCTGAGATTACTTGATCCGCCAACCTATTGGAATTTCAGAAGATGACCTTCAAGTGATGCAACACTGTGCACGGGACACTAACACACACAGAGCTGGGCATGTAATTGTTTTTGTAAGAGAAACACTCTAATAGCATGAAGCTAAGGTCATTCTTAATTACTAATTTCTCACAGGTTTCCAGAAGTACTTGCTTTTCAGATTACACATCAATTTCAGCATCGTAACTGATATAATTCCTCAAAATAGAATTATTACATCATCCATAATATAACCCCTTCTGAATATTTTTCTTATCCCATTTATTGTATTTTGAACTTTATGATGTAATCCAATACATTACTAGAGCAAAGAATCATCATGGTAATTCTACAAACACTGCTATATCAGCTTATAAGAAATAAGAGGCGTTCATGCATGGGATACTGTGGCAATATAATGATATTTTAAGACCAGCGTGTTACTGCATACTTCTTACAACAGTGGTGGCGGATCCTGCACCCGAACTCAATGCTACCCTCCAATTAACTTTAAAGATCAACTATTTAGTCTCCATTTTGCCACAGTTGAACTGAATCTTACAGGCAGGCTACAAGTCCAGAATTAAGAAAGATATATGAAAAGCCTTGATATAACAACGGCCTATCATTTTGAAAGACACCATGGATCTTGCAATCAGAACAAGAAAAAGGTTAAACAAAAACAAAAAAATGCCTTATTGCTATTTTTTAATCTATTAATCTCCAAGATTTTAATTAAAGTCTGTAAATACAAGGAAAGAAAAAAGGAGTAGATTCCTTCATGTCCAGAAGAATCATGGAATTACTGATGTTGAAAATGTGAAAATATGAAAATATGAATATCTGTGTGTGAACTATCCCTTCAATACATACACAAGCTGTCAAGAAATCCAATCAGTTATAAACTGCACTTTTTAGCGAGTCACTTGCATTTTGAGGTCTTAGACTAATCGGGAAACAGTTTGGGAAAGAGTGGGAAATGTTGGGAAACAATCTGTACAGCAAACTCAATTTAAAAATAAAGAAACCTTTCTTGCTAGTCACCAGAATGAGACATCCTCAAGCATCACTGCTCCCTGCAGTTGCTCAATATACTGCTCCTCTCTTTTTAAATGGAGAACAGAGGAACAAAAGAATACCAGCTTCCTACCCTTTTACTGATTTCCATGGAAGGAAGATCTTGGAGGGGAGACAACTTTTGCAGCAGGAGAGCAAAAAATGATCGGCTTCAACCTACCTACAACAGTCATTTGACGAAACACACAATTTCTCAGACTTAAAGAGCTTGGATAAAAAATAATCTACCAGAAAGCCCAGGTAAACACAGAAAATGTGATTCTTTTTAAAAAAACACATATGCATTTCACATTCAGTGTGTGCTGGGTGGTATACAAACCTGTAAAGTGTGTGGTTAAATCCCAAGCCATCTTTGACATTCCAGTTCAAATAACATTTTAAAACCACAAATTTAGTATTCTGAGATAAATTTTGTCCATCTTTGTAATTCAGAGTATTAATGCATGATTTTGAGAGGTAACTACCACAGAAAGCTTAGTACTCACTTGAAAAGAAACTGAGTATGTGTAAGCAATTTTGACTTCTCCATTAGCCTTATTACTTATATCCATAGGTACTCCTGAGCAATCAGGGTTGTCTGGATGAGTATGCTTATAACTGCGGGAAGAAAAAACACAGAATGAAAGCAGCTTCACTGACAACACCCTTGAGAAAAAATGCATTCATCTTGCAAAAGCATTGATTTCCTCCAGGATTCTTCCCTTAAATTGCTTAAATTTGCTTAAATTGCAAAAATAGTTCTTAATGCCTCATAAAATTCAGAACTCATAAGGAACTTCTTGATACTTGAACTTCTTAAAAGTTGTCTCTTCTAAACAGAAAACTATAGAGAGCACAGTCTCAAAAACAGAGCACCAAAAATTAAAGAAGTGTGAGTACTGCTGAGAACATCGAAAACACTTGAGAAGTTACAACAGAATTACTAATTTCTGCCAGAAAAAAATACTTTCATTATGATGCTGGACCAACAATGCAACAAGCTCAGCTATACCAAGAATACAAAAGAAAGGAAAGACAAGATGCTAAGAAATAACAAAACAGTCATCAGTTGTGCAAAAGCCACATAGACACCAGAACAATTGACAAATATATTTGCGAATTCATTCAGTTTGAATCCTCATTGCTGAAAACATCAAATGTTGCACTCCGATTACTCCTGCATCAGGCACTGGCAGCCTATTCTGTCACAAAACAAAATGCTCCCCAGTAGGGAAATGAGGGCTGCTTCACAGAACACACACCACTTCCAGGTTTTAGTTTATCTTTTTTTGGCCCAAATAGGAAATAGTGCACGAAGTCCTATCAAATCCAGAACAAAATTATGTTAGACTGTCCTACATTACACTATATCAATTGACAGGAAAGCTAATCTACTAGTCATGTATCTGAAAACATTTTTGACTAGCAACAGGTCCCCAGATCAAAGCAAGTATCTTGGGATGGACCACTGTTTGATGACAAGTTACTTATGAGTACCAACCTTTTTGGTTCAAGTTTAGCAGCAACTAGTCTTGCTCCCAGAGCTTCATTTTCCACAACATGGTAATATATTTTTATGTCAACATGGTTGAAGATATAAAAAGTATCTTTTTCATGAAATTCTGACTGCAATGATAAAAGATGATGTTAAACAATCAAAAAGGACATCATAAAAGCCTTAGACAGAAGCTTACATAACAGAATTTTAGACTGCATACATTTTTTCTGTCAAGAAGTTCTCCTACAAAAATAAAGCAGAATTCTGAGAATACAAGGACAGTAACATGCTTCCCTGCATTAAGACGACAAATTAGACAAGTTAACATTAAGAACTACTATAACTGAAAAGTAGAAAAAGTATTTCAATATAAAACATATTTATAAATTTAAATATAATTATTATTTCAGTAACTGAAGATGTTCTATTTTATTTAATTGAAGTAGCAAACAATAGATAACTATGCGACAACTTTCATATCAGAAGGGTATTCAAAAGCATCAGCTATTTTAAAATGTGTGTATTTTTCATAGATTAAACAGAACCTTCCAAGACAAACAATGCAAATAATTGCTCTCTGTGATCGCACCGCCCTGACATTTGAAACCAAAGATGCACAAGAATGAACTGCAAGCAGCAGCCACGAATGCTGAATATAAATCTCAGGTGAAGGGAAACATCAGCTTGGAATTTGGTCAGTTAAGGAGGCTGTTAAATCACAAGCATTATGTCTACCGAATTGAACTTCTTTACAGTTCTATCCCCACCCCTTTCTACAAAGCACCCTAATTAGAGAATAGTTATGTAGATGTTATATAGATGAAGTGCTCTTCTACAGTCCTTCAATTACTCCAAAGGTTATTTTCCTCTTACTAAAAACAAGTATTTAAAAAAGATTAAAAGAATATTGCCAGATTACATATCTGATCATAAATGCATCCATTCATATGGAGCCTCTGAAACCAATTAATTATGGAGGCATGGAAATAAAATTGAAAACAGCAGAAACTGTTGGTTTGGTAAGATCCATTAAGTAAAACCAACTCATCTGATAAAACCAAAAACCTGTTCCAGGTTCTCAGTGACCTCTCCACGGAGTTTTGTGGTAATCTAGACACCCTGGACTTTCTATTGCATTCTTATTTCCATAATGCTTACAGTGCATTCATCTGGACCTCTACCCATTAATCCAGCAGATCTGTCTCTCACAGTTTTGTTCACTCAGAAATCTTATATTCTGCCTTCTTCCATCAGCCCACACAGTTTTAGGGAAAGCAATCCTTCTGGAAGTATTAATTTCCATGCAGTGGTACATATATATCAATGAAAACCTGCTTCCATGAAAACACCTTTATACCACAAAAATGTAAAGTCCAAGCCTTCAAATGTTTAGGAAACGAAGGATGACATGTTTTTTTTTTCTCCTTCATCCTTTAAACGTATTAATGTTATGCATGTTCACCTCCTCTCTGTCTTTCAGAGCCCTTCTGTATTATGCAACAGAAGGAACCAAAGTTCTTAGGCTTAGGTGAGGCTTACAAATTGTGGTACTTGCAGAGATAACAAAACATCTAGTTTTAGGCAACAAGAGTTCTTAAGATAGTGAGAACTCACCATAGAAACATGACATAGGAGAAATGCCAGTCTTTAAATTAATAAAAAGGGGGTTTTAAAAAATAATAATAATTGCATAAACATACATTAATAACACAGGCATCTTTTGGACGGCCATCTTCTGTAATGTAACAGCCAATGGGAAAACCAGGATTGCAGAACCTCTGACCATCTTCAACATCATAACACCAGGTCACAGGCATGTTGTCCACAATCCTGTAAGTGGCATAGTGACATTCCACAATCTTTCAAAATACACAGTATAATGGAAACAAAACCAGATTAATATTAATCTAACTTTGCTACATTCATTACTGGAAGCTTTAACTACAAGAATACTTCTTTTAAATCTTAACCCATGAAATTACACTGATTGCCAATCCAATTTCCAGATGAGATAAAAGCATGCAGCTCTTCAACTGAAACTTTATCTTTTTTTACGAAAAAAATATTTTAAAAATCAATCTATTTCTTTAGAAGGTGCCTTGGAAGTAGGAGGCTTACTCTGTGACCACCAAAACATTCTATTCACTGGACTAGTTTCTGAAGTCCCCTTATAGCCCAATACATAAAACTCCCACTCCAAAGTCCTAACAACTTCATTATGTTGTCTTTTAAAATGGCCAAAATCATCCACTAAACCAGCTAAAATGAACTTGATAATTTCAAGTTTAAGACAAAACACACACAAAAAAATACGTCTACACACATATTAATTCTCCAGCTTCCTCATTGATTTTCCATTGCAAAATACATTTTTCATGGCACTTTAAGCTAAAGTGCAAGGAGTTTTTTGTTCTTTTTTTGGTTTGGTTTTGGTTTTGGTGGGGGTTTTTTGCTATTTAAGTGAATTCCTGACCACTGACCTCAGCTGGAGTTCCCTGAGAGTATGCAGTATTTTAACTAGATGGTTTACATGAGTAAAAAATTGTAAGCCACCACACAGTTGGGAAAGCAATCACTTTCAAACCTCCCTCCATTGTCTACCTGCTGCTTTTATTTTATTGCCTCCCAAGATTTATATTCATATTAGCCATAAATCCTGAGCCCAGCAGGTTTATAGTTCAGTTTCAATGAAAAATTTCTGGAGGAATCCCACAACTCCATGAGCTGCAGAAAATTGTAAGACAGTAAGACAAGTATCCAACATGATACAAACAGTAGAAATGTCAAAACCAAACCCATACTTACAAACATAGAGAAAAACACCCAAAATAGTGCCCTGTCCCTCTGTAAGAGGAACTACTAAAAAAACCCACACCCGTTCCTTTATGTTATAAAATGTTTTAACTAGCTAAAACATAAATCCCAAAAGAAGTAATTCAACGCATATTTAAAATTCAGCAGCTGCCTTTAGGGCAACACTAATTGCTTTAAGGCATGTTTTTAAAGGTCTATTAATAAACTTCACACATGAAGACATGAGACAAGTGCCACTTCTTGAAAAAAGAAATCCCACTGAAAGTTAACAACATACAGTTTTTGTAAAACTTATCAAGCTACTGAATATCCTTTACAATTACATGTCTTATCATTATAACCACTAGGCTATTAATGTTAACAGATACCTGATAACACCTCATTAGGAACTTTTGAATCCCTAATTAAGCACAGGAATTATGACTCCAGACAACAAACCCAAAGCATTATTTAGTCTGTTGTGTATTGTAACAGTCTTCTAAAGTAGCACTATTTCTTAAAGCACACCAACAGATGGGGCTAAAAAGAGCTGCTGCACCTGATGCCTTTGTTCACACAACATGAAGAGATCCCCATCACCCCTACCATTAGCTATCAGGCAGAAGTAGCAATGTTCTTAGCTCATACTGATACAGTGGAAGAGGTGAAGACAGGCCCTCCAAAACCACAGTTTCCAGGTTCTCAGGAGACTCCAAAGACTATCACAGTCACAGGCAGCATCAATGTCAACCAAATCCTATTCGCTTCACCATGTTGCTATGAGGTCCAATTGAGTTGCTAGTTAGGAGTTATTCCAGGTGCGGATTCATTACACTTGGACCGTATTGTATAAGGCCAATTGTATGAAGTTCAACTAGAAGTGCCGGGTCCTGCGCTTGGGTTACACCAGCCCCACACAGCACTACAGACTTGGGGCAGAGCAGCTGGAAAGCTGCCCGGTAGGAAAGGACCTGGGGGTGCTGGTTGACAGCCAGCTGGACGTGAGCCAGCAGTGTGCCCAGGTGGCCAAGGCCAGCAGCATCCTGGCTTGTGTCAGAAACAGTGTGGCCAGCAGGGCCAGGGCAGTGATTGTCCCCCTGCACTCAGCACTGGTGGGGCCGCATCTCACATCCTGTGTTCAGGTTTGGGCCCCTCACTGCAAGAGGGACACTGAGGTGCTGGAACGTGTCCAGAGACAGGCAACGGAGCTGGTGAAGGGTCTGGGGCACAAGTCCTGTGAGGAGCGGCTGAGAGAACTGGGGTTGGTTAGCCTGGAGAAAAGGAGGCTGAGGGGAGACCTTACCACTCTCTACCACTACCTGAAAGGAGGTCATGACAAGATGGGTATCAGCCTCTTCTCCCAAGTATAACAAGCAATAGGAGAAGAAACAGACTCAAGTTGCACCAAGGCAGGTTTAGATTGCATATTAGGAAAAAATTCTGCACCAAAAGGGTTGCCAAGCACTGGAACAGGCTGCCCAGGGAAGTGGTTGAGACACTGTCCCTGGAAGTATTTAAAAGAAGTGTAGATGTGGCACTTAGGGACATTGTTAGTGGTGGACTTGACAGTGTTAGGTTATGTTTCTATTTGGTTTGTGTGTCAAGGTTTTGGTAGTGGGGGTGGCTTCTGTGAGAAGCTGTTAGAAGCTTCCACTATGTCCAACAGAACCAATACCAGCCAGCTCCAACACGGACCTGCTGCTGGCCAAGGGTGAGCCCATCAGCAACAGTGGTAGCACCTCTGGGCTAATATATTTCAGAAGGGAAGCGGGAGTGGGGTGGGGAGCAAGGAAGTGGTGCAATGGCAACTTCAGCCAGAGAGAGGAGTGAAAATATTCGCGAGAAACAACACTGCAGATACCCAGGTCAGGGAAGAAGGAGGGAGAAGAGATGCTCCTGGTATCAAAGCAGAGATTCCCCTGCAGCCCATGGAGGTTCACAGTGGAGCAGATACAGGCTGTGGAAGACCCCACACCAGTGGAGATGGATGCCCGAAGAAGGCTGTGATCCTGTGGGAAGCCCACGTGGGAGCAGGCTCCTGGCAGGACCTGTGGGCCCTGTGCAGAGAGGAGCCCACGCTGGAGCAGGTTTGCTGGCAGGGCTTGTGACCCTGCGGAGGACCCATGCTGGAACAGTCCGTTCCTGAAGTGCTGCACCCTGTGGAAGGGAGCCATGCTGGAGCAGTTCTTGAAGAATGTCAGCCTGAATGGCAGACCTCAGAAAGCTATGATCAATGGCACAGAGTCCAGCTGGAGCCTGTAGCCAGGGGTGTTCCCCAGGGGTCACTGCTGGGTCCAGTCCTGTTCAACATACTCATCAGTGACCTGGATGAAGGGACAGAGTGTGCCCTCAGCAAGTCTGCTGATGATACAAAGCTGGGAGCAGCGGCTGATACCCCTGAAGGCTGCACTGCTGTTCAGAGAGACCTGGACAGGCTGGAGAGCTGGGCAGAGAGGAACCCAATGAAGTTCCACAAAGGCCAGTGTAAGGTCCTGCCCGTGGGGAAGAACAACCCCGCACACCCGTACAGGCTGGGGGCTGACCTGCTGGAAGGCAGCTCTGTGGAGACGGACCCGGGAGTTCTGGTGGACAGCGAGTTGCCCCTGGGCCAGCAGTGTGCCCTGGTGGCCAAGCAGGCCAGTGGGTTCCTGGGGTGCATTAGGAGGAGCGTGGCCAGCGGGTTGAGGGAGGTGATCCTCTGCCCTAGTGAGACTGCATCTGGAGTACTGTGTGCCATTCTGGGCTCCCCAGTTCAAGAGAGACAGGGAACTGCTGGAAAGAGTCCAACAGAGGGCTACAAAGATGGTGAGGGGCCTAGAGCCACCTCCCTTATAAGGAAAGGCTGAGAGAGCTGGGCCTGTTTAGCCTGGAGAAGAGAAGATGAAAAGGGCATCTTACCAATTTCTACAAATATCTTAAGGGTCAGTGTCAGGAGAATGGGGCCAGGCTCTTTTCAGTGGTGCCCAGTGCCAGGACAAGGGGCAATGGGCACAAACTGAAACACAGGAAGTTACATCTGAATATGAGGAAAAACCTCTTTACCTCAAGGATGACACAGCACTGGAACAGGCTGCCCGGAGAGGTTGTGGAGTCTCCTTCTCCGGAGGTACTCAAAACCCACCTGGACATGATCCTATGCAACCTGCTCTAGGTGACCCTGCTTCTTTTAGTGGGGCTGGACTAGGTGATCTCCAGAGGTCCCTTCCAAGCCCAACCACTCTGTGATTCTGTAGGAAGTTCTCACGTTGAAGAAGTTCATGGACAACTGTCTCCCATGGAAGGGACCCCATGCTGGAGCAGGGAAAGAGCGTGAGAACTCCTCCTCCTGAGAAGGAAGGAGTGGCAGAGACAATATGTAATAAACTGACCGCAACCCCCATTTCGCATCCCGCTGTGCCACTGTGGGGGGAGGACGTAAAGGAAACAGGGAGTGAAGTTGAGCCCAGGAAGAAGGGAGGTATGGCGAGAAGGTGTTTTAAGATTTGAATTTATTTCTCATTACCCTACTGTGATTTGATTCATAATAAATTAAACCAGTTTCCCAAGTAGAATCTGTTTTGCCCACGATGGCAATTGCTGAGCGATCTCTCCCTGTCCTTATCTCGACCCATGAACCTTTCATTGTATGTTCTCTCCCCTGTCCAGCTGAGGAAGGGAGTGATAGAGTGGCTTTGGTGGTCACCTGGTGTAGAGCCAGGGTCAGCCCATCACACAGTTGGGCTTGGTGACCCTAAAGGTATTTTTCAACCTAAATGATTCTATGATTCCATATTTGGAATTTTACCTCCATAATATATGCTAGAGATACCTCTTGCTTTCGTTAGTATTTTAATTTCATTATCAAAACCAGGTAAAGCATTAATCTACTGCAAATGAGTTTGGCTGGAGTTAAGGCTTTCCCTTGCATCTTCTGCAGCAAAGACATACTGAGCTGCCTTTAAGCAGCAATGCTGGAACAAATTGATGGTTTAAGACGCAAATCATTTTTCACAGTTAATCTTCAAATTTAAAATGACTTGAAGAGATTATACATGTGGGCAAATATGCTATACAAAGGTGTTCTTATATGTCTCCCAAGAACATCTGGTTATGAACATTGTCAGCCAAGATACCAGTATGGCTGTTGAGTCCAATTCAGTATGTCAATTCCTAATCTTACTAAGTGGCTTTTAAAACCTTAAAAGTACTTTGCACCATCTGTGTTCCCCAGGAATTTTATGATAAATTGAAGCTGGATAATAAACCTCCACTAAATCCTCACTTATGCTACCTTGCTGATCCCTGTACAACATACCCCAGGACCACACATCATTCATCACAAAATCCAGCCACTTCCATTTTGTGAAGCTGTGGCTGAGAAGGATTATCATTACCAGACAGACATAAACAGGGGTTCTTCACGCCACTAGTTCTAAAGTTTTAGGGCAGTGGGCGTAGCAAAAAAATTAAATGTAGAAGTGCTATTAAAAGAACTAAGAATATATATATATAGTACCCTAAATTTAAAGGTAAGTTTTCACACTGAAACACAGAACTACATCTAACTAAAATCTGAACATTCCTGTCAAGTTAGTCATACCATCTAAAAAATATATTTAAATACACTAAACACATTTGTAATACAGTTTAAATCTAAGGGGGTGGGGGTGTGGAAACAGTCTAAAGTACTTGTCTGTGTGATTAGTTTTACATAGGTCTGTTTCAGTTTCTGTCAGCTTAAGTTTCAAGTTTTCCTAAAAAAAATTAATTTCTTTCAAAGAGTGACAGGATTATACCCTTGGGAAACTATTTTTCATCTATACACTAAAACATACACAAACTTTTAAAGCTGAAGCTTTATGCCAGACCAACATGCATCAGTGAAATGCAAAGTGGTGTAAATATTATAAATATATGCAGTATTTAATAGGAATATAACCAAATCCAGCATAGTTGAAGCTCTACTTATTTCAGCATTAGGTATATACACTTTGAATCCCTGCAAACGTAGCTGTACCTTTCAGGGTTTCTTTATTACTTCCTGGTTCACCTATGTGAACATATGGCTATTGCCTGTGAATCCTTCTGACCTGATCTGTCAGCTTCCAACTACACCAATTTTCAAGAGGTTCCCAGAAAGATTTACATCAGCAAGCCATAGTTTATCCCTGAAAAGGGATACCCCACATCAGTTCCCAAGAACTGTAGAAAATGCACTCATTGCCTTTCCAGCACAGGTAGCCATTTCAAAACCAAAGAAATGGAATGTGGCATGACAGAAAAACATTTAATGACAGTGGCAACATTTGATATTTCAACTGCATTTTTACTAACATACCCAGAAAGTTTTAATCTAACTAGACGAAGAACAAAATGTTTGTTTCTGTGAAACAGGGAACACATATTTGGAACCATATGGGCAACACTGGTTAATCATGCTCATGTATTACTTGCAAAGACACACCACAGGAACTCTGACAACCTCATCCCAAAGTTGTTCCTTCCACCCAAAGGCTGCTTTAGCACAGCATACCAACATACAAAAGCACTATATGAACACTGATAGCGTGGCTGGGTATTTTCAGTCTCAAGATGGAGACTGCTCAAAACATTTTCCAGCTCTCAGATGTCGGTGCAGAGCGTGGTGACAATCCTAACGGAAAATCAGCATGAGATTCAGCCGACACTTCAGCCCTGCCCCACCCTTAGTGCCCACTGGAAGAGGACCTCAACGAACAAACAGAAACAGAGCCCCAGCACGCTCCAAGATGACTCAGATGGTTACACAAGGACTCAGGAAAGGACCAAGTATTTGTGAGTTTCTCAAAATTATTTCATTGATTAATTTTCACTAACCACCTTTCACTTCCATATTCTATAAGAGAAACAAACTTTGCATAAAACTTTTGGAACCATTGATCCAATCTCCTGGACACTGCGTTTGAAGGGGAATGCAAAGGCTCTCGAGGAAAACAAAGACAACACAGTAACAGAATGAAGGTCCCTTAAGACTTTCCTCAAGCTAGGGCAGGATTAACTTGTACATTTACAGATGCAAAGAAATAGCAGTATTTTACAGTAAGCACGGAGGCAGCATAAAAAACACACAAGGCCTTGTGTTTGAAAACAGACTGATTTTCATTATACCAGGTGCTTATCCTTCAAGTGAAAGAATTTTTTTATGAAGAAAAACAATATAACATGTCTTGCAAGAACAGAAGGGGAATAGATTCAGTGCAAATACCTAGTGTTCAATCTGTATTACTTCGCAAACACAAAATGATAACCTAAATTTAATTAACACCAAAATACTAGGCTAACCATTTATGAATTTTGATATCAACTTACCAATGATGTTGATAATTCAGTAGCATACTTTTTTTCAAAAAGTCTAATTTCTGTTTATCTTCTGGCTTTGTGGTATCATATGTTTTTGTACAAACAGATTTACATGTCTCCTTCTTGTTGAATGTGAACTAAGAAAAATGAAAGACATATGAGCAAAAAACTTCTTTGCATCATTTCAGCATTTAACAAGTTTCTCCCATGCATTTATAATTGCCTGTACTACTATAATAAAACCACCTAACAAATTACGAAGACTACATATATTAACCCTCCAGAGGAGGTTTTTACATCAGTGTGTGCGCTATAAAACCCTCCTGTGGTCACTGTAGGAGCCCTACACTAAGAGCTCCCTGTTACTGGTAAAAACTGTTTTCTGCAACAATTTAACAGAGAAGTCATTTGGCCTCACAGCAGCAATGCTGTCCCAGGCAGATTCAATTGATAACTTTCTCTCCTACTACATGTAGGACAGAAGGCAAGAGCTTCAGTCACCAGAAGACAAGCTGGCTAACACCATTTCCAATTCTTCCATTTTACAGCTGTGGTGCTTTCAGATCTGGTTCCAATAAATAATACTCAATTCTCTCTAATAAAGGGACAGCTGAGGAGCAATCAGGTTTTGGCAGGTTCCAAAGAGAGAAGATAACCTCCAGGGCACTTGAGGCTACAGCTTCATGATGCAAAGTGCACAGTTACAATTAGATTAAATTGACAGACTTCTATTATGTGGAATTTCAGATTTTGAACCTCATTGGAGGCAAAGCCCTTGTGAAGAGGATCTTCAAGGTTCTCATCTCCTTTGGTTACATTTGAACGTATGTATTACCGAACACCCCTTGTCAGAGAACAAACCCTGTAAGGAGATGGTTCTATCCTCTCTCCAAACAATACTTGGCCAAGGTTTTCAGAGGGACGCTTCTTCCCTTCCGCTTGACAAAAATCAAACCTGAATTAGAGAAAAGATACAGAAGTTAATAAAATATTCTCAGCTGCAAATATTAGACCTCAAACCGTGCTCCCAAATCAACCCCTTCACCACAAGTAAAGGAACTATACAGCTTTCCTTCTAGACAACAGTTTCTTCCCTGAACCTGCAAAGTGTGAAAATCACAGTCCCATTTTGAAACAAACAAAACAAAACCAATAATCAAACCTCTTAATCAGCTATTTCAGAGCTCAGTTTATATGAAACGTAGCATAATAATTTCCTTAAATAATTAGAATTTTCCTGTTTGAACAGGGATTTTAGCCAAGAATTAAACTTTCATAAGAGTTTCATGATGGCTCTGAGAGAAAAGCATGCAGGCCAGATTCTCGGGCAGGAGGAATAATAAAAGCAAAAAAAAAAAGCCAAACCAAAAAAACCCACACACATTTTTCCAGCCTAATTTCAAGTATATCACATCTGTATGCATTAAAGTGTAGACATAACTAGTGCTTAACCTCTCCAAGGTTAACAGTCAAACTATTCCTTGAAGTAACAACTTTACCTAAAGGTACTAGGCACTGATACATTTTGTGCACTCCTATGCTGTGTACTAAGAAAACATTTAACACCTCATTAAGATAATTGATGGGAAGTTCACACCTCATTACCACTTTAACTCATCTGGCTATAGGCAACTAAAGACAGTAGTAATACTTTGATCTATAAAGTGACAACTAATGCAGAAGAGTAAGTATTATATACACACACACATTTTAAACTGCTAAAGCAGTGATCCGACCTACATGAGGGCCTAAAAATCCAGGCACTACTTCTACAGTATGAGCAAAGACAACTGAGAAGTAAGCAATGTATGCATCTATCTGCTCATTGAAAATTCTGTATCTGCAAACTTATGTCAGCAAAATGGATAGATATTCCTCACTGGCATATTACTGTAGCAAGATCTAGATAATAGTTTTCAGGTAAGTTAAATTCACCTTTTTGGAAGAACTGACAACTACAATGACATAAACAGTATAATATACTTACGCAGTATATTCGTAGGGAAGGACAGACTCTACAGAGTCAAGCCTGTTCACAAACAGCTCGATTCCAGACTGAAAGAGTGGAGATAATCAGCAGTTATATTAAAGCACTTCTTCAATTCCTACAGATATATTTCAACAGATTTGTGTGAATAAGATAAAGGAAAGCTGAAAATGTAAGATTTGTGTAATTATGTCTTGAAATGTAGAATCTATGTGTAATGAACTGTATCTCCTGAGAGCTTAAGTAAAACACTATCTAATCATCACAAAAACAGTGACACGACAAAACAAACCACTTTAAGGCTAACAAAACCATTCAAACTACAAGATAGCAAGGAATCATGCACAAGAATTACCACAGCTGCCAGTGTTTTAATGTACCGTACAGCTGTATTAGTCATCACCACAACTTTGTGTAATAGAAGTCTTAAAAGAACATGAAAAATATAATTAAGCTGCTCCACAATTTTATCTATGTAGCAACTGAAAACTGAACTATGAGGATTTAAACAACGTATTCAGACTGATACACTATTTTAAATTTGAACAGAAGCTCTTTCCAAAGAGAAGGTAAGGATATCCATATTCACCTTCTTATAAAAGTTTATCGATAACTCTAGCAACTCTTGCATAAGAGCGTGAAATTCAGTCTGCTGTGGTTTCATACTAGTTTGGTCTATACACATTAGTTATCGACAGGGTAACCTGCTGCTACAGAAAGGAAGAGGTGTCTCACTGTTCCTTCTTAGTCTCAGAATCCTTTCCCTTATTCTAGTCCCACAGTCCCAGTACACTCCAACTGTTTAACTTACGCTGTTTTTGGCAGTTACCTGCTTGCACAGTAAATCAATTCAACTGGCTAAAACAGTAAAAGACTTACCCCACAAATTTTTAAAGAGCAGTTTTTAGCAGCATGGCAAGTTGAACTGTGTTACTGCGCAATCAGACAAGAGCTGGAGACAGGAAGAGGAAGGCGAGTGCTTTCAGGAACAAGCAAGCCACCTATTTTTTGAATGCTTTCAACAGCAAGCCACCTATTTTCTCACCAAGCAGCAAGAAATTAGACCACCTCAGTTGGTCACAGAACCATGGCCTCAGATTAGCTTTTTTTCATTGGAAGGGCAGATTTAACCGAATGCTCCAATTTTGCATGCAAAGTATAAGCATTACTGTAGATCAGCATCTTTAACACACAGTTTCCCATACAACAGCATGATCCCTTTGGAGTCATCAGTAATTTTTTTAAACTGAGTAAGGATGCTGAATGTTCAGGCAAGAGTTACCATTTCAGTCTGCACAGATCACATCTCATTCCTGATGATACTCCAACCAGAAACAGGAAAAGCAGCCAAACTGACTTTGCCCAAGCAGATTAGCAAACAGCTTGGAGGAAGGGGGAAAGTCACGAGTCTCATCATTCTTGTACTGTTAGCTATGTGCCCACATGTCCACTAACATCATCTAATGTTGCCAATATAGGACAGGAGATCCACAGAGATTGTAATAGATAAAAGGTACCATTTAGTGGAACTAAATCCTCAAGGCAGAGGAAAGCCCAATATTATTACTGACATCATAATCAACAGTGACAACAGTAAGAAATCCATGAGAATATGTAAAAAATTGTTATCCAGTAAGCTTAGTTTTACCCACTTACGTAAATATTATGATATAGCAATTATCTGATCACATATTGTCTCTCCTCATGAGGGACCAGACTACATTCAGTTGCAGACTACATGGAGAAAACGAGATGTGAAGAGTGATTTAGACTTCTCCATGTGGCTAAGTCTCACTTACTACATAAATTCGCTGGCACGAGGCAGAGAAATATAAGAGGTGGCTAATTTAAAAAAAGATATTTTTGCAGTAATACAGCTGTCAGGGTTATCCTGTAACGTTCAGCTAGCCACTGGTGGTAGATTTACATTACCTAAGCACTTCACATTTACAAAATAATGAGACAAATGTTTTGTACACATTATATGAGGGAAAAAAACATAGAGACATCTGAGAAAGATCACCCCAGAAGTGCCTCAAGTTGGTTACAAAAGACAGTGTGCAATGGTTTACCTGACTTAAAAAAAAAAAAAAAAAATAATCCTTCTGCCACAATCCTAGCTTATAGCGGGAATAATTAAACACAGCCATGTTCTTCAGGGATGTTGTGAAAAACTACAAACTGCAGCTTGTCTTAGCCTGTATCTGAAGCAAAATAATCCTTAAGAGGGTAGTACAGCACTGCAACAGGTCACCCCGGGAGGTGATGGACGCTTCAGTGCTTGGACGTTTTCAAGGCTTGCTGAAACAAAGGTAGAGCTGAGCTGATCTAGTGTTGGCAACAGTCATGCTTCATGACCTCCTGAGGTCACTTCCAAACACCATTTCTATGATCCTATAAAAAAATGTCCACTGAATGTTTTACTACAACAGAAGCGGCATGGAAACAAGAGTGAAAAAATCCACAGCTATGTATTAGGAGCAAGACTTGGCTGGTCTGAATGGACCAATACACTTAAAGAAGGGAAAAGACACTTCTAGCAACTACGCATCTGTTATATGATTGGCTTATTACCCACTCTACTGGTTCATGACAAGAAAACGGGTAAGGTGCAAGGTATTTGCCAAAAGCATACAGTCTAAATAGACTTATTCTGAAGAATCATGGACCAGTGTCTCGTGTAACAGAGATTATAGAGATATTATAATAATATAGTAATATAGAGAGATTATAAAGTGTGGGATAGCCACTTTCAGCAGCAGAGCAATGGGCCATAAAAGCGACTGGTCTTGAACTTTCTCATTCAAGTCTCAAAGCACACTTTAGTGTAATTTCCACCACAGTAGCTGCAAACAACCTCTAAAGTTCACACAATGGAGCAAAGACTATTGTAAGTACAGACCTCCAACCTGACAACATCCTTACAAACAAGTACTTTGGTTACCTGAACGTTGCTTACCACTTACGTGGGCACAAAAATAAGTTTAAGCTTCACTTGAGGCTCTGGGGCCTAGAAGCCCCTACACTTCAGATTCCTACAGCCAGGAAAGCGTCACTGCACGCCTGCCTTGGTTTTATACCTGCTTGCAGCCACCGGCTGCTGCCTCCTGCCAACAGTCGCACCCAGCCCCAGCTCGACCTGTCGCTGCCAGCCCTCCCGCTGCCTTCCCACACGCATTCAAACGGGCCCGAGAGACCAGCGGCCGGAGCCGCCTCCTCCCGCAACGCCACCGTCACCCACAGCCCCGACCCTGACGATCGCAGGGGGAACTGAAACACGCGTCCCTGTCGCAACAGGCCCTGGGCCGCCTGGCACGTTACAACCAGGCAGCTGCAAACCCTCCAGGAACCCCCCCAGCCCACGCACAGCCCCCCGGCAGGAGGGCTCCAGCCAGGCCGCGCCCCAGCCCGACTGCAGGGGCGCGGGCGGCGCCCGGGCCTCCCCCCTTCCCCTCCCCTCGGCGCGGCGGGCCCCAGCCCCCCGGGCCCACCTTGCACTCGGGCTTCTCCTTGCCGGCCTCGCAGAAGTTGACGGGCGCCAGGCCCGGCAGGTAGAAGGCGGCGGCGGGGAGCGCAACCGCCGCCAGCGCCGCGGCGACGAGGAGCGGCCGCAGGGCCATGGCGGGGCGGCGGGGGGCGCGGCGGGGGTGCGCGGCGGGGGGCGGCGGGGGGAGGGTCCCTGGACGCCTCTGGCGCGCGCCCGCGGCGGCAACGGTCGCGGCTTCGCCTCCCCCCGCCCTGACGGCCGCCACTTCCGGCTTCTCGCGCGCGCGACACGTCACCCCGCGCGGGCCGCCTGACGAGCGGGGAGGGGGCGGGGGCGGGGCTGGCTCGCGCGCCGAGCCCGGGCCGGGCAGTGCGCGTTCCCTTCCGGGGGAGCGCCCGGCCTGCCCCGGTCGCTACGGCAGCGCGGCACCCTCCGGCGGCAGCGGCGCGGCAGGCGGCAGCCACCGCGGCCGGCCCGGCCCTCCCTTGCCTCCCCAGCGGCCCCAGCCCTCCCCGGGAGCGCGAGGGGCCGCCCCGGCCGCCGAGGAACGGCGGGGGAATGCCCACGGGCCCAGCGGCCGTTCGGGATCCCCGCCTGGGCGGTCCCAGTGACACCTGGCCCCGCTCCCGGTCAGGCAGCGGTGGCTTTCGCGGCTGTTCAGCGGTCTTTGCTCCTTTGAAGATATAGTTGGCCTTTCTAATTCGCAAGGGTTCCACTACGGTTTTTAAACTGAACTTGGAGCGAGACCTACCGACGGCTGAGTGGAGCCAGGGAGGAGACGGACAGGTGTCGACTGTGGTGGACATCCATTACAGCTCGGCGTTCGGAACAGCCTGGAATCGCGTTCCCTCGGTGGCACTGATGGCTGCCGTCATGTGGCGTGATCTACCAGGAAAAAATCCCCACCAAAAAAAACCCCAACCCTATAGGAGGGGCAGACGTAAAACTTCTGTTGTCTTGATACTGTGGGAGAGGACATGGCTCTGATTCTCATTTTACCTTTCCCTATTTCCTAATATTTTCCATCGGTTCGGGTTTGTGCAGCTTTAGAAACTCCAAACGACAGCCTCTAATGAAAAATGGTGTTTATAAATGTTGCAGTGTTTCCACTTGCTTCCTTGGTTCTCATAACACCTTTCGTTTCCTTTCTTCCATTTATTACTGGCTTTGGGGGTATACCTGTTGCTCATGTAATCCCATACATAGGCAAGGTCTTTAGGCAGCTAAGGTATTGCTAGTAAAGTCAGTAAGGAAGGAGTGGGGCTGTCAAAGGGATGGCCTGTCTGTATCCTGCAACGCAACATACCAGTGCCTGCAAAAGCAGTGAATGAGATACCTGGGTACAGTGGCTGGCCTGTCCGTGGCAGGGTGGAGCTTCACGGTGGTTAATTCACGTGGCATCCAGCCAGATGCAGGGCTGAGCTGAGCACCTAAGCCCTGGGCCACATAATGTAGTCCTTAGGTAAGGTTATTTTGCAATATTTTTATGTATTTTCTACATTACATAAGCTGTGCGTCATTTTAGATAAATACATTTTAATTATAACATTATATACATCAGGTATTTTTGAACTCTCTACATATTAAAATTTCTGAGTTGTTCATCAACCTTTCTCATTCCTAGGTCTAATTTCGGCTTGTCTCATCCTGTAGATATCCTAAGAGCACAATTATAAGATCAAGCCCTGTGACAAGCACAGCTGGAGAAGAAATCCCAGTTCCCTCTTTTTATTTAAAATTACTCACGGTTAGGGTAATCAGGTTGTAAATGACCCAAGTTCAGTTTCTCTTCTGCCACAAGGGAGTTCAAACGTATCTCCCATTTCCCAGGTTAATATTCCAGGCAAATTACTTTTGTGGGCCTAATTCCATTCCTTTGCATGAGAGAATATTTAAAAGCCTTTGCCCATTTAATCCTCATCTTCCCTGAGAACGCTCCAAAAGCTGCACGATGAGTAGGAGTTGCAGTGTGCTTTGTGACCTGTTTAAATCCCTTGTCTGACTCTGCCCTAGTGACTACAAAACCTGCTGACTCAGAGCAGTTTTTAATGGGTGCTCTGCCAGTTGGTCCAAACAGCGTTTCAGTGGATGTGATGCTGTATGCTATGATGCTCCCTCCTCTCTGCTCGACAAAGGTGATGTGGAAAAACAGTTTGTAGGCTGTGTTATTAATTCAATATTACAACTGGTTTTGAGCAACTATAACCATGGGTTATAATCCCAGGAATGGCTATGGTCCTTGAGATCCACTTTCAGCCTGGGCAAACCCCATCTTTTCTAATTTAATGAGATCTTCAGTGGGAAATTGCTTGATAACTTCTGTTTTTAAATTGCCCTGCTACAGGTTTTACAGCCATAGGCTACAATTCAGGGTGTGCGGTTTTTCAGGGTGTGCGGTTTTAGTACCAGAAGAACAAGTATCACAAGTTTTATCATCCGAAATTCCAAGCTTATGCAAGACTGTGAAGTAAAACACAGGAAAAATTACTTTCAAAGATTAATGAACCAACAGAAGCCAAAGTGAAAGAACAGCCTGGGGCTGGGGTTTTTCCTGAGAAATTCTTGTGTTAAGAAAATACAAATATAAGCATATGGAGTGGTAAGAAAGTGCTGGGAAAATAAGTGTCACTTCTTGAGAAATGTTACCCTTCATTTTATCAGAAACTGTTGCAAAGAGCTTTTGCGGCTGCTGTGGTGCTTCTTACCTTTCACTGCTTGTGTCTGGGCTGTGAGGGGTGCCTCTTTCATTTGGGGATTCACAGCTTTCGTAGTTTAGTTCTTCATTTCTGAAACAAACCCTCAAAAGTCCCTTGTATCCTGCAGCTCAGCGGCTAGCGCTTTCTTCCAGCATACTCCCCCTCCTTTGCCTGAGGGCACTGAAACCTGCTTTTCTCACTGTAGGGCCTTAGCAGCCAAGCTGTGGGGCTGTTCCACTTGCTGTGGAACAGATAAACATTCCTTGTTGTGGACGGTGCAAGCACAGTTGTTTCCCCCACTACAGCATTTACAGCCACAGGTTAAAATTCAATGGTGTGATTTCACTACCAGAGGAGAAGAGTAATACTCTGCTGTGTAATGTTTAGGGTGCTAACTGGATACAGCTAACATTCACTTTACTGCTAATAATAATTTCAACATTTAAAAAAAAAATGTTTAATATAAACTATCTGTTTGCAGCCTGGAACCCAAATCTCCCTTCTTGCAAATGAGTTCCCCTAACAACTAAAATACAGAGTTTCATAAATGAGTGTGCTCTTTTTCTCTCCTGAGACAACCAACAGTAATAACTTAATGACAAATTTCGTATTGTTAGGTAGCCCCTAGACTGGTAGTTTGGTCATTTTTGTAGAAAGCAAGGAGTATGGTTGAGGACCTCATCACATGGAGGTGGAAGCTGAATTCAGGTCCCAGATGGCTGTACTAACAGTGATCACTGGTAAAAAGCTCCCCCTCAGCAGGTATCAAGTGTGTCTGAGAACTTCTCGCCGATGAAACAGGTGAAGGATTATAGTTTGCGAAGGTTGATGCCGCTTTGGCCTGAGGAGGTTTGAGCAATGCAGTCCTGCTAAGCCTAAGGTGCTTCTGCGAGTGATTGGAACACAACCCTTAGGGAGCTTTGAGCCTGGAAACAGAGGGGGCTGCATGCTTCCTCAGTGGGATGACAGCAGAGCAGGCTTACAGGAGGGCTATGGTTCTGTGCCTGAAGTGGAAGTCGAGCACGTCAAGTGCCCTAGGCTTTTTGTGGATCCAAAGCTTCCTTGGCAATAGCAATGTGTCATTGACTACATTACCTGTGAGACTGGTGGGAGTGGAGGCATGACGTGAGCACCCCCTAGTCCACACAGGTGGATGGCAGCATTGTCTGTGAGGCACTGGGACAGAGATCCTGCTGTTTTCCCTCCTTCTTAAGGCACAGTCCTTTGGTGGGTAGGTGTTGGCCTCCTGCAGCTCAGGCCCATTGCAGCGGCCGTGCTGCAACCTGCGAATACTCTGCAGGGCTTGGTGGCATGAGGTGTGCCTCTCCTTCAGGTCAAAGTAGAGCCACGGTGTTCCAGGAAAAGCATATCCTCTTGAACAGCAGCCAATTTACTACCTATGTAAACAGTGCAGCATTTGGACTGGTCACATAGTTATAGAAACTCATCTGGTTGTGCCATTGCTCTCTTTGTTTGGTTTTATGACTTGCCAATCTGTTTGGTTTGGGGACCTTTTTATTTTTAATCTTTGCTCAGGAATTAAATCCAGCAACTCCTGCAACTTTATGACCGGATTCAAATTAATATTTAACGCAAATCCTTTCAAGAGATTTGGTGTACTGTAGAGGCCTATGTCCTTTTCCCCACTATTTCATATGGTGCTAGAAACATGCCACCAGTCTGACACCTGACTCTCAAAAAGAGAAAGGGACTGACTGAAAAAAATAGGCAAAGAAGATCTCTGTCAGGTAAAAACCGCTACCGAATTACATCTAAAAAGAAAACACTGAAGACAAGTATACAGCCATCACTGTATATTTAAGGCTAAATTCAGCTTGGCTGACCCCTTTGGCCAAGCAGTAGGGCAGAGCCTTTGGAGAAATGTGTGTGCAAAGAGGGATGCGGCAATGCCTTCCAGCAAACACAAACCAGACTCCTCCAGGAGGGAGAGGGGGCATGTGGCACCAGCTAGTGCTGTCTGAGCACTAACGGCCTTGGGAGCAGCTGCATTTATGACTCTCTTCAGCAGTTGCTATAGGTAAGGTTTCTGTGAGGTCCCTGGTGAATTTTAAACCAGCACAAAAGAAAGCGTGGACAGATTGCTGCCTGCCTGGCCCACATCTCCCATGTTTGGAGTGGGTCTGGTTCAGGCTGCACCAATTAGTTTGTTCAGCCCTCAGTGTGTAGTAATATAATTGCTGTTCACATTAGTACCAATTAATAGGGATTGGGAAGAAACAAACCTTTATACAAGAATATGTTTGTGGATAAAACAAAGGGAAATGCTTTCTTTTTATAGCTCCATGAGCCCCAGATCAATTGAGCTGGTTACCTGTTCAGCAGTGAGCATGGTTGGTAATTAATAGTTTCACTGTAAGCTTAAATATCCAAGTTTCCAAGCTTAAATAGCACTCTTGGTGGTTACTGTTTTCTATCAACTGGGAAAAGAATAATCTGTTTGGGTGGCTGGTTTTTTTATTTTTTCCATCAAGAAAAGACTGCTCAGGATCTTTGCAAGAGTTAATATAGATTTGGGGCAGGGGGGGAAGAAAAAATTTGTGTAATAACCTATAACAGAATGAATCTAGCCTGGAAGTGGGAACACACAGACATACGCACAGACGCCATCTGACTATTAGCAATTAATCTGTACTCACATTTCTCAAGTATTCTGTCCTTGCCCTCTATGCTTTTGTGGCCTGACATATTAGCACATGCAATCAGCCACATTCATTGACAAAGATCTTTACCCAAGTCCAGTTCCTAGTGGTGCATTTTGTACTGTTGCAAAGCAAATCACGTTTATCAAATTCAGATTATGGGAAGCCTTCTGGAACAATGTGGTAAAGGCTGCAGAGCCAATTTCGGATCTGGCTGCTGAAAATCTAGGCAAGAATTATGAAGGTATTGAGGCAGCTAAAGCCTTTTGAGATTCCTGTTTTTCTACTAATTTCAATTGGGAATTATGTGCCAAATTAGGAGCTGAGCGTTCATGTACATTGAGTTTGCATTGTGCTTCTTAGGTCTTAATTTCAGTCCTTGAAATTTGTAAATGGTATGATGGGTATTTTTTGACTCATAGAAAGAGTATTTGTCGTAACCATTTCCCCCCACCAGTACTGCAGCAACTGCTCTGCCTGGTGGTATTCTGCCTGGTATTCAAATCTCTAGCAGGGACTATAGAGCAGTCCATAAAAAACACTGTTTAGAAATGGAGTTTCTCAATAACGCCTTCAGTTTGTGGAATTTTATGCCCTGGGATACGAGGAGGGTTATCTGCCGTAACTTCTCATCCTGCTTTATCAAGCAAGTTTTTGCAGTTAGTGATCTAACTGCAACCATGACTGTTCCCCTTAAAGGCTTAAGTCCTTTTAGATTTCAAAATATTTTGGTCTCAGGTATGAAACAGTGAAATGACCTTGACAAATAAATGATTAATTATGTAAGAATAAGCTTTTTATTTGTTTAAAATCTGGAGGTTTTAAGCTTCATTCCCTCCTCCAGTATTGAAAAAAGGGGTAGATGGCAGAGCCCAGTTTCCCTACCCTGCGTCACGATGCTTCTCTCATGACTATTCCTTACACTAACCCATCTGAGGAAAAAATCTCAGTCCTGGTATCAATCAAGCTCTGAGAATTATTCCTATATATAAAAAAAATAATCCTGAGCTGGTGAAAAGGCATCCTCTAATACACAGGATTTTCAAATAGTGGAGAAAGTGGGACTGGGGCAAAGTGATTCTGGAGTGATAGTGTCCCTACCTACCCCATGAGACCTAACCTGCGCTGAAACAGATCCACAGGAGCCACCAGCTAAAATGATGTATAGGTTGTCCTAAATTGTAGCATCAGGCTGGTACCTTGTCAGATGCTACAGAAACAGCTCCAAGTCACCTTTGTCCGGTCAGGTAGTTGCAGTGGTGGCAGCTCTGCGGGACTGTTGTAGCTGTTGAGGTAGATGGGACCATGGGCATCCTCCCTGAGATGTCACTGGTGGAAAGGTGGCCTGAGGAAAGCCTCCAGCGGTCCTGCAGCTGGGCCATGCTTTGACTGAGCATTCCACATTTGGAGCGCTTATCTGGGCTCAACCCCCACTAGCAAACGCTGGTGTACATGGCCAATTCCTGCTTCTTGCACCGAGGTCAGAGCAAGTGGTGCCTGGCGGGAGACCGGTGAAAAGATCACGAAAGAAGCAGCTATCAGCTGATGACTTGTGCTGGGAGGCAGCAGGCGAGTAACCTTGCTCCATTTTATGGTAGTGCTTCACCTGCGAGTGCCCGCTGTGAGTGAAATTGCCTGGGCTGGTGCTGTCCTTTATCAATTTCGCTCTCAGCAGGCTCTGCAGGTGAAGCGTTTCATTGCAGGAGTCAGACTCCGCTCTCTCCTTGACAGCCTGAAATAGGAGGTGGGGAAAGGAAAGAAGGTAATAAATGCCCAGAGAAAAGCAAAAGCAGAACAGAGGGTGGTGAGAAGCAGGATGTGACTTAAACGGTAATGGTAATTCATACTCAGCCCTCTAATTCTGGGGGAATTTGACACTGAAAAGAGCTTTACGTAGCTCTTTCAAGCTTTACAGTTAGACGTAAAAGAACTTCACAATTAGAAGTGAAAAATTATGGTGAATAGTATTATGTTTAAGATGCTATGTAAGATGATGTGGCTAAAATTAAAAGATAATTTTCTTGATCTTCAGCCTAATGGAATTATAGCGGCTGTTTCTGGGAGAAAGCCAGGCAAAAATTCTTTTTTTCTGTTTTTCTAAAGTCTGCATTTCAGATTTTTGTGGGCTTTGGGTTTTGTTTATTTATTGCCCCTTCTTAAGACAACCTGCATGTGACTTTCAGCGTTGCTGGGCGCCTGATGCCACTTCCCTTGACTTCAGAGAGTTATTCAGCATTCAAGATGAGAACCATGCAAAATCAGTAACTGCCTCGAAACATCTGACTGCCTGTTACTGAAGAAAGAAGCTCGGTGATTCAGGGACAGGGATATCAATGCAGCTTTAAATTTCACAGACCCATCTCTTTCCAGCCAGGTACATCCTAGGGCTTCTGGGGAGTGGATGACAGCACAGACCCAAAGCATTTGAGCTGATTCCTGGCTCTGAGGGGCATTGCTTGCATGGAGACTAGGAGGTTGCTTGTGGAGCCGCAAGCATCTCGCTTCAGCCGCAGCAAGCTGATGTCTTGAACCAGGGACCTGCAGGGGACATGGGCAAGTGATGCCTATACCTCCTGTAGGCCCACTGCAACAGAAACTCTGTCCTAGTTATGTGTTTGGGAGGCAACTGCACTGTGTAGCCCATCCCTGAAGTTTTGGGGATAAATAGTGGCTTTTTGTTTCAGTGATGTGAGGTGTGTATAACTGTACCTGGAGGCTTGTGGTTTGCTGCTGGTTAATGTGGGAAAACTGGTTGGGAGGCTGCTGCTGGAGGAAGGCAATCTGGGTGAAAAAGATCGCAAATCATCAGAGCTCTCAAGTTTCAGGAGAGTAGGGAGTGAAAGCAATGGACTAATGAACTTAAACCGGAAGACTTCAACCCGCTCAAAGAATTGGTAAATGCAGTCTTGTGGAAAGGAATTTTAATGGGAAAGGGAACCCTGGAGAGCTCTCAGCTCCTAAAAGAGGCACTGAAGATGCGATGAAAAACCACCCTAATGCAGGAGGCTCGCAGCAAGAATAGGGAGAGGCCAGTGTGGCCGCCAAGGAAGATGACCTGACAGTCAAAGTGATGGTGTAAAAGGTGTCTTGCAGGCAAGCAGTACAAGGAAACCTTCTAACACTGTCCCATATGACACTCTCATGGGCCAACTAGGGGCATGTGCTCTTCATTAAACTACTGTAAAGTGGGGTAAAAAGGAGGTAAGGCATCAGGCAAGCATGTGAAAGACAGGAGAGGAAGAAAGCTGTGGAGAGGGAAGAAGGCACAAAATGGGGTAACTTTTTTTCCTCTGAGAACAACAAAAAAAAGTCCAAAATAAAACCCCAACACAATATTACACATCTAGTGTTGTAGTTTCACACAGATGCCTATGTCTTTATAGCATTGGTGTGTGACTGTGAATGGAATCTGATTTGCCAAATCAGTAAATACAAACCTGCCCTATGCTGACGGAAACATTAAGATCCTTTGCATGAAGCTTTTTGTTTTCTCAAATGAGGGAGAAAAGCAAGCAAACCCACTGCAGCTCCTCCCATAATAATGTTCCCTTTTATGTTCTAGAGGGTGGGGTCTCTAAGTAGGCAAATTTGAATGATTAAAAAAAATCAAGAGGCGCATTTTTCTGATGAGCAGACTACAAGAGGTAGTTTTGCCAGCTCCCACCCACAAACTGGTTTACTAATATTATTTGCCCTCCTTTGCAATTAAACTTCTTTCTTAGGTGCCCCCATTGCCCTTTGCAGAGTGACCTGTTAGCAGTGTTCAGGTAATTCGGGGGAAGGAGACCACCAGGAGCTGGGGGTCCTCCTATTCATTTTCATGTAAGATCTCTGCTGAGATCTTTTTTAAAGCATTACTTCACATGCTTTAACAATTTTTGTCAATATATCCAAATCAGTAACAGGATGGAGGTTAGGCTAAATCTTAATTAAATTAACAGTCAATGGGATTAGGATGTCAAAAGTTGATATAAAACATCAGCTAGGAGAATTATTATGTCTGTTATTCTGTGTTATAAATTTGTTGTAAACTAGAGGAATGCTGGAAATTTCACATTGCATTCTGATTTGTCTTCCGTATCTCACCACATGTAATAAGATTATGCAGATTACAGATAAACAGAATTGCCTCTTTAATTTACGGTTGGTGGGAGGAAGGGTGATCAGATGTGAAAAAATCCGTGCATGCTAATTTACATAGAAAAGAGACAGAAATGCTTGGGGAGATCTGGTAAAAAGATGATGGCTCTTTTGGTGATTTCTTTCTGGAAATTACAGTACATTCCCTGGGAGGATCACTTGCCATGCTCTACATGATCACTGCACAGACAGGCAAAAGCAGAAAACAGGCTGTAGTGACAAGAATCTCACCTGGTGTGTGAGTTGCTAACAAGGCAAATCTCAGGATACTTGTAATGAAAATCATCTATAAACACTCCTACATGGTGGGTAGGTCTGCAGAGGTTTACTTTGCGCTGCTCAGAAAGAGGTGTTTGTTTTCTGTTCTCAGGTTTGGTTGAGCAGGAACACAGGACAGTGCTGCTGAGAAAATGGCAAGGTAACACAATCCAAAATCTGCCAGGGCCAAGAGTTTTGCAAGTCATCCATTTTTTGGTTTGGGGTTGTTGGTTCTTTTTTTTTTTTTTTTTCAGATTAGGTGATCTCCTAAATAGTACGACTTTGTAATGCGCAGAAAACTTGTAGTCCTAAATGAAATTAATATAATATTTAAATGCAGAAAGGGTGATTACGGTTCTGATATTACACGGTGCTGCGGCTGTATTCACAGATACTCAAACTGCGTGCACTGCCAGTACATTGCATGTGGATCTTTGAACACACGGTTTCAGCATACATGAGTTTCTATACTGTTCCTCCTTCATATAGATCAGTGAGTGCAGAGTGGTAGTCTGGAGGGCTGGCAATGCATATAGTGCGTTCTATGCATTCGTATGGACTGTAAAGCCTCTTAGTGCTGCTGTATTTGTGTTTGGAGCACTGTGTGTCCTCCAGGAGTTTTGTAAGCCAAAAAAGAAGAGTGCAATCTGTGATGGCTTGGCCTGTCAAAAAACAGTGAATCCGGAAGCAATTACCATCAACAGCAGAGTCTGCTAGTGCCTTGGCACCTCTGGTGCAGTGGGAAAGGCTTTGTAAAGACATAATTATATTTGTGTGATCTGGCTGAATGGAAAATGCATGCAACCTATGCATTCATTGCTCTGAGTTGGGTGACATGTTTGGAATGTAGCAAGTTACGTGTCTGCCCATGTGTGTAGTGTTCCATTGATTGTTTGCAACTGCTCTGAAATTTCATCCGTGCTAGTGATGTAGGCCAGTCCCTACACTGATATTTTTTATGGAAAGATATGAGATCACAGAGTTACAGAAATGTTGGTTGGATGGGACCCTGGAGATCACCCCACTCAAAGCAGGACTACCACCAGTGTTATACCGTTAGGTCAGCTGTGCCTCTATCCAGCCAAGTTATAGAAAGCCTCCAAGGAAGGAGCCACCATCACCTCTCTGGAGCACTTAGTAGAGAAGGTTTTCCCAATGGCCAGTCTGAACCTCCCCATCTGCTGTGTGTGGCTGTTGCCCCTTGTTACGTCCTCTGGCACCACCAGGAAGAGTTTGAATGTGTCATCTTTGTACCTGCTCTTGAGACAGTCACAGGTTGCTGTTCCACCATACTTTGGGCTCCTCTTCACCAAGTGAAACAAGCCCAGCTCCCTCCACTTCTCTCACACTGCATCTGCACTCCAGACCCTGGGCCATGGTGACGGCCCTTAGCTAGACCTCTCCAGTTTTTCCACATCCTCCCTTGAAGCAGGGGCTCCAAAAAGAGGATGCTGTACTCTACCTGCAGACCTACCAGTGCCATGCAGGTGTCTGTTTCATCTGCTGGCCACCCTCCTCCCAACACTGCTGAACATGCTGTTATTTGCAATGAGATCATACTGTAGTTTCGTATTCCTCTTGTCACCCACCATAGCCTGCAGGTCCTTCTCAGCAGAGCTGTTATTTCCCAGCTTGGGCTTATTCTGTCCCAGCTGCAGAACTTTTCACATATCCTTGTTGAACTTCATGGGATTTCTGCTGTGTTTCCAAGGTCTGTTTACCGATGCTTTACCATTCGGCTTGTCAGGCACTCCCTTAGTTTAGCAGCATCCACAGATTTGTTTGAGGATGATGCATTTATGGATTTGCATTCTGCCTCCTCATTCAGGTCTTTGATGAGAACAAGGAATGATAGTGGCACCAGTATCAGCCCCTGGGGCACTCTGCTTGTTACTAGCTACCAAAGGAGCAACAAGATGTTGATCACTGCCTTTTGAGCCCCACAGTCCAAGCAATTTTCAAATCACCAGACAGTAAAACAGACATCAGACCATCCTACAGCTTTGGCCCAGACTTCCTCAGCTCCCAAGCACAGGTGTCATGCAACGGTCTGCCACTCATTCAAGGCTCCTTACCACTTCAGCTTGCCTTCTGCTACGTGGGACTAGATGCAGAACAAAGCTGATGTTGCTGCTGTGGTAAGAGTACATGGTTCTTGGGCTTGCTCTTCTTGTGACTTTTCAGATTTTTCACAGTATACTGGTGACACAGTGACATAGATCCAGGAACTACCAACTCTGTCAGGTGTTCACAGCTCCTAGTAGTCTATCAGGCCCTGTCTCTGTGACACAGTGTGCTTTGATTTTGCAGGGACGCTGGAAATCTCTTTTCTTCTTGACTTTCTTGATTTTCCACACCCACCTTTGTTTTTCTTAAGCCTCACATAGCCATCTTCATTCCTTTCTCTTCTATCCAGATGTTTTTTTCATAATGGTGCCCACCTCTGCTGGCAAGCCAGCCCTGGCACTCTCTCTGCCACTAGCCTGGAGCGTTAGTGCTGGAAGCCCCAGGCAAGAGCAGCTCCTGTGGGTGGGGAGGTGCCTGTGGGAGGGCATGGCCATGGCCCACTGCCCTCTCTCCTGCTCCTTGCTCCCTCTCCAAGCCAAATAACGAAACATTTGTTCCTGACAAGCAGATGGGGATGAATTGGCAAGAAGCCCGGACTCCTTATAACTTAATCTCTCTCTTCTCAGCTGTAAGTAAAGAGAGTTTTGTCTCAAAAGAACGTGATTCCTTTGGCTTTGCCACCAAATATTTGCTCACTGACATCTTTTTTTCTAATACTGTTATCCCAAGAGAAGAAATGGAGAGTCAGATTTCCAGCTACTGAGGAAAATTATCTGTGGGCAAGGGAGGATGGATGAGAGGCCATTCACAAAAAGGCAGATTACTTCTGATGAGGATATCATGCCATTTACAAGCTTTTATCTCTCTATAAAGTGCTGTGCTGCCTCAAGTATTGTAATAGAATAGGCATAGGGAAGTGTCATCTTCCATTTACTCCAAGGAAATTGCACTGAGACAGATGAGCTGAGGAATTCCTGTAGAGAGATTAGAGAGTCTCGTGGTGGGCTACTCCTCCAAGAAGCTTTGAATTTCGGAGGCTAGAGCTAGAAATTTTACTCCATTGGAAAGCCTGTTTTGTTAGGAATGAACAAAAAATGAAATCAATAATAAGCTGACCAGTGGCATCACATTTCAACATGCGAGAGGTCACAGCCATGTTCCATAGAATATGGCAAAACCCCATTAAACATCCATAACCTTTTTCTTTGTCAGAAAATGTGCAAGTGTGCATTTAATTTTCCTCCATTGACCATGCTTTTCAATTCTTATGGAACTGGGAAAAGGGATGGACACATGTAAATCCTGCAGAAGCTACAGCTGGAATGTAGCCTAAAATCCACCCAGGGACAGGAGGTGTCTTCCCTCTTCTCCACTAGCCCACTGTTTTGAATAAATTGCTGAGTGATGGGGTATGTGTTGGCTAGCAGAGTAGTTGGCAGGTGTGGAAATACTAGTACCTGGCATGAAGCTGAGGCCGAAGTTGGGAACACAGACATATCAGATATGTCCTGATATTCATTAAATCCTCCCCTGCTGGGACTGGGGAGCTCCTGATGGACCCATCCTGGGTAATGAGCGAGAACAGCTCCTGCAAAAGGAGCTGGGCTTTGAACTCATGAGTTTTGCCCATGTCTGCCGCACCAAGAGCCTGATTTATCCAAGCATCCAGACAGGAGCGATAGCTGGTCAGAAGCTGGTGCGGGGATGGAAGGGAAAACTGGACAGGGCACAGTGGGCTGGCAGGAGCTGGCTGTGTTCCTGGGGCTGCATGCTTTTCCTGCCTGCCTGCGTGGCAGCAGCCTGTAACGTCAATTAGCTGTCCGCCCCAGGGCTGAGGGTTCAGGGCACTTGACATGGCACTAGCGAAGTGAAGGACCTGGTGCAGAAAACCAGTGCTGCAGGTAGGCAGGCAGCAAAGACCCAACCGCAGAGGGCACCCACCATCTCTTGCTAGTGCTAGTCGGAGCTATATTTAGACTATTCGGTTAATGAGTAAAAGATACATGAGAAAATAGCTGTTACTTCTGTGTGCATAGTGGCGGCACTTGGTGGCACTTCAGAGGCCAAGAAGCCGTGCCTAAGGCTGCCCCGAAAGCACTCATGGAGCATGCCCTAAGCACTGCGCTGGCTCCCGCTCCCGCGCTGCTCTGGTGGGCTCGGCAGCCCCAGCAGAAAGTCGGGGCCGTGCCGGCCATCGAGCTGTCCTCCTGCTCCTGCCGCAGCGGTGCCTGCTCTGAGCGAGGCAGCCGGGCGCGTCTGCCCCGTGCCACTGATGGAGCGGCTGCCAACCCGCGCTGGGCCTCGGGCCGGGCCACCAAGGACGGCTGCTGAGCTCTCCCCTGCTGCCTGTTGATAAGCTTTGGTGCTTTGCAATTCCCCTTTCCAATTACTGGCCCCGCTCCCCGTGCTGGCTGGGCCTGGCGTGTGCTGCTGGCTCGGCGGCGATGCCGGGGCTGTGGGGCTCAGGGGGGGAGGAGATGGGAGAAGCGGTGGGGCAGAGCAGGGATGTGCATCGGTCACTGGGAGGGCGTCGTCTCGCAGCTGCCTTTTGCAGAAGTCCGTGGAGGCTGAGGATGGAGTTGTCTGGATGAGCCGCACAGAAGTGGCCCTCGTGCGAGTTATGTGTAGGAAAAATCTTTTCCAGTGTTAGGACAGGGACTCGGTGAGTACCCAGGTGAAGGATGTTGTGGCACGTCTGTCACTGGAGGCCAGATGAGAGAAATATCTTTCTGAAATGGCTTGGGTATAACTGACTGGTTTGGGGGCAGGGAGGTGGGGAGGGTGGGCCGGTGGGCCCTGCTACCCTTTTTTCTTTGGCTGCATTGCTGTATTGCTAGAAGAAACCTGGGGGGGATCGTCCATATAGATTTAAAAGTACAGCATTTAAATACCAATGCCACTATTCTAGGTATTGTGGGCTTAATGCTTTCCCTTATGATAGGCGCATTTCCATTTCTATAACATCCACATAAAGTTATTTGAAGCTCCAGAACTGGCCTCCTGTGACTCTGAGCCAACAAGCAGCCATCCCGCAGGCGTCAGCTGGCTGCCGGCTCACCCTGTGGCAGCACCGGCACAAGGCAGGGTGCCCAAGCTGGTGGAAATCCCAGCTGTCATAAGGCTGGTGCCCTTTTCTCACCTCCTCCTGATGCAGGCAGTGCACTGCCAAGTGCCAGGCATCCCTGTGGCATGTTTTGTGCCCGAGACTGCTTTTCAAGCAGGACAAATTATGGCAGAGCTTGTGCAGCCAGAGTTGCTCGTGAAGGATGGATGAGCAACCTGAAACTACAGAGGGCAAAAGTGGGAAGCTGGCATCTTCATTTCCCCTCTTCCCTAAATTCCATCTTCCTGGAAGCTGGGCTCCTAACCCAGGCTGGCACCGAGGTTTTATTGGTGTGAGACTGGAATCCAGCTCAGACTGCTGCTGCAGGGGCTGTGCTCCACAATTAGCTCAGAAAAGAGGTCTCCAGAGGGACAAAGGGTTTCTCACCATGAGAAAGAGCTCTCTATTAAAGTGTCAGCTCAAAAGCAATTCTTATCTGAGTTGAGAACAAAGAAGCTGCTGGCTGCATTATAATTTTTAGTATTTTAATTTCTGAAAATACTTTTTAAAATATAAAAACATCAGAATGAATATGCGCAAATCGTGAAGATCCAGTCTTGGCCTTGAAAGGAAAGAGGTAACAAGCATGGCTCGGCAGCTATCCTAAAACCCCTGTGGCAAGCAATAATCTTGAAAAAGCCAGTGCAAGCTATGTTTTCAATTTATAAATTAAATGTATTTAAAATTTATGAACTTTGACTGCATGAATAACTACTTCATTAGACTTTAAGGCTGCATGTTTCCTTGGCTTTTTTCATGGTAAAGTAAAACACATTTCTAATAAACATGGAAAGAGATTCCAAGCTAGAGTCACTACTTTTATGTAAAGGACCCTCCAGACTCATTAAAAAAGTTTACCACCTAAATAAAGCAAGCACATTGTAATTCTTGAACTCATAAAGTTGGTAATATATACAGAATATTAGCCTATTCTTACATGTACACCTCGGTATCGATGAACGACATACAGTGAGGGGTTTACTATAAGGAAATTAGCATATAAAACTATGTTTTGGTAAGCCTTAGGCCGAAACATGAACTCAAGGAACAAGAGGGCGTAAGCTCAGCGCTGCTCTGATTTACTGAATAAGAATGGCTAATTATATGCAGATCCTGAGGAGAGGGCTCTCTGGTGCTTTGACACCAAAGCTTTAGCTGTAACTGAAATTGCCCCATTTCTCCTAGTTTATATCAACTATTTAGACCCCTTTGACAGCCAGCTGTGTGGACGTGGGGGAAGGCATGGTGGTGCCTACACCATGCATTGGGCCACAAAACAAGGCTGTGGCTGAAAGAGTTGGCACCATGCACTTCTCCTTCCCAGCACTGGTGCATCCACAGCTGGAGTACAGCATCCTATTTTGGGACCCCTGCTTCAAGGGGGATGTGGAAAAACTGGAGAGGTCGTGGTTCAGGGCTGCCACCATGGTGCAGGGCTACAGTGCAGGTATGGCGTGAGAGAAGTGGAGGGAGCTGGGCTTGTTTCACCTGGTGAAGAGGAGCCCAAAATGTGGTGGAACGGCAACCTGTGTCTGTCTCAAGAGCAGGTACAAAGATGACACATCCAAACTCTTCCTGGTGGTGCCAGAGGACATGACAAGGGACAACGACCAACATGGCAGATGGGGAGATTCAGACTGGCCATTAGGAAAAACTCCACCAAGCGCTCCGGAGAGGTGATGGTGGCTCTTTCCCTGGCTAGATAAAGTCTGACTTAATGGTATAATGTTGGTGGCAGCCCTGTTGCAATGGGAGATTGGACTGGGCGACCTCCAGCAGTCCCATGCAACCAACATTTCTGTGATTCTGTGGTCCTTTTCCTCAGAGCAAGGGAGAAGCATGTCCCAAATCATCAGTCAGTTCACCCAGTCAGAGAGAGAGAGGGCAGCTCTGCCAGATCCTGGCTCCTGAGGGCTGGTCCCAGCCTAGCTCTTACTCATAAGTGTGTGTTAGCCTAGGCTGGGGTTCAGAAACAAACCTGCAACAAAACCTGTCAGCCATAGATAGCTGGCGTCTTAAAGCCACCAGTGTCTGAGTTCCACATGGTTGTGTCTTGCAGTAGTCACAGCTCAATGTACTTCTGTGTTGTGAGGCAGCCTACTAGCAGTAACCCCCCCAATCTCATTGTGGGCTAAGCCATAGGAGACTCCAAATGAGGCTGAAAGCTGCTCCTTCAGTTTCAAACCTTTAAATTGTCCACACAAATCCACACAAATTTTTCTCTCTGACTCTAGGAGTAGCCAATACAACTTGTCTTCTGAAGACAAAACCTAGTTTTGCAACAGCTTCAACTAAGTTGGAGCCAAATGATGGAGCTCTTTGATACAGTAAATCTTCTGTTTAGTGGGGAGAAGTTATCTATACACTGTACTCAATCACCAAACCCATCTTTGAGAAACAACTTGAAACTTCCATGAGTTTACCACCTTTGCCTTCCTTTTCCAGCCGCTTCTTCCCTTCTCTGCTCCATCTAACACTGCTTCCTTCTGGCACCAGCTGGACTCCCAGACCTTCTCGTTGTCTACCTCATGGCTGACAATCCTTAGGGCTAAAAAAGCTCAGGGGCTGCCCTTTGCAGAGCTTACACCACTTGACCTTCAAGGGAGTCACGTCTCTGTCCATTTACCATGCGTAGGAGTAAGGGAGGACCCAACTCAACCGTAAGACCGCTCCAATGCAGCAAAGTACAACAGTCTCAAAGGATGATGGCAGAACCAAATCCTCATTGGCTTGACCACAAGGTGTTTTCACTAGTATGAAACAAAAATAGGACTGTCAAGGGCATGACTGTTTACATGCCACTGCATGGCAGTGCGCAGGTGAAGCTAAGGTCCATCTCCCCAGCCTCGTGCAGCAGAAGGTCCCTTCTGGGCAAACCTGAGGGACCTGCAAAAGTCTTTGGTATTCAAAACTCATCTTCCAGTAAGATGTCACCTTATTTTCAAGTCCAGTACTGACAAATCCTTCGTCAACTTTTACTCTGCCTTAGCAGACACTCTGGTCTTCACGTGAAGCATTGTATATATAATTTGTATTTGGTTCTTCTCCTACATTGGAATTAGTCACATGAAAATTACTGGATTAGCTTTTGTCTGTGAAAACTCTGCTCTGAAGAAACCCTTTCCCAGCTGTACTCGAAAAACTGTCCCCAGCCTTTCCATAGTCTCAAAGCTGACACAGCCAGTGCTGTCTCTACGTTGCAGCTCCTTTCCTCCTTGGCCACAGAGGTGCTCAAAGTAACACCGGAAATCTCACTTCACAGTTCTTGCGTGACAGCAAGAAACAGAAACCACGCAAAAAAGCGTTTTTTCCTGAGCCAGCTCTTGCACGTTTGCAAAAGGGACGGGGTTGCTGAGCAAACAGACTTGCCCCATCTCTGATTTCTTTGATAGTAAGACCATATGGGCCACCGAGCTGGTCCTCACTCTCTGGAGCTTTTCTTTGTGGATATTGCATGTTCCTTTGAAAAAAAAACCCAACAAAAAAAACCCCAAAGCCCAATGAGTTTACTAAGTGAAACAAGCAGGTAAGGTAGTGCTGCATATGGTGCTAGTAAAATTGTAATAGTGAAAGTTGGCAAGAGCCAAGCAGCCTTTGTATTAATTCTCTGGAGCTTCAGGTAGAGCTTAATGTAATTACTTGCTGTACTTTGTAGCATTTTAAGAGAAAAGTGTGTGTTTTAAAAAGTTATATTTCCAAATGAAACAGTCAGGTCTGGAGCAGACAGAGTGCCTGATTCTGGTCCCTCTGAAGTCAACAGCAAAACTCCCGTTGACTTAAATCAGAGCAGGATTATGTCTCAAATCTAAGAAATAACAGCAAACAGAGCTGTGCTCTTTTTAAATTCACTGTCCAGGCTACCAGATTGTAACTTTTCCCTGCTATTTTCTCCACTTGAAACTCCAGACGGTTTGTCTCTCCTCAGCTCCACTGGCTGGGTCTGAATATTAACGTTGAAACTTTTTTCTCACATAAAGATACCTGTTTTGCATCTCAGTGTATGTGGGTGAATCCAGAGATCCTGAATCTCACCCACATGAACACAATGATTTCATTCATACTTCTATATTTCAAAATACACACAGTCTGTCAAAATGTCATATATCTAATTTTCCTGGGTAGATTCAAAAGCCCTGAATACTGAGGACATTCACATTTCTGCAAATAGAAGAATTTAAAGTGTTGGGAGGATTTCTGGGAGGAGCTTTTAGTGTGTTTGTTTGTTTGTTTGGGGAGGTTGTTGCTGGGGGTTTTTTTGTCAATTAAGGCATTAACCAAGATTAACTTCCTTGTTGAAGGCAAGGCTGTGATCCTTAAAACCTGCCTCTGATTAATTGAATTCTGTCAATCAACATTGTTTGCTTACTCTTATCAAAAGCTGGAATAGATCTTACTAGCAGCCCTTTCCCAACACGCCATTGATAATATTAGCAAAGCCTGACCCCTTGATCATGAAATTAGAAAAGAATATGGGCACATTGCTTTTATTTCTTGGATTTGGTATGTAATCTATAAAAACTGCGCTTGTGGGAACCATTTTTTTCCTTGGATGTCCAAATCATCTTGCTGTACATTTTTTCTCTAACTAGCTTGTCATTTCAAAGTTTCTTGAAAGTACCTGCTTCCTCGTGGGTACGTGTAGGTCTTCCAGATTTTCACTGAATGCCTGAATAACAAAAATGAGGATCTAGGCCATCTTCCCACCTCTACCTTGCTTGGATCTCACCACACCGGCTGTCAACAGAGCAGTCAGAAGTGACACAAAGCTGAAATGCATTGAGATCCTTGCTCTGCCTGAACATTGGCTTAAGAACTAGTCCCCAGACCTCCCTCTGTATCAAACGGTACGCGAAGGAGCCCTGCTATGGCCATCTGGCGCTGGATGGAGCCTTGTATCAGTTTGCAGTTCACCTTCTCCTATGGTTCCTATGAGCAATGGCTTTTCCAGCACCTTGGCTCGCCCTGTTATTTCTGTTCAAGTGTTTATGGTCTCTAATCAGCACCTAACTTCCCTGTACTGGAGTTTGTCCCATACCTACGGTGGGGTTTTCATTTGAGCTCCTCCTGGCCTGCTTTCAATCACTGGGATCACGTGCCTGCAGAGGGAGATGAAAAGCAGGTTTTATTAAATGGGCATAAACCACAAAAAAAGCTGCACTGGCTTTTGATAATTTCAGTCTGATGAACTGCAGTGTTTATTATCAAGGTTTTCTTATTGATTCTCCTTTGAGATTTCCCTACGAGGGGAGGAAAACGTGGTCCCGCTCTCAAGGTGGCACCCACTTCAGCTGAGGCTGGTGGGACCCTCACCCCCCTTGGCTTTATGGTCCCTGTTTACTGAGAGGATCTCCTCCATGCCTTGGGAAAGGCATTGACACTCACTCTGGTTGTGAGGTCTGGGACTGTCACCATCTGGCCCTAATGCCAGATGACACATTTAAATGCTGTAACACCCATGGGTGTTCTCCAGAAATCAGGGTCCCGCTGCCCTCAGGGTCGTGAGCTTCCTCCTGCTGGCACCTTTCCTACCTCCCCCTCCCCACCCCTGCACCTGGCCTTGTATAATGGAGACAAGAAATTAAACTGGAGCACATGCACAGGTGCCTTTTTGTTTACCAGGGAGCAATATTCACTCCCCTGTGACCAAGGAGATGCCGGGCAGCTGGATGGCTGCAGAGGTCCTTGGGGCTGCCTGTACAAACAGTCTGTTATGATGTGCCTGCAAAGCTTGTGAACAAGCAGATAGTGCTTTGGGGACACAAAAATGCCTGCTGGCCCCTGGGTTCCAGACTGGGAGAATGGGGGGACATAAGGGTCCAGAAATACTCTGTACAGTGGCATCCTCCTGGCTGAGCCTCCCTGCTGCAGGGTCCTGGACCTCCTCCTCCATCTCCTCCTGCAAGACCTGGCAGATGAGTGGCTGGAAACCCAGAGCTCGGTGACTACCTGGTCCTGCAGGTGCATTTCCCTAGTGAAAGTGAGACTCATCTGTAAAATAAAACAGCTGGGGCCTTGAGGCGTGATAAAAGAAGCGGCACTGTTTCATGAGCTGCAAAAGGGAAGGATTTGCCCGTCTCAAAACTGCCCACCAGCATTATGGTACCTGTGTGCAGTGGTAGCATTGAGGAAAAACAGTGCTGCCAAACATTTGCAGCATGAAAAAGATGCATTTTTCTATGGGAAATTTAATGGGGAGAGCTCCCAAGGGCAACCCCCGCACAGCTCCGCAGGAGCTCGGCTTTCGTGAGGAAAGGTGGTTTAGGTGCCAGCCTCAGCCACGCCACACTGACCGGGTTTTACTCCCTGGTGCCATACACCCATTGCCTTCCACCAGCCAAAAATCCCCCATCTTCCTCACCGTGTGTCATTTCCCACCCTGATGCAGGGCTTTAGGTCCAGGTCCTCCCCAGAAAGGAGCGCTACGAAAGCGGTGGCTCAGCAGAGGCTGCCAACGCGGAAAGCGAGAGTGGGTTTTGCTTGGTGGTGGTGGTGATGGCCACTGGCATTTCCGCCGGCTAAATACGGGGTAGCCGCTAAAAACAAATCCTGCTCTCAGTTTCACCACTGAAATCGAGGGTGTTTTGTCTGGTTTCTAACGGGAGCATCGGCTCTGAATAATTTCACTCCAACAGTAAGCGAAGATGCACAATAGTCCAAAATTTGAGATCATGAGATCTAGCCCAAGCCTTTTTCTCAGTTTTGCTTTGAGGTAAGCTGATGATTCAAAGTGAAACCTGGCTCAACCCATGATAGTTACTTACTGTTAAATTTTACCTTACCAGGAAACATTTGAGGCGTGTAAATGAGAGCCCTCCATCCCCAAAGAGGCTGAGGCCTGAACTTCAGGCAGGAGTGAAAGCATCCAACGAAGGAGCTGAGGGAAGCTCTGGAGAAAGATAAACTGCCTGACTGTAGGTATTTCCATCAGGCAAGCTTAACACCTCTTACCTAAACGTCTGTAATTCATACACAATAAGAAGCAAAGGTTTTAAAGCAAGGATTTCCGTGCTGTGGCTCCCGTAAAGCCCGAGTGTGGCTGAGACCTCCCTTCTGCCGCCATCCCTGCCGTCGGGCAGAGGTGGGGAGACGTGAAGATGTGTTTGATGGAGGTGCAAGCATGGGAGACGCTTGGCACTGAAGCTTTTGGAAAAAAATCAGCTTCCAGGAGCTGTGGCAGGGAAGATTTTGCATAGGTTGATGTGGAAAGTGTCCTTCAAAAGCTAAAAAATAAAAATAAAAATGGCATTTTCCATCTGAACGCTTTTAAATTCTCTAAGTAGAATTAGATTTTATTACAATGTTTAATTATTATACTAATGACTGGTAATAGTGTATCGAGCTAATGTGACTCAAGAAGCCCTCGCTTTCCAAGCACAAACCTTTGATTTTTCTCCCTCCCTCGTTGATATTAATAAGCCGTTTGAACTCCGTCCGCTCCAGCGAACCTTTCCCGGGGCGCTGGCAAAGGCCGGACACGGGTGCTTGCTCCTTACAATTCCTGCCGGTGCAATCCCACGCCGGCGGGGCTCGCCCTGCGCCGCCGGGCCCGGGCCGCTGCCTCGTTGAGCCGGTGCCCTCTAGTGGCAGCGGGGAGCGGCTGTCCCCGCCGCCCCAGCCCCCCAGCCGCCGTCCCCCGGGGCAGGGCACCGCCAGCCCGAGGAGGGTGGGCGCCGGCTCCCCGCTTCCTCCATCCAGGTGCGCAGGAACAAGTTACCTGCAATTTGTGGTAGGTGTTTTGTGCATGTATCTCCCCTACCACAAGATCTAATCCTTCTAGTAAGTAGCAGTTAATGCATCGCTGTTAGTGCATAAGCCCCAACCGACATCTCTCGCGTGTATGGGAAGGCAAGCCTGCTTCCAAGGCGGGGGGGGGGGCAGCAGATTTCACCTTTAGGTATCCTAGAAGTAGGATATCTTTATCCTTAATTTATTTTTAATCTTAGGATTAAAATCTATTTTTGCTCTCTCTTCCCTTTCTGAATTTCTTGCTGTAAATCAACATTTCTTTGGCATCCCTGACTATGGAAAGGATGTGGGTTGGGACCCAGTGCCCCTGTCCTCCTCCATGCCCCATCCCTGCTCTGGATGGGCTCAGAAAGTGAAGGAAATCATCTCCTTCTCCTGCACTTCCACATTGCTGGCCCTCTCACACAAGCTCAGACCCCAAGCAAAACCAATTCCCTTGGCCAACATGGGCTGAGGTACTCAGCCTCATCAGCTCACCTCCTGTCTGGGCACCCTGGGGTGGGGACCAGCCCCAGTGTGCACTAGCCCCCTGTGCCCCGCCCCCACCAGCATCCTCCTAGGGCAAGGAGGTCTCCCACCACCCAGGCCAGCTCCCCACCACCTTGCCAGCCGCTGGCGGTCCCAGGGCAAACCACTGCTGTGTGGAGAGGTGCCTGGGCCAGGCTTCACCACGCTTGATCTGCACCGAGCAGGGCCACACTAACTTGTCTCAGTCCCACAGGTGATGAGGGATGGCTTTTCTTCCTTCTTACCAAAACTGCTTTTCTTCCTTTAAATGTTTTTTTTCCACTAACTACCTGTCCCTCCTTGCCTATGCAGGGCAAGGTGTATTATGAGCCCCATACAAGGCTTTGCAATTGGAGTGCAGCAGCAGATCATCCAGAGATGAGAAAAACCACTTCCTCCCGCCACCACCTCTATGAATCTGCACCAGGACCTGCTGACAGCTCTGCGCCACCCTCCTCAGCTCAAGTCGAGAGAAGTACCTGCCATCAGAAACTCCAGAGTTGCTCAACACTTCTTCCCTGCTGCACAGTGCACATGCAGAAGTGACCGCAAGGTGACTTTCCCCCATAGACACTGGAGCATCTTATAATAGGATCAGCATCACTATGGCTTTGGTGAGTCCACGGTGCCTTCCTGCTCCTCCTGAAAGCCCCAGAGGTATTAACATGCCACCCCCGCTGTGCCAGGGCTTGTCCCTGGCATCACCCTGCTCAGGGTTGGTTGTCAAGGCCCTGCGGACGCCCTGCACCCTCGGGAGGGCAGTGAAAGGTCAACACTGCCTGCAGAGTGTGGGGTTGCACCTTGGCACGTTCCCTTCCTCTGGCAGGGCTGTCTTACCCTGCTGTGGCATTGTCCCATGCCACCCAGCTCCCTGCTGGCAGGCAGCACATCGCACCCAGCAGCACGGAGGCATGTGAGCAAACATTTCCTTGGAGGAAATGATCTTCAAGCAAACTTTTAGATTGGCCTAAGGACATGGTTTGCCACCTCTTGAGCTGGGTGGCTCGGGGTAGGGGGGATATCCATTTAACCCCTCCTGTGGACCTGGTCTCCACTTGTCCTGTGGAGAGAGTGATCACTGTGCTCAGGGATCTTTCTCTCCACAAAAGCCCACACCCCATGCATTAACTTGGATCTAATTAGTATCTGCTCAGTGGGCCTTATTCAAGGGCCTGAGTGCGGTACCTTTTACCTCAGACTGGATTCTGTGGAAAAACTGGGTCATCCAAGTGGTAAGTGCCTTTTCCTTGTTGAGTTTAGCACAATTTGCAAGATCTCCTTATTTCAAAGAGCCCTGTTGACGGTGCACCAGTCCTTGGACCCCACCAGCTCTGGGGAGTCCACCCACAGATATGCTCTACCTCGAAGAGCAGGGTGAAGATCTTCATGCCTCAAGAAGGAAACGTGCTCCTGAGCATAAAACCACCTTCATCACTGTCCTCACCCCAGCCTGCACCCAGTTACAAACATTAATCCCATTGTCAACACGCATCGCACCAGAAAAAGTGTTCATAGCTTTTAACTCACAGATCAACCATGGAAAACAAATATCGGGAAAAACTGCCCACAAAATAAAAACCACACAAGCAGTGAAATTAAGAATGATTTAGGTGCAGGAGCCTGACCCAGCAGACCCAGCAGCATGAAGCCAGCAGGGAAACACGCATCCGTGTTGGCGGGTCCACCTTCAGGTCTGGCTGCCAAGGGTTTGCCAGGTCACCTGTGTGTACAGAGCCTGGAACTGAAACACAGCTCTGACCAGCAACACGTGGAGAGGCTGGGTGGTGGGAAGCGGTGGGGGGGCTGCTGCTGTGAGCCCTGGACGCCTTTGGGTGGGCGGCAGGACCGGCCACCTGTCAGCATCCCACTGGCAGCCATGGCCGGGGTGGACATGGCTGAGACTGTTAGGAGAAAGATCTGAAGGCAGAAACTGCTTTTTCGCAGCGAGAGGCATTCGGTCTGCCAGCTGTAGCCAGGCTGTTAATCTGTGAACTAAGTGTGGGTGGGGAGACGGTGTGTATCCTTATCTGCACCTTCTGGGGAGTATCAAAGTCTGGCTATTGAAATGACACTGTCTTCATTTCTAGTAAATACTAATTTTAACCTTCTTAGGGGCTGGCATTTAAATCAGATTAGGATGATGAGTCTATTGTCCCAGACTACTTGAATGCATTTTAAAAAAACCACAACCAAAACTAATCAGGCCATGGCAAACAGGTCATCTCATGTGAAATTGTGTGTTTAGTAATCAGTGGTCAAGGCCAACTGAAGTCATCAGATTACTGCAGTGCTGGAGAGATGGGAAATCACTGGCCTCCCTCAAATTTCCCTCAGCTCTTGAAGAAAAATACCCTGTGTTTCTTGTTCTTTTAGAAATATTCTTCGTTATTCCCATTTTCTATCAGCTGAGCTTTGACTCATTCTGGCACCGACCATTTGCAACCAGAGTGGTCACATCCCCTCCTAAGCAGGGACATTCAGATGGTTATAGGGAGCTGGTGATTAAAAGACACATTTAGCAGGAGAGCTAAATTCCTGCTTGCTTGAGGGTGATCAGTGGTAGATGGTGCGATACCCACGTGTGCTGTATGTGATGGTACTAAAGAACCAGCAGTATGCTGTACTAACTGTGTGAGGATGGAGACCTGTTCCTGCATTTGAAAATCATTTCACAGTAATCAGGATTTTAGATAACTTTGAGGTCAGACTTTGGTGTGAAGAACAAAACGCTTCTCTGACTGCACGTTTCCAGATTACACATTTTAACAGCTCTGAACTGCATGGGTTGCTGCAGACAATTAATGCTGGCGAAGAGCCAAACAAAAAAAAAAAAATCAGAAACTCGCTTCCACAACAGCTAAGCCACATGGTATTTTGTCACAAGCAAAATACTTGCTGAATAACAAATTTGTGATTTTAACAGCCTCTAAAAGTTTCCAGCGCGGCTCACAGGCAAGGTCCTGCTTTAAGACTTCTGGCTCTGTGATGCTAAACCATACAGCTGCAACTTGTAAAGACAGTAATCTAGACCACCTCATTCCCTGCCTCTGATCCCTATCTGTGAGATGCAAATCATTGCTCTGTGTCTCATTGCAGAGGTAAAATCTGTGCACAGAGGCACAGATGCTCGGGTGGTGAGCAGTAGGTAGGTTCAGCAGCAGATGGAGGGGAATTATCCCTGCCTCCGCGAGTCACTGCGTTGGAAGTGCTCACACTTCCCGCTTGCGCAAAGCCTTCCCAGGAACAAGGGGGCTTGGAGCAAGCCATGGGCAGCGCTCTCACTTGGGGTGTTAAAAGCTGATTTTTCCTCCCCTGTCCCTGCTGAAGTCAGGCAGGGGCATCTGCTCGCCTGGTTAAGGTGTGGCTCATGGCTTCTTGAGGTGGCTGAACGCGTAGCTAAGCAGGCTCTATTTCTGTGTGTATGGAGGGGTTTTGCTGTTTCTTGGAAGGGTCTCCCCTTACACTAACATCTGATTCTGCTTTTTCCAAAAAAAAGCTTAATTTTGAGGTCAATTTCCTCTATTTACCATGTACATAGAAAACTCCCCCGAAGATGCAAAAGCTTGTACTATTTTTTTTTCTTTTTAGTTTTTATGGAGTGCTCAGAAGTCTCTCCACTTGCAATTATGCTGTCAGACCAAACTCTTCATGATCACAAATCATTTAAAGCATTAGGCATCAAATGTAGCTACATTAGAGTCCAGAGACTCAAGTGTTTTCAATAAGCATTAGCAGCTAAAATGTTGCAGTCTTCCATGAGTATGTTAAAAGTGAGTGAAACCCCAGGAAGCAAAATTTCCTCTATGAAGAAATAATTTGGTAACTATATTCCCGGGCAAGTAAGGGAAGAGACCAACCGCAACTGAGACTCAGGAGACAAGAGTGGAGAAGCAAAGGCATGTAGTAAATGCATTAAAAGAATATTCAGCCAACAAATCCTGAAAACTATGGACATTTAAGGTGGTAAGGTTTAAGATGCATCTGTGGTCTTACAAGTAAGCCCTAAAAGGTAAAATCTGGTGACTGCAAAGTAAATCCTTCAAGACAATCCAAATATTTAAAGCATCACCAAAATTCAATCTGGTTAAACATTTGGGGTTTAAACCCATCTGGTTTAAGCAGCACATCTTCTTATGTAGACACACGGAGCTGCAACACAGCAAAGAGAGATGGAGCAGAAGTTGCAGAGGGTTCGGTGAAGCACATCACCTGCCGCAAGTGGACTTCAGGGGAAAAGCTCTACAGGGAAGGCAGCTGCGGAAGAATGCAGGGCTGGGCCCTGTGCAGGACCTGCACGGGAGTTTGGTACCATTTTGTTGGGGGAGGACACCAAGAACCTCACCAGAATTGCACCATGGGGCTGAATGTCTCCCTTCCCTGTTCCCAATGACTTCTAACCTTTTCAAGGGTGTTATTATCTAACAGCCAATTTTTCTTACATCTTTGAACAAGGTCTTACTCAGATGAACATGGACCTTCATGAGGAAACCACAAAGTAAAAAAGGCAATTCACCCTGAGGTGTTGCTCCCTACTTACTGTTCAGCCCTAGAAGTGCCTGGTATCTATTCCCGGTTTCCCAACTCGCGGCAAAATCCTGTGGTACATGGAGGTATGAGTAGATGCATGTAGACATGCACATGCATTTGTGTCCTGGGCTCTCAATTCTGTTTTTAATTGGAAAATTCCATTACATTTGCAATACACGTGGATCCCATGGGATGCCCTGCTGCGTCGCCGGGGAAGCCCTTGGGTGCCACAGGCAGGGGCTGATCCCGGGCTGGCTGTGGGGTGGGAGCAGGCGCCGTGTGGGAGCAGTGCAGGAGGCTGGACTGGCAGCACTGGCTGTGGTTACATATCCCCGGTGGTTTCTATTGTGCAACGTCTTTTGGGTCTGTATGGCTTTGGCCAGACAGGTTCGGTTTGGGTTTGGGTCTGGTTTTGCTGAAAGATGGCCTCGGGGTGAGTGCTGCCAGAAAATTCCCCCTAAAAATGGCTTAATGATTTCTGAAAATAAAATTCAAGACAGAAATTCCCTTTCATGTGTGAAAAAATAATGCTGTGGTTTTGTAGAGAGGTGCTAGCCTCCCAAGGGAGCCAGCTATTAAAGAGGGATTACAGAGGGATGTGCTTACAAGGATGTGGCCATTGGTTTTTTGCTTGCTGCACAAACTTTTGGCATCCTCTGGCCAAGCTGCACGTCCCCCCAAAATATAAGCTCAGTAGAAATGTTAGTGTTTGCTCTCAAATCTCTGAGGGTCTCATCCATATGCTGCTGCACAAAACTTGCAAGCAGGACTGGTGGGGTCCATGGGAGGCCCTGGCACTGGCCAGACCGGCGGAGGGAGTATAGATGCTGGCAGCTCCAGGAGGGCAGCCTGCAATCGGTCGAACATGTATCCCAGCAGGAGCCGATGTACGCCCACATCTCTGCTTTCCCTTGCTGTCTAGGGAGCAGCTGTAAAGCAACCAGCCCATGGTGCTGCTCGTCTCCCCAGAGAGATGGCACATGTCACAGCAAGGCACAAAGGTCTGCAGCGTAGCCATGCCAGTGGCTGGCACTGGTGAGCATCGTGGCTCTGAGGTGCCACATCTTCCCTCTCCTGCCTGCTCTCCTAGGCAGCACAAAGAGAGAAGAAAGGAGTAACAAAAGCAATACCAAAATGGCACGTTGCACTTGCATTCCTAGTGCTATAAATTAGGAGATGGCAGCATTAGGACCGTCTGAAGTCAGCGAGGTGCTGTGGACGCAGGCACCACGTGCCTGCTGCTGGGTGGCTGCTGGCTGCTTTCCCCCAGGAGCCGTGCTGTGCCTGGCACCGCGTGGGCAGCACTCTGGGGTGAATCACCTCTGTGGTGCGAAGGGATTGCTCTTTGCTCTGCCCACACCAAGCCTAGGCAGTGATAGCCACAAAAGCTAGAGAGCTCACTCTGGCCACCGCTGGTAAGGGAGGTACTTGTTAAAGAAGGTTTCATTAAGGTTTTACTCCGTAGCGAGCTGGACCCACCATACTGTGGGACTCTGCAGGATTTGGGGCCGAGGAGATGGAAATGCAAAGAGGTGCTGAGTGCTTGGGGCTGGCAACACAGCTGGTTACAGCCATGCTTTCAGCAAGCAACAATGAACCACTCTGAAAAAAACCCCAGGTGCCAAGGTCCCCAGCTATTCGCTGTTCACCGTGACTTCTCTGAGGTTTCCTTTCCCACAATAAAGCAGAGAGCACCCCACTGGCTTGCGTGCAAGTGCTGGGTAGATAAATCAGCAGAGGATGCTGAGATGTTGAGGTGGGTTGAAAACTGGATGAATGGCTGGGCACAGAGGGTGGTGATCAGCAACACAAAGCCTAGCTGGAGACCAGTAACTACCGGTGTACCCAGGGGTCAATACTGGGTCCATTCCTGTTCAACAACTTCATCAACGACCTGGACGACACCACTTCAAACTGCAGGAGTGACTGATATGCCAGAGGGTGGTGCTGCCATCCGAGGGACCTTGACAGGCAGGAGAAATGGGCTGGTAGGAACCTCATCAAGTTCAACAGGAGGAAGTGCAAAATCCTGCACCTGGAGAGGAACAGCCCCAGGCACAGCCCATGCTGGAAGCTATCCAGCTGTAAAGCAGCTTGGTGGAAAAGCACCTGAGGGTCCCGGTGGACACCAAGTTGAATGTCAGCCAGCAATGTGTCCCTGCAGGAAAGAGGACTAATGGTATCCTGGGCTGCATTAGGACGAGTGTTGCCAGCATGTCGAGGGAGGCAATCCATACTGCCTGTTCAGCACTGGCAAGGCTGCACCTGGAGACCAGTTCTGGGCTCTCCAGTACAACCAAGACACAGACATACTGGAGAGTCCAGCAAAGGGACACAAAGATGATGAAGGGGCTGTAGCATCCCTCCTATGAGGAAAGGCTGAAAATGCTGAGACTGTTCAGCCTGGAGAAAAGCAGGCTCAGGGGAATCTCATCAACGTACATAAATACCTGCAGGGAGGGTGCAAAGAGGACAGAGCCAGGCTCTGCTCAGTGGTGCCCAGTGACAGGACCAGTGGCAATGGGCCCAAACTGAAACATGGGAGGTTCCCTCTGAAATCAGGAAACACTCTGTCACTGTGAGGGTGACAGAGCACTGGCACAGGTTGCCCAGGGAGGTGGTAGAATCTCCATCCTTGGAGATCTTCACAAGCCATCTGGACATGGTTCCGGGCAACCAGCTGTAGGTGGCCCTGCTTGAGCAGGAGGGTTGGATCAGATGACCTCCAGAGGTCCCTTCCAGCCTCAACCATCCTGTGTATCTGTGAGGCATCAATGCACTGTGCTGAGTGCCCCACAGAAATGCTCATGAGGATGCTGATTTTTCCACTCGTCCTAGGATTTACCTGGTATGTGTTAAACATGGGCAAAGCGTTTATATTGACATAACATGGCCTAAACACTGAATGCAAAGAATAATTAAGAAAAAAAAGACTAACAAGTCACAAAATAAGCAGGTGTCCTGCCAAAAGGAACCGTTGTATAGGATCGTGGAGATCCAGGCTGAATTAAGGTGCATTTTTGGCACTTTCTCTATCACAAACATTCATTTCTGTGTTTGGTGATCATCATCTACATGGGTTGGGTTTTTTCACGTTGTAGCTGCACATTACAAATGTGTATGCACGTGTAGAGCGTATGTGGCCCTGGCATAAGAAAAAACAGATAAAAATAGGAGCTCAGTTCTCCAAGCTTGCCTTATGATTGTGTTTTTTTAACAACCGTTTAAACATTGTTTTTAACCACAGAAATCAGATACCAAGAAAACTTTCATCTTATTCCTGCAAAATCAAAATGGAGCTTCTAAGTCACAGCACCGCGTGGGAACAAACGCCTTTCACGTTCACTGGAGGAAGTTATTTCATAAAGTGAATTTCATTGGTATTTCTTCTACCAGGGTGCCCAGACCTACATGACTAAGAGCTGCCCCTGTTGGCATACCTGGCCCCTCTCTGCAGCCAGGGACGGTGAAACCATAGGCCCATGGAAACCGTGGCGGTTCTGTGGCCCACACGCGAGTCTTCGTGCCCACATTTTGGGACCGAAGGCAAGGGGATGTGGAAGGAAGCAGCTCCCAGAGTGGCCACATTGTGTTCCACTGCTCAGGACGCTGGAATGAGCTGTGCTGCTCCTCTGACTGCTTTGCGACTTGGTGCTGCAACATCACTTCCAGAGCTGGTACTGCACATGCAGAATAAATCAGGTCATGTCATGCAGAAACAGATTTCAACTGCTTCATTATTCAGTGTTTCCCACTTTAGATTGAGGGCCAGATTAGGTTTCAAGAGTACCAAAACACCAGTCATTATTTTCTTTAGATTTTTGTCATAAATTGGTAGGAATCTCAGATTTTGCTTTCTCTACAATTCCCATCATCTTGAGTTAAAGCTTCTCAAATGTTGTCCTCCCCACATAGCTGCTGTTACTGCATGGAGAGGTGGATGTTAAAATCAGAATTTCTGCTAGTTTCTGCTCTGCCACCAGAGGACTAGTGGTGGCCTGAGAGCCAGGGGCTGACCTGTGGAAAATCCCTGCCTCTTGCTTCGAAACTGAAAGCACTTGGATTTAATTTTTTGTGTGTCTAAACCCAAAGCTTCCTGAACGTGTTTTGCACTAGAAGAGAGAAAAGCTGACCGAAGTCAACAGGGAAAGGAAAGAGGGAGAGGCAATGATACAATGGAAAGAGGAGGCACAAACTTCCTGCCGTCTCTCCACGAAGGGGCCGTTACGTTTGTTATGCTGCCTTGCCTTCAGAAAGTCCAGCTCCAAATCATCTCTCAACTCTGGGAAACCCCACCAGGTGTAAACAACAGCCTCAGCACCTCCGACTGTGCCTTTGTACCCAAAGACGAAGCTCTGGAGCAAGCCTGGTGCCAGCTCTCCCAGCATGGGAGGGCAAATGCCTGCCTGGTGCGGTTCTGGTGGCTGTTTGCAAGCTTTCCTCACCAGTCACTCCCACCACCACAGCCAGGCTGGTGGCCTGAAGGACCTGACCCCAGAGGAGCTGCGAGCTGGCTTTTCTGCTGGGTGGGGACAAAATGTCCATGCAAAGGCTTCCAGGAGGGAGAAAGGGCTGCAGGGAGCCTTCATGGGATGGCCGAGAGCGATGTCCTCTATGATGATGACATGAGAGAGAGCGGTAGTGGCTTGGAGGTGCATGTCCACCCCAAAATACCCAACAGCTGGCTCTGGGGAGGGGGGCACTGACTCCCAGGCAAGCAGCACGTGACGACTGCCTGGCAGGGACCTGTCTGGGGTTGTGTCGTGGTTAATGGCCGTGACGCATGTGTCAGGAAAGAGACCCTCCATGCTGAGTGTTTGCAAAGGACCCCTCCAGAAGGTGTCCTTCATGCCCTGGCCAGGTCCCTGGCAGCAGGCACACCCCGGAACAGCAGCTCCCACATGCCCTGGGACAGGTACCCAGGCTGCGGGACCTTTTGCTTGCCCCCTGCCAGGCCCAAGGAAAAGTGGCTTTGTACAAGCACAGACACAGAAGAAGAAAACCTGGACCCAGCTTTGAAGCTGAACCTCACACCCCAGATCCCACACCATGCTTCATCCAGCTGCTGGGTTCAGTGAAGGGCAGTATCTCTTAACTGAGATGGCTGCAAACTGGGGCAGACAGGGCTTCTCCACACTGCTGGGGGCAGGGTGTGTGTGGGGGGCCCTTTTCAGCTAACCCAGCATTGCGGAGTCAGGGAGCAGGGTCCCACTGGCTGGGAAGGGGGGTCCCCCCAGTGCTGTGCCCCCACCCGAAAGGGGCTGTTGCCTGTGGTGCGGTGCTGAGCTTGGTGGGGCTGCTGGGGCTGTGCAAACGGGTGGAGCTGGGTTGCGCTCCTGTCTTGCTGCACCTGCTGCACGCAGGGCAGGAGCATGTTTTGCACAAAAGAAGAACCCACTTCCTTTCTTCTGCATTGCAAAACGAAAAATAAAATTAGGCGGAGAGCATTGTTTTCCCTCCTCCTCATTCCCAAGTCCCTGGATGCAGCTGTCACCGGGACCTTTGGGCTCTACCTGCTTTTGAGGCTGATGATGACTCTTGGGGCATCTCCCTGCTCCAGCTCCCCGGGATCTGCTCTGCACCTGCCCCCCGGCAAGGACCTCACCTACTGCTCAGGGGCTGAGCCCCCTGCAGATGCCCCGTTATCCAGGCCCCCCTTTGGCATAGTGATGCCTTCCCACTCCCATGAGAAGCCCCCTGTCCTCGGGGTTTGTGTTAGCGGTGGGGCTGGTGCTGCTGGATTATCCGCACGTAATTCCCCGCTGGGATCTGCAGCTCCATTTTTGGTGCCTGTGTAAGCACAGAGCCCAAGGGACGGGAGGGATTGTACGGGTGGTATTTGACTGCATGGAGAAAGTCCCAGTTGCAAATTTGCATTGCAAAATGCCCAGTCCATCATCACTGTTGCGGGCACCCAGATGGAAGGTGACGGCATTTTGCCCAGCTTCATCACAGATTTATTTCCTTGATGGTGTTAATCTGTGGAAATAAAACTCTCATATGAGAAAGTGCAGTGAGGGCAGACAGAAGCCTTTAGTGGGCAAAGCATCGGCTCTTCTGCTGTCAGTGCCATGGAGACCCCTGACTTCAGGGTGACCAGTATTTATGTCAACTGCAGCTGTATTTTGTGCAATGCATTAGGTAGGCAAAAGGAGAGTCCTGGATCTGCTCATCGGCATGGGCTCAGGATTTGTGTAGGGATAACACTTCTCTAATGTTATATCCATCAGGTATTTCATCATCATGGTGAAACAGCTGAAGAACATTTGAGCCCCACACAAGTTTGATTAGCTTAACTCTTGAAAGATGTGCACATAGAAAATCCCCACCTTACTAAGGAATATTTTTAATAATTTACTGAGCAGTTATTCTCTCATTAGCAGACCTTTCCCTTCGTGCGATATAAACCCCCGAGCAACAGAAGTATCTCCATTAACAGATGGTTGTTAGCAAATTTTCACTATTAGTCTTGCTAGGTACCTTCAACTTGTAGTAATTCATGGCAATATCATTTACTGTGTAATTTCTATAAAATGACTCACCATACGTGGGTACACAGATTAGTATACTGAGTTTAATGCCACTATGTTATAAAACATTATAAATATTATGCAATTGAAGAATTGTTGAGCTTTACTGGCTCAGAGGGAGATTTAAGTTTAGCTTAACTGTTAATCTTAACCTTGACATTTCTTGGGCTCAGTATTTTTCAGTAGCACCCTGAAATGTCCCATGATGGGAATTTCCTAGTTTATCAGGAATTTTTGGGAGGGGAAAAAAAAAAAAAAAAAGAAAACAAGCCAAACTATCACCACTGACCACAAAAAAAAAAAAACCCTAAACCCACTAAAAAGAGCATAAAATCCTCTTGGTCTCCAGTAAACAGCTGCCATGGGGAAGGCCGTCTTGCCAGCCACCGGGCAGGCTGTGCTTCTGCAAACATTTTGGGAAGCGCTGGAGAGGAAAGTACTCTCGCCGTGCTGCAAGATGCAGTGGTTGCCCACAGCCCTCGCCCCATCTCCAGCAGCACTGTGCCATGGTCAGGGCTGCCATGCTCTCGGTGGCTCCCCAGCCATGCCACAGCCCTGCCGGCCACCCCACATGGGGCCACAGGGTAAATCAGAGCCGTCCACTGCCTGGCACCCTGCAGGAACAAAGCCTGTCCCGAGAGCTCCTGCTGGGACAAGGGGCTTTGCCCTACATTCACCACACAATGTATCATCCTAATAATGAAAATATTTTTCCACCAAGGGCAAATTGTCTTGTTCCACTCAGGTTAGCCTCTGCCTGAAGGAGCCCTGCCTGGTGGCCTCTGTGTGTGTACAAAAGGCAAACGTGGGCTTCGCCACAGCCTGGGGACCCATGCATGGTGTGGCTTGTGCTGGCCACCGGTGCAATCAGCTCCATGGTAAATTCGTCCCGACTATTGGAGAAGGTGTCATGGTGTGGCCATACGGGAAGGTGTATGAGCCCAGGGGTGAACTCTTTGGACCACACGTGAACCAGAGCTGAGGCTGTTTTCATTGTTCAGTTGCATTTTGCATCCTTGTAGAAATTTTCAGAGTAAAACCCAAAGCTGGCTCAGATGTCAGGAGCGATTGCTGCACAGGTACAGTCATTTATCTTCTCCAGCACAGCCACTACTGAGAGTAACCCCCGCTGCAGCAAAATGCCTCTCACACACCGAAAAAAAAAAAACAAAACCCAACACAAAACACCCAGAAAGAACCCACACTTTTACTAAACTCAAGAGAAAAAAAAAAAGAAGAAAAAGAACACCCCCCCCCAGACCTCACGGTGCTTTTATAATGTGAGCGAATCCCGAGAGGCGCTCACACGGCCAGGGAGCCCCAGAGCCGGGTGCGGGCAAGGAGGTTCCGCGCCCACCGCCCCGCCAGCATCGGGCGGGGGGAGGAGGAGGAGGAGGAGGAGGAGGAGGAGGAGGAGGAGGAGGAGGAGCAGGCGGCGAGACGGCACCGCCGCTCCCAGGTAGGAGCCCGCGATTCCTCTTTCGTGCCTGTGCGCGTTAGTGCGCGCCCGAGCATCCCAGCCCCTCGGGGGTCCCCGCCGTCGGGGCGGGAGGCAGCGCGGTGCCCGGGACGCCCCGTCCCGCCCCGTCCCGCGGCTGCAGCGCGCCCGCGGAGCGGAGCCCGGCGGCGGGAGCGGCCCCGAGGGCGGCAGCGTGCGGTGAGCGGCGGAACGGGACGGGGCGGGCGGGACGGGGAGGACGGGACGGGGCGGCGGTGCGGGAGCTGCTGCAGCCCCGGGGCGGCCGGGCCCCGCTGTCCCGGGCCGGCGCGGGCCCAACGCGGGGCGAGCGGCAGGAGGGCGTGCGGGACGCGGGGCTTGGTGCCGGCGTGTTCCCCGCTCCCCGCTTGCGGCGGGCACAGGGAGCGGGGTTTCTGGGCGAGGCTGGGACTTCTCGCTTGGAATTTCTTCAGTTTTGTTGCCGCTCTGGTCGCAGCCCGAGGGTTGCAAAGATGCTCCTTGCTCCCCCTGCCCGCTGCTCCTGCCGGACTCCCCCCCAGCTTTCGGGGCATTTTCTCAATGAAGCTGCCCATTCCCCCCGCAGTGATGAATAAATGACATTGCTCTGCCACCAGATGGGTTTGGAACCTTGTTTTTCCCCTGCCAGCCCCCCCCCCCCCCCCCATCCTTTCTGGAATTGATTGGACTTAAAAAAAAAGAAAAAAAAAGAAAAAAAAAAAAAGAGGAGCTGGTGACAAGAGACGACAATGAGTCACAGCCTTTGGTGAGACGCTCGCACCGAAATCACAAGAGATGCGTTTTTCCAAATGACTCGATCTGTGTGCTGCCAGGGGGGTGGCAGGGAGCAGGGGACAGGCCTTTCGCTTTGTGAGGAGGGCTGGCCCTACAGGGGGTGTCAAGCTTGATAAACTGCAAATTTAATGTCTGTTCTTATTCCAAGGGAGAGGGCAAGAGCTCGTGAGGCACCACGGAAAATGGCTGTTGCAGAGGACATGTTCCCGCCCGCCAACCTCACCTCGGGGAACCAGAGCGGGTGCAACGTGCACAACCACCACTTCTCTGCCAAAGTCACCTTCTCCCTCTTCTACACTGCCCTGCTGGTGTTTGGTGCCTGCGGGAACATCCTGGCCCTCTGCATCACCTTCCAGCGCAGGAAGAAGAAACTCAACTCCACTGACCTCTACCTGGTGAACCTGGCCCTCTCTGACGCCCTCTTCACCCTGGCACTGCCGGGCAGGATTGCCTACTACGTCCTGGAGTTTGACTGGCCCTTTGGGGACTGGTTCTGCCGGGCCACAGCCTTCATTTTCTACATGAACACCTATGTGGGCATCTACTTCATGACCTGTGTAAGCGTGGACCGCTACATTGCTGTGGTGCGCACCAGGCACCCTGGCAGGATCCGGAAGATGAGCCGTGCCAGGGGTGTCTGTGTCCTCATCTGGTCCTTGGTGTTCCTGCAGACGGCACCGCTGCTTTTTCGGCCCATGACACGGAGGATGGGGGACAAGCTGACATGCATGGAGTACTTCAACTTCGAGCAGATTCCCAAGCTGCCCTACCTGCTCCTGGGGGCCTGTGTGCTTGGCTTCTTCCTGCCCGTGGGCATCATCTTGGTGTGCTATGTGAGGATCAACCTCAAGCTCTGCCAGACAGCCAAGGAGAACCCACTGACAGTGAAGAACGGGCACCATCACCGGGCCTTCACTGTCATCCTGGTGGTGCTGCTGGCTGTCCTGCTCTGCTTCAGTCCCTACCACCTCAATATTGTCCAGTTCATGGTTAGGAAGATCCTCTACCAGCCATCCTGCCATGAGCAGCAAGCCTTCAAGATGTCTCTACAAGTCACTGTGGCATTCATGAACCTCAACTGTTGCATCGACCCCATCATCTACTTCTTTGCCTTCCGGGGCTACAAGCGGAGGTTGCTCCGCATCTTCAGGAACAGTGGCTCAATGGCCACCTCCTCCACTGCCAAGACCCCCTCTGAAAGCAACAGCAACAGCCAGCTGCCTGGCTCTGTCTCTGTGTAGCAGCACAACCCCCTCACCTTTTGCTCTGGCCTGCAGCTTACGGACCATACCCAAGGGTAGGAGCCGGAGCTGGGCTGCGGAGCAGGACCAGCACCTCTGACAAGCTTCATCACTCCTCTGCCTGGACCAGGGGCTCTTGCAAAGCCAGCCTGGCCGGGACACAGCCCTGCCTGGCTCCGCGTGCCTGGCTCTGTGCTCAGCACTGCTGGAGCCGCTGTCCTGGAGCAGAGAGGCTCCTTTCCATCCCAGCCCCAGAGGAGGCAGCTCGTGCAACCACTCCGGCTGACAAACACAGCTGGGCGTTTCCAGCACTGCACCATGCCACCCTTCCATGCCTGTCCTGCATTTCCTGAGGGGCCAGTGGCTGCTGGTAACCACCATGGCTGTCCCTGCCTCTGCCCCCTTCCCCTGTGCTGTCCTGGAGTGTTGGGGCGGCATCCTCGCAGGCCTGGGGGCAGCCGGCATGGAGCACACAGACTCAGGGCATTTCAGGAAAAGGCTGGGATGTTACTTCTGTGCAGAAAGTCACCTACAGCTCCTTCCCTACGCTGACAAACAGCAGCTCCACCCTCCCCCTGCCTACCATTTTGCTCTTGCACCCGGGCGCTGCACAGGATGAGCAGTCAGTGCAGAGTGTGTGGGAGCTGCCAGAAAAGCCCTTCCTCAAGGGAGCAAGGCAAGACTGCAAATTTGCAGAGCTTCAGCGAGTGCTGCTGCCTGTGTCTGCTGCTCAGGCGGCTGCTCCTTCCCCAGGGTGTCCTTCCTTGCACCTGACAGCACTGTGGTTGCCCTGGGACCCACAGCCAGGAAAGGGATGCCGGGGCTGGCCTGGCTTGAAACCTTCCCACCCCCCTTTAACTTGACTGGAGTGGAGGAAAGGGGACGAGGACTGAGGGTGGCCTTACGTGACCTTGACTGATCTTTGCTTGAACCCAGCACCCTGACAAGTCCAAGAGCCTTCATAAGGGCAGGTTACATGTGACTACGCCAGAGCAAGAGGAGCCCCGAGACATCAGGTTCCTGTCAGTGTTTGAGACTGTGTGATGAGGACAAAGTCTGCAGGAGCAAGGACCTCCTTGGCTCTTTTGTGAAATTACCGGACTACGATAGAAAAAACCCAAACATGTAGGATTCCACAGTTCTTGGGGTGGCTGGTCTTCTCTTTGAGGCTGGAAGGGACAGCGACATGAAGAGGAAAAAAAGCAGCTTTATTTTGCTGAAAAGTAAACCTGAAGCAGTTTCATGAATGCACACTTTTGATTAATGCAAATCATTATTTAAGGTAATAACCTTTTTTATGTCTAGAAAGTTAGTAACAGTCACATGCAGCCCTTTATTGTTCTAAATGCACATGAATGAGCTCTTGGATGATGATGGTTTTCCTTACAGTGTGGGTAACTGTGGCATACCAGAAGCCGATGAAAAGGGATGCTTAAAATAATTCAGGTGGGGAAGAGACTCCAGTAGGTCCTTTCAGGAGGCTGAGCCCTCCTCAAACAGGTCTAACCTCAGTGCTGGCCTGCAGAGAGCCTGTGTTCTAAAAAGCATGTTACAATGGACAAGGAAGAGCTGGTATACAGTAATGCAAGGATATCAATGGTCTGAACACCCTAAAGGAGCCTGGCTGGGCTGGTAGTTGCTGTACAGTTATGTGACCAACTTGTGAAAAGAAGTGTTGGCTGGAAGGGACCTCTCTGCATCGCCTCATCCAACAGCCTACTTTAAGCAGGACTGTGGCTGGCATGTCAGGCTGGCCATGGCTTCATCTAGCCAAGGCTTGGAAACTCCAGGCAAGGAGACTCCCTGCACCAAGGTGAGGGCTCCTGTGCTGCATCGCCCTTCAGATGGAAACATTTTCCCCACTGTCTAGTCTGAACCTCCCCATTCACAGCTGGTGGCGGTCACCCCTAACATCACCTACTCATGCTGAGAAGAGTTGGCTCTGTCACCTCTGTAACTTAAATTCCCACATGACTGTGGCGGGGCTGCCAGGAGACCAGCGGTACGCAGCTGTTGGTCCCAGCGAGCCTCCACGTGAACGCTGGAGCAAGGTCTGCAGCGGTGACCAACCCTCCTCGAGACCAAGGTGTGGAGATGTTTGGCCAGGCTGGAGCCTATGGCTGAGGCAAAGGCAAGTCCCTGATGAAGCCTTCTCAGGAAAAAGCGCAGTATAAACATAGCCTTGTTTTCTCCTTACCGGGCTCTGGCTTTCCCCGAAGTACTTTATTCACAAGGTGTCCCCCACCTCCCCTCCTGGCGCCACCAGGAGCCTTGCGGAAGGCGGCGGGCGAAGAGCGGGCCCCGGCTTCCCTCCTCGGGGGGCCTTGGCCTTCGGCGGTACCCACCCGGGGACAGCGGCGGGCAGCTGGGGCGGAGGGGACACCCAGGGGACGGGGAGGGACGGCACTGGGGCAGAGGGAGCAGACGGGCTCGGCCCAAGCAGAACTGCCTGAGGAGCCCCGCAGCGCCCCGGCCCGCCTGCCCGCCTGCGGGTGTTCCCTGGCCGCCCGACAACGGCGCCTTTACCCCAAGATGGAAAAGAAGGCGCACGGAGCGGGGCCTCCAGCGGCGCAGGAACACCCTGCGCCTCACCCACCCGCTCCCGGCACGCCGCCTCCTCTACCCGGCCGGCACGCCGGGCAGCCAGCCCCGGGCCCAGCCCGCCCGCCGCCATAGCCCCGCTCCCCTACGGCCCCGCGCCGCCGCTCCCGCTCCGCTCCCGGGCCCCGCCGCCGAGCGAAACGCCTCTGAGGCCCCGGGGCTGCCGCCTTGGCCGGGGGCTGAGGCGGAGGGGACGCCCGGGGCGGCACCCAGCGCCCGCCGCGCTACCGCCACCCTGCGGCCGCGCCGGCGCAGCGGGAACGGGCCGCGCCGCGGGGAGGGGCGGCGGCGGTGCCCGCCGGAGCGGGGAGGTGCAGCCGCCCTTGGTCGGGGTTCGAGATGCACCCGCGAATCCAAACCGGACAGAACAGTCACAGAGGCGGCCGCCGGCGCCGGGAGCCCGGTGCCTCGCCCTGCAGAGCCCTGCCCTGCCCTCGCCCCGGCCGGCAGCCTGCCGCCATGCCGTCTCCTTGGAACCCGGTGAAGGGTCTGGGGCACAAGTCCTGTGAGGAGCGGCTGAGGGAACTGGGGTTGTTTAGCCTGGAGAAAAGGAGGCTGAGGGGACCTTATCGCTCTCTGCAGCTGCCTGACAGGGGCTGTAGGCAGGTGGGGGTCGGTCTCTTCTCCCAAGTAACAAGTGACAGGACGAGAGGGAACGGCTTCAGGTTGCACCAGGGGAGGTTTAGGTTAGGTGTGAGGTAAAATGTCTTCACAGCAAGGGTGGTCAGGCATCGGGAAAGGCTGCCCAGGGAGGTTGGTGCAACCACCATCCCTGGGGGTGTTTGAAAAATGCACAAATGTGGCACTTCAGGAACATCGCTTAGCATCGCACGTGGCAGTCCTCAACGGTTGGACTCTATGATCTTAAGGGTCTTTTTCAACCTAAACGATTCTACGAAAACTGCATTTTTACCTACGGGTGGTGAGTACACTTTTTGTGGCCGCACACTACCGCACCTGCATGCAGTCCTACAGATTATATACGCACACGACACAAACTCAGATTCTCATAGCCAGCTCATGCCGTGACCCTTGTGGCTCGAAGCCCCTTGTGAGCCAGACGCCCCTAACATGGTGCATTTCAGGTTTCTCCTAACTTCTGCAAAAGGGTGACAATCTCACGCAACCGAATGGAGTACAGACAGTTGACAGGATCTCCGCAGACAACCTGCCTGCCTGTCGAGCTGTTATCTTGATGGCAAAGAAGCACACGGAGCTCAAACAGCACTGTTGTCTCGCTTCGCAGCGGTTCCCAACTTTATGCTTTCAGCTAAAAGCATAAATTTCCAGGAGAGCACCAGGGGACAACAGCTCCTGGTTGCAGTTACACATTGCCTGTTGGTAAAGTCCCTGTGCCGTACAACACATCTCTTCAGCCTGTGCTTTAAGTTGTCCTGAATTGAAGCTATTGCATGTCGTGACATCCATCTTTGTAAGTCAGTAAAATACTGTCATGTAAAAATGCACTTACCTACTCAAAATAAAAGCTTCTCATGGCTGAGTAACAAGCCCTGGTGTGATTGTTTGGGCTACCTGATGTGGGGAACAGTTTTCTTCTCAGAGGTGGATGCGTGCCTCTCCCTCCTGCAAGCAAAGCTAACGTTCAGAAGTGGCAAGGGACAAGCACAAGTCCTCCGTCCACCTCGTTTATACAGGACCCCTTTGTTTCCCCTGGAAATTGGTGTGCTCTCAAGGCACAGCAATTTATAAATAACCTTTGGTGGGAAGAGCAGAGGGATCTGTGAGGAGCTGTGCCCCTTCTGGAGCAGGTCTCTCTGCAGCTGGGATGGGGTGCAAGGAGAAGAGTCAGGTTGACAGGACCAACTGGGCGCTGAAAACCAGAAACACGCCTGCTTTCTCACATGCTGTGGCTGACCAGGGTTTGCTTCAGTGCAGAGCTGCTGGGATGACACTGCTTTCTCCCTTGCTACACGCATCATCTCATGCAAAATCGACCAAATAAAATGGAAGGATTCCCCTGCTGGACACCACTGAAAACAACAGATTTTCAGTACAAGAATAACTACATTATTGTGTACCTGCATTTTCCACACTGAACTTCTGTCAATCCTTTCAAAATTGAACTAAGCACAATGTGACATCCCACCCCCCTTCTCTCAGCAGGCCTTTTTTTTTTGTCCTCTGCAGCCTATCTTCTACTTTGTTCCTTTTCTCCAAACTCTCTGGTTTTGCTCAGTTCCACCTCCCTCATTTCCCTCAAACCCTCTCCTTTGCTAATCTTAAAGGACATTTATGATCCCTACTTACCTTTGGTCAAAAGGCCACGGTCCTGGAATTCTTCCACCCATTTTTTAAAGTCTGTATATTCCTGCTTTCTCCCATGCTACCATTCAGGTTTAGAAAAAAAATCCCCTACAAACATGTGTAAGCCCAGCTAACTTTTTGTTTCCTCTTACAACTCTCCTTTCAAAAAAGTCAAATGCCACCAGCTGAACTATCGATTTGTTGAGATTCTCAACAGCCACACCCATTCATCAGGTCATACTGTTCCTCTGCTCCCATCATTCGTTTCTTTTCTTCTATGTGGACCAAAAACTATCGGTGGCACATACCCTCTTTGAATTTCAATGATGAGTGGACTTCCTATGGTCAAAGCATCCCTTTATATATGGAAACAGGAGGAATGCAATCTTACTAAAAATTAAGCCAAGCCCAGTATATTTTAAGTAAGCATATACATATAGATACACACACACATGCATATATATAAACACATATAGTGCTTGTGTGTTCATGTGACTGCTAATAAAATAGCATTTATACTCATTTATATAAAATACTTATTACTATGGCTACCCAGTTAAAGAAGGCTAATCTCATTTAGGTTCTTCTTGTGGAAAAACACATGCAGGAGATTAATTGCACTTATCAAAAACCTCGAATAGTTCAGATGAATACTGTGCACTTCTTTATCCTCAGATGCAGTTCCCCTACAACATGAAAGTTGTCATTCTGAGTGTTTTCAAATTCGGGTGCCTTGGCAACTGCATAGATACTCCAGATACACACGTGTTTGAGAGATGGGAGACTTTGAATACAGACTTTTAATTTTCTTCAACAAACTCTTAGCTCCAGTTAAATTCATCAAACCGATACATAAATATTCTCATTCTTTCTCTGTATATATACATATGCATACAGGCACATAGATGCATATATATACATACACACACAAACAGGAAAGCCACAAATGTTGCCCTTTCCCTAGTACCTTGTGATTACATTTTGCTTGCTTGTTCTTCTGTTTCAGACAAAAATAACGAACCCTTTTCTCCATCACATGTTCACAAAGGCACCAACAAGCGCTGGACAGCACAGGTTGGTACATGAACCAGCTGCGACAGTCCATGCGCTCACTAAGTAGCGGGCAACTGCCAGCGCTTGTTTTGAGAGAGGAGAATAGTTTTGGTAGGTACGGAGCCCAATCCTCCTGCATCTTAGCAAAAAGTTAAGGCTTGAGAACCTGGTGCCTTATCAGGCAGATTTCCACAAATACAAACCTCACTGTGCGTGTATTTCAAAGTACCACATAACCATCCAGGAAAGTCCCCAATAAATTACTCCGATGTTGTCTCAAAAGACAACATTCCCAGTTTAGTAGAGAAATGTTAGCTACTTTTCTTTCAAAAGACCAAATCTCGGCTTTACTAAAACCAATGTGAATTTCCCAGGGACTTAAATCTTCTCCATAGAAAAGTATTCTGCATTCTCTTGTTGCCTAAAAAAAAAATATCTCATTGTGTCACACACGAAATAGCAACTGTGTGACGAGATACTCAAAACCGTATTGGACAAACATTGCGTAGGCTGTGAAGAACACGTTCCTCACATTCCCAGAAATGGTCTGTGAAAGTTTTACCATCAAGTGGAAACAGAGTTGTTTTCCAGCTCTAGTGTGTGAATTTTTCTTCTGTACTTCTTGCATGAAACAGGAACTGCACTCAACGGCATCTGAGACCCTTCCCTTTACCACTTCATTTTTTTTAATTGGAAATCACAACCCTGGAAACTATTCTCACAGATATCAAGGGGAGTTTTCAACTGACGTCACCAAGACCTGAATTTTACCCCTTACGACTGACCATGTTTTGTGAAATGCCCAGCTAAATGGGGTTTTCCACACAACTGTGACATTTGGATACCCCTTGTACAGATAATAGTAAGAAAGGATTCAGACGTGGAGAATATCCACTTATATGTTCCAGATGCCACTTAAAATTCCAAGGAATAAAAGCTCTTTGTGCTTGTCCCTAGAACAGGGCATGTTTAATTTACCCTGGGCTAGGTGGACCTTTATTACCTACAGACAGAATTTGACTTCTGAAGTAATTCACTCGTCTTTATTGTTACTTTTGATAAAATATTTGTGAAGGAAGAATCTGTACATTTCAAAATTAAAACCTGTGTATGTTTCAAAATATTTAACTAGTTTGCATATACAAATTATTGTAGTGCTTTTCCCCTTACATTTGCCCTTTGCTTTGTAAGACAGCAGGTTTTCAGAGTTCTCTGGGTACAGAAATGTCCCCAGTGTACACACACAGAGAGCCGCTCAGCTTCACACAAACAAAACCTTTCAATTAAAAAGCAGACCCTGCTTAAATACTGTGATCATAGCAGCAAGCCAAACCCTGAAGGAGGCTGACCAAAGCCCAGGAAAAACACACAGTCATTCAAAAAATTCCTTATTTCACCCACTGGAAAATACTAAAAAAAACCCCATCCAGACATTGACTTTATTAAAAATTACGTCACGTGCCAAAAGCTGCACAAATCTGCTGTTACTTCTGGATAAGGACCTGTATGCCTGAAGGACTTTTTTCAGTTTTCGGTCAATTAAAAAATAAAACTTATCTCCCTCTCTCCCTAGATCTGTCCTATAATTGCCTGGCATATTTTCCAGGCTGAGTGAGACTGCGCAGATCTGTACTTTGGAACACACATGTTCATTTGGATTTCCTAAAGATCCTCCTCTCCCCTGTATTCTTTCATCTCCTCCCCTCTGCGCTTGCTAGTGCCTTTGTTATGCTTCCAATGACCTATATCTTACTCTAAATGTATGTATGTATTAAATATGCCTGTGTGTATATAAATAGACACATATACACACAATATACAAACACAAGTACATACAGAAACGTACATTAAATGCTTTGAGATACATGTGCAGATTGTTTTCACGGAGTCGCAGTTTGGAAACTTGTATTACTTCAGCTCGGTTTTATAGAGATGTTCACCTCTCTCCACCCTACCTCCTGAAACTCTGAAGGTGCTAATACTAAAGGCTTCTGAGAGTCAAGCTGAGCAAACTTACTTAGCAATCTAAACTTCAAAACCAATACTGTACGACCTTGACATTACCGTCCTGTTAACTCCTGTGTTAAACCTGAACTGCCCTTAAGGTTAATTATTCCAGCCTGTGATCACCAGTAAGTTGCTTCAGACAGTGAGGATTCAGAAAATGCAGGGTCATCCACATCTTTGACAGTAGAAAACTAGAACTATTATATATAAAAGTTAGCTTTTTATCATTTTCTTTTAAGACAGTATGTAGCCAGCTCAAAAAAAGAAACCAGCACATAGGACACTGAGCATATATCCCTTGTTACAGAAGTGTCTGAATTAGACGTGGAAGTCCCTTCCAATCATTTCAGTTCTGACCTTACTGTATCATTTGATCCATCCTTATTGCTTCCAGTGAGTATCTTCATGACCTGTATCTGAATAGCAATTCACTCAGTTTGTAAAAATTTAAATGTACAGCGGTCACTTACCATAGCTTGCAATATGCACATGAATTTTCTCTCACCCTATCTGTGCATTATGTGCTGAAAGACAACTTTTATTTTAAAAAGGAATTAAAGAAATAAAATATTACAGGCATTAATAAAACTTTCCAAGAATGACATAATAGTCCCACAACCCTCTACTGAGTTGAAAACAAAGCGATCTTTAAACCTCGTATTACTGTAACCAAAAATCAAGTACTGTAAAATAACATGTAAGCTAGAGAAATTAGACTGGTAAATGAAGAAAATATAATTTTTCTTGATAGGTAAATCAAGTTGTCGTTGTTGTAGCTTATTTTCCTAGTCATTAAGTATGATAACATGTCTAACAAGGACTTACAAGAAAAAACCACCTACTTTATTTTAAAAACAAATATAGGTGATATCCAGTAATAAGTAGAAACTAAAGTTACTTTGAAAAGGATAACCAGACTAGAAACCACCAAGTGATCTGAAGGCTGGGGAAGAGTTCACGTCATTCATCATTCGTTAACATCGCTTTGAATCACCAGTCACACGGAGCCAGTTTCTCTTTTCTGATGCTCTTGCAGGGACGACCTTTGTGAGTCTGTCCAGCAGGTGGCTTTGATCCTCTTTCACATGTGTACGACCCATTGAGCGAGTTCCTTCACACAGAAAACCATCAGTGCTGCAGTAGAAAATTAGTGGCTACATTTAAGTCATTATTTGAAGCCCTCAGAGCTTCTAGAGCATCGCCCCTGGAAAAGCCCATTTCCATAAGTCGTGCAACCTGGAAAAGAAATAATATAACACCATTTTATAACCAGCGTTTTATTCACACTGTGTACGCATTAGTCATGTTAGCAGTACCAGACATCACTTTTCCCCGGATCACACTGTTCGAAAGTGTACCTTTCCAGAGCATAAGCAAGCATGGCTGAGCACCACCACAAAGATGTACCTGGGACAGCATGCTTGAAAACACTGCCACAGAAATGACTGCTTTCTAATACTTTATTCAAAATCAACCATTTGCTGAAAATGCCACACCTGCGTTTTCCTAGCCAGTCCAGTTTCGAAAGAACAGTAAAATAGAAAGTATGGCTACACATGTGACAACTACAATCTGACCCTGGGGCTTGGTGCTCTTGACAGGAACAGGACCTCAAGAACCCAACGCTGACCAAAATACAGAATTTTACAGCAGATGCGAAAACCTGTTCTAGACATCCTAGCTTTCCTTGAACAGACCTATTTCTCCAGAGGGCATGAAAACACTCAAAACTATTCATACTAGGTGGTTTTTAAAATAAACCTGAAAGTTAGCTCTAAAACAGTGGCAGTACAATACACTTAAAGTAAAAATTTTGGAAGGATTCTACCTAATCTCAAAACGGCGTAAGTCAATGAAATTTGATGGAGGAATTACCTGGAAAAGGGCACATTAAGAAAGTGATTTTGGTAATCAATAGCCACTTGGCCATCCCTCTCTATAATATCATGTACTTGGCACCTAACCTTTTTGCTCTGTGCTAACAGGTATCCAAACTACCACATGTAAAAAGCAATGTATGTATACTCAAATCTAATTTATGGTTAAATTCCAATCTACAATTCTCAATCAGGTATGACTGAAAGTCACAATATAACTCATTCGCTTTTATAGTTAATCTTCCAGAGAGGGGCAAAACGGGGTGGGGGTGGGGGGAGCAGTGTGTAAAATTAACTGTGGCTGCTGACAGCATAAAGCATTCCCCACGCTGTTCCAAAGGGCCCTGTGACCAGACACCACAGCTCCTGAACCTGGAAGGCCGGGGCTACAGGAGCTGTCTGCTTGTATGGAGCCTGCAGCAGCAGAACGAAGCTGAGCAGGAATGCAGCAGAGGCTGTTTACGTCTCAGGAGGAATCTTCCCAGGGTGCAAGAGCAATGTGCATTAGCACTGAAAGTACTTTAAAGGCCTTTTAAAAGAAAGGTGCTATTTAAGGCAACCTCCCCTTCCTCTAAGACACCTCCACAACTTTCAGTATTTTTAATCTTCTCTGCTTTGGCAGTTTGCTGAGAAATACACTGCTGCCAAGTACGCCCGGAGGTGGGGGTCCTCCTTTTCTTAATCTAAATACACCATTACAAAAGGTTTGAAAATGGCTGCCTTGGTTGTCTGAATATCAAATACAGTACTGATCGTTTTTTGTGCCTTTCCTCCTTTTTCCTCCCTTACCAGCCAATGTCAGTTTCTCACCTTCTTGTAGAAAGAGAATCGAATTTTTACTTTCAACACCTCTGCAACAATAGTGTAACTTCAAACTGTATTTCGTAACCTGTAACTTTAGAAAGTTTCCTCTGATTTTTCATCTAAGATTGTGGGTTTTATGAGAAAAAGGGCAAGCAGTGGAATAGAAGCTAACCACAGAAATAAGTTTCAGAAGAAAGGTTTTTACTCCAGTTGCCATGAATTCTAACCTTAAGAAGCGGTGGATGGAATGCTCATTTTCTCGTTTACAGAAATATCCAGTGATTATCACAAGGAATAGATTGTAACAAGGAAAAGCTCTTTTCATCTGAGTATATATTAACCACAGGAACTGAATCCAGCTCCAGGAAACAGAGAAGCATACTAGTAACTGTAATTTAAGGTGCTAAAAAACCCATAAGAAATGCAGAGTTTTGTACCAAAAGTGTTGCAAAGGCTTGCAAATTTTCATCTGAAGAACAGAGGAAAACTTTGCATTTCTGCTCATGCAGTTATTAGCACAGTTCTGGGAAATTCAAGGTGCTTATATTACTTCTTTCTTTGCAGGGTAACTAGACAACATTGCAAATGACAACAATCAGGTGAGCTCTACGACTTCAACGCATGAGAAAATACAAGTGTATACTGCCTTCCTAAATCTTGGCCTAAAGGCTTTGGGTAAGAATCCAGCATAAGTCAGACTAGTAACTATTCCATTAGCTCCAGCCCAACAATAAAAGTTCGCATAAGCAGTATTTTTTCAATAAAACAAGTAAACAAACCTACGCAGCAGGGAAACCTTTTGGTCCACTCCATACTTGGCACCAAGTAGGCTTCCAGGCTGACCAAAACTAAGTTTCTGTCTCAAGTGTTCATTGGTTCTTAAGAGTTTCTCTTTTTCATTTTTTTTTTTTCTCTTTTTTTCCCCCCCTCCATTTTTGGATGTAGCCCAGCAGGTTTGCAGACAAAACCACTAGCGCAATTAAAGTTTTGAACATTGTGAACATAATCTAACCTTGAATCAAAACTAGAAATGAGCTCTTAGCAAAGATTTCTGTTTGGAACAAGTTCATTTTAAACTAACTAAAAATAACAGCATGGTGCTATCAAGTCCCTAAAAAAAGGAAAAAGGAAAAGAAAGATTCACCCTTGAAACCTACTCTTGTTCAAGGGTAGCTGAGACCTCAGACTATAAAACGGCTAATGCAGCTGACTTCAGATAGGCTACAACCTGGAGAACTTCCCTGCATGCAATAAATCCTAAATACAGAAATAGGACTAATCTTAAAATCCTTAACATTTCCTAGAAAATCATCCTGTCTTTTCAGAATAAAGCTAACAAAAGTCTAAATCTCTACATCTACGGTAAGTCTAAATCTATACTTGACAGAAAAGACAAACTTCTCTGTGGCATCAACATGTGAAATCAGTCAGCCACATTATTGAGGGAAACATCCAAGTTTTAGATCACAGCTGGCATAACACTCTCATTTCCAAAAAAATATGTGACTGAATAGGAAACAAATAATGAAATCAAATTATCATTCTTCCTTCTCTGAAACATTTGTGAAACCATCTCAAACAGTCTCAACTGTCTTTTAAATACGAAAGACAAGCAGCTACACAAAAAAGCAGAAACTGCAGAGTTGATCTGTAACTCTGGTTTGGATGGTAATGACAATTTGCTGTCTCTGTATTGCGACCGTTATCTGATATTCTGATTTGCGCTGCTATAGAGAACGTTTAAGAAACTGTGTCAACAGATGATAAAAAATTAGTAGACTTAATTCCTAACCAGTTTTTTAATGCCATTTTGAAACAGAAAAATGTTTACCTGCTCTTCAGAAACCTCGGTAGGTGGAGGTGTGTCTTGTTCAGACGGGTGATGATCTTGGTAATTCACATTATGTCTATGACGTAAAGGAGGAAACAGTCTATTCCAGTTAATCATCCCACCCTGAAACCAGACACCACTGTCAGTGTTTGCAAAAAGAACTATAGATATTCTTAAACAAAAGGATTATTCATCCCATGTAATACAAAAGGCAAATGTTTTGAGTAACATATTCATAATTGAAACTACAAAAAACTGCTGCAGTCTCTTATGAAGTAAAAATTGGTTACTGCTTTACTAGTTATTTATTAGAAGTAATCACTGCAAACTGAAGTTTGGAAAAGTGCTAACATGAGGAGGAAAGGATGTTTCACATCCACTGTGAAAGATCTGGTTTACTACAGTGCTAGACTTCTGAGGCTTAAAGACCACTGTCTTTACTGATAAGGATTTGCCTGGCAAGTGGTGCAACAGCGGGTCCTGCAAATGCTTTGCAAGACTGCTGCTGGAGTTACCCAGAGAAATAACTGGGGGGGGTGGGGGGGTGTGTGGAGCAAAAATGAATTCTCAGTGCATCAGCAAAACCACACGAGGGAACTCAGAACAAGTCCAACCTTCAGGATACCTGTGATTTCTACTCAGGTCATTACTTCTGTGACACCGACGTGACTGTTACAGACAGATCACCTCACCTAACTTCCGCATGTTAAATACCATTGCAAAATCTGGCTGTATTCCAGCACCAAAACATTTTGTAACTGCATAGTAGTAATACAAATACACAGCAGTAACGTACAGATGGTGTAAATCACAGAACTGAAACTTTCTTTTAACAACCAAGCTTCAACTCTAGTAATAAGACAGCTAGAATATAAAGTACAAATACTAAAGTACAAGCTTTATAATTGTCCAGAAATAATTAATCCTCATTTTATTAGCTTAAACAAACTTTTTTTTTTTTTAAGGGATTTTGTATCACACCAAAACCACAGGCCCTACAAGCAGGGAAAAAGAGCAAACCCCACATCTCTCTCTTCTATACAATTTGTTAAAACATCTTTAGCAGTTTGTGTTGTCCTTTTCTTCCTCCCCTGCTCCCTTTGTTACTATGGAGAAGATCCCCCTCCCTTTCTGTATATATAGGACAGGACTTCCTTCCTCTAGTTGCTCTATTTTAGTTCTATAATGTTGCTTCTCAGAAGACCTTCCTCTTAAAGAGTTTTTTTCCTTTCTTCTCTCAGCAAGGGCTCTTCCTGACTTTATGTACCCCTAGAGCATTAAAATGTTCTCTGCTCAATCAGATCACCATCAGCTAAACCTGCTCCCAGACCCGCTGCCCACCCCCACCCCCCCAAAAAAAAATAATTGTTTATTTAGTTTTCCTGCCCTTTCCTTTGTTTTCTTCCTTTCTCTCCAGAGGAGACCCAACCAGCCCAGACACCACAGGGGGCAGTGCAACAGTACACTTAAAAACCATTTGGAGATTTGAAAGGCTACCTTGTGAAGTGTTCCAGTCCCTTCTATACTAAAGTGCATTTTAACTTGTGAAAATGTGCACTAGCTAGGAGTCATCACCCATTTTCAAGACAGTTTCCACTGTGAGTGATTCTGAATTTAAAAAATGATTGCCTATCTGTATTTCTGTCTTGCATACTGTATAAAATACTTGCTTAAATCCATGAGGTTTCAACCAAAGGATACAGTATAAGCCTTGCATTAGCCAAACAGTGTAGTGTAGTAAAAAGGAGAACTGGTTTGTGGTTTAAACCCAGAGAGGGATTTCAGACCTCCTACTGACACCACTGCACTACACCAGGGTCTTGGAAAATCACGTCCTGTACTTCCCCTTCTACAATTTCCTCTAACTCAGAACTATGTTGAATTTTAATTCATTAACTTCCAGTTTCTGAAAGTCTACTAAGCTCTATAGCTCAGCAAGAATACTGCACTAATGCTGCTTTGCCTGTTTTTATTCTTTTGAAAAAAACTGAGGAGTAGAAAATAACGATTCCATGGGTCATTCACATTAAATTGGCGTATTGAAAATTGCCAACAGGACTATGACACATTCCTTTGAGGCACCAGAAGTCATACAGAATCATGTATATGAAACATAAAAACTACAGTAAATGTATTTAGCAGTATTCCAGTAGATCTGAAGACTGAAATAAACATACCTTTCCAGCTGTGCCCTCAGCTTCAATACTGAGCTGCACCTATTCCAGCTTGGTTTTGCATCTTCCCTGTTCTGCGTGCTGTCACCTAACACTACAAAGAGACTTGTCCACTTCCTTACCCTAAATTTACAATACATTTCAAATTAATGTACACAAAATTCGTTACTTTCAAGAAAAAAATGCAGATTCCTTACAAAGATAACTATTTAGTTTTGAAGGTTTACAGCAAATATTTTGATAACTACAGATGTGGACTGATGTATTCAGAGAAGTTCCATGCGAAAACTGCTAATCCTTTCCCAGAACTAATAGACTAGATAATAACAAATTAGACCAAAATAGCTGTGAAAAGATCTTCTGCGATTGCCCTCAGAGTATTTCAGTTACCTTTGGAAACCGTGACAATCATAACCCATCAGTTCTTAACTACATTAATGAAGTAAGACTATCCAACATACAACAACAATCAGTATTAAAGGCTGAAACTCTTAATGGTATGTGAACAGTAGTGTTTAGGATTAATCCCAGCATCACGGTCCACTTCTCATCCATGTATTACTTTACAAACTGCACCAAACCCAGGCACATTAAACTTCTTTATCTTACCTGCAAAAAAATTGTTTCCCCTCACAGACTTGCCTCTAATTACATGATGGACATGCACACAGTCAGGCTCCAAAGAGCAGAGACTCAGGGAACTGCAGCTGGAGCTATGGGACTGGTACTGTGGCCAATCCCCGAGTAAAGGTACGGAAAAATTAGGAAGTGCAGCTAATGTCTTAGATCCACAGAAGACGGAGATCAAGGCTATGGATTTCCAGTGTGGATGGTGACTGTGTGAAGACTTTAAGACAACTTTAACTGTCACAGCAGAATAATACGAAGATCTATGAATTTTAGTTTGACCCAGAGCAAACAGCAAAAATGTCTTAAATGAAGTAAATATTGCAAATTCCAGTTAAAACATGTGCAGAAGAAGATTTCTAGAGCAATACTCTGCCTTGCCTCACAGAAATTATTTTGTAGACCTCATACTTTGCTTTCCAAATCCAGTTTCCTTTAGTTTAGCAGGCAAAGACTGAGTTAATCAGTTGATTGCAAGTATTTGTTACTGCCTGATAGGAGACAATCATACCAAGAAGACCATTTTATTGGTCTCTGATAAATTACTACTAGAAGTGGATTAGGAGAATGCTGGTGATGCTGGAATTTCTGTTACAAGAAGAGAACAAACAAAGAAAGAGATTTAAGAACAGACTGGATTTAGCGAATGGGAAAACAAAATAGCAGGTCTTCATCGCAGAAAAGGCTGTAAGGAAATGCCATATTGATGACTTATTCTTGGATAGCTGCCAGGGCTTTACGTACTGAAGTTGTGCCTTATGAGGTCACATCCTTGATGTCTTTTTTCGTTTTGGGTTGGGTTGGTTGTTTTTTATGGTGTCTGGGACAATGCTATTTACAAGGAAAGGAGTATCCTCCTTTCCTACGGAATAAGGAAGAGATACTTAGAGCTAGCAAATGTCTCTGATTGTACAGTCTGCTAAAACCCCAGACATGCCACTTCTTTTCAGGTAATCTCCTTCCTCTCTTTTTGAAAAGCAGCTCTACCTGTTTCCCATATACATACCTGCTATGGCATATTTTGTGAAAACACTTCTTATCCAAAGCTTGACAATTAAAAATGCTGTATTACGGACAATTAACAAATAACCAGTTAAGCAGCTGTCACATCTGCACATATTTTAATTAGATTAATTAAAAAAAATTAAAGAAAATGCTTTCTAAAAAGTCCTCTTGAAAGTGACGCATGTGGTTAAGATATTCTGATAATGTTATCTCATATATATGGCTAATGCCAGCTTGCCATCTGTTTGCACAAACAGGAAGCACCTCCTGATATCTGTCCTGTTCACCTTTACTTAACATAACAACCACAGAGAGAAAAAAAAAAAAAGAAAAAGGAAATTGCTTTGCATTTCATCTTTTAAAGTAACATTTTAAAATTTGCTACTCTGTATAGGAGCAATTACTTGGTACAGACATCAATATTGTCTTCTTTCATATAAGAATTTTAAAACACATACTGAAAGCAAGAAACACTGACTTGCTTTTCAGGCATAAATTTTTCTACAAATTATTGACTTCAAAGTACACATACTGATGATAGAAATTAGGAAAAAGGCACAGCCATGAATAACGCAACGATACCTGCTACCCTGAACACTGTGTAAGAAAAATCAATGACAAGGGTGAAATTTCCATTTGAATGTCTAGCCTGCCTCTTTTTGTGAGGACAAAACTTCTGTTTTTTTGCCTTTGCACCCCCCCTTTTTTTTTTATTTTTTGCCCCCCCCCCCCCCTTTTTTTTTTCTTTTAATAACTCCCTTCTTTTGAAAGAGGGTAGAAATTTAACAGTATTAGTGTTCTGAGTATCGTTCTTAATGATGGAAAGAATTTTTCACCAAGGAAAGCACTCCAGGAATTTCTAATGATACTCCAATTTCCTCTGGAAATTTAACCTACAGACAAGTCTCTTTAGCTAAGAGGCTCTGTCTGACTCCTAGTTGCTGCATCCTGAACTTTGACGTCTGCATTGTCCCAGAGGAGCTCATGTGTCACAGAAGTTCAGAAATCTGCATGTGGTCTTTTCTGAAGCCTGATCAGCTATTTCCTTTGAAATCTAGGAGGAGCACCTTAATCTGGCCTCTGAAGCTGCCTGAGAAACAATGGAAGGGATTTCAACACAGGCATGATGCCTTCATAGCAGCAGAAGCCAGAAATGCCAACGGGCAGGCACATCTGCTCCTTGGAGGCAAGGTGGGAATGGCTGCTTCTTCAACTGCATTCAAAGGAGGTGCAGAGAGTTGAGTGTGCTTCCTTGCACACTCATGCATGCCCTAGCACTTGACCTTGTAGAGCGCTGCTTGTCACACACAACAGGAAAGGGTGCCATAATTTGACTCAGACACATGACTGGCTGGCAGTAAGTGAAGAGCTGTGTAGGTACTCCCCAAACTGGTGATTAGCTCAGAACACGGACAGAGTCAGGCTACTCTGCATTTAAACTGTTACAGTAAGGGTAAATACCTATTCTGTACCAAGCTGTTCATCATAGTAACATCCACTTTTTATTACTGCTGTGATGCAATAATTCAGCCATGAAGTGATGGATCGCTATGCCAAGAAGAAAGAAACATTTCATATCAAGCAGAAGCTGAAAGATGGCATTTTTGAGAACTGATGTTATTCATTCGTCCAGCATCGGGGAGGTGTTGAGCAGGTCCCTCAGACTTTGTTTGCAATAACGAATGGAGATTTGGATCTTCTCTAGACAGTTAGAGACAGGTCTTCAACTGCCTTTTCAAAGCACTTCCTTTTCCAAACTTGCATGCTTCCCTTACTTGTGTCAGCTGTTCTTCATCCAAACTGAGCTCTTGCTGGTGCTGTGACATCACAGACACGGTCATGGCTACATCAGCTGAAAACACCCACCTATGTCATACTATTGGCAGTAGGGCTTGTCAGTTTTCCCCACAGAAATCTCAGGTATATATAGAAAAGTCAGTTCCCATTATTAAAAATTAATCTTTTTAAGTGAGTGCCTTGTGAGAGGTGAAGCTGTCAATCATAATCGCCAGCTGAATTTTAAAGGAATGACATGATTTGGAGCTGTTCTTATGTTTGGCATTCAACACTTGCTGAGTGAGATAATCAGGTGGGGGTGGGGTCCAGCGTGCCAAACGCTGAAGGCAGGTCCACCAGCTTGAACACAGAGTCTATACTTAAGGAAATAATGTTAGCTCTGTTTTAGACATTTTACACAAAAAGCAGACAATTCTAATCCTTACTACATAGCACTTTGAATGCTGACTGGTAACACTGGACTGTTACTAAAGCATGATGTTTAGACAGATAGTCCTTCATCCACCTCTTGTGCACGAATGCTTTCAAAAAGTAATAAGGAATAAGTAGAGGCCAAAACAAAAGTGAGAAATTAGAGTTCTAAAATTGTTTTGATTTGGCAAGCTACGATAAAACTCTGGGCACAAAAAACCTCAAAACCAAATTCTCCAATATACTAGCATAAGCATGTATTTGAGTATATAAAGGGTTGGTCTATGATGATGCAGGGGGGGAAAAAAACAGATCAGCATCCCATTTTGGGATGTTAAAAAAATCAAGTTCTGTCTTAGGTGGCAAATAGGAGGGGCTTCCATTTACTGACATCCCAAAGCCAACATACAAGGTGCCACGCCTGCAGCGCTGCTTGGCAAAACTTTAGTATCCATTTTGCGTCTCAGGGTAGTGCATTAAGGAACAATTGGTGAAACCGGCCTGCAGTTGTTATGTGCTAGCATCAGAGTCCTAATCAGAAAACCTAAATACTAAGATGGACCACTTACTACATGAACTACCTGCTTCTTGTTTACTACGTACCAGGGAAGATGATACTAGGAAGAAGAAATGGCCCGTCCAGATTCTCTCAGTGTGGACAGGAAGGACAACAGAAGCCCTGGAATCCAGTAAGTAACCACCCCCAAAGTGGATGCCTTATTTGCCCCCTGTTCAAAGCTAGAAATGAAGGGACAGGTACAGCTAAAAAGAAACTTGCCTTCTGTAAACAGGAATTGATCACACAATGGAGAATTAAATACTCTGGAAATGCCTGGGGAGATTTATAAGCCAGGCACTCTTTAAGGGGAACTGTCTCAAGTTAAATTATCAGAGGAAAAAGATATAGAACAATCACATAGGAGAATAAACATACACTATTTCTCAAAAAAATATTTGCTTTGAAATAAAACAGTATGTTGCTTTAGGAAGCTGTCCAGCCACTGTATCAACCACTGCTTCTCTAGGGAGATTGATTACAAATATTAAACCGAATTCTAAGGCTGTAGCTCAAAAGCCCCGTCAGATGGAAAGAGAATTTCGTAACTCCGGTCCAAGAAAAAAAAAAAGATAGTTGAACGTGTGAGCGGGGCGCTACCGAGGAGTAGGAGTTAGAGGCAGGCAGCCTTGTGACGGTGACATCTGGCTGCTAATGAGACACATACAGTTTATTCTAGTAGTACTACTAGTGTCTGCCAGCTTGTGGAATTGCCAATTTCCGTGAAAAAGAGACAAAAATAAAGTGGTAGTCTGTAGAAGAAATAGTCATAAATTGTTCACTACTTGGATCAGCACCCTGGAAATTCAACATTTTTAATTTCACACCTAGAATCCATGAAAAAAGTTATTCAGAAAAAGAAAACAGAAATATCTAAATAGCAGTGCGTTATTAACTGCTGCAAATACGTTATTGAAATGAAACAGTAAAAAACCAAAGAGTTCACTCATGCCAAGATCAGCAGTATATGCAGTTTTTATACTCACAACCTTCAAGAGTAAAACTCCCTTTTTGAAATAAAACCAGGCTTATTCTCAGCACAAAGAAAACACTATTAAAAAATTACAGAGAAAATGCCAGAAGAGTGACACAAAGCAAAGGATGAATTAAAGACTCCCTGCAGTCTGTGCAAGAAGATACTGTTTTCTCTACAAAAATGGAAGCTGCCTGTAATTTCAAAAAAGGCTTGGTGCGTATTCACAAATGTACATCAGCATGCAGGGGAAAGCAAGAATGAAGGAATACTGAATGTAAATTTAGCCTCTGCATACATGCTTCATTCATGGGCTGAAAAAACTCATAAATCACTTAGTTAACAGAATTATTTAAAAATATGATGTCAAATCTTGTACACACACGTCAGGAGTCTGAGTTCAAAGAATCATTTTATCCCATTGGTACCCTAAGTATAGTTGTCTTCGAAATTTATGGCAACACTGCTAAAGGCAGTTTCTATTCAATTACATCACAAAAACCCAAAGTAGCCTTAGGTAACATAGACTAATTGGAATGGAAACCTAATTAGAGAAAAAGACTTTGCCTAACACTTGGCTGAAAATCTCACCCATTCATTGAGGTAAAGCAGCCTGGTAGATTCCTTCCCGACAATAATACATACATCTGTGAAACAATACAAACAACCTGCTTCCATCCAAAGTTCTGGCTAAGAGAGCAAGAGTTTATATGGACACAGCAATGTATAAAGGTTGCAGAAGGTCTTCACAGTTCAAAATGTCTGTTGAAGGACTTGGTACTCAAACGTGTGAAGTTATTCAAGACAACTTTGTCAAATTGTTATCCCTCAGTGCCAGTGGGAAAGCTAAAGAATATGCTCAGGTCTAATTCTTACACTTCTTGGAGAAAGCAGAAATGGATGCTCTGGGAGTATATTCACTGAGGGATTTTTTTTCTACCATCATGAATGAGGATAACATTCCTGAGGAGGAATTCTTGTGTCAAGAAAGTCTTTGCTCCATTAATCTATTTTTTCCCAAGGTCAGGAGTTTACTGCTTAGATACAACCAGAAGGTAAATCAGCAGCCTAGTCTCACAGTCCTTAGTTGACAAAATGTGAAGCTTGCATATTTCTCAGGATATGAGACTCCCCGTAACAATAAAGACTCTCAGTGTGCCTACCCACAGAGCATCTCTCCAGTGTCCCAGGAGAAAGACAGCTAACAAATGAACAATTAGAGGAAGTCACATTGTTATAGAAGAAATCTGGTCCTTGCAAGCAGTAGAATCTCGTACAGAGATGCCATGTAATACGAACCAAAGGAGTCTGGCCTCACCGAAAAATAATGGCAGCTGGAATAGATGAACAAAAGGACAGGAGGGAAAGGACAAAAGAAGCTTAAAGCAGAAGATAGGGCAGAAAAGAGGTAGTGAAATGAATATTTTCATATATAGCTGTAGGCTTATCACACAGTCTGGAGCAAGCCGTGAAGCTCTTTTCTGAGACAAGAAACTTAAGAGAAACCAAAAAGCAGGTAATATGGTATCTTTAACATGCTCAGCATGAATGAAGGAATAAATGTTCTGTGGATACAAAAGGCACTTTTTCAAGATGAAGGGATTGAGGTTCATACACTGTCCCTCCTGAATGGGCGCAGGGACGAGCATTCAAAGGAGAGGCGGTATTTAGTTGCCAACAGAAGGTGCTGACTACCTTTTCTGCAACTTTCCACCTTCCACATATCCATCTTTAGTGACAACTTGGGCATGACTCCTCCTGTATTTGCAATTTGGTTATCTGCCAGCCTCCCTTCTCAATAGGAAGTGAAAGTCAAGTTGACTCCCTGCTACCACACTGGTGGACAGATGCAGCTTCCCTTTTCCCACCAGGGCTTTCATTTGGGTTACAGAAAGATAAACTTTAGAAAAATGCTGAGAAATGAAAGAGATCAAGAAATAGAAAATTCAGGAGAGAAGACCAAACTGTTCATTGGTATTACAATATCGAAAGAATAAAATAGCACCCGAAGACCTCAACTACATCTTGTCTGAACGAGAAAAATGCAAAAGGCATCCATCCCTAAAATCCTATGAGCTTCATGATGCATCAGCAAATGATTACTGGTGGTGAGATGTGATGGGAGAGAACTTCCCCAAAGCAAAGAAGGATTTTGTTACAAAAGCAAACATAAAGTATGGGAAACAATGGAGGTGAAGGGGAAGAGATGATGAAAATGTGGGAGGAAAATGGCACAGTGGGGAATAAAAACATGAAAGTGATAGAAAAAAAGAGATCAGATAATTGGGAAAAAAGAAAATTAGGATAAATTATTTAAATTAGAGAAGAGGACAGACAAAAGAGTGGGAAAGAAAAGAACTAAGAAACTAAAGTTTTAAAAGCAGAAACAAAATAGCAAGCTGGTATTTTTTAGGGAATGAATACATGTGGCACACATTTTATTCTACTGCCTCAAAAGGCGCATGAAGGTGATGCTCAGTAATTCTCCATTTGTGACAAGTTCATCATTTCTCAGGATTATTTGTGGAAGAAAAAAAAGAACGGGACGTTTTCAATATGTACACTACCATCTGTTTAAGGGCTGTATCCACAGCAACTAGAAACCAAGACAAAAATCAGTCACCAAGTAACCACACTCCCCTGAGAAACTAGCAATGTAAGATAAGTTTTTCAGTTTCTAACAACATATTTACACACAGTACCACTGAACATTTAAACACCAAAATGAGGTATATCAAGTAATTAAGTTGGTGGGTTTTGTTTAAATTCTCCCACACACTCAGCCTGCTCCTCGAAATTATGGGTGTCTGACAACCCAGCACTCACACTCACAGCTCCATGCTTCAGGCTCCTTCAGATCTGAACATGTCAGCTAGAGAAAGACTGGGAAAGGTAAAGCCAGCAAAGAAATTCTGGGGTGGTTGGTGTTTGCTGTTGTTTTTTTTGGTGGTTGTTTTTTTTTTTTTTTTTTTTTTTGTTGTTGTTTTTTTTTTTTTTTTTTTTTTTATAGGATCCAAAGTGAATTCTGCTTTGAATAAAAGCGCTCAGTGAACAGCAGAAAAAAAAAAAAGAAAAGATAAAAAATTCTAATCTAAATTCCATCTGTAACATGATCTCTTCAACTCCGTGGTCTTCAAATTATACCCTTCCAAGCCTCTAAATGCAAAAGTATTGCCCAAATACAGCAATTTTTAAATATTATTTTAAAATAGTAAATTATTAATAAAATTATTAATTATATAATCACATTTTATAATATATATTTTATATTTACATATAATAATTTATACACAATTAATTATATGATATTAATTAATTAGAGACTAAATATTTTTCATTTTTTAAAATATTATTTTGAGACTGAAATTAGCCTGCTTTTAATTTTTACCACTATGTCTCAATATTTGTGAATGATGCTTTTTGTGATTTAGTTGATGGCCAGTAAATTCTGTGAGTCAAAAAAAAGGCTGGTCAAAAGTTTCATGACATACCTTTTCTAAAGAGTCTCTGCGAAACATTCATACATTGATCCCATCACCTTCTGATTGCTGGTTTCTCAGATTAGCACTATCAGTTAACTAAACGCTGCGCTCATATTAAAGGCTAAACATGAAGGTAACTTGAAAGTGTTTCAGCAACTTGTAAAGGGAAGCATCATACTGATGTTCAAACAACGTCCATTTATTTTACTTAAACCCTTCCCCTTTTTAAAGAACTCTGTTTGAAGTCAAACATGAAAAGACTTTTTCCATTTTCATTGTTCATAGCCTAAGGAAAGGACAAGATGAGAAGAGAATGTTATCAACTCCTCTTTTATCTTTTTACTGTTCTGAACTTATTTACCGCTTTCTGCAAGTAAAGATGTATTACCAAGATAGTTTTTCAAAACTGGAACTGGCTTCTTCCTCCTGTCTGAAGAAACTTGGCTACACTCTGCCCAGCAGCATGTAGCCCAACATACACTTTCAACACATTTACTATTACAACAGCGACGTTCACGAAATGAGTAATTTCTAGTTCAGTTCTTACATTAAAACTGGTTAAACTGTTGTTCTCATGGGAATAGAGAAAAGTAGATTGGGATCTTTCCACTTGAGGAACAATTGAATCAGATTGAAATGTAAAGAAATCAAGGAAAACAGAATTACATTATCAGGGACTGGAAACAAAGATTCACACCCAAGTTGTCGGCCAAAGCTTTATGCCACCACACCTCTAATTCTGGCAACATACTAACGGTAACACAGCTATACCTCCTTGCACTAAGCTACCTCAAACACAAGAACTTGTGTATACAGAGCTACGTTTCAGACAGAGGGAACTCAGCAAAGACCTCAAATTGTAACTTAAATTATGAGCAACATGCATTCACATAAAGCAATGCAAGGCCTATGTTGCCTGCTAGGTTTGACAGAGTAGTAACACATATATCTAAGACACAGGAAAAAGTGAATTGAGACATCACATGCCTTGTTTGACTGCCCTACAACGGAAAGTACGTGAATATCTGCATTTGCTTGTTTGACTGAAGCAGAGAAAGTAAAAGGGCTCTGCTATTCCATTCAAAAGGAAATAAAAGCATTAAACATGGCAAACCGAAAGCCCCTGTGGTTGACCTCTGTAAGAAAGTTAGAGAATTTAATTTGTGCACTTTTTAAAAAGAAACAAGCTTTATTCAATGTACATTATCTGCAAACAGAGGAGTTATGTAGACAGTTTTCAACCTGTCTGAAAAGGATGCTAACAATAAAAATACTCAGAAGAGTCAGGAACATTTTGATTTCCTAACTTTCCACAATGGCTATTACTAAAGACCACCAAGAAGCAACCACTTTAACTTTCAGCTTCCTTTTTGGTAAAAGAATGCCACAAGTACTAATACCCTTACAGGACTGTCTGACATTCTGCTTACGCTTTGTGAAGCAGTTTTAACATATTAAGCTACATAAAATATTTAAATGGCTATTAGCAGTGCAAGTGTATGAAAAGACAAATGGAGAAGAATAAAGCAATACATTATTTTTAAGAAACAGGAACCCATACCAATATAATCCTTACAGAATGCATACCAATACCTGCTGCTGCCTCTGCCGCCTCATCTGGGCAACCTGAGACATCATGATTTGACGATCCAATAACTCCATTCTCTGCTGCCTCTGGATATCAACTGTTGCCCCCCATTCCCACTCGAACTTCATTTGTTGGTTCCGCAGATGAGAAGATTGGTTCAAGAGTCCAAGAAAATATCTTTGCTACCCAGCTGGGTACACAAAGAATTCGATGAACTTTTAATATACTGCTATTGTAGCAAATACCAGAAACCTAAAAGCAAAAATGAAATGTTAAAAAAAAAATCCAAAAAACTTTCATACACCAAATTTTCTTTGTGTTTAGCTGCAGACAGCAGTTGGTCTTTCTGTTTTTTGAAGCACTTTTTATTGTACTTACCCAGAGTTCTCAGTCAAGAATCAGAGAAAGAATAGGGGATTTCTTTACCTCCAACTTCCTCACAACTACAGACTATTACTTTCTAAAATCTGTGTACTGCATTGCCTCTGACTCATAAAGGTGCTTGGGGTTCTTTGTTTATTTCAGAATTTAAGCTCAAACTAAATGACCCTTTCTCAAACAGGTCAAAATTCAACAAAATTCTCATTTCTAGTAAAGGAACTGGTCAGGGTATGCTGTGTGCTGACCTCAGAAGATTAAAGCTGCCCTTGAGGATGGTGAAACATTTTAAACACTCCTTAAGAAAACAACCCCCTTAAGGCTTCTGTCCTGACCACCCAAGTGTCTCCCTTCTAGTAAAAATAAAAGCAAAACAGGTGATTTGAAGTTAAATCTAAGAATATGTACAGCCTTATTCCAAAAGGATCCCATCTACCTTCTAGAAGAAAAAAAAAAAAGTTGCAAAAACCCAGTTCAATTAAAAACTGTCGTACTGAAAAAGCCACCTTTTGTGATGCCCTTCTCCCACCTATAAAAAAAATACCAATTTTCTGCATTCACATTTGTGCTTGCTTTGGGGCTTGATCTCATTTCAGGTTCAAAAGAAGCAAAAGAAATCCATGTGCCCCATAAATGACCTACAGTCATCACTCCATCGTCTTTTTAAATCCCATAATGAAGGCCTAGCACTTGAGCCCAAAGTGGTCCAGCAGGAAGGCCAAAGTTCTTACACAAACTCCAAGCCTGGTTTCTACTTCATGCCATGTTTCAGTATTCGTGACTATTCATTGTCTCTTATGTCAGAAGAATTATGCTATGACAACAGAGTGAAATGAACAGGAAGAGATACGAACTCAAAACTGTAAACATACCCACACAATGCAATTATGCTAGAAGCAATGTAGAAATTCCATTTCTGGAGTTTTTGGGCACTTCATTTTGGGTTCTCCACTTTCTGGGCTATTTTTATAAACATAACAAATGCATTGCCCCATATACAAAGGAAGACAGTACAGGAAAATGCAACATTCTTTGGAAGCGGGATATTTTTCAGATTATTTACAAAGTTACTGTTAATTATCTAGTGAGATAATGAGAAAACACTCCGCTTTGGGAAGCACTGATTTTCATTTTATTCTACTTTCCTTTTGGGACTGCCGTCAGGGTTGGTTATAACACCAAACACAGGGTACCATTCTAAAATGAGAAAGAATATTTTAAACTACCCTTAACCCCTTCGCTCTTCCCATGCTACGAGGAAGGAGGTAAATAGGATGGGATAATAGGAAAGCCATAATCACTAGCATCATAATGAAGGCTGTTTTTAACTAAATGTTCCGTATTCAAAGAAAGGTCCTGACTGGACTCCAGGAATGACAGGGCACCGGAACAGAAGCTTCATCACTTCAGAAATTCTTTCATCAGCTCTAGTGAAACTGTTCCAGATGACTGCAAGCCCACAACCAAAACTTGTGCACGTCAACTGGTAACTAAGATAGATCTATAACTGCTGAAGAATGAGGAGGAAAATTCATATCACTTCTGCGTGTAGTACTTGAAGCATCTACCCAGCAAGAAGGTCCCTCAGAAGCCAACTGTCTGGTTCCAAGAATTACATAGATAGGCTTCTCACTTGAGAAAACCTAGACTGTAGGGCTGCCGGAAAGCTCACTTTCTTGGGAGCAAGAATTATTGAACTAGGTTGCAAATATTATGTATACATTTAATATATTATTATTTTGATGATGATTTTGATAATTATTATGATGATTTCTTAGATACAAAATGCAAAAGCAGCACCAGAACCTACAAATTATCTTCCTTTCTCCCACCTCCCATCACTAGGCTACAGAGCCAGGCCCCCCTCTTATTGGTCCAAGGGATTCTGCATTCCTGGTTGCACAGGTGTAACCTGGCAGAGGAAGCACTCTTGCTCAAAATACTTTGTTCAACATCATACCGGTATATCCTCACTTCTTCGAAATGTCCCTTCCAGCTACTGATCTCTGTTCCCTCTTATCACCTACAGTCCTTTGTTAAGGTCTAATGTTTTCAAGGCACCCTAAACCTTGAACAGGTTCAAAAAGTCACAAGAACAAAACAGAGCAAGTGGCGATAGGAAAATCTACATCTCCCTGAACGCATGACAAATCTTGACACGTGTCTGAACACATTAACCACAAACAGAATCATTCTCTTATCAACTCAAGATAGAACATACAGCAAAGAGAGCAGCAGCATGTCTTTAGTGTCAGTAGTTTGGGACTTTTTTGTCTCAGAAGGGAAAGTGTACTGCAAGCATCAGCTAGTAGCTGCATCAGTAAAAGAATTCTCATATATTTTTAAGTAGAGAATATATTTTTAATTAGAGACAGCTACTTATAGAATCAAAGAATCATTCAGGCTGGAAAAGACCTTTAAGATAATTGAGTCCAACTGTTAACCTAACACTGCCAAGTCCACCACTAAACCATGTCCCTAAGTGCCACATCTACACATCTTTTAAATACCTCCAGGGATGGTGACTCAGCTGCTTCCCTGGGCAGCCTGTTCCAGTGCTTGACAACCCTTTCGGTGAAGAAATTTTTCCTAATACCCAATCTAAACCTCCCCTGGCACAACTTGAGGCTGTTTCCTCTTGTCCTATTTGGTAAGAGACCGACATCCACCTTGTTACAACCTTCTTTCAGGTACTTGTAAGAGAGCAAGTCATTCCAGAGCATTTAATCAGAAGAAAAGGCTTTATAAGGCTAAAAGTTTATGAACACTGCTAAAATGGAGAATGGCACTTAGCATGGCATGTGAGACTCATATGCATGACTCCCACCTGCCTTCCTAGCTTTACTGAGCTCATTGGAGTAGCATGCTTGGTCTATAGCCAATGCACCAGCTGCATTGGGTTGTCTTCTCTCTCCTTGCTGCTCCTCAACAGCAGACTAGTGTCTTGGTTCCTCCTTGTCCTACCTTAAACAGAAACTCATTGCATAACCCAAACGTGTGGACTTCTGTGCTCACAGTGCAGGAAGTCAAAAAGTCTGACTATAAAGTCCACAGTAAAACCTAAAATGCAAAGCACCTGGTGAAGGAACAAGACAAAACTGTGTGACACTAGCAGAAGATAGGTATATCTTCTGCATATAGCTGCCAAGAAACTTACTGCGGACCAGTAACTGGTCAGAGCAAACGTGAAACTTCAATTCTTCATCAGTATAAAGAGATGGAAAGCCAGACTCAGCTGTGAAGAGCACCAAGTGTACACTGGCAATCTACCTTGTTACCTCCACATCTGTTAGGATTTCAGTGCCACTCCCGTTCTTCTCTCCCTTGACTTACTACTATGTTTATAAATCAATTAGATGGAAGCATAAGAAACTTTAAACGCTGTGATCAGTTTTAACAAATTTTCAAGAAGTTTTATCCAGTGAGAAAGAGATGCCTATTTGCATATTTCCAATAAACCCAGAATGGAGACATTTGTAGTTAAAATAGGTCTTGTGATTCAGTCTGGTTTAGTGTCATACTCATCTTAATGTCAAGTATTTCCAAAGAACTTCCTCTTTGGCTGGTTCATATGCAGAACTTGATATATATTATTTTAAAACCCCCAAACTCTGACAAAGTATAAAGTAACTTTTTACACCATTTTTGTTACAGACATGTGGTGAGTTTCTAGTGCTTAAGGAAGCAAACCAACTTTGTTTATTCAATGAAGATATGATGATCTCATATCCCAGCTTCAGCACTGTACATCAAAGGGCTACCTTCCCCAAACAGATGAGCCTCCAGAATAATTTAGGTTCTAAAAAGTCACCACAGAAGGACACTGTAGTTAAGTTTACACCTGCAACTTCATCCACCATATCGTATGAGGCACAACACTAGGCAGAGGCAATGGAGTATGCTGGAAATTAGCATGCTGCAGAAAAAAGTGTGCTTGCATGTTTCCAGCTTCTTAACATCATGGCTTACTACTAGTCCTTCACATGAAGTGTCCTAACCTCTTCCCACCGCTGCATAAAGCCCAACTTCCCCTACCCTTTCCTCATGTCCCTCCAAAATTGTACACTTTTTAGAAAAAGGAAGTAGCTGTAGTTACTCTTTTATATTAGGTAAACCAAATATAGAAGCCCTCCAACATTTTACATGACAAAGAAACATACACTCCACTACTGAGATATTTAAAATCACCGTACTTGATTAACACTAAAAAAAGGAAAGCAAATGGAAAAAACAGCAGGCAGATTGGTGTAGAAGAAAGATTATGTTGGAAATTATTTTGCCTAATGGTTATAACTTGACAGCAAATAATTATTTTGTTCTGAATAATTTAAATATATTCATTACCTGTATTCAAGACTTTGCTGTTTTCAGATACCAAAAAATTGAAAGCAAACAGCAGTGTTCTTAAGGGGAAATGACATTGTTATCCCTATCTTATCTGCTTTATCCTTAGTATGCTTCAAATTCTATACAACTAGAACCAAAACAAGAGGTTAAAATTTGTGCTGAGATTCTGTCTTTATCTTGATTAAAGAAACACATTTAGCAAACAAAAGAGATTGTGTGAAAACCACCCAACAAATAAACTCACTGCACGTGTATTTTCAACCTGTAGTTATAACCTCCAATGTAATTTTAACACAACAGATTGTTTTGTTTCGGTTTTGTTTGAGGAAATACTTTGTAAGAGTATAAACAGCCTTTTGCAATGGTTAGCTTGACATAAAAATAAGATAATAACAAACTAATTCTCTTCAATTTGCTTCCCAGTTGACTGGGCTCGCAGATTTTCCAGATACCTTGAATTTTTTTTTCCAGAGTGCATCAATGCTGTCTTCATTGGTCAGGTGCAATCATTATGATATCCCAATCATTCTTGGTGTACGTGCAAGCATGACTGCACTGCCATTTCAGCACAGTACATATATTCTTAACTTGTACTTATGACCTAAGGATAGGTTCCCTCGTGTCTCTGCTAGAATTCTGCAGGTGACTGTCACCATACTGTTAACCAAACCTCTTTACATAAAAGATCACGATTGGATTTATATCTGCCCCAATGGAGATGTCCGTAATTTAAAAGCCTACTTATGAGCTGGTTGTTTAAAGTTGGTTGCCTAGTCACCAGAGAGAAATGGACACTGTTAAGATGTGACTCATCCTCTGGCAGACATCTCCGAAGTACCCTCACAGCTAAATTACTCTCACAGGTTCCCTCTCTAAGCAATGGTAACACTGCAGCCATGACGGTGTACGTGTACAGGCCAGAAAAACTTGAGAGAAGCAATCTACCTCTTACTGAACTAGCTGGCATAGCTGAGCAAGTAGACCAGATTTTGGGCACACATACTCCTCAACTCTGAGAAAGAAACTAAAAACCTAGAAGTGAAATACAAACTGAAAACTAAAATCCACTTTCCTACAGGATCTCAGAAGCCGTGGATACAAAAGAGAAAGTACCTTATGACACATTATTACCCTCTCTCCTCCTTTCACACTATTTTCTCCTTCTTCCAGAACTGGAATAAGTTCCAGGATTCAACTACTTTTCTTCTTAGATGCTTTAACTGATGCAGGAGGGAGTGTTATCAGCTTAGTCAGTTGCCATGTGTCTACATCTAGCTACCTAGACGTAAGCAAGGTGTCTAAGCTCCCACCACACAGGAGATTTAAGTCGTTACAGTCCGTAGAACACAGAGACACTCGTCTCAAATTAAGTCATCTACAGTCACTGAACTCAATATTGACCACTGCCCACTTGCAAATACCTCGCATTAGTTTTGAGTGGGATTCAGCACATCTGTTAGCATACATATGGATATCTGCACCTGTCCTAAAGTTAGGAGACACTGACAATCCTTCTTGTTCATTCCCTAATCTCTGTTATTCTATTGCTTCTCCATTTCTTATTTCAGACTATGCACTTCACAACCTACGTGCTGAGCTTCCTGAACTGCGTGGCCAGCAGGTTAAGGGAAGTGATCCTTCCTCTTGTCTCAGCATCAGCGAGGCTGCAGCTGGAGTAGTGCATTGAGATCTGCACGCCCTGCGACAGGAAAGACATGGACTTGCTGGAGCAAGTTCAATGCAGGGCCACGAAGATGATGAAGGGACTGGAGCATCTTTCACATGAGGAGAGGCTAAGAGAAGTGGGACTGTTCAGCCTGGAGAAGAGAAGGCTCAGGGGGATTTTATCAAAATATATAAATGCCTGAAGGGAGAGAATGAAGAGGACAGAGTCAGGCTTTTCTTAGTGGTGCCCAGTGACAGGACCAGTGGCAATGGGCACAACCTGAAACACGGGAGGTTCCCTCTGAAAATCAGGAAACACTCTGTCACTGTGAGGGTGACTGAGCACTGGCACAGGTTGGTCAGAGAGGTGGTAGTCTCCATCCTTGGAGACATTCAAAAGCCATCTGGACCAGGACAGGCTCCGGGCTGACCTGCTGGAAAGCAGTTTTGCAGAGAAGGACCTGGGAGTTCTAGTGGACAGCAAGTTGCCCCTGGGCCAGCAGTGTGCCCTGGTGGCCAAGAAGGCCAATGGTAGCCTGGGGTGCATCAGGAGGATCGTGGCCATCAGGTTGAGGGAGGTGATCCTCCCCCTCTACTCTGCCCTGGTGAGGCCACATCTGGGGTACTGTGTCCCATTCTGGGCTCCCCAGTTCAAAAGAGACAGGAACTGCTGGAGAGGGTCTAGCAGAGGGCTACAAAGATGATGAGGGGACTGGAGCATCTGCCTTAAGAGGAAAGGCCGAGAGAGGTGGTGCTGTTCAGCCTGGAGAAGACTTGAGAGGGGACCTTATCAATGTATACAAGTATCTTAAAGGCGAGTGTCAAGAGGATGGGACTAGGCTTTTTTTAGTGGTGCCCAGCGCCAGGACAAGGGGCGGTGGGCATAAACTGAAACACAGAAGTTCTACCTGAATATGAGAAAAAACTTCTTATTTAAATATTTTAAAACTGTCTTATTTGAATTTCACACTTCTAGTAAGTTTTGCCTTCACTATAGCTTTTCATAATTCCATATTTAAAAGAATGAATTTAAAATTTGATTTCAGTTATTGCAAATAATTAACTTTTACCTATCGTGAACTCCAATTGAAATATTGCTTGGCTATAAACCAACAGCATAAAAACTAATTAATGCATAGCTTTCACATATTTTGTAAATGATCCAAAATCAATCCTATTAGACTGACTCTCTTGTCTGTCACCAGAGCACTTCCACAAGACATTTAACTAGATGTAAGCAGACTTACCTGAATCACCATTTATAATTACACAAAGAATTCAAGGAGTATCATACTCTGACGTTGACTAAAGACCTACACAAGACTAAATGTGGATGACCGGAGGATGTCCAGGCTAACTGGAAGATGAAGAAGGGCACGTGGCAGGACATGAATGTGAAGGTAACTGCGTCCTACATTATCAGGCTCTGATCAAAGATTCTCAAGAAAGTCAGCACATATTTAATACTAATTTTAAGTACGTAGAAGGGCTGATATTTTAAGTGTGAATACAGCACTGTGGGGTAATACAAATGCTTCTGCATTCCCTTCAAAACATTTTTTATAACAAAAAGAGTTCAGTAAGGATCGTTCAAAATAATTTAAGAAAGATGTGCAAGAGGAAGAAGAACAACAAGAAAAATCAATGAATCTTAGGTCTGATCAGATGTTAACTACATCATGTTATTTTTTAAGACAAGAACTACAAAAATGAAAGTCTAGTATAAGTATTTTGTTCCCCATCCCAATCACATCCTACCCTATAAATGCCAATCTTAAGGGAAAGGAATTCACTACAGAAAAAACACCTCAGCTGAACAATTAGCTAACGGAAAGGATGAATAAAGTTCTTAACAAACAGAACTCAAAACAATCTAAAGTACAGTCAGAAGCATTTAACAACAGATACCTGCAGTCTATGCAAAACCAAGTTAACAACTTCAAAATCATGAATAAGAACTAAAGCAGTCAAAAATCAGAATTTAAATTCAAACCATGCACTCAACGCTGTCTGCACTATCTTAACCCTAAGCCTTTAAAGTACATGTTCTAAATTACAGATTCTCTATAGTTTTCCAGTATCTGAAGTATAAAAAGTGCAACTTTTCATATGATCTGAGAAAAGCAAATGACTGTAGCATAGAAACAATGTAGAAGGCTGTTGCGCTTGGCTTAGTGAAATCTGCAAAGTAAACAAGGTTTTAGAAACTTCAGCGTTTGTAAGGTTAAGACAATTTCAACTTCTTAAGATCTGAACTGAACTCTACACAAATCCAAAGCAGCTCACAGAAGACTTGGGGTATTCCAAATTTTGAACTTTATGCAATGCAGGGCACCTTGCAAACAAACAAATGACACTTGATAAGAAAAAAGAGGCTGCAACACTAAAATCACAGAAAGGGCCCGAAAGATACCTTTTCCCTATGAAATAACCTAGCTACATGGTTAGCAGTAACCCTGGCATGTGACCTGTATGACAACAACATCATACTAATGAGTGGAGGGAACTGCATGTCCTAGAGGGCATATCTCATCTGTTGGTACCAACTTGAATTTACCTCTTGAAGCAGGTATGTGGTAGCTATGATTCAGTAAGCCTTAACATGCCCCTCAAATTTCAATCCTGCAAAAGTATAGCAATGAGAAATGTAAGCTGAGAACCCAAGAGATTTTAAAGGGGGAGAAAATAATGGAGAGAACATGGGCTGATATGTATGTGTCCAACGAAACATTCAAGTGGATACCATTTACTAAGGTGTTTTGACTGTTTTAAAGAAAAAAATAGTAGGGAAACTGCTTCTGGCCTTCACTAAACTGAATGATATGCATTATATGGAAGCACTTCTGTAAACAACTGTTGAAAGAATTTCTGGCTTAAAGTCAAATTAGTGACTTGGGTGAACACAGAAATCAATCTCCAGTGCCATATCTTGTACCTGGAAAGTCAGATCCTGTTTCATCTGAGAGTGTTCATTACATGTTAAAAATACAAATTGTGTGAATTTAAGTAAACCTAAACTGGGAACATGGTGAAGAGAAAGTAGAAACTGACAATTCAGAAATCATATTGGCACCATCCATTTTAATACTCCACATAAGCAGAAGTGCAACAAAAACTAAACTGCAGAACAGCATCATATACAGTCATGAATGTCTAAGTGATCTTTCGAGCTGAAAATACAGACAGTGAAGTATCTAACAGGCAACGAACTAGTGACTGAGTATCACACCTAGCTGACTTGGTGTTCATGCATTTACTCAGCCTTTTTGTTAAAATGCAAGAAAATGTGATTCAACAAAGGTATCGTATGTTAGAAAATGTCAAAAGCAGTAAGAATTACAAAAACACACAGGCTGACACAGAATGACTTAACACTGATTTGACAACCTGTGTATTTCTGTAATTGTACATGTACATATGTTATCAACTATCCACACCTGTAGTGCTAAAAGGTGCGTTCATAGTGTTTCATATCTTTCTTCAGTTTATTCAATATACCATGAAACTTTACTCCTTTATCAAGTTCTCTCAAAAGATGCCAAATTATAATTTCTAATAGAGAAGGAAAAGAGGCTTCTTATTCACAGAAGTATGACAGACATGCTGTGCAAAAACCAGCTGAAACTCACTACATTAACTTCTTTCCAAATTGTAGCACTTATTACAAAACTGTAGAGTGCAGCTCTTGCTACAGAAAAAATTGAGACTGAAAACATATCACCACTGATGATGACTTAATTCATGCCAACTGAAGCAATATGAAAACCAAATGATTTTTTTAAGCCTTCCTGCGACAGAGAAAGCTCTGTTTATTCTTATGGACTTTTACCTATGTAAAACATACTGTCAATCCGCAATCAAAAATATATCATTTATGAAAAAGAATCCTAAGAAAGTTGCATTATACAGCTAAATAAAACTGTATGTTAAAAGGGAATTTAAATAACAACTGCAAAATATATTCTGAAAAAAAAAAAATTGAGCTGTTTTTTGTAAGTCTGTATAACCAAGTATACGTACAGTTTCTACTACCAGTAAAGGAGGAATTAAAATGCCTTTCCTTTTCTGTCCTTTCCTTCCCTCTCTAATGAACACCTGTTCAAAAGGAAGGGCTATTAAAAGAGCCAGAAAAGTAACAGGAAGGGTCGTGCATGTGGAGGAAGTTACAGATCCTTAGGGGTGCATAGAGGCTTGGGCTGATCGCCAGGACAGAGAAATTCTGGCTTGTTACTTGCACCATTTTCATTGATATGTATGGTCAGACCAAATTGCTGAGCAGACTTCCCTATTTACTACTGCTGGGTCACTCCTTTTAGTTACCCTGCAAGCTCACAGAATATTTTGGAACAGTCAGTGCAAATGGTGAGAGACCAAACTACTACATTACAGCAGCAATATGTGAAGTGTCCACAGGCACTTCGCTCTGAGCTTACCACAAATTAGTAGGTTCTAAATAGCAAGGGCACAATTTAAGCTCTTCTTAAGATTGCATCAATTGAATAATGAGCTGCTTTGGAAATGGTGGCACTTTATCTGTTTGAAAAGCAGACAGTCTTTTGAACCAAGAAATCAGGGTCTGAACTCCTAATTTCTAAGTTTGTAAAATTTTTAAAAGAAGCTTATCTGTACTAAATCTTCCAGATTGCTAATCTGTTTGAGTGCTAAGTGCCTTAGTGCTAAGAACAGAGTCGGAAGGAAAAAGACAGACCACACTATCTGATTGGTGTGAAGAAAGTGATTTTGCATCCTGATGGTTGTTATCATAGCGAGAAACAGCTACAGATGTCCTAGGAAAACAGAAAAACATGAAAAAATCCTCACAACAAAGTTGTTAAAAGTTGCTTTTTGGAATAAAATCTTGAGGCTTGCTGACAACCGAAGAAGAAACAAACAGTAGGGTAAACATTTCTACCATTTCTTCAACAGTCTTATTTATAGTTGTGGGTCTAAAGCTATATCCATGGCAGTAAAAGTAATCTTAGGGGCTCAGAGAACAGCGGCACCCTGCAAATATTACCCAGCTCTTTTGTTGTCTGTCAGTTTATCACCATCCAGCCAGTGCTTTACACCTTCGGAAGTTAAAAGATGAAAACTTTATACTTACCATCACAAATAAAAACATTACTCAGAAATTTCTGTTCTTTTTGAATCCAAGTACACTGTGCTGATTATATACACAACAGTTTTTTAAGCAACACATTATTTTTAAAACAGCAAGACTCACCAATCCACTTAAGGCTAAAATCCAGATGTAGGAACCAGAGGTTACAAGCTAGAAGACAAGAACAGTGATTTAGAATTTTAATTTTACAAAGCTGCTGTTGTATGAACTACTATGTTGCAGTATTGTATAGGCTAGGTGCTTATCACTACAATGGGAGAAGTTAGACATTTATCTCTGTGAAAATTCGGTTTAACATTAAAAAAAAGATGTATTCCAGAAGTAGAAGTGGAAAAAACACAGGGATCCAACAATTGTTCTCCTTCTACAGAACAATACATTTTATTTTCATATAGTATACCAAGTATAACAGGATGTCAGTTATAGGCTGCACAGAAAAACAAGTCTGAAAGATAGACTGAAGCAAAGGAAATGACTCAGCAGCAACAGGAGAAGAGTTCCAAGTGGGGCAGGCAGTGCAAGTGAAGCTCTCGGATGTGCAGTCATGGAGAGATTAAACATGAGCATCAGAATCAAAGAAATAAATTTCTCACCCAGCAGCATAACAGTCGACATGAAATCATAGAAGTAGGTCTGAATGAATTATTAAAAAGATCCTGATAAGCCAACAGGACAGCCCATCATTTCTAGTAAAGTATATGATTAATCACCTGGAAAAGGTTATTACCAACTGCAAGAAAGGGCTGAAAACTAGACTGATACTGGTTACCAAACTAGTTCTGCACAATGCCGACTGAATCACGAGAACACCTCCTCTCTAGTCTTCTGACTATGGAAAGAGTGACTTGAGATAAGGGCAGAGTTTACAAATAAGGAGAAGGCAAGTGATTTTTCCCTCAGCCTCTGTGTGACAGCAGCAACCATTCTGTACGCAGCAGGGAAAGCAAAGGTACAGAGATTAGTAACAACAGTGATCTGTACTGGAGGTGGTGTTTGTATGAAAGCAAAAGGCAAAAGACAAAAAAAGGCAAAAAAATGGAAAAGAGCTTAGACAATATCCCAGCTTTCCACTTTCCCAAAGACCAGAATAATAGTGGTATTGATGGGTTCAGAAGAGAGGTAACAAGGTTTCTGAAAGATCAAGAAAATAAGGTGTTAGAGCAGAAATTGAAGGAATCCAAAGGCTGAACAGCAAAAGGGATGAATTAAATGTTCACTAGAGCATGAGTCTATATTCTGAAACTGGCCATTCATTCTAAAATACTCTCTACCACACTTCACATAACTATGGTGCTTTCCACTGCTACTCCTAGAGCTATTTTTGAGTCCCTGGAATATATAAAAATTAGTATAATTTCTCATAAGTCTGCACAACTCCTGTTTCATAATTCAGATTGTGACAAGACTGTCCCTTCATTTCTAGGCTGCTGGGGTTTTCTGTTGTTTTTTTGAGCAACACTGCTTTTCTGTGGCAAAAATATAGGTAAGGTACCAAGTACTTATATTTTTGCACTCATATTTAACATAATGCTACATGATATTGCTGTGCTCTGTGTTCACTATTTTAAATTACCTGTGACATGGTAATGCTTGATATACAGATAATATTAATTTACATCAGTGGAACTAAGCCAAAGCTTTGATTATTTACCAACAGTCTTACCACAGAAAAACACTGTATTCTACAGACAAGGGGAAAATAAACAAGATCAAGAATATAAGCAAATGAGAAAGGTGAAGGTCACAAATGCCTTAGCATCAGGTTCTGTTTTCATCTGTTTTCATCTAGTTAATTTTGTTGACCAAAAACAGCAACAAAAAATTGTAGAATTGTCTCATTTTATTTTCCTGTGCAAGACAATCAAGACAGAAGACAACGGAAGAACAGATCACTTGCCCACCACTTCAACAAGTAGAAATGCATACTAGCAACATGTTTTTCAATATTTTAGTTGATGGGACTGTCACTAGCTAAACATATGTGGAATCATACATGTGGAAACATCAAGATTCATAGATGAACATCCAGAAATGCTAACTACTACATTAGTAATTCATTAAAAGGTGAACAAGCAAGTACATACCATACCTGTAAACCCAGTATATAAACCAGTGTCTTGTTTGTGATAGAAAAGTGGCCTAATACTTGTGTCACCTGCACTCTTGGAATGGAGGAATAAAATGGTACAAACAGAGCAAACACAGGACCCAAGCTGCAAAAAGGAAGATACAGATGGTTAATAAGAATGATAGTAGCAACAGTAATGTAAAACAATCAAGTGTAATTAATCTTAAGTACATAACAATCAAAATGTAATACCATCTTGCAAAAAAAGGTCTTCCTTGGGAACCAGTGATCAGATAATGTGTGGCATTCAGGACAATAGATTCATTAGCAAGTAAGAACAGGTGACAAAAAGTATCTTATTTCCAAATGTTTAGGACTGGAGGCAGCAGAGAAGGCAATGTATTTAGTCTAATAGCAGGCTGTTTCTATAAAATACAGCACACAAAAAGATCAGCAGTAGTCTTCTGCATCAGAGCAAAACCTCTTCAATTCAAATGGATAAATATAAGGATTATAGCTTTCCCAAAAGGTTATAGAAACCACTTCACTTATGAAGTTAAGCTCCTAATATTTACCCAGGCTTAAGCTGTTACAGGATTGTCAGCAGACCAAGATGTGAGTATCGACAGTTCCATTTAACTTCCCTTTGCCGTTGACTTCCATGGCCCTACAAATAACTTTCTTTAGGGTCCTCACCTTAACCACAGTAAGTTTATTACGTTTCCAAAACCTCATTGGAAGCAGTGTCATAGAATTTAAGACTCAAGCACCTTTTACAACGACCAGATACCTAGACTGAACTTGTGAACATAAACTAGTGCATTTCATCCATATACCCAGATACAAAGCCTGTGTTCCTCATGATAAAACACCCAGAAAACGAAACCATTTATTAAAACCAGGAGAGGCTGCAGCAGAACCAATGCCAAAGGCATGCATATGGGAGACTCTAGAAGAAAAACACTTCCTAGGATGGAGAAGGGCAAGCAAAAATGGTCACTTCAGGTGGACACGACCTGCTCCACCAGCAGAGCTGCAGTGATGGTGACCTCCAGGCAGCAAACTGCAGGCAGCAGGCAGGGAGAGGCTCACATCTACCCCAGCTGAATCCTTGCTCATGGTTCTGTGCTGTCTGGTGTCCGACAGGCGTGGGATGCTGCACGGCGTAACTTTTCACTGCTCACCGGCTTATCAAAACTTTCAAGAGTTGCAGTTTCCACAGGCCTTTACATGAAAGGGATCTTATTATATGTGAATTATCAGCAGGAATTGTGCAACGGCACAAACCAAGACGTAAATAACTTGAAATTTTTGCTCAAAAATAAATTTCCCTTCTGGAGGAGCTACTGATAGGAGTAATACCATGTGAAATGATGGTCTGAATAATAAAGCATTTCCTGAATAACTGCCAAATGCAACACCCACAGCTATAAAAAAACCCTTCAAATATTATTTTTACTCATTTAGTGGGCTGTTGCCTAAGAGCGTTTTGTTATCATTTTGTTTGTTACATTTGAAGTTTACTTGCTGAAAAGCTTCCTCTCTGAGGACTTATGTACAGTTTATTTATAGAAACATTTTTAGTACCATCCGTTTAATACAGTCAGATGCACTTGAAAGTATAGAGAACATTAACTAAGGAACTACTGAAAAATGTTCAATTTTGCATATAATCCTTCTTACACAAACAAAACCCCACCCACCTGTATAAAGACACACAACACATTCTTAAAACAAATCATAATTAAGTTGTAGGATTTGATAGGCACAGCTGTAAGAGCGCCACATGCAAAAATAATTCCTCATTAGAAGTGCTTCCATTGTAGACGATATTCACTGAAGTAAATTAGGTTTTGTAAGTGAAGAGAGAAGAAAAAACAAAGACAAAATACCTCTTCCTTTCTTTGAAAAGTAATTTTAAATGATTTCTTTCTACTTTTACTAAATGACCTGAGGGAGTACCAAAACTGTGGCATGCTTTTTAGGTTTTATTCCTCCTGTGATGAATAGCGACTCAGACACCGATTTCACATGCAAGAGTGCACTCGATAAGATGGGAAAGTACAAAAAGGAAATCCCCACGACTGCAAGTATGTTTTAAAAAGAGATGAGAGAATGTTGAAAGGTTCCTTAAATGTCAATATTCATCACAAACGTCAACAGAGACTATAGAAAGCACCACCCCAGTCCAGGGTAGTAATCCATGTAATCCAAAGCTCAGTGTCTGATGCTGCTCAGTACCTGACCATCTAGAGGACCAGAGGAAACCCAGTGATGGACTTTTTCTCCTAAAACAGCAAGTTTGTAGGCACCACAGACGTATGCCTCCAAAGACATCAGGTTTTGGTTTTTTAAACAGAGTTCACATCTAGCATAAACAGGTATTACACAAATACTGACTCCGGCATCTTTTTTTAGAATTTCAAAACTAACGCCCTTCAAAATATTTTGTGAAACTCATTTGTACAGGTGACTCCACTGTGTGAAAATTTATTCCAATTAATTTTAAACTTTCACCCTCAACTTCCATTATATAATTCTGTACTTTTATTTTGCAAATTTCAATTAATCTTTTCTGCTGCCTTCAGAACTTTCTGTACATTACTCATGCCTTGTTTCAGATTATCTATATGGAAACACTGCTTACCTACGGCAGGTCTATCAGAGAAGTTATCTACATAACAATACTAGAATATGACTGATGTAGTAAGGGACAAGAAACTGATCGCAAAGGAATATATGGACCCACTGCCTGGTGGAGAAATGGACCTAGTGTCAAAGGACATGAAAAAAGCCAAGGTACTTGATGCCCTTTTGGCCTCAACTTTCACTGGTTAGTTTTGCCCTCAGACCTCCCAGTTTCCTGAGCCTCCTGTGGGACTGAAGCAACACCTGCTGTAGAGGAAGACAGTTAGGAAGCTCTTGAGCCCAACTGGCCACACAGGAGTCAACAGGACCAGATGGGATGTACCTCAGGGTGCTGAGGGAGATGGCTGATGTTACTGTCACTGAAACATTGTGATGATCAGGGCAGGTTCCTGATGACTGGAAAAATGCAAATGTCATACCCATCTTCAAAGAGGGCAAGAAGAGGATTCAGGTAGCTACAAGCCTCACCTCTGTCCCTAGGAAAGTTACAGAGCAGGTCTCCTAGAAGCCACTGTCAGCCACATGATGGACAAGGCGATTGCTAACATCCCATATGGATTTACCAAGGGTGACTCTGGTGCTGTGGACAAGGAAGGGGAAGGCACCGAATGCTACACATTCTGACTTTAGGATGGCCTTTGACTCGGTCTCCTCTTGAGTCCCTGAAGAAAAACTGGGGAGAGATGGACTGAATAAGCAGATTTGAGGGAAACTGGCTGCACTGCTGGACTCAAAGGGTTCTGACCAGCAGTAAAAAGTCCAAGCAGCAGCCAGTTACTAACAGCTTCCCTCGGGGATCCACACTGGGGCCAACACGATTTATTGTCTTTATCAACAACCTGGATGATGGGCAGTGTGCTCTCAGCAAGCTGGTGAATAACATCAAATCGGAGGGAACAGCCAATACTTTGGAGAGCAGGACCACATTCAGATATTCCTTGATAGGCTGGAGAAATGGGCTAACAGGAACCGTACAGAATTCAACAACAGCAACTGCAGAGTCTTCCACCTGCGTTCAAATAATGCTGTGCAATGGCATAGACTGGCTAGAAAACAGATTTGCAGACAAAGAGCTGGGGAATTCTTTGAATATTAATCAGCAGTTCATCCTTGCAGGAAAGGTCAATTGCATACACAGCCGCATTATCAAGTGTGTAGTCACCAGGCCAAAAGAAGTGATTGCTCAGCACTTCTGAGCCTGAACACAAATTATTGTGTCTACTTTTGGGCTCCTCTCTTTGAGAGGCATTCATACACTGCAGCAAGTCCAGCTGAGGGTAATGATGGTCCAGTACTGTACCAGGTTTCCCATAGCTAGAACCCCATCCTCAGAGATACAGCCTGAGCACACAGCCCCAAGTAACCTGTTCTTGTTGGATGTGCTTTGAACCCAGGGTTGAGCTAGATGACTGCCACAGGTCCTGTCTAACATAAGCTATTCTGTTCTTCTGTGAATAATCAAAGCCTTGTTCCTGAAGCTCACAATCACTGGAGGGATTTCTGTTCCCGTGTTTCACTAGACAGGTACAAACATCCATCCATGTACTGTCAATAAAAGGACTTGTTCTTAACTATTTTAGTTATGTTAATTAATTGGTAACATACAGTCAGATTCAACATGTACCAGTGGAAAACACACTCTTATTGAAGGACTACTAAAATTCCCTCTTTTCCTTCATTTCTCTCTCTTCCTCTTGTTTTTGCTTTTTCCCTCATCCCTTTTAATTTCCTTTCCTCTCCTCTCCCCTATTTCCCTTCCTTTTCCAGAGGCTTTCATCCTGGCCCGGGCATCAGGAACACTCTTTCAAGTGCCATGATTAACTTCTACTAGAAACTTGAGATGTCTGTATGCAAAGAAGGGCCATAGACACAAACACACACTGACTCTAAACTGAGTTTATGACCACTTAATGTTTGGGAAGTTAATTTCAGTCATGTGGGTTACAGAACAAAATTTTCAAATAAACCAGAAAACTCTAAAACCTGAAAGATAAAATTCTAGAGTTTGAACACTCTATATGGAAACCATGTCCATCCCAAAGGTGAACTGTAATAGCAGGCTCTACATCAATTATATCCTCATTTCAAAGAGCATGTTAACTTCCAACATTTGCAGTGAAAAAAGAACACAGCAGACCAGAGAGTAACATTCTACATTGTATGAAGCGATGAGATTGGTTTTGTACAGAGAAAAAAAAACCCAAACAACTTGAAGAAACAATAACCTTAAAAAAAATAAACCAGAGATGTAGAAAGTTCTGGCAGAGAAGAAAGAATCAGGGGCAAACACTTCTTGTAAGAGAAATACTCCACTTAGATTTTAAAAGGGTGAACACTAAATGTAGATCAAAATAATATATTTTAACATCAGTAAATATATGCACAAAATACAGAAAAAATAGTTCTAAAGACGTATGAACAAACTGGTAGAAAGCAAATTTTATTTCTGCAAAATGCCTGCTGTTGTCAATTCAAGTTCCATGGCATTAAGCATGCAGAAAAACCCTGCTATTTTGTTCAGAGTGACTCACTACACTTACTAATTGCGGTGCTGTATTTTTCTTCATTTAAGTTCTTCATAAAAAACATTAACCTGACAAACTCACAACCATGTATTTATTTTTTTTTAGGGACTAAAAATACCAGTTAGAAAAGCAGCTGCAGATAATACAGAGCATGTAAACAACGTACTTGTAATTCAAGTTTTTAAGTTACTTCAGTGCTCTGTGTTCTACAGGCTGTTCAGACACTGCCATATTACACCTAAGGTGTCAGCCTTTATTCTGAAAATGTTAAACATTCTCAATAACAACCCTTAAAATTAGGTAACTCCCTGGAATATGACTACCCCTGATAGTTGGGATCCTCTGCCTGGTGGAGCCCAGGACTCAAAGGAACCATCTATTCCACCCAACCATTGCTCTACACACCAGTGGGACAGCCCAGCGCCTGAGGCCTCTAAATACAGCATTAGGATACATTACCAAATACTCATGTATCTAACTGCCATTATTCCACAGGAATGCAGGAAGAAAGTGGGGAAAAAACCCCAAGAAAAAATCTGAAGATTTTGTACATTTTGAAGGGACAAAAAAGGTTACTCCTATCGACGGATATCTCAGCATAATCACTGCAACATTGGGTTCATTAAAATACGCAACCAACCTAACGCTTTACAATCCACTCATGAAGACATGTCAGACACCTACCTCTCCTAAAAAATCCTTTATTTCTTTAATGCCAAGACTACCTAACAATCTGTTTTGTAAACTGCTCAGCTCTATCATAAACCAGTTTTCAGGTTCCTCTCCCTTCCTATTGGTGAGCTAATCCACACTTTTCCTTTTCTGCTGGCTACAATCTTTCTCCCAGTTTCAGTTTTAATTTAGTCATCATTAATAAAATGATAACATATGTAATCATTACTCTTTAGCTTTTCCTAAAAAGGCCTGTTAATCCTATCTCCCCTCAACCTTTGTCATGCAAAGCTGATTTACGGTACCTGACCATTTCTATTCTAACAGCCTGCTGCAATGTACAATATAAAATTTCTTCAGTTAGGCATTCACTCAGGCAAGCAATTGCTACATACCATCAAAGGATTATTTAGCTTACAGCACTATGAAGATATTTTTTTATTTTTTTTTTTAAAACGAGGCCCCTGTCCTTCACTTAATATATGATTAGCATGCTGCCATTCGTGTGAAGGCCAAAGACAGATGAAGCCAATGGAGTGGCACAGGAATGGCTGGCCAAATCCTGTGCCACAAATAAGTACGGTATCACAGGGAAAACTGTTTATCCGTAACTGGTAAGTCACTAACGTCAACTAGGCGTTACAAAGTTAGTTACTCATGCTTACCCACTGACAGCTGCTGCTCTGCATCAGATGTCTGCAGCCAGTGATTGACGGTGACAGCTTATCAGTTAGCTTTGCTTTTATGACTGATCACATTAACCGAACCAGAGCTTGAGTTCAGCAGGAGAGAGAAGCTTGCATCTTTCTAAAAGGAAGGGGCTCCCACTGAATCCCATACTTGGCTAAATCTGGAACAGAAACTGGAGCTAGGCAGTAGACAAATGAAGGCACAAGGCAATGCTGAAGGGGTTTAGATGGCAGAGTATTTTGTTGAGGATGTACAACTCAAGAACTGTACTGAAATTTTTGTTGTCCCAAGTTCATCTAAGCTTGGGTGATTAATTTCTTCTTCTTCATCTACATAAACCTAACACATTTTATCTGGCCTCTGCAGAGTTACCGTGACTCACTGGTGAGTCATCGTTTACTGTTCCTCTAATTGAAGTCACTTGAGAAAACATGTCTGTCCACAAAAAAAGACAGGATTCAGCTACAGGTTAGTTCTAGACACCTCATCTATCTCCCAGAAAACAAAAGGAGTTAGTTTTGCAAGGAAAGGCAGTTTTGCAGTTAAGATACAGGCTGGCTGGATTAATTTTCTGGTTGATCCATAAACACCCTGTGTAACTCAGAAGAAATTTCTTACCCTGGGTAGTAGCTGTCTAGTATTGTAAAGCTAAAACCAGTACCATTTGTAAGCTGCTCAAATAGATTAAGGACTAAGCAAGTAGACAGAAAATAAATCATCACAGGCATCATAACATACTGGTCAAAATATTAACTGCACTGCTTTGATGTCATCATCCCTGAAAGTAATAAATTAGTATATTAATTTGCATGTTACTCTCTTTGCGTGCCAACAGCAAAACAGTAAGCTTTTGCACACAAATGATAAAACCAAACATACATCACACTTTTTGATACGCACCATTTCTTGGTTTAAATGTTCAAACCCCGGGACAGTTAAACAGATATTGGAGAAACAGCAGCTGTATAAGAACAGACAACAAAGAGCTAGAAGGATAAATAGCGAGTAAATGAATGCAACTGGTATTATTTAGCTCAAGCAATTAATATCACATCATGCTAGACTGGACTGGTGGCTAATACATCAGTGTGACTCAAAGAGTACCATCTAGTAATGTATCTTAATCAAAGGCAGGCAGCATTTTATCAGAGCAGGAAACACATATTCCCATCACTTTATGATGGTAAGACTATTTTGAAATAACATTTCATTTAATGTGAAGCTGTGGTACTAATGTCAGCCCTTGAGCATACATGCCTGTGTATATCAGTATTTCCCATTTCTACTACATATTTTTGTTGCTGGACAGGAAACCATGCTGAAGTATTACTTTGTGTACAAACCAAACAAATTCCCTTTGCAATTTCCCTTTAAACAGTCTTTAATTCTCATTACTTCATTTAAACAGATTTTACTCTGTGATGAAGCTGAATAATTAAAATATGATTCAAAAACAAGAACAGAAAATATCCAGAATAAGACCAGCAAATTCTCCCAAAGACTTTCTTAATCTGGTGTTAGAAGATAAATGCCCCATAAAAACCGAGGAGCTGAGAGCCCTTCATTGAGTCTTTCAGCTCCCTGACATCTAAGCAGAATCAAGCCATGTCTGCATTGGGAGTTCAACTCCAGAAAAACCAGCATATAGTGCCAACCAAACGCTCCAAATAGGCACAAAAGTAAGCCCACAAGGCTCTATTTCATTCTGCTACAGCAGAAACATTTAGTAAAGTTTAACTTTGCCATTAGATCTGCATTTACTATAGGCTTTCTGATGAGATGGATATGTTAGTTGAGATTTTGTCTCTGCACACCTCCAACACCGCAATGTCAGCAAATGCTTGTGCCATGAACACAGCCCTAAGGCTTCCAAAGAGGCATTCCACCCTCTACATGGGTTGGACCCACCAAAAATAGCATCATCTTGCCTACTTGCTAGTTCTTTCAAATCAGGCCACTAAATGAGGTCACTTTAAAGATAAATAGTCCTTTGCAGTCACGAACTAACAGTATGAGTTTTTGGGGGAAATCCCAGGTAACTCTCAACCACAGCCTGTAACAGCAAATGACAGGATTTTCCATCTATCTCTGATCTCCAAAACCTTCTTAACAAACACACAATTTAACTCTTACATCAATGCTCTTTACCCAGAAAAAAGGTTATTCCAGGTTAACAATGGGTTACCTCAGAATTTGACATGCCATCCCTTTCTACTCCCTAGTCACCCATTCTTATCAGTATCATTTCAGGGAAATCAGATTTGTGTTTTAGAAGCTTTTATCTTTCATGTATTTATCTTACATGTGTATTATTGTTACTATTATCCTTGCTCAAAATGCACTCAGCATCTTACAAAGGCACATACCCTCATTAATCTCTCAAACCACCACAGTTCTTCAACTCCCTCACATATTTTCAAAGGGCATTTCTGTAAAGCCTCATCATTATGATATCAAAACAGTGCTGGGAATGTACACGGGCTGTTGAGATGTCTGCTTATACACCACATCTCAGTATGCCTCAGTACTGAGGTTTTCTTGTGCTGTGTCAGATCTGATCAGTAAGCAGCAGTTTTAAAGCATGTACTGATCATACATCTCTTTGCTACAAACTATAGTTAAGTTATTTTTAAATGCAAATGGCATATAAAGTTTTTCACTCAAACCTCTGGGTAAAGTTTCTTCCATGAAAGTCAGTAATGTGTAATTTCAGGGGGGAGGCAGGCGGGTTGTTTCTAATTACTCTCTTCGAACAGACTAATTGTAAAAGGATTAAACATAGATGCTTTCACATCCCCTAAAACAGTAGGCTGCAAATCAAGACCAGCGTACCAACAAGGGTTTTTTTTAAGCACTTGAAAAAGCTTACCCCTCCCACAAAAGACACTCACGTAATCACTCTTGAAAACAATGTGCACGGGTAAGCTTTTGCACTCAAGCCATCCTGCCAATGCCCTTAACTGCTCAGAGGATCCAAGAAGCTACAGATATGTAAGTACAGAGAAGAATGAACTCTTTTTTCCCCCCGCTGAACAGCAGCAAACAATTCCAGAAATATTATTTCTCTTTTTTTGCATTATACTGGCTATTTTCATGGCGTAGGTAGGATAAATAATCTTTGGATGGGAGAGACAAGGCTTGAGGAAGAAATTTGTGATAATTTGTGTTCACATATTAATATGCTGCCAGTTAATTTTTATTAAAAGGATCTCTTGACCCACAGCATCAACAAGTTATTTCAAGTCCTTTCTTATAATACAGCCCTTTGACAATCACATGGAAACATTTGATAGTGCATTAGTTTAGACAATTTTTTTAGCAATAGTATTTATACTAATGCAGGAGTAACTACTGTACCAGTAGAAAGGGAAGCGTTACAGTTCTTAAGTAATGCACTGAACCCTGCAGAATACTTTAATAGTAGGAGAGAGCCTTAAAAAACCCGTACTATGGTCGTGAATGCACAGCTTGCTCTATCTATCACACGCACTCCTTGGCTATGAAACAGCTTTTATTGTCAGCTCAAAAACTCCTCAGCCACTCTCCTCACATCTAAATTTTGCAACAATATTTTAATAATTCAGAGTTTTATGAGCTAATTCCTCTTTTACCTTCTGACATGCATGTCTTTCAAAGTTTTTAGAAGGAATTATTTTCTGAATTGGAATCACCAAACATCTTTCTCCTTATTACTGATCTTCATGCCACAAAGCTAAGAAAAATTACAAGTGATATGATTTTAATGCATCTTTCCAATTAAACATTTTTCCCATTTTTCCTATTATACTGGCAAAACAAGACAGACTGTTCAACAGATGATAACTCAACTATCATTTATCTTAAAAAACAGAGACTGCACGCATGCCTTTCAGCACAGAATACAAGAGGTCTATCTAACATTTTCATGGCTCCTCCTGAAGAAACAAGGGAACTGAAAATTTACCTGGCAATTAGTCTTTAAGAGCTCAAATCTTACCCCTTTCTGTTCAAAAGATTGAGGAGTATGTGTACATATAATGAATATTAAATTTAAGCTAGCATTCTGAAGTTGTAATCCCTAAAATTAAAGACTGTACCTGTACAGGTCCCATACCACCCTGGGGGAAAAAAAAAAAAATCATATAAAAGGTGTGCACGTTTTCTAGGACTAAAACCCAAATAGTTGTTTGACCCCTTTTTTCTTCTGCTTGCAGGAATGTAATTGTCAGTGGCTCAGATTTTTATTTTCTGTATTTGTTATAGTTTAGGCTCTCTCTTTTTTACATTTAGTATACTTAGGCAAGTAAACTGAAGGGAGGTTAATCATCTCAGCATCAGCATGGCTCTTCACATGCATCTTTGGCAGAGATGACTTATGTTAGATAGTTCTCCCACTTTTCATAGGATAGATCCCGTTTGGAAAGAGATATCCAACAGATAAGAGCACCACATGTACACTTCAAGTGACTTCCACTTTTTCTTTAACTAGTTAGGCCACATTTCCACTTAACTTTTTTATTTTCCATTTTGCTCACTGTAGCTTCCCTTATTTTTGAGCACCAAATGTAACTGTCATACAACTTTGCAAAATCTATAATAACAGATAAAAGCAGGACCATAAAGATCCCACACTGCGTGCATCTGCAAATTCTGTTAAGCACTTAAAAGAATATTTTAATTCTTTATAGCTGTCATTATGACAATTTCATTCATAAAATGTATACTTGGGATTCTCTGACATGTGGCTTACAAATTCGGCTTTAGTACAACAACAGATTTGGGTCTACACCAAGGAAGCACTAGCCTGGAAACTCTCACCAAAATTAGCTGTGGGTTGTGACCTGAGGATTCGGTCTTCAGGTCATTATGCCTACTCATTGTCATTTAGGACACGAAGCTCAGCAGCTTTTGAAAAAACCTAAATTAACAGAATGCAGTAGAAGCATATGAGTGTTATAGTATTAGAAAGAAACAGGAAGCCTGAGGACACGCCTGTGTCTTGCCTCAGCTTTTATTAAACCACGTGTAATGCGTAAGCTGCCAGATAACACACACCTATATATATATATGTATCTTAGGTATATGTTCTTTCTGTATCAACAGAGTTCTATTATGCAACTTAGCATGCACACCTTTTAACATACATAAATGTATGACTAGTTGAATCAAGCCTTTTTCTCAAACAGAGAAAACACTCTACAATGAAGATCGCTTGCATGATAAATTAGAAATTCAAACAGAAAACAATTGATTTCAGAGATTAAGGAAAAAATTAAACCTACATAGCCAGAGCACTGCCTATTTCCCATCTTCTGCTGTTTTTAAACTCTATAAGATTTACACAGCTTACAGCTATAGAGGACTGTAAGCTCAGGAAATCGTCAGGTCAGGCACTGCAGGGAAAAAGAAGTCTCTTTCCAGACCATTCCTTTTAAATAATTTATACTCTCTATGTATACATAAACATTATTCCCCAATACCATTTGTTAACAAAATACTGTCCACCTCAAAGTGATTAAACCACACTATGTATACAGTCAGGAGAGATCTTACTGGTGATCTGCCATGCCTTTCCAAAAATTTAATTAGTGTCCCTCTTAAATTAGCTACTGGATGGATGGGCCATGAATTCATCTCCAAAGAATGAAAATTATTGAGACAGATAGATGACACATTAGATTACAATACACAGTTAAAACCTTCTGCGTGTTCCCGGTTCTGCTGGAAAAACAAATGGTGCTTGTTCATCAAAAGCAGGAGATGAGAGAACAAGAAGAGAACTCATGTGGCATACGGAGAGAGCTTCACATCACTGCTTGCACCTAATCCAAACCCGTGTAATCTAAGGTTGCAACACTGCAATTGCTGGCTCATAGCTTAACTCTGTACTTGTTAATAGTTGAATGTATGTAACATTACAGCACTACACATAAAGCTCATCATACATGAAAATCTCTATGAACCAGGGCTTTGGATTATGTAGTACTTCCAGACTGGAGCTACCACTCTGTCCATCAGATACCCTTTGCAGTGGGGACTCTGCCCTGAGCTGGGCTCTTGTGTACTGCAGTATAAAGGTAAAATGAATGAATAATGCTAGTCAACCGTTTTCACAGAAAACCAATCTCCTAGAACAGTTTGCTTTCCTTCTTTGATGAGATTACAAAATTGGCTTAGAAAGGCACCTGCACAGATCTCAGACATGTTAGATTTTGTAAACAGCTTCACGCAGTCCTGTGATTTCCCCCTCCCCCCCAAGTGGATACTATTGCTGTAAAATGTCAAGAACGCACACAGAATAGACTAGAAGTTGCCTAGCTAACATTTCTCATAAAGTAATTGGCTAAAGAGAAACTTCTCTTCCATCGGTGGTCAGAAAGGAAATACAATGCTAGGACTTGGAGAACGGCAAGTGAGAGAACACTAAAGAACAATGTGCACTGGTTGCAAGCCTGGGCATAATATTAAAATTAATTTTAAACTCTCCCAGGCATAAGGTCCTCCAAGGCAGAAGCAGAGAGCAATGGCGATGTCCCTAGACTGGAGATACCCTAGGGCACAGTGAGTCTGAGAAGTACTCTGGGATCACAGTGAACTAACTTCACAAGCTCTCGGTACAATGTTACACAACTCTATCTCAGGTATCTCATCAACTGAGCAGAAAAAGCAAGGACGTAGCAGGAAGCATGCTTTCAGGTACACTGATACCAAGAGGTATCTGGAACCCCATCTCTAGTGTGGAACTAAGCTGGGGTTAGAACAGGTGTCACAGGACTACTCTGCCTTGTGGTGAGACATTTGAGAAGTTCACCTTGAATCACCAAAAGGCTCAACAAAAACAGCAACTGAAAATTAATTTAAGGGAAATTTAGAAAAAGAAGAGACACCCACATTTTTTAATAGGGAGGTTGCCTGATCAAAAATTACAGTACAAATGGCTAATTTGCTTTCTCTACAGTTATCCAAATCAAGACCAAACAGCATTTTAGAAAATACACTTTAAATAAAAAGTTAGTGGAATCCACACACAAATAACTAAAATAACAACATAATCTGGATTATAAAGGAAGTCACATTAAATGATTAAGTGTCTGTGTCACTGAGTATTATGTGTCTGCAGAATCAGAAAACATAAAAGCCTGCACAACCTGCTTTATAATACAGATACAAGGACAGGAATTTTAAATACTTTATGCCTTATTTTGCATGTACCTATATGCAAAAAATGTTTTCTGAAATTATTGAATTGGTAAGGTAAATTAACGTTATCTTTCTTTCAGGTATATATTTCAAAATATATCATTAATAAACTCAGAAAGCCACTGGGCAGGGTTATTTAATCCAACAACCTATATGAGCAAAAATTTTGGTAGTGATTTTAGAGGGTAGCTTCAATGATGCACCTGGATTTGAGACAGTAAGTACATGGCTGTGTTCTCATTAGGTATTCAGCCACATAGCTCATTAAATTCAAGTCCACCTAGTCTGAGGTTTGCAGCAGTAAGGAGACAACATTCTCCATTTTTCCTCCAAGAATGCAAAACACATAGAAAGTACACAAAATGGGCCTGCTGCTGTTCTTCCAGATACAGCATATGACATCCTCCACAGAATGTATGTATAGTAAGCTGATCACTATTGATTGCTGCCAAGAAATAAATGGCAACCTGACACAAGGAATAGGATTTAAAAAATAATAATCTTGTCTTACTTGGTAGTCTAGACATCTTTTAGGAAGAAAGGTTTTTTTTTTAAATGCAGCCCTGTTCAAGTGAAATACCTGCTGAGGTGAATACAGAGTTCATCCAACAACAACAAGAGCTCAGATGTACAAAGGAGTTACTGTAGCTCAGGTGATACACGCTAAGTTGTCAGATGGTAGCAACTTTATCATCTGTTTGGGCCCCAAACCAGATACAGTATCTCAATGTGTTGTTTTTTCTTAAATTAAAAAAAATTACATATATTCAGGTAATATAGCACCTAGACACCAACAGTGGCTGCTCAGAAACGGCCATAAATACCTACGTATAGAGAAAATATTAATACTCATCTAGAGTATTATAAGATGTGCTCCTTACATAAACAACAAAAATATTTTTTGGCTAACAGAGGATCAAAAAGAACACTTCCCACACACAAGGCTGACTCCCACAGCAGACAGAAAAGCCTCCTGACATCCTCTGTCAAAGAGCACAGTTTAGCTGATGCACACACTACCCCGGAAAGCCTGTGAGCTGTGGTCCTCCAACTTTCTTCTCGCCTGTTTGGAGGCAGCTTGTCTCCCACTGAGCTGCTCCCCATGTATACCCATAGTGGTACAATGGATACCATATCAATATGCAACGGATAAACAAACTCTCAGCGAGGGCGCCTTCTCAATATAGCCATGGTTTTATGCAAGTTTGAACATCCTATTTTGAGCAACAGTAAGTTCTAGATTAATGTATTACATTAAAGATCCAACTTTACAGCACAAAATTAGGTAACATGCAAATTCTACTCTTAATGTAAAAAAAAAAAAAAAATCACTGAAATTACAGATTTTTCCTAAACCAAAGTTAAACATGTTTGTATAATAGATATTCTACATTTTACATTTACAGAAAGACATATGAATGGATGTGACAATTATGCACATAAGGAACCAAAACTATTACAACTTTGCAATGAAAATAAAATTATGCAGTTAATATGCTGCATCTAGTTACTGCTGTTTATCATAAATCTTACATTATTGTTCCTTATATATGCTTAAGAAATTATTTTTCCTAAATTTCAAGGAAGAGATGAGTAGAAGATAGATGTCATGCTGGGAGTGTGAGCAGGTAATCAGAAGCATTTAAGAAACAAAATACCCCAGTGACTTTTACCTAGGTGCCTACACAAACCCACACTATTTTCTGCAAAAAGCAGTCTGTTACACTTACGTAAAACAAGAGCCATCCTATGTGCTTCTACAAAGGAAAATATGAAACAGGAGGAAAGTATACTAGAACTATCCTCAGGACAATAACTGATTAATACCACTGTATTAACCAATCATCAAACACACTAAGATACTGTAAACGACACAGAATAAAACTAATATAAAAGTACAGACATTCTTAAATCTGCACTACAGTTGGAGTTGCTATTTAAGAGTTTAATTCCCTTATTCAAACCACAAAACTCCCAATTCAGATTTGACTTCCATCCCTGAACGCAGTATTCCCACCTCTTGACCCAAGGTACCTACCTCACGGGTATCTAAGAATCAGAACACTGTACATCTATCAGTCAGAAATCACTCACCTGTCTTTCCTACTGCCTGTGCAACACAGCAAACATAGACTTAATATACTATCTGGATGCTAAATTTCTTCCTTAAATATAAGTAATATAACTCATTTACGTATTCTAATACACATCATCCACTATCCACAGGTTTACTGTTTAAAGAGAACCTTATGCACCCCTGCTGACCTAGCCAGCAGTCTGACCAGCCTGGCTTATGATACAGCATGTGTTGCAGGTACATTAATTGTGGAAAAACCAAAAGTAGGACAATCTCCTCAAAACATGAAAGAAGATACTAACCTTTTAATGCTTTCACAGGTTAATACAAGGATAATAGATACTTTTTAAAACGTGCAGCTTAAAAGTCTTAAAACTGAGAGGTATTTCCCAGAAAGTCTTTTTTAAGGTACAACAGGCTACAGCTGTTTATAAATAGCATGCGTTGAAAGGCAGATCCTCAGAAATAACCTAGACGCTTTAATTAAAGGTACCCAACAGACTTAAAACTCAGGTTACAACAGCTTTTATCTCCAGATAGTATTCTGCATTAAAGCAGAAGCAATCTTGCTTTGACTGCTGTTTTAATCCACAAACAGCCTCTAAAAGGCACCATTTTGCAGAACAGCTGCTTGAGGAGTAACATTAGAAGCCCCATCCTTTCTGACATTTATGCTCACACTATGCAACTGTCAGGTAACAATACACCTAAGAATTATTTTGCACTGGAAGCAATATCAACAGGATAGGGTCTGTTCTGTTTCTGAAATTCTGCTGGATAATTTTTTGTATTTTTAAGTCCCCCAAATCACTGCCACTTTGCAGCTCTGCCATGCTACTTCTGACTGTGCAGGTTAAAGAAGTTGTAAAACCTACTAAATTGACAATGTGTAAAATATTCCAGCTCGGTTACCTCTCTTTTGCAGCACCACTAAAGAGTGACTAAAGTAGCAGTCTTAAAAATTTATGCATGTAACAATATCTGAATTAGATTCCAAAAGCCAATTCTTAAAACTAGTATTAAGTAAGCTGAATTACTATAATGCCAATATGATAATTCTGAAAAAAATTAAGTTTCTCTAAACAAGTTAAACCATCACAACTTGAATTGTTAGCAACAAAAATTAACAAATTAAAAATTTTAAAAAAAATCCCTACATATTTACTGAAACACATTTAAAAGATTTTGCCTGCTTGTCTGATCCTTGAGGAGTTCATATGATCCCTTATCATGTGTTTCTTCAGACTCCTTTGTCCCCTCGGATTTCTTTAAACAGTCTTCCATCTCCTGATCACCTATGAACTTCACTTTCCAAATACATTACAGCCCTGGTTTATTATTTTGCCAAGTCTGATTTTTTTCAAAGAGAAGGAAAGAGATCAAAACAGAAAAGCCAGAGCCATCTTTTTGTTTGTTTGTTTTTGGAAGGAGGCTTGAAAAGTATTTCACCATAAAGAAGTTTCATTTCAGTTTTTTACAGTCTTGCTTTTTGCAACAGACGTTGGCTGTTCTTACGCACAAGAAGTTTGTATTTATTACAAAATGTTCCCTTTTGTGGTTTTTTTTCATGTTAGGCCTATGGATCTTCCTGCAACAACCACGGTTACAGAAATGGACACCTTCACAGCTTCTCAGACAAACAGTTCCACCTGTGACTTATATGAGCACAAAGACACAGCACGGATACTACTGCCTGTCTTCTACAGCTCCATCTTAATTCTTGGGGTGCTTGGAAACGCCATTGCCCTCACCGTCATTTTTAAAAACAGAAAGAAGATCAACTCCACTACCCTCTATTCAACAAATCTCGTCTTCTCTGATCTCCTGTTCTGTATTGCCTTGCCTACAAGGATAGCCTACTATGCCCTGGGATTTCACTGGCCATTTGGAGAAGCATTATGTCGAATAACTGCTCTCATGTTCTATATCAACACCTATGCGGGTGTAAACTTCATGACATGTTTGAGCATTGACAGGTTTTTTGCTGTTGTCCACCCCTTCCGATACAAGATCAGAAGGATTAAGTATGCCAAGGGCATTTGTGTCTTTATCTGGTTTCTTGTATTTAGTCAAACTTTCCCATTACTTATACAACCCATGTCACAGGAAGAAAAAGAAAGGACTACGTGTATGGAATATCCAAACTTCGAAAAAATTGCACATCTACCGTTTATACTTCTTGCTGCCTGTTTAGTAGGGTACCTTGTTCCCCTGGGGATTATACTATTTTGTTACTCTCAAATTAGTTGCAAACTTTTTCAAACGGCCAAGGAAAATCCACTGACTGAAAAATCAGGGATAAACAAAAAAGCCATCAATACAATCATATTTGTAATTATAGTATTCATCATCTGCTTTACCCCTTATCATGTTGCAATCATACAGCACATGATTAAGAAGCTTCAGAATGAACCCTTGTGCACAGAAAAGAAAATTTTCCAGAAGTCACTCCATTATACCGTGTTTCTGATGAATTTTAACTGCTGCCTAGATCCTTTCATCTATTTCTTTGCATGCAAAGGATACAAGAGAACCGTAATGAAAATACTGAGACGACAAGTGAGTGTATCAATTTCAAGTGCTGTCAGGTCACACCATGAAGAAAGCTCACGTGACATAGGAGAAACACAAATGATGGCACTTGCAAAATCTTCCAATGGAAAGCTACCTGAGAAATGAAGACTGTAGTACACTGCAGTGGAGCAAATTTAAAAATCCTGGGTCCACAGTAAACACTCTTAGTGCTCCCTGTACAGCAGCTTAAGTAAGATTCTGTTTCTCAGGAAATCAAGGAGTGATGCTGGACTGAAAAAGAATTGTCATAGGACAGCAGGAAAACTCAGCATTATAATTTCCTCGCTGTATCGTTTTGACCGATCTCATTATTTTTTCCAGGAAATATACACCAGTGTGAATGTTCCAATTCCATATGGCACATATGTATGCCTGGATGTTACTAACTCAAGCAAAGACTTGATTCACAGTTTGGGTGTCTGAGAAAGGATTAAACAAAAATAGCCCACAATTCAGACTGACAATAACCAGAATATCTGAACATTGCAAGACCTCTAGCTGTGCTCCAATTACAGCAATGGTTTTGTTAGTCAAGTCACACAAGCAGAGGAAATCAGACTTTGAGATAAAATGGACAATCTCTGTGCACGTTTGACTATCACAAGTGCCTAGTTTATAGCCCTTTGGAGGTGAAACTGCATTTTTAGTATTTGGAGCACAAATGTCTTATTGGACAATTCACATACATAACATTGTCAAATGTAATAGATCAAAAGTTAATGAACTGCTTGGTTCTCCCCAACACTGAGTATCTCCTGTATGTTAAATCACTCATCTTTGCAAGGTGTATTATCTCTTTACTCCTTTTCCTAAAGGAGAACTTTTCTTTCTAGTGTGTATTGTAAAAGAGTATTTACTCTAGTTGTACATGAATAATTTATAAACACAAAAAATAAGTTGAAGTATGAGACTGTGATATGAAAATTGCACTGTTTCAGTTAAAAGAGCAGTGATACAGGGTTCTTCAGAACTTCTGCTGAAGTCAAACATGGACATGAGACAAATGGTTTAGAAACATGAATAAGTATTCACAGTTGAAGCCACCAAAACCTGCATTAATGGGTTAATTCTGATGGTGAGATGGCTAGCTCTTTTTAAGTGCTGTTTACCTGAGAGAGCAATAAATGGGAACAGCAGGCCTGGCTGGGAAAGAACAAGCTTTCCCACCACGCCTTCATAAAGCATATCTGGGATCCCTTTGGGCACACTGAAGTTGGGCCAGCAGAGACCAAATGACTTAAACACATCCTGCTGGCATCAGCTCAATACCAGTTGAGCATCCAGGATGCAAGCCCTGGGTTCCTGCTGTCATGCCCTTCCGTCCTGTGTCAGTTTCCTTCCCTACTTTATTCCTGGCCCCCCTGTCTTTTCTTTTGTCTTCTATCTTATTAATATGCCTTCACCCGCCAACACAACTTGGTAATTGCACCGTAAGTTTGTGATGGAAAAGGAAAATTAAAGAGTGCTGATAATTGCTGGTAAAAGCTATGCCAGATGTCAGAATAAATGTTATTTATTGCAGCTGTATCTCTCTGGCACTGAGGTTGTACTGGAAGTCAAAAAAACATAGTTACATTTGTCATCTTTGCAATTCCTTCCTTCCTCACATGTTGACCTCCACCTACCTGCAAGCATAGAAGGGTCATATCTGAACATAAGTACGGAAACATTAAATTAGCAATTACTTTCTTATGGGAAAGAAAATGCAAAAGACCTTTTATTTCATACCACTTAGTTTGTCAAAATTGAGTTTTTAATTACAAAAGACACTATGCAGCTACAGGAAAACGGAGTAAGAGAAAGAATTAACAGAAGAAGTTCTACTTAATTCTGTATACTATAGTAGTTCTGTTCTTGTCAGCTTTTTTAATAAACTAATTTAAATATTATTTAAGAATTTGTTCCTATCGAAGTAAACAAATGGTAACCTGACAAAACCACAGACAGACCACTCGTGAATACCTAGAAACTGTAAAAATAAAATATATGTATTATTAACATTAAACCAGTACAAGCTGATTTTATTTTACTAACATCTGGGTTTTAATTTTTGCTATGCATTTAATCTAACTGTGATTATAAAACCTTAAAGGCAAGAAGTCTTTTTTTATGCTTGTCTGTAAAATATAACTCAAATATGTATTACAGCACCACATAATGCAGATACCTATTCTCTTTTAAGTGGAAACAAAGTGAAGATCTATATGGATAATCTCTCTCTACCGACATTTTCTTATGTTAGCAATTCTGCTATTGAACAAATTTAGACTTAAGTTTCTAAATCACCTCAACATTCTCAAACAGCTAACTTTACATCAAAATACTGCTTTTGCTCTAATAAGCCTTAGAGCATTGGTCCAGTTAGATACAGGTTTGAGAAAAGCTGGGGTTTTTCTCCTTATTTTAGTATTTCTCAAATGCTGAAGAAACAAGTAAAATGAAAACCTTTAAAAGCTAAGATAAGCTCAGCTTCCTGGCAAGAGCCCTAAGGGCACAGACACAGAAAGTGACAATTTATAGCTGTGGCAGCTGATGCCACTGCTTCCCCTTCACTACTCATCAGCACGCACTCACAGCTCACACACACGTATCAATGAGGAGCCTCTCTTCTGTGTGCTTATCTGAAACTGCCAAAAGTAGCGGCAGTGGTTTCAGTCGGCCTGGGACACAGCATTGAAGTAATTTAGAGAGCATCTGTCCTATTTCTTCTACCAGCTGTGCTGTGGGGTTGGTAGCCATCACCAGTCAGTAACAAGCTGCTGCATAGGAGCAAGGGAAAGCAGTAATACTGAAAACTTACAGCTCAAACAACTGGTTTTCTTCAGGATGCCCTTATCCATTTACCCTGCTGGTACTCTTGCCCCAGTATTGTCTGCTGGAGTATTTTTACCTATACCAGTTACCTATAGCAGCACACCTCAAGTCCCTCTCCTCCTGCATGTTGCACAGACATGAATAAAGGGGGTAAAAGCCATACCTGGCATCTCTTCTCCTCTCCAATACTAAGTATATTAATGGATGTGTCTGTCTGAAAAGACACCAGCATGCCATGCCATGCAACATGTGGCTGAAGCAGTAATGAGCTTTGTAAAAGGAAATTAGCTTTTGCTTAGGCAAAAGCTGTTGATACATTCTAGGAAGTACCCCCATCTACATGAAAGGCTGGGAAATGGTCATCAGATCTGGAGCTCACTCACCCTTTTCACTTAAAAATAAAGCAGCTGATGAGTAGCAACAGGTTCATATGGCTTGCTCATTATGAGGATCTGACTTAGGTTCTTTGGGGAAACTGGGCCTCTGTTTGGAGGGTGAAGTCCAGTCAGGATCTTAAAACCTGTGTTCATGACAAAACAATAGGATATCTTTTAACTCTACACTTCAGAGTGTAGGGCTAGGGCAATTGCTAAGAAGACTCCAAGTAGACTATATGTCCACTGCTGACATCAAATCTTAGCTGGTAGGGAATGTGACAGACCACATAGAAATAAAAATTACAAGGGGGGCCAAATGGTACATTTTGGCTGTCCCTGTCCAAGTCCAGAAAAGAAAGTTGTACAGACACCTGTTGTTGAACACATTACCAAGTGAAAATGCATCATGTGAAAAATCCCAACACACATGCATTTTCATCAAAAGAGCCTATAGTTCCTTCACCTTTTGGTGAGAATGCAAAACTAAGGACTACTAATGCAAGTGCTCAAATGGGTTCCCTCAGCCACCTTGGGCTTGAGGATATTGAAGCCTAACTGAATGTGTGGAGATAACACAATTTCCTGTGGCTTACATCCCAGTGGAAAAGGACAGGTATTCCCCAAGGCACTGCTGCCTGACTCTTTTGGCTGTGGCCCTGAAAGCTGCGCCGATGAGGAACCTGTTGGCAACATGGTCATCTCCTAGCAAAAGACAGTAACAGCAAGTGTCCAAAGTGGTCAACATGCTACCACAAATAACACGATACCTGAAGACTGTTAATGACTCCTCCTGAAGCAGCAAGCTTCATCAAGTATCAAGAAAAACATGGAAGGTTCTGGTTTTTTTTAAAAGGATGTTTCATTGAAGACTAACATTGTTCTGAAAGTCAAAAGCTTTTAGGTAAGCAAGGAATGAACAGACTCCAAGAAAATTATGAGGCAGCCTGCAACATAAGAAAAATAAATAAGGTGGAGCTGAAGAGAAGGAGAAGAGAAGCTTTGCTTTATACAACCAGTTTTGGAGGAACTGAAAAACAGTGACTGTCTCTTCCATCTTCATGTCTGTGGTACAGAGCAGGGGAAGAACTTAAGACAAACCAAGGTTTGTATCTTAGCAGTATCCCACTGTGCTGGCTCAATACAGGCAAGGTCAACAGTCACCAAGAATCACTAGAAAAACATCAAATTCATTGGAGTGAAATATTTCCTAATACAGTCTTGGCTAAGCTACAGCCTGCAGGCTAAGGCTATTGCACCAAAATAATTCAGCCAAGCTGCAATCCTTTTTGGAAGAAAAATAGGGGAAATGCTGTTTGTGTAGTAAATGCTCAGACATATTTCCTCCATTTTTTTCCCCTCAGAATACTCTCTTGGCTTCCTGCAACATCTAACTTTGGACTTCCTGAGGTATATGGCTCATCTTTGCACCATCATCTGGTCCCTTTTTGAACTCCAATCAAATGTCTGTGCCTGCAGCATCTTGCAGCAAGAAGTTCCACAGACAAACTACCCATGTTGTCTGGAGCCATTTTCGCTTGTGACACCTGTTAGTTTCATTTGAAGTTCCCTGCTTCTTGTATTAGAAATGAGTGAACACAGCCACTCTGTTTACCCTTCCCACATTACTTGTGATTTTACAGACCTGCATCAAATCCCCTTCCTTCAAGTCATCTAGTCACTTCTCCGAACAGTCAGATCAAAGTTTTTTACCACTTCACCCAAACTACAGAGGAAGGGAAGAAGGCAAGCGCAAAGAAAGAATGGAAATCCAACTGTGTTCAAGCTGGGTGGCAGAAGAGAACAGGGTATCTCTGTACACAGGGAGACCAGTGTACTGATCCCCTTTTCCTACCACAGTAGGGTACAGGGAAGTCTCAAAAGTAGGATCTTCCCCCACAACTGCCAAATTTGGATAACCTTGCTCATACGCATTAAATAAAGAACAAAACCTCAATGGGCTGGAAAAATGGGCTCACAGGAACCTCATGAAGTTCAAGTGCAAAGTCTGGCATCCAAGATGGTATAAACCCAAACAATCTTACAGGCTGGGCACCACCTGGTTAGAAAAGAAGCTGGAAAAAAAGGTCTGGGCTCCTGGTGGACAACAAGTTAGAGAGGAGTCGGTAGTGTGACCTCAAGGCCAAATATGTATAGGACTGTGTTCAAAAGAACATGGAGGAAAGGAACCCCCTCTGTTCAGCTCTTGTGAGATCATACTTATGAGTCCTGTACCCAGTTTTGGGCTTCCCAGTACAAGAAAGATACTGACATACTGGAACAGGTTCCACCAGGCAGCAGGCCACCAAAAATGATGAAGGGGCTTGCAGCACATGCTACAGGAGGAGAGGCTGAGAGAGCTGAGATGGTTCAGCCTGGAAAGGGAAGACTGAGAGGAGGTGTTACCACCGTCTTCAACTGCCTAAGGAAGAGGGGTTCAGAAAAGGTGGGAACACCCAGTAAAAGGCACAAGTTGCAGCAAGGAACAATTAAACATTAGGAAGCATTTTTTCATCACGAGGTTAGTCAGACGTTGGGAAAGGTTGCACAGAAAACCTGTGGCATCTCTATCCTTAGAGATACTCAAAACTTGACTGGACACAGCCCTGATTTAATTGGCATTACCAGGGTTATGGTTTATGATACCCAGAGGCTCCTTTCACCCTGCATCCTTCTACAACTAACAAGTTTAGCCAAAACTTTAAGTTAGACAAGAAAGTAACATGAAACTCAATGTCCTTGCAGTAAAACTAACAAACGATAAAACTGTAAAATCTTCTAGTATTGTCCTCTATTTAAGCCCTTATCAAAATGCTGTCAATAGCATCCTCCTAAAATAAAGAAAGGTCAAGACATGGCCTAGATTTCTTTCAAAAAGCTGCATTCATTTTTCCTCAGTGCAAAAATATGAGTTTCTCCTCTTCCTCTTTTCTTTTCCTCAGTTGTGACAGATGTTGTGCAAAGGGCTAAACTAAAAACGCAAGTTTTGCACCTGTTCTGAAGGCAGCAACATTTGTGGTTATCCTGTCCCCTCCAGAAAAGTATATGTTTTCTTATGCCACGCACAAGGATAGTTATGTTCCTCCCTCTAATAAGCTAGACTTAGCAGTTTCATCCTTCCTGTGGCATGTAACTTTCGAGGGAAGTTGTGGTTAGTTGACAGAAGGCACTCTGAGGCAGCCTACTTTAAATATAGAGATGCTGAAAACTGATTATTCTCAGCCTACAATCCTACAAAGCAGCTAGATAGTGTTTCATCAGCAGCTACTGATGCTAGGGGGCTAAGAACTTAAAGGTTTTAAGGTTTAAACTTAAACTTAAGGTTTCACCTTAGTATCACAGCTTCCAAGTATGGACAGTTACAGCCATTCTGTCCAGAAGTAACAACAACACGTTCTTGTCACCAGTTGGACAGGAAGAGATGAAACACTGATGCCAGCTGTATTTTTGACAACAAGAGACAACTGAAGACTCCTGACAAGTTATCAGACTATAAAGGCAACTCTGAGACAATTCTTTATTTTTGTCCTTTAAAAAATAAACACAGTGTATTCACAACACCAACTATTCGAAACAGCCCAAACACCCATCAGAACCTTACTCCTCCATTCACCCAGATAGCGGCAAACCAAGTATTTCAAACGTGTCAGGGCTAGCTACATAATAATGTTATTTATGCTAAAAGAGGGATAGAGGTCAAAGCTTCATGGTCATACCCCCAACACTTAGCCACATCTCATGATCTCTCCTAGTGGCTTTATTCTAGGCAAAAACTGACATAAATGATCAGACAGGACATCTAGAAAGAGGCCTGGGCCTGCAATAAAATAACACATTGTATATCAATATTAAAAATGTCAGCTGGAAGAAAGTATCTCAGTTCTGTGAAAATAAAAAAATAAAGCCATCTGAAATTACTGACATAACAGATTACATTGTACTAATTTCATTAGATGAAAGGTTTTTCCTCTGTAACTCCTCTTAGCCCACAAGCTAGAGCAAAAGCTCTGAAACTAGCATGCTTGGATACCACCACTGGCAAGCTGACACCAGGGATGACTGCAGGACAGGCAGCCTGCAACTCTGAGCTCTCTTTGCCCCTCCTTGCTTGCAACTCTGCACTCGCTTTGCTCCTCCTTGCTCTTCTCCTGCATGGCTCCAGACATTCAGCTAGCACCTGCATCCCATGCCCTGGCCATACCCAGGAGCACAGGGAGAGCTGTCCACAGCTAGGCAAACCCACAGAGGCCAAGCTCATGGCTGAGAGGTACTAGCTGAGGACCACTGCAGATGGAGAGCAGACCCTAGGGGTCAGGGAAATGCCTCCTGTTGTCTGAACTGATTTTACTTCCTCCATAAAATGACTCTTTACATTCTTCCACTGCATGTGCAAACTGAACTTGGAAAAATTAATTCTTCTGGTTACGGCCCTGCCCTCCTCATACTGTGGTTGCTGGTGCTGTGGAGGCACTTACTGTACAGCTCAGCATTTCTATTCAAGCACCACTGCCATCATATTATCCTTTTGCTGTGCTTCTTGTGCTGCACCCTGTAAATTCCAGCCAAAATTAAATGATTCATGATCAGGACTGTAATTAAAAAATGTCCATAAAGGAAGATTTTTGGAGCAGATATCAATAGTTAGTACTACAACATATTTTAACTACAGATGAAGTCTCATTGTCATATGTTCCAGATAGTCTTTGGAACTTTAAAATAAAAAACGTTTTAAAAAAAGTATTTGTCTTTAATGTTTTCATCAGTTCTTTAAGACTGAGACATTTTTATTGGTGTTGCACATAATAATTCACAGGAATGAGACTAAAGAATAATTATCTTTACTATTTAAATCCTCTGTCAAAATACCTATGATCAGCAAAGCATAAAAATGTAGCTTGAATTCTGAAATTACTTCTCAGAAATCTGATTCTAATATTCTTTCTCAAGGTGCCACTTCCTAGTCACAAACAAAAACAGGAAACAAGTACGCCTCACTGGCCACAGACACATTGGTGGAAAGCATTTTTGCTACTCTCTTTTCACAGTTTTACCCAACTTTGTCAGCATCTCAAAAAAAGGTCTAAGCAAAGACGCATGATTTAAACTCTGTCTCATGTGGTATATAACTCAACTGCTCATAACAGGACTCTTCCACACACAGAATGATGACAGCAGTGGCCAGGGGGAGAATGTCAGGGTGTTCTAGCAAGATGCACCAAGAACTACAGAGCATCTCAAAAGTATTAAAGGAAATTTTGCTTTAGTTAAGTGACTTTCGCTTAGAACAAAAATACTTCTCTGACTCATAAGAAATGAGAAAATCAGCATTACTCTGAACCAAAACGTTTGCAATTGCAGAAGTAACCTTATCAACAATGAATCAATAATGGCCAAGACGGCCAACAGCATCCTGGCTTGTGTCAGAAACAGTGTGGCCAGCAGGGCCAGGGCAGTGATTGTCCCCCTGCACTCAGCACTGGTGGGGCCGCACCTCAAATCCTGTGTTCAGGTTTGGGCCCCTCAGTGCAAGAGGGACACCGAGGTGCTGGAGCGTGTCCAGAGACGGGCAACGGAGCTGGTGAAGGGTCTGGGGCACAAGTCCTGTGAGGAGCGGCTGAGGGAACTGGGGTTGTTTACCCTGGAGAAAAGGAGGCTGAGGGGACCTTATGGCTCCCTACAACTGCCTGACAGGGGCTATAGGCAGGTGTGGGTCAGTGTCTTCTCCCAAGTAACAAGCAATAGGACAAGAGAAAACAGCCTCCAGTTGCACCAGGGGTTTAGATTGGGTATGAGGAAAATTTTCTTCACCAAAAGGGTTGTCAAGCACTGGAACAGGCTGCCCAGGGAAGTGGTTGAGTCACCATCCCTGCCAGTATTTGAAAGATGTGTAGATGTGGCGCTTGGGGACATGGTGGACTTGGCAGTGCTGGGTTAACGGTGTGACTTGATGATCTTAAAGGTCTTTTCCAACCTAAATGATTCTATGATTCTGTAATTTATCTACTGTAGCAGCCAGCACTGGATGACTATTCTGTGACAAGTTGGTGTATGTTTTGTATATTTGCCCTGTATATTCCCTGACCCTAGACTCTCTATCTACAGTGGTCCATCTACAGGTCAGCCATGAGCTTGGCCTCCGTGGGTCTGCCTAGCTGCGGACAGCTCTCCCTGTGCTCCTGGGTATAGAGGGACTCCTCATGGCCAGGGACATGGGATGCAGGTGCTAGCTGAATGTCTGGAACCCTGCAGGAGAAAAGGAAGGAGGAGCAAAGAGAGCACGGAGTTGCAATCAGGGAGGGGTAAAACCATCATTTCTCCAGCTGCCAACACCAGCAGGATAAAAAGTCATAATTCTTTTTCTCCAAAAAGGAAAAGTATTCTTTCAAATCAGAAAGACTGAAGTGACTAAGTTAAAAATTTAAATTAATGAACTTCTGTTATGAGCGAAATGAAAGTGAACAAACTAATTGTAAGACTTTTCAGAGAATAATAAAGCCAAAAAAACCCACCAAGCAAATTACTAGTCATGGAGAACATAACAGTGAGCTATCCTAAAATCTGTGAGAGAGAATCAAACAGTGCTTCCTCTGAGAAAAACTGTAACCGAGCAGCAGATGTAAGAAAACAAGGAATCAAAAAATGGATTTGAAAAGTCTCCCACATTTTAGGGTGTTTAGGATGGCAACAAACACACAAAAGCATAACCCCCCATTAATGCTACATGAACTCGGGAAAAATTTTAGTGATTTCTGTACTTCATAGATAAAAGCTTAAATACTGGTGTCATCAAAATCAGCAATACCTCAGAAGTTAAATAAACTTGTGTTTTATTTGTTCAAAACAAACTGGTGAAATAAAATATCTCTTAATTTGAAGACTTAAATATTACTATTTCAGTAGTCTTATCTGTGCTTCCCAAAAAACACTTGTTGGCCTGTGGTAACAACATCAAACAAATGAAATACTGTAGGCAACATCACAATCTGCTCTCCCCATTTAGCTTCAGTTTTAACTCTTTAATATTTTGCAACAGGCACTAAGCAAAGATTACCAACGCAGTGGTTAAAATTCTACTGAAAAGAATTTTTTCCACTCTTAATATGTGCCTCCCTCCTAGAGAAACTGGTTGTATGGAGAAAAAATTTCTGATAGAATTTTTAAATTATTTTTTAAAAGTATACTACTGCAGACAAAAACAATATCTACTTTTATTTTTAAAAGTTCTGTAGAAATATAAAAAGTAGCAATCAATTTATCTTTCCACTTCTTCCAATTTAATTTTGAGAAGTTCACAATGTTGGTTCAAAGTAACGCTTGGTAACATCACCTCCTCCCCATGCCAACTCAACCTAAACTTCATTACCATTTCTGTTCCCTCACACATAATAAGAATAATGGGAATTGTCCAATGAAAGCACATTTCTCTCTAACCTGCTACCCCGATTCTCACAGAGTAATACTAAATCACTCTGAGAGATACAAAATCTCACAATAATATGCTTATTGTGGAGTGTCTTCATAACAATTACTGCTTCTTTTAATAGCCCTTATTTAAAATTATCCAGTACTGAAATCCAATTACAGGTCATTTATCTTTAAAAAGGGTTAAGATAGCTGGCAGTATTTAGCCAAGTTGGCAAGACTTGTAATGTTTACCTCCATAAGCTGCTTACAGAACACTGACTGCAGAGATTAATCCTGCCCAGGGCAGACCAGTTTCTTTCCCCTTAAATAAAAACACATTTCCAATCTGAATAATTACACTTAGTTCACAGATCTCTAATAATGACATGCTTGGTACTTTCCACTTCATTAAAACAATTTAAAATGGTAAGTGTGAAAGTGGTGACAGCCTGCAATTACAAATGCCACTTAGTGCTCTGAATTTGAAAGGGGCAGCTCATCTCAGTGAAGCCCTTTCAAAGGTATACCACCTTGCTTCCAGACAGATTCAACTACCTGTAACACTTTTTGCCAAATTACCTCCCACTGCTTTTGCCCTCTTAAATAATGTTACCCAACTGCGTGTTTTGTGTGCACTGTGCCTATCTGAGAGGTGTGATAGCAGAGCGACTTCATAACCCAACTGCAATGTAGAGGTAAGTATCCTAATTATTGTGAAAACGGAGCATTGCCCCATTTCAAAAACACTCTCAAAATCCTCAGCCATTTCTTAACCAGTGTCAGGATTTGCTGATTATCCATTTGTTATTACAGTCTGATATCTCAGATGGCACAGCTTTTTATAGGGCAGAGCTTTAGGCTGATAATGACTCCTTGGCCTCTTACAGCTATTAAAATCGGGGCTTGGTGTGATAAACCATGAAGACTCCTGGTTCAGAGGTTATAGTCTTCTGCCCTCCTCCTCCCGCAGAGGTTACTGATTCTGCAGCAACGCATGCCTTAACCTCAAGCACATGAACCTGGGCTGAAGCAATCAACTGCAAATCTTGTGGTACAGAGTAACAGAAGGACAGAGTCCCGGTTCTGCCTTCCAGCCACACAATCCCATTGCTTTCCTCACTCTGGTGCTGGCACTCACCCACCAGAAGTGAGCAGCTTTAGATACTTAAGCCAGTGGGAAATGATCCCTGCAAAAATACATATGTATACGTGCTTTATTTTTAATCATTATTTTATCTCCCTAGAACCACTGCCTGTAGGAAGTCAGACAACTCGCACTGCAAGTGGTAGATAGGAAAGCACAGGCTGGGGCCAAGTGCTTGCTCTGTAAGTGGCAGCCTACGCGTCAACCAGCTCAGCCCTGCTACAAAACTGCACCTTCAGCAGATGCAACAAAGCCACATGGACTTGTTCTTGCTGTCTCCTTTGCAAGGCTCTGGTACAGCAGCGGAGAACACAGCCAGTGAAGCCATGTTTCTGTTTTGAACTAGCACAGATCCTTCCATTAAGTCAACCCAACTCAGGGCCCTCAGTTCTGAGTACAGGTGCCTCAAGCTCCCTTACACTGATCAAACATCACTTTGCATTTGTTAACGAGTATTTTTTGTCTACCGTTATTCTGCCTCTTCTGCCCCATGTATTAAGATCTTCATAGTTCCCTTAAAAGTCTAAATACACTAGATCTCATTTTCTGATCCTGTCCTCTTACTCATTAATCTCTTTTCACAATCAGTGCTATATTAAGCAGGAACTACTTTGAGTGGGTGCACATATTTGGCCAAAGATTTTTTGAGGATGGGGGAAATCATTCAGTCTGGAAGCGCATAACTTAAGCACTTAAGGGCAAAGACTTGGCTTAAGAATACCTGTAAGGTAGACTCCTAACTGTCTACTTCCCTTGGTTGAACGTAGTGTGGAAGGAGTAAAGCACACCTGGTCTTTTCTATTTGCCCATCTCGTACTTCCAACACAAAGAAGGGGTTCAGAAGTAGATGAGAAGATGGAGGTATGCATATAGTTAACACATCCCAATCTCCATTTATAAGCAAGTAGTAGTTCTTTCCCTTTGAATGAATATTTGTATGTGTTCACTGGGATTGCTGTAAACACTCACCTCTCTTAACTGTGGCCCAGAGAAGTTACTTGAATGAACGTCATGCTCAGGGTAAGAGAGACCACATTGTGCAACAGCTACCGCAAACGCCGTCTCAGGCTTGTAGCCAAATCATCACTTTCACTAAGATGTAAATAAAACTCCAGTTTTTATTTCTAGAGTGGCAACATTCCTTAATGATTCCGCTGTGGACACCGGGGCTCATGCCTGGTGTTTACCTCTAGCTCCCTGGTCACCTCACAGTTTGCTGTTCACTATGACAGTCTGTACAGAGACAGTTATTGCACTGAAGTAGTAAGAAACACTCATGAATGACCTTTATAAAAAAGAAAGTGTGTTTGACATGCAGGAGGTACAGTTGCCCCAATTCCAGAAATATGAGGGTTCAGATCAAACACCAGCAGGCTGACTTTTTGACAAGTGATGCAGGAATCTAGGATGAATGCTGAGGAGAATCTTAAAAAGAAGAGAGGGAAAGCACAGGATGTTACACTGCTTCAGCCACAAGGGCTTGAATCTTGTTTCACACTTCTGGTAGAGCACACAGCTACCAACATTATCTTCATCAAAAGGTGAAAAGAGTCGCTGACCACAGGCTCAAAGAACTGTGTGAGAAAATACAGCACCAAATTAACACCCCATTATGGAAAAGGATCATTAGCGAATGCAAACAAACAAAACTGCTTCTCCTACCAAGCCCTTGATAAAACTCTTGGTGACAAGCGACAAAAAAGCCCTCCATAGAAAAGCACAGAGATCGCTGCTGAGTATCCCTTTATGGAGCCCATCTTCTTTCTTAATGTACAAGGAAGGTAAGTAAAAATGTAATAAAAATTAACATAAGTTTTAAAACACAGAAAGGTATTTTGTCTCACACCAAAGGGAAAATCAGAACTGCAAAAGACTAAGTACTTCTTGATTAACTGTTTCTTACCAGGGTTTAGTGGATGTGCTTTACGAACCCCAAAAGCTATCCCCAGGCTGGAAAGCAATGACAAAAAGCAAAGAAGCAGGTGTGGGATGACTGCATTGCTAGCTGAGATAGTCTTGAATGAAAGCTGCCCCTCAGATGGAGCGGTGCCATCACAACTGCCTGCTCTGCATCCTGACCAACCTCTCTGTATCGTCAGAAAACTAGAAAAGGTGGCCTCATGTCTGATTGACCTCAGAACAGAGGAAAACACTTTTAAAATAGCTCTGAGAAATCATCTCAAGATTTCCTGCTTGAGACACACCTGACTGAAGCACTCAAAATCCCACTCAATAATTTGCCAATATGTAAAGTAAGTTCCACCAAATGACTGACATCCCTAATCAAAGCAAGAGAGAGGGTGATGTGTCACCTTCATGCCTGCTTAACACACATTGGTACTGTCAGCTATCACTGTGTGGATAAGTTGAACCCTGACAAACAAAAGGATCATCTAGCCCAGGGGTCCTCAAACTACGGCCCGTGGGCTGAATATGGCCCCCCAGGGACCTCAATCCGGCCCCCGGTATTTACAGACTCCCCCCCCGCTGGGGTTGGGGGGGGAAACCAAGCAGCCGCAGATGCCTGCCTGCCACTGCATCCGCATGCCGGCCCCCTGGTTAAAAAGTTTGAGGACCCCTGATCTAGCCCACCTAGTCTGAAGCCACTGTGTGCCTGGTATACAGACAGAAAAACTCAAGACATAAGGTCTCTGTCCCTCCAAAGATATCAGAAAGTTCCTGGTTCAGGTAATAGAAATCTGTGACTACACACCTGATAATAGCTGAAGACAAAAGGCTACAGTCCTGTGGGTGTCTTACCACCACTGTACACTCTCTCAAACTATGCCTATGTGCAAGACAAGCAACGAGCAGAGCATCATTTTTGGAAATACTGCTAAGTGGCTCACTGAAGCTAAGCATAGACATGTCCAGCGGGACGTGGAGATATACATCACAGACTGAGTAAAGTGCCCTCCAAGCCTGGTAGCCTGGAAGCAATGAAAATCATGTTTCTATGAGGGTCAGATGAGCCTTTTATGATTTTTATGAATCTAAAGAGCAGAGAGCTGTCTAGCAGTTAAGGATATTGACACTTCCTCTGGTAAGCTGCCATTCATGAGCCACTCCACTGAACCAAGAAGAGCAGGCCAACTACATTGAAGACAGACATTTACTTCAAGAGGCCCTTGAAACACATACAACCTCAAAAGTGGAACCCTGTACTAGGAGTGGTCCAACTTGTAATGGGGATTAGCTTTTAACTCTGTATTTAATATCTACATTTTCATTCTGCAAACTTCTTGTCTTGGAGAACATACATTTGATCAGCAGTGATCCAGGACCCTGGTATGTTGCACGCCCAAATTCAGAGTTACAGTTTCATTTGCTTTTGAATGTGGTTAGTTTCATAGCCATTCCTACTCTGGCTGAGAAATACTTTCTTTCCAAAGTTTGCAAGTCCTACCTGAACTTATGGCTCACATAACTTCACCTGTTTCATGCTTCTGGTGTAAAGAACGTGCAGAGAAGCACAGGGCAGCATCAACCTCCCAGAACCATTTGCATGGACAAGTTTAACTATGTGACCGCTGCCTGTGCTGGGGAGGGAGAGATGGGCACTACAGGAGAATGAGAGCTTCAGCCTCTCTTACCACCATTCCAGCATCTGATCCCCCACTGCACTATGAGTTGCCATGTTCCAGCACAAAAACCCCAGTTCTCTCCACCCTCCCAACCCCACACAGGGAGCACAGCACCCAGTCCACACCTAAGCAACCCAAGGGCACACCTCATGGTGGTGGCCTGAAGAGAGTCTTCACTCCCAGCTCCCCGCTGATTTAAGCGCTAAATGATGACCTTTTATCACTGTATTTACACTGTATTTAGTGTAAAGCACGGGCAGAGCAGAGCCAAAAGATGACAATTTATGATGACCTATGTTGCAAAGCATGTAAGCTATTTTTGCCTCATTTATCATCACCTATTTTCATGGTAGAGACAATAAGTTGGAATTAACTACTGAAATGTGACTCATATATCCGCTATTCAAGATTTTAAGCACAATTCTGTAGAACAGCCTAGTAATTGGCTCTCTCTCTCAGTCCTCTTCTACAGTAAATATTCACTATTTTTTGGCTGAGCCATTTTTTAAACTATTTTTGAATTCTTGGTTAAAAAAAATTAAGAAAATTAAAACTCTTCTCATAACTTACCACATTATAATTACATCTTAACGGACATCACAACATGTCTTCAGAGGCTAAAGACTAGTAAAAAGAGGTTTTAATGTTCAGCTTATTCACAGTTTGGCTTACTTCACAGTACTTGAAAATTAAAACACTTCCCACAATTTTGGGTTCTTTTTTGCCAAGGCACCATTTGCACCTCCTTTTGATTCATGGCTGTAGTTTATCTTTTCTTTTTCCAAAGACAGCTCTGTAAGTATTCTAAGGCACAAATCACTGGCAGGAAATTGTTTAGCTTGTTCACCGCAAAATAGAAAAGCTGTAGCAGAGAAGTGATTTCTTTGCAAAAAAATACTTCCCCATTAAGACCACCATATAACTGTTTTTCATAACTACAGACCAAGGTGTCTGAAGCAAAGCAATGACTAAACAAAAGGACAGTATTCAATAAGCATAAAATAAAAGCAAAGAGGAAATTTTAAAAGAAAGTAATGCCAACAAATCTTGATATTTATACAGAAAGTCTGCAAAGTCCTTCAACTCTGAAAAAGAGACATTATAATTTCTTCAATCTTTAGTGAAGCAATCACGTTAGGTCTTTTACTAATTATCTGCACTGTCTCCCATCTCATGTGCATTTGTTTTTTGAAGTCTCAATCATAGAACTGTGCCTTCTCAGAAAACCACTGAACTTACTGAATCAACTTCTGTCCATTACTTTGGTAAATCAAGAGGAGTTTCTTTAGAGCATGTCACTGCAAGACCTCCTTTGTAAAGAAGTTACTCAATAGCCCTCCTCCTCTTGTCCTATGAAAGCGATCATAGACTCCTTATTTTGCAAAAAGACACAACAGATACAGTATCTCTTCATACTAATAACATCTCCAAGTGCTTTGAAGAATTATTCATCCATTTTTCTTCCTTTTCCCTCCACCCCAATCAAATAATTAGCTGCCCTACAAATATAAGGAGGGAAGAGAGATACACAGACCATCATTGGAACGGAGGCAGTTCATTCCATGATGAAGGGGGATATTTTATCCCTTATATGAAAGGATACCAGATCCTTAAAACAAAAACATTGTGGCAATCCATGCTCATAGCAGAACTTCTACAGATAGGAGACAACTGATGTGTCTAGGATGTAATGACTATGAGATTGTTTTTCTTCAGATCACGCAACACTGGGCACCACAGACACTAAGCTTATTTGCAAACAATAGCCAAAATTATCATTTGTCCAGAATTGTTTGCCATAGACATCTACAATTAGATGCAGGATTTCCTTTTAAAGTCCAAAGGGACTTCCACATCCCTGTCTTCCTTTACTACGGTTGAACATGAGGAACAAACAAGGTGTTCCTACTTCCCGAAAGAGGTACAGAGGAGGGGGAAAAAAACCCACAATCTGCCAGTAAAGACAGAAAGAAAAGCTAATTTTCTTAAGAGTTAATATCCCCACATAGACTGAAAGTAAGCTTCAAGGATCAACTATTAAGCTAAAAAGAAGACTCCCTATTCCCACATAGGAAACATGGTATTGTTTATTTTCATGTTTTGTTTATTTAATCATAAAACTTTCAGAACACAAACACTTCAGAAAAATGAAGTGCTGTGGCAAGTTGTTTCTATTGTGTCTTATACAGATAAAGACATATAAAACAAATAACAAAATCGGGAGGTGGGTAGCTTTAAAAACACAGGGTTGCTAATTTTTAATTTTAGGTTTTAACCTTGTGTTATATAATAAAGCCAGAAGAATGGTAAATGTTGCCTCCAGTCATTCTTCTTCTTCCCCACTAGGTGTCTTCTAATTCTTCACTTTTTCAGGGTAAATTCAGACTATACACTGTAAGGAAGTCTTGATTACAACTCATTCTCAGACTTGTTATCTTACTGTGTAAATAAATGCAAGGGGGAGACCTTTATGAAACATAACTCTTCAAGAAACAACAGAATTTGCAGTCCTACAACTACAGGAACAAAGCTTCCACACCATGCAGTACGTCTTTCCCATGAGGTAGTCGAAGTGGCTTTCACTCTTCATAATAATTTTCCTGCACAACTGAGTAGTACAGGTGTATAAAGCAATGACCCCATTACAGCCGTTTTCTGCTGTTCCAAAGATCCATTGCTATGCTACCTGAAGATCCATAGATGGCAGCATTGATGCAGTAATTAACCTTCACCACAGCAGTGGTCAAAACAAATTTCACAAAACTGTTTCATACTGGAGGCTAAGCCGCATTTTCAAATGTCAGAGATCTTAGCACCAGACAGTATAAGCACTGGGCCAGGAAATGTTTGGCAGTAAAGAGATACCAGATCCAGGATCACTAATAAACAATACTATACCAAGCACTTGCCCAATAACTGTGACAGTTTAGGTCCCGTCATCCTGGAAATAAACTACATCATTTGGACAGTAATGAGCACTGTGAGCTGCTGGTATAGTTCTTATGGTTACCTCCATATGCTGTCAAGTTAGAAAGAAGAAGGAAACCAGAGATGTTCGACATCCCACCACCTCTCTTCCTGTACTGTACCTTGTTCAAACAAGCTTTGCACTCCCTTTCATTTCTGCTGTCTGGGTAAGTGCTATCAATTTGGTGACCCGTATCACCACACAGCGCAGAGCTCAGTTACAAGCAAATGAAAGCAATGTCCCAGATGTTCCAGGACAAAAATAAAGATGCATTAACAGGCAGTACAATTTGAAGGCAAAGGATGAAAGTCGCAGAGAATACAAGGTACACAAGTCCCAGTTCAGTTTCACTGTCCCATCATCCCTTAAAGCCACCTTTACCAACACGATGTCTACATGAGGAAGACTGCTGCTTAAATTACTGATCTTCAATCTGTGCCCTGCCTTATTCTGCTAGGCTTCTTGTCATGATAATGCTCAGCATTTTAAGCTCCTTCCCTTTAAAATGCATGTGAGTGTGTAATATGTATATTTTTTGAAGTTGAATAGTTGTTCAGAAAGTATAGTCCTCTGACAGGACCCAGCTCTGTACCTGCAAAGACAGTGACTTCTCTGAAATCACCTGCTCGCAGTCAGCTCTTCTGTCATCCTTTGCCAGCTCACAGCATCAGCTGGCCTTGTCCCAGCATTCAGGTACACTGAGCATACTCACACTCAACTTCTCCATTTCCATCCAAGGACAGTGCTGAGCCTACACACCAGCCATCTGCCCTGCAGAGATCCTGCTGTGTGGCAGAAACTGAGCTGCTCTGTCCCAGTCCAGATTATGGCAGCCCCTTTACCATCTTGAATGCTCCCTCTCATGTTCATGTTGGTTCAACCCCACTGCAGCACACCAAGCTTCATAACCTCAACACATTATTGTGTTTGCTAATCTGTGCCAGAGACAGGTGGCACAGGGAGAACATTAGAAGACTGTCACTTCATCAAAGCACCCACCAGGGCTAGGCTTCACACACAGGAATGCAACACACAGCAAGGTGCCCTTGAATTTAAAGGACAGCGCTTATTCTAATTCAAATTCTTGCACAGCTCACTCTCACTTCAGGTACTTTTGATTAAACACTTGACTGGCATGCTAAAGCAATTTTAAATTATTTGATTTCTGGTTAATATACTCAGGTTAGTAACTGAGCAGAGGTTGTCCAAGCCCGTGAACTCTGGAGGAGTCAAAATGATTTCTCCTACTTTTGCATTAGACTTCATCAAAAGAATCTGAGTATAAGCAGATCCCAGTAAAGACATTTCTCCTGAAACACTAACTCTATCCCTGGGAGGCATATCAAGTTTCAGAACAGTACTCCTACGCACCCGAGACTTTTGAGAGCAGTTTAATAGCAAAAATATCACATAACATATACTTGGTAAGGAAAGAGTATTTGAAAAAGCTCTCCTAGACACTTCCAAACTGGAACAACTAACTCATTGCATAGCTCCTGGCAATGCATACAGATTTTAAAAAAATGCAAACAGCTAAGTATGCATGCCAATTTTAAACAACTATGAAATATTTGTGATAAGGAATCTGTACCTTTTGGGAAAAAAAGCTGCTTCCCAACACAACAGAACACAGGTGGAAACCAGAACACAAATACAACATTTGAAGAACTCTGCCACACACAATGTGGGTTCACCAACAAGCACGGAGCTGTGTTGGTATTTGCCATGAGTGAATTTTGGACTAAATACATTCTGAAACTGCTTGCTGTGTAACAAACCACTGTCTCTAGTCCACTGCCCCACTCTCAGACATTCAGAGATACAACTTCCATTTCAATTAATTTTTGAAGTATTGTTTCTTTCAAAGGCTGACGCTGCTGAACAGATGGAACTGCAGGCCAGATGCACTGCATATATTTAGGGTTTTTCGTGACACAGAGTGTGTATCCTGGCTGTACGAGAGAAGGAGCAGGGGGGAAAAATACCCAAACAAACCAGGAGAAATGTGGAATGTTAATTTCGTTACTGACTCTTTTTAAAATTAAGAAAAAATCAGTAACTCCTTCCTCAAACCATACCACATTCTAGCAAAACACAGAAGAGAAAGCAAAATGTGACAGCAATTAGGACATGTTAGATACAGCTAACCAGGCTGCAGTCCTTCGAAGCTGCTGTTTCCCATTCCTTCAGATCTGCAGCACACAGCATTTACACTCTCTTGCAGGTTGAAGAGTGGGAGAGGAGGGACAGCTATACCGTGATGCAGCCTGTGACTAATATGCATATGGCAAAACTGGAAAAAATTGCAGTAAGTTTATGTGTTCAGTACCATGACACCTTTGAACCAGTAGTCTATTCTTAAACTTTCACTATGGTACAACACAGTATGGGAATAAAAACCAAAACACAATTTCATCAAGGCTGAGAACAATAACCCAGAACTGCATGTGAACAACAGCAAGCCAGTAAGTTAACAGACACGTGGGAGAGCTGCTTCCTGCACCACTGGTGCACTGGGCTGTGCAAGAAGCCTCAGTTCTTTCCTTTCAATAGGTCCAAAAGATGGAACGTTTGGAAGGAGAAGAACACAAACTCAAGCCTGCTCCTTACCAACCTGAAGTGGAGGGTGACCCTTCAGCCCCTCTGCATGCAGAACTTCTCTGTATCAGCTGGACAAAGTTTACATTACATGCTAAGTGGATGGGCAAAACATACTATTCTTTACCATGACTAAAACACTGAAAGAGAAAGACCCAGCAGTGCATCACTCCTGCAAAACCAACAGCATGAAGACAATCTCTTCAGTGCTGCACTTTCACACTGTTGGAAGTGATCAAGCTCATTTCTTGTAAGGCTTACTGACAGTTAGTGAAGGCACGGTAACAGACCACACATGCGCTCTGCCTTATCCTAACATGAAGCACCATTGCATTGGCTTAGCTTTTAACCTTTCAGAAACAACTTTAACACAACATAACGCAACTAAAATTATCTTCTTTACTCCCCACATACTTCAGAATAGCAAAAAAACCCCAAATAACCCTGGAGGGAAGTGAGCATTTATTTCAGTAAAAGCTGGAGTGCTGGAAGTACTCACCCATCTGAGGGAAACCAATGCGAGACACTCATCTCTAGCTGATAAAACAGTACAGAAGAAGTCAGGTGCTTCCTACAACAGAAACTGAAGCAACAGGGGACTGTGGCACAGCAGACTGGCCCACTGCCTCTTGCAAACCACGATTAGCACACTTGGGTGCTCATATCCAAATGTTTATCACTCTGCAGCTGCAGCCAGCCTGAGAACCTAGACGAGAAGGAACACGCACTTGCTGGTAGCACAAACACCTCTTGTCAGCACAGCACTGCCAGGGAGAGCTGCCCCTCCATGCTCAGGGGGAAGGCCTCCCAGCCTGTCAGCAGCAGAGCAGTTTGGCTGCCTCTTCTATACCAGGCAGACTGTGAAAAGCCTGAGTAGAAGCAGAACAGGCCGACATGTATACACTACGGCAAACCAGCTGGATGGCTAACCTGCCAGTAAACTCAACTGGGCTGCTGTTAATCCATCTGTGTAAACTGCTAAGTGATTCCAGCTGCCCTCACAAGACATGACCTCCTCTGCAGGGTCAAGATGTCAGCCACCCTCATCAGACAAAATGAGACACAGCTATAAAACGTCACCCTTCCAACCCTCCCCCAAGAAGACAGCAAGCCAAGACGCAGTTTACAGCATACAGCTTTTCTGATCCCAGCTGCAACATCTGCCTGCCGTCCACCCAAATCCAGCACTCCCTTTAGCTAGGGGGGGCACTGTTTATCTGCTTGCTGGTTCAGTACACTCATCGCACAGTTGAGGTTGGAAGGGACCTCTGGACTTCTGTACGTTATTCTTACCGAAACAAAGTACTCTTGCCTAGCAAAGTTCAAAAGCCTGGTTATTCTCTTCCAGGAACCACCCATTTTTTAAAAACTTTTTTTTTTTAAAAAAAAAAAAGTCACTGAATGTCAGTGAGCTTTCACTAAAACTTGAAAACAGTATGAGTGACTCATCCTGCTGAACCATGCTCCAGAGTTATTTTGCTAATGATAAAGCCACTGAAGAGTTTTCAACACTGGTTAGTCCTTTTAAGATACTCCATAATCCTAAAATACTACGGACTTTTTAATAGATTTATAATTTTATAGGATGGTCTGGGTAGGACTTCCAGCTCATTGTATTTAAGAGGTCTTTGGAACGATCACAAAGTTTGTTATTAGTTCATTTAAACAGGAAAGACCAAATATTTAAATATATTATTAATCCACGCACTGAAAACCATACCCAGGTCCCTCCCCATGATTACTTCACCCATCACACTGACCTATGCAAATACCTACACAGTACCATAAACACATTCAACTGAGATAAATTACATGACTCCAGCAGAAAGGGTATTTTTCACTGAAGTTATCTTTAGCACAAAGTGAGGATCACCTGCCTACATTACTTTTACAGTCAGCAAGGAATCTGTTTGTGTCCCCCCCAAAACAAATCTGACTCTGGCTAGATCTGAACAGCAGGACTTTGCTGTTTCTGGCATCATGTGCACATCCTGGCAAATTCCTGTCTGCATGCCAGGAGGAGACTGAAACATTACCGTTCCCTTCCTCAACACACGTGTCTCTGCTTCATTTTGGGGGGGTCGGGGGGAAGGAGGCCACAGGAGGTACCAAACTGTATTGTGCTTCAGTGTCGCAAAGACTGCCGGTCAGAGACCTGGAACTAGCGAGTGCTCTAGAGAGAATTTGGAATGATCTCCTCCTCTGAATGGCTCTTTCAAAGGTTAGATCTTATTTTGAGTTGAAAAAGAGAAAGGGTAGGAAGTTAGTTTTCTTTACCCATTAGCCTTTGGGAGTACTCCCATCCCACCAAAGATGTCTGTTGCAGTAACACAGTTGAGAAATTTTACTCCATTTTAACAAAAGCTAAAACCTCTCTTTATACAACACTTTTCTGCAAAGCTCTTAAATAGTCGTGTTATTATTTCAGACAGCAAATAAAATCTAGAAACATTTTTCTTGCATTAGTAAAATATGGCAGGTACAGGCGTAAACGAAGCCGTGTACTCAAGCAAATCAAACTTCTCATTTCAAATGTAGCAAGTTTCTGTCACTTTCACACTGACTACTATCCAAGGCAATATAAATAATATGGGGATTTCCACAAAAAACACAACACGCTCTACAGAAAATACATTTACATTATGCTTATTAGAAACTTCTGCACAATCAAGATGTTTATGCTTACAGATACAACTGCATGTAAATATTAGCCAAAAATACGCTTTCACTATACCACAAACATTTAAAAATGTATTTTAAAAAGATACATAGTACAAAGCCCAGTTTGACCACACTGGAAACATCACAAACGCTTGTCTGTTGAAAGGTACTAGAAATATCACTTCACAGACACCACACATAAGTGAAATATTAACTTTTAAGTATGACCAATAAAAGACCTCAGAACCAGCTAGATTACGTCATTGCTTCCTGTCTGAAGAGGAGCTATTTTAGCTAAGTGAAGCTGAGCAGAGAAGAGGAAGTCTAAACCTTCTACAGATTTGGGGCTATGAAAGGAGCATCTCTGAAGAAACGCTGTAGTGCACAAAAGGTGAGTAATAATCCACTATGCTACGCTCACAAAGTAACTTGGATGTTTATGCATGTTGCTAAGATAGACTTCTTTCTTCAGAAGCTGAACACAGGCATTAATTCTAGAACTAGTGAAAAGATTTAATTCTTCAATGCACTTTCAAAGTATCAGTAGCATTCTATAAATAACATTGAAAGCAAAATGACTGCATTTGCAAAATGTACTATAGTACCATAAATACTGTTGTTTAGGATTTTAACAATAAATTTAAAAATATGCAATAACTAAAAACACTGGTGTGTTACCACTAAAGGAAAAAAGCATTTGTTTTCATTAAACTAAAAGCAGAAGATCGTGTTGCTTGCTCTCTCTGTACTTCACTGAAAGCCATGTTTTCCTCAGGGAAATATGAGCAAACATAAGGGACAGCCAAAGAAAAAAAAAAAGGGGGATTGCTAAGGGACATACACACATGCACCTTTAAATGGACTCAGTGTTGCTTAACTCATAGTAGGAACCTGGAAGAAAAGATTTAATTCTAGTTTTGTTCTGAAAGTCTTTCTTCTCGTACACAGCACCTAGATGGGCTTCACAATTCACATTAGACATTCAGGACCTCAGCTATCATTGAAAAATTATAACCAACTGATAAAACATACAGACCAACATCAGAGTAATCATTCAGTATTAACACAGACAGACTCCAGAAACCAGTGACTCCAGGGGCTCTTCAGCAAGTGCTTTAATCAATAGCAGCAAGTGTTCCCATTACAAAAAATGGCAACTAGGGCAAATCCATCCACTCAGAAGCACCCAAAGATCTACTTGGGCTGATGTGAGAGATATCAACCTGAACTCCATGCAGACAAGTACAAATGAAAAAGGAGAACATCTGCATTTGTGTATAAATGCAAACAGGTAACTGCACACCTTCTAAAAATCTCATTATCTCTTACCTACATAACTGTTAAATTTTAGATTCTTAAAAATCAGTTCTAGGAGAAATACCGAACTGTAACACTGACATGCATTTAAACCCACAAAGTTTGGGAACAGTGTCTTCAACAACTAAACAAAATAAGAACCCTATTTGTTACAGTAGGTCCATTATTTGCTATATCTCAAAAGCAGCACAAACTTGAGATAACCAGCAAACAAGGATGGAAACACAGGTTTTCCTGATAGAAGCTCACACCTGATTCAGCTTCCTCTCTACCCATCAACAACAGCCTGCTGGTTATTTTGGAAGGAGGACCTGCCCAGGAACAATTACAGTCACTTTAAGTCCAAAGGAGAGAAGAGCAAAACTAAAACCAAAACCCAGGCTGTTTATTAACATTAATCTTTGAGAAGTGAATTCTACTATCCTATACATTACTACTAAATTCACCTGCTAAATCAGTCAGGATCTTCAGATAGATAGTCATGCACTATGTCATACACAACCACTAGCAAGAGAAATAAAACCAGAACAAAACAGAAGAAAAAAACCCGTTAAAATGTGCAGGGACGGGGTGTTAAGCAATATTTGGACAATTTTATGCAACAGTAATGAAGTGGGGCAGTATGCCAAATATTTCAACTGTGCACGCACTACAAAAATTTTCTTTCAAGCACATGCCATCTATCTTTCCATAAGGTCTGCTATCTCTTTGATTTTTTTTATTTTTAGTGTTCTTCACGCAATGAGGTATTGTAGATGTATTCATGCAGATGCCCTCCAAACTTGTTTTTTGTCAGTATTATACATACAGCTTTTCCCATACAAAACACAGAATCTATTACAGGTTCTAATGACCTCTTCAGACCAGAAAACACACCTTTTCATTTTGTACAGCTAGAAAAAAAATATCTTTGAGACAAAAGGTCAGGGCTAGATATCTGTATGTTTTTTTTTAAAAAAAAAAAAATAATCTGTAAACTTGGAGAACTGTAAGAAAATTGAAGTCCAAACTTCATATTTCAATGCAGAAACTAACCTGAAGAAAGATTTAATAAATCACACTTAAGTTAGTTAGACCACGGATACTCTTCTCAAAAAGCTAATATTTGCCTATTTCAAACCAGGATGCTAGATTAATAACCACTGGTTCAAACCCCTATGTATTCCTATACCACTGAAAAAAGTACCTGGTAACATTATAGTGAAATCATAAACCACACAAGCAGCAATAATAAGCTTTCTTTAATGCATTCTCCACTTCTGGAGATAAACTACGCAGGAACTATGCACTTTTCTGCTCTTAAGAACAGTTTTGGTGCCTAACTGATACCGTAAAACTTCTACTTGGCTGTCTGTCACAAGTGGGAAGAACAAACAACTAACTCTTTCCTCCTGCTCTTCTTCACAAAGCGGCCACAGGGCTGAGTAAAAAGCCAAATAAGAGGAACCTTCCCATGCAAAGTCACAAAACTGTGACCAAAGGAAGAGTCTGGAAAGTGAGAGTGTGCAGGTCAACCAAAGCACCCATGCCAACACCAGGTAAGATCTGCCATCCTCAAATGGCTCCAGAGTAAACAAAGTGATAATCTCTTTCAGCTCTCATCACCTTAGTCTGCATAATGACTTTTCAGATGTCAAACTCCTATGACCAAGAAGCTGAGGGAAGCAACACACTTTGCTCTGGAGCAGCTGGCTACCAGCCAGCAACTATCCCCCCCCAACATACCTGTTCACATAGGGCCTGGTTGGAGACTGCACTGCTTCCCATCTTTTTTACTTTCTTAAAACAGGAAATCTATCAATTTTAATCTCATCCATATGTCAGGGAGTTGGTTCTGATGCCCTGGGACTAAATACTGTATTAGAAGTTATAGAGCTATTAAGATAGCTTTGTAGTGTCTTTTACGAGCAACAGCACGCATCTATTCTTTTGGGAGCTAAGTAGCTCCGACACAGATGAAACACAAAGTCCACTCCACTTTGCATATCCAAATACCACTACATGCCATGCTCACTTAGTTCTTAGGGTAACTACTTTCAGTCATTAACTATTCAACAGGGACAACTTGAAACATTTTCTTTAGAAAATAGCTCTCACCTCAATTATAGCTGTTTCAATCTAATTATCAGCTACTGAGGCACACTCAAAGTAGCTGGTCAATCTTGACTTTTTGATTCCTTTGCACCTCTTTACGTTTGCTCAACAGCTTTTGTAAATCTGAAGTGAACTAAACCCTAGTGCTTCCAATGTATTTCCAAAAACTTTCCAATGCTTTTGTCATCTCAAAAGATTGTGAATATTGTCAGACATTAAAAAGAATATAAAAGAAATCTCTTAGTTAAAAATATTTAATTAAAACTAGCTTATAAATACTATTTCTCACAAGTCTGACAGTACATGTATTTCCTTCAGAGCACAATAATGTATTGTTAGTCAGAAAAAGCAACAAAGCTAGCACATTTTCACAGCTAAACAACAATCTCATCGCTAAACACCATCCTACAACAATCTTGCTTGTTTTTAAAGTTGTTATTTGACTGAGAATAACATTTTTGTATTTTGTCTGGTTTTAGGCTATTTATGGAGTGCAACAACTATTCCTAAACAAAATTAAAATATGATGCCTGGAAATCACCACCCTGAAGAATACAGGATTGCATCGCTGGTCTTCTACAGTTTTGTGTTCGCAGTGGGATTGCTGGTGAATGCCACGGCACTATGGGTTTTCAGCTGCACTACCAAGAAGAGAACAACTATAACTGTATATATGATGAATGTGGCATTACTTGACATAATTTTTATATTTTCCTTGCCTTTTCGGTTAATCTACCATGGAAAAGAAACGTGGCCTTTTGGAGATACATTCTGTCGGATTATCAGTGCTTTCACTATATTCTATCCAGCCATTGCTCTGTGGTTGCTCACTTTTATAAGTGTAGACAGATTTATGGCTATTGTCCAGCCCAAACATGTCAAAGAACTAAAAAATACAAAAAAAGCTGTGCTGGCTTGCACTGGAATCTGGGTAATGACCCTTGCAACAACGTCCCCATTGCTGTTTTTACAATCTGATCCAGACAAAGCCTCAAATTTCACCACCTGCATGAAAATGCTTGATATCATCCATTTAAAGGAAGTAAATACATTGAACTTTTCTCGCTTGATTTTTTTCTTTTTGATTCCTTTGTTTATCATGATGGGGTGTTACCTAGTCATTATTTACAATTTTATCCGTGGCAAGACTTCCAAACTGAAGCCTAAGGCCAAGGAGAGATCCATAAGAATTATAGTTACTCTGATTGCTCAAGTACTCATCTGCTTTGTACCCTTCCACATTTGCTTCACCTTCCTGATGTTGCAAGCTGAAGATACATCTTACAATCCCTGGGCAGCCTTTACCACCTTTCTCATGAATCTCAGTACATGCTTGGATGTTATACTGTACTATATTGTTTCTAAACAATTTCAGGCAAGAGTCATCAGTGTAATCCTTTATCGCAATTACCTTCGAAGTGTGCGCAGGAAAAGTTTTCGAACTGCAAGTGTAAGATCACTCAGTAACATGAACAGTGAAATGATATAAAAAGAGAAAAGAATGTCAGGGGATTTTTATAATATAAACAAGTGATTCTTTTTTGAAATTCTAGCATTTAGACTACACTGAATAATGTTCTATAGCCAGAAATAACAGATACATTTGTTGCACTGTAAATATGAGAGAAGCAGAATAATTGCACCTCTTTACATTTGCTCAACAACTTTTGTAAATCTGAAATTAACTAAAGCCTACTATCAGTGTTAGATTTGCAAATCCTTTTTGTCATCTCAAAAGATTGTGTATAGTCAGACATGAAAAAGTGACTATTAGTATAATAAAGTAGGCAACACTGAAAAATGATGATGGAATGTATATATTACTTTTTTATATTTGCACAACCAAAAGCTCCTGAAAGTACTGTATATCCCACACTTCCAAAATTAGATTCATTCTCCCAAGATCAGTGTTAGCATGACTTAAAGAGGAAGAGTATGTAAGTACCATATATATTTCATTCAACTAAAAAACTGCTTTGATGCAGACTACTTTGTAACTGACCACATTCTGCATTCATAGACAAAAACACCACCAAAACGTGTAACAGTCAAACATTATTTCCCTGTGGGTATGATGTGCACATTTATAACACCCTACTCTTGCACCAAGTATCTTTTTACACAGCTGAAAATACTTTTTCCAGACACACTAGCAGCCTATGTCCCAGCAACAAACTTCAGATAGCAAACATGAGTAACCACTGTACTACTCAAGCTTTCAGCTCCTTTTGAATACTCACACACTTCCAAAACTGTATCTTTAAAATGCCAAACACATGCTTTTTCTTCCTTATTACATCAGCCTTTAGCTACTTTCAAGGGACACACTAAAAAATCAGAAATAAAAAAAGCCTATTATGGTGTTTACAATTAAAAATCTTACTCTAAGAGCTTTTATTATTACTTCAGAGTGTGCCACACATAGAAACCCAAGTCTGTATGAGGCTGCTCTCAACTGTCAGAAGCTTAACCATAAAGGCTCTACGGTTCTACTGTATCATGTACATCTCTTACTAAGTGCAGAAAACTCAAATACAGGTTATTGTATTAGCTAAACTGAACCACTAAATAACCTTAAAGCTTTAAGAACTTCAGATGTAAGCACTAAATGGAATAGTGTGCTTTAGCCCTCAAATTCTGAAACACAAAAAATACAAAATACCAGTATGAAATGCATGTAACTACATATGCATTTAACAGTGAACATAAAAATATGGATTACAGTTGTGCTGCCTTTGTGTTAAGAAAGAAATCAGCACCCATCTGACTTCAGTTTTCAGATTTAGCAAATTGAGCAAAACCAGACACAGTAATAATTTGCGCACTTCAAGCCATGTTTCAATCATGCCAACAGTGGAAATGGGACTAACATAATGGAAAGTAATCATTATATAGATAAATTATAAATTAACTAACCACAGATTACAACTAAGAAATGAACATTTGAAAATATAATAGCTATGCCAAGAACTTTTACACTGTAGTTCAAAAGAAGATTAAATTTAAATTGAAGAGATACATGAAGAAAGTTTTTTTCTGACTAAAATCTGCACCAAATAATCACTTGAAACTGTATCTAAAATAACCAATCCATTAGGAGCTACTTACAAACCAGAAGGCAAGCTGTTGATGGTGATGCCAAATATATACTGAGCAATTTCTACAAGGAGAAGATCAAACAAAGCTGAGAGCATCCAAGCACCCAGTAAAAAGGACTGGAAAGAAAAAGTTTAATCTTAATTAATTCAAATTCAACAGTTAAAAATAAGGTCTTAATGTATCTCTAATTAAAAGTAAAAACAAGGAAACCACTATACTAGTCCAATAAAGACAAATAAAATCTTTAGTACAACATAATTCCAGATGTACATGTCTAGATACTGAAGAATTAAGAGTTACAGGTGTTACCAAAATTAGATTATATGGGTCTGGTAACTTTCAACTGATACAGCTGCAAATTTTAATTAGAATAATCCACTGACTGCAAGACATTGTCAATATAAATTCTTATTTATGGAAACCAAATTCTCTTTCAACCCCTTTAATATGTATTTCTATATAAAATGTCAGTAACAAAACTGTAATATTAATCCAAGGCTACAAGACTCTAAAACAGGTTTTGTTAAAAAAAAAAAAGTAACTGGAACTTACTGAAAATTTTCTGCTGCCATATCTTCTTTCAAATATTCTAAAGTTGTAAAGGAGCAGACAGCTGCAGAATGTGTCCTTCAAATCAAGACATATTGTTCTCCCACATACAAGTCTCCAAATCTAAAAGGTTAAAGATCATCATGTTAACACTCTCTTCCTTCAAGGAAATCCTTCACAGAATTTGTGCTCAGAGTGAATATAATGCTGAAGTCAGAAATGTAGAGAGTAGAATCATAGAATCATTCAGGTTGGAAAAGACCCCTGAGATCATCAAGAACCGTTAACCCAGGACTGCCAAGCCCACCACTAAACCATGCCCCTAAGTGCCACATCTACATGTTTTTTAAACACTTCCAGGGATGGGTGATTCCACCACCTCCCTGGGCAGCCTATTCCAATGCTTCACCACCCTTTCAGTGAAGAAATTCTTCCTAATATCCAATCTAAACCTCCCCTGGTGCAACTTGAGGCCATTTCTTCTTGTCCTGTCACTTGTTACTTTGGAGAAGAGACCCACCCCCACCTGCCTACAATCTTCTTTCAGTTAGTTGTAGAGAGTAGTAAGATCCAAATGTTATGGAGAGTTCAAGAAGTCTGTTTAAAAATAGAATGTTTTCAAGGAAGCAGTTTATCTGTTAAAATAAATCCACAACGGAAATTAAGTCAAATACATTTTTATGTCCCTGTTTCACATTTACAAATAAAAATGGAAATCACAACCCTAGTAAAATGCAGAATTCAGGAAAAAAGTATTTTTGAAGCAACCTCCAGATATCAGCTAGTCCAGCGCACTGCTCTAAGCAGGTCTTATCAAATCAGCTTGCTCAGGGCCATGTCAAGTTGAGCCTTGAACACCTCCAAGGATGGAAGTTCCACAATCCTTCTGTGCAACCTCTGTCAGTGTTTGGCTACCCCCATGGTTTTAAAAACTAAATCAAACCCTTACATCTAGGCAGAATTTCCCACATTCCACCTTGCATCCACTACTTCTGGCACTACCTCAGTGCACCTCCAAGCAGAGTCTGGCCCCAGCTTCTCTATAGCTTCTGATCAGCTACCTGTAGACAGCAGTAAGGTGTCTCCTCTTTGCCTTCTCCTCTTGAGGCTGGGAAGACCTAGTTCTCTCAGCCCTTCCTTGTATGTCACATGCTCCAACACTTGGTGGACCTGCTCCGGTGTGTTCATATTTTTCTTGTACTGAGGATCCCAGAACTGGGCACTTGTGAGACCATATCTTGAGTGCTGTGTCAACTAGACAAACAGAGTTACTTGCCTTGACCTACTGGCCAGATTCTCACTAATACAGTCCAGGAGATGGCTGGCCTTCTTGGCTGCAAGAGCACACCGTTGACTCGTTTTCCACCAAGATCAACAGGTCCTTCTCTGCAGAGCTACTTCCCAAGCACTTCTCCCCCCTCCAGCCTGCACTGCGACAGCCTGGGGTTGTTCCATCCCTGAAGCAGGACTTGCCAATTCATCATGTTCCTGTCAGCCCATTTCTTGGGCTTGCCAAGGTCTTTCTCAATAGCAGCCCTGCCTTCCAACATATATGACCACTGCCACCAATTTTGCATCACCCACAAACTTGTTTAAAGTGCACTCCACCCTATCATCCAGGTCGCTAATGAAGACATTAAATAATACTGGTCCCAGTACTGATCTCTGAGGGGTCCTCCCCTAATTAATACCTGCCAAATGGACTTTGCACTAATGACCATAACTCCATCGAGAGTCCAGCCAATTTTCCACCCTTCTTGTCCAGTTATTCAGTACATACCTCACCAATCTGGCTTCAAGGACACAATGGGAGACTGGGTTAAAAGCACTGATAAAGTTAAGGCATGTAAAATCCACCGACTCCCCCATGTCCACAGCACCACTTGCCTCATGGAAGAAAGCAATCAGCTGGTCAGGCATGTTTTCATAGAATCATTGAATGGCTGAGGTAGGAAGGGACCTCTTGGAGATCATCCACACTCAAAACAACATCAACTACAGCAGGATGTTAACTGACCGTGTCAGTCTGGTTTTGACTGTCTCCAAGGATGGAGACTACGCAACTTCTCTGGGGAAACTGTTTTTCTAGTCCATCAGTCTTAACAGTAAAAAAGCTTTTTCTTTAAATGGAATTTCTTGTGTTTCAGTTTGAGCACATTACCTCTTGTCTCTTCACTGGGCCCGTCTCCCTCTTCTTTGTTCCCTCCCATCAGGTATTTATACACCCTGGTAAGGTCGACCCTATGCCTTCTCTTCTCCAGGCTAAACAATCCCAGCTCTCTCAGCCTCTCCTCGTATGCCAAATGTTCCAGCCCCTGACCATACTGGTGGCCCTCTGCTGGACTCTCTGCAGCATGTCAAGATGTATCTTGTACTCAGGAGCCCAGCACAAGGGACAGCACTCCAGATGTGGTCTTACCAAGGCTGAGTAGAGAGGAAGGACTGCCCCACCAGGCCTCCTTGTGAGGCTCTTCCAAATGCAGCCGAGGATGCTGTTGACCTGTTTAGCCACAATGCTGCATTGATGGCTCATGTTCAACTTAAGTCTCCACTAGGACCCCCAGGGCCTTCTCTGTAAAGCTGATTTCCAGCTGGTCAGCCTCCAGCTTGTACAGGTACATGACCATTTTTCCCCTCTGAATGGCAGCAGAACTAATTCATTTATCAACCACTCACCCAAATCTTACATCATCCACAGGCTTGTTGAGAGCACACTCTGTCCTGCTGTCCAGGTTATGAACGAAGACACTAAACAGTATTAGCCGCCATATTCATCCCTGCTGTACACCACTAATGACTGGCCTCCTGCTGGACTTTGTGCCACCGATCACAACCCTGTGAGCCTGTCAGGTCAGCCAGGTTTCAGTCCACTACCCACTTACTTCATCCGTACTTCATCAGTTTGTCTGAGGATGTTATGGGAGACAGTGTAAAAAGCTATACTAAGGTCAAAATAAACAACATCCACTTCTCTCCCCTCACCCACCAAGACAGTCCTCTACCTCATCATGGAAGGCTATCAGGTTAGTCAAGATTTCCACTTCATAAATCTGTGCTATCCCCAGTCACTCTATTGTTCTTTGTGTGTCTGAAAATGATTTCTGGGAGGACTTGTTTCATGACCTAGCCAGAGATCCGATGATGCTGACTAGCCTGTAGTTCTCCAATCTGCTTTCTTGCCTTTCCTGAAGACAGGAATGATGTCTGCTTTCTTCCCAGTCATCAGGAACCTTCCTTGATCACAATGACCTTTCAGAGATAATCCAGAGTGGCCTCGCAATGACAAGAGCCAACTATTTCAAAACTTGTGGGTGTACACCATCAGGTCCCATGGACTTGTGTATATTCAGGGAGTTCACATGTTCCCCACCTGAGTTCCTTTCACTGAGTTTAAGCCTTCATTGCTCCAGATTTTTGCCCTGATCTCAGCAGCCTGGGACTGCTGAAAACAAGTCTTACAAGAACCGAGGCAATGCCACCACTGGATACCTTGGCCTTTTCCATGTCTTCTGTCTCCAGGTCCCCGTTCCCATGCAGTAGCAGGCCCACATTTTCTTTAGTCTTCCTTTTGCTGATATTCCTGTAGAAGCCCTTCTTGTTGCCCTTCACGTCTTTTGTCAGATTCAACTCCAGGTGAGCACTGGCTTTTCTAATCCATCCCTGCACACTCAGACAGTGTCTCCATATTCCTCCCAGGTCACTTATCTGCTTTCACTGCTTCTGTGCTTCATTTTGAGTTTATTCAGGAGCTCCTCATTCATCCATGCAGATCTGACACCTTTGCTTGACTTCCTGCACATGATCCATTCTTGAAGACATATATCTCTCTCTCTGAAGGAGATATCCTTGAAAACCAACCAGATCTGCTGGTACACTCTTTTTTCAGGAAGCGTATCACATAGGAGACTTTCAAGCAGATCTCTGAACAGACCAAAGTCCACTCTCCTGAAGTCCAGGGTTGAAATCCTGCAATTTGCCTCGTCCCCTCCTCTCAGGACCCTGAACTTCACCATCTCATGATCACTGCAACCAAGGCTCACCCAGACCTTCACATTCCCAACCGGTTCTTCTTCCTTGTTTGTAAGTATGAGGTCCAGACACAGTATCTCCCCTCATCAGCTCCTTGATCATCTGTGTTAGGAAGTTGCTATCAGTGCACTCCAGAAACTTCCTGGGCTGCTTGTGCCCTGCTGTGCTGACCTCCCAGCACGTATCAGAACAGTTAAAACCCTCCATGAGGGTCAGGGCCTGAAATCATAAGGCTTCTTTCAGGTGTTTGATGAAGGCCTCATCTACTTCTTCATGATCAGGCAGCCTGTAGCAAACACCACAACCAAAGTTAGCTGTGCTGGTCTCCCCCCTAATTCTGACCCATAAACACCCTAGTCCCAGGACAAAGCTCTGAGCAGTTCTTTCAAATAAAGAGCAACTTCCCTCCTTGCCTGTCCTTCCTGAAGAGCTTGTATCTCCCTGTTGCAGCACTCCTATCACATGAGCTAACCTACCACATCTCCATAACCCCAATGAGATCACAGCCCTGTAATGGCATATGACCTTTAATTCCTCTTATTTGTTCCCTATGTAGCACGCATTAGCATACGGACACTTCAGAGAGGCACCCGGTCACGCTCATTTCCCATAACACACATGGGAGCGTTCCACATAATGCTGTCCCATAGGCACTTCCTTATTTATGGGCATACACTTGAAGTAGGTCCTCTTCAGTCCTACCTTGTTAATTACAAGATCCCTTCTGTTCATGTCACCCTCTACACTTTGCTGGACTAACCCAGTCCATTGCCTCCCCACTTGACTGAGGGTTGTCATCTCCCTCTTATGTTGTTCCTGTCTGGAAGTTCTCCTCACCAGGCTGAACTGTCTGTTAGCAAAGATGCTTTTGTGCCACTTGGTCAGGTAGATCCCGTCTCACCCAAGTAGTCCTCAATCCTCAGAGAGGGTCCCATGGCCACAAAACCCAAAACCCTGTGGCTGACACCAGCCATGCAACCCACTGTAATCCACAGGATCTGTCCACTTGACTTTGGTTGGCTGCTCCCAGTCACCTTTGTGTCCTCCATGTGTTAAGAAATGGCTTCTAAGAAGATTTGCTCCATGACCTTCCTAGGGACCAAAGTAAGGCCGAGTGGCCTGACGTTACTTGGATCCTCCTTTCTGCCCTTCCTGAAGATGGGTGTGACATTTGCCTTTCTCCAGCCATTATGTACTTCCACCAATTGCCATCACCTTTCAAAGATGCTAGAGAAAGGTCTCATGATTACATTTCCAGCTCCTTTGGCACCCTCAGAGGTAACCTGTCTAGTTCCATTAACTTAAGTGTGTACAGCTGGGTTACGTGTCTCTTTTTCTTTATGGTGGATACTGCTTCACCCTCACAGACTCTGCTAGGAGGCTTAGGGACCTTGGAGGCTTGAAGGCAAAACACACTAGCACAAACTGATAAAAAATATCTGCCTGAATACCTCAGCCTTTTGCACACTCCTTGTCACCAGGAGGATCCTCACCACAATGAAGACTGGGCCCACACTCTCCTTAAGCCTTTCTTCTGCTGCAGATGTACTTATTGAAACCTTCCTTGCTGCCTCTCATCTCCCTTGCTAGTTTCCAGCTCAGCTTTGGCTCTCCCTGCTCCCTCTCCTAAACCAGACCCTGGTAGGCATTCTCTCCTCCATGGAAGTCCAAGTGCCAACATACTGCCTAAGCCTTACGTTTCTCAAGGTCTTTAGACCTCAGCCGATGCTTCTGCCTCTAACCTCCCCAGCATACCAAAGGACTGAACAAGAAGAAAGTGGGACCTCACCATTCTAGCTGTCCCATGTCAACACACCCGATGTTAAAACCTAGCCAGCAGCGTGAGTACCAGCCCTCCTGAGGGCCAAACTGGCAGGGCTGTGACCTTGCAGCTGAACATTTCATGATAGGCATTAACTGAACAGCCCTCGCATGGACTGTGGAAGGCTTCTAAGACTAAATGCTCTTTACTTTAACCAGCTTAAAAAAAATACATAAATCTAATGTAATCAAGATCTTCATTTCACGCGCAGCATCTTCACTGCTCTTGAGGGTCCCCTTTAGGGAAGCAAATACCTTTTAGTTTTGGACAGTACATATTTTGCCTTTCAAATCAAATTTGCTCTTTTTCAACTGAGTGCTTTATCTCCTATGCTCTCTACCAGCTTTAACAAGTTTTAATATTCAACGTGTTTGTTCACCCCCTGAAAAAAAATCCATTCCATTAAACTCATCCCCACAGATGAATTTATTCTAAACAAATTTTCTTTTAAGTGTCCTCATTTGAATATTAGCATCAGACAGGAGTTAAGTGATCTGTTCTCCCTGATCTCAGAGGTATACAGTTATGTAGTATGTATCTTAGTCCAAAGGCTATGACAATAAATGAAACAACAATTTCAGGAAAGAAAAAATCCAAACTCAGAAATTCCCCAAAGCACCACAATAAAAGTATCATAGCTTCTACAGATACTTGCAAATATTTATGCTTAAGACACAGTAAAGGCAGTTTATTTGAATAAAACTGAACTACTACTCTTTTTCCGCAGATCAAACAAAGGAAAGAGCTCTTTTAAATAAAAACTGCAAAACAAATAAGCAAACAAACCCCAAACCCCCAAAATTTCCACTTAAAACTTGAATAGTTTCTCAGACTTTCTCCTCTCCCTCCTTAAGCACCTGGTTGTAACACTTCTAAAAGGCAGACATTAATTTATGTATTTTTGCTGCACTGCATTAGCAAGACATTGGAAAATACGAGCAGTGCTCTTGCAGAGTTGTAATCTACAATACTAAAATAAAGTTCTTGTTCCTGACAAGAAAGATCACAGACAGTGGAACAGCACTGAGTACCACTAGCTAGGTCTAATAATCTTTTAAGGTTTATAGGCTGCAGTTGGCATCCTCAGAGACACGGACCACATACTTCTTTTTCATGTACCTGTAAAATGTGGGGTAAGATAATTACAAAGGCAGGTGTTGACCCTTCTCTGTTGAGCAGTAGTTTGCCATTAAAAAAAAAAAAAAGAAAAAGAAAAAAAAAACCTCCCCCCACACCAAAACCCACCAACAAATTCCCACAAAACTTACCTAATCACTTCCAAGTACATTATTTCAACAACTACAACTGATACTAGAGGATTCTTAATTAAGCTGACAACAAAAGCTTACAAGATGCAATACCTAAAAGATACAGTATCTCAGTTTGAACTGGGAAGGAGCAAGAAATGTCTAGTAAGATAATTAACCAATTCAGCAGGTTACTGAGAAGCATAGCAAACTCCCCCATCACTTGGTATCTTCAAATTAGAAGCTGCAGTTCTCTTTTACTGGCAAAGTTTAGTTTCCCACAACTGACTACAACAGAAGTTACAGAGTAAAAGTTATGGCCTCTGTTGTTAAAATAAATGATATAATCAGAGTACCCGATTACAGCAGCCTTCTTCAGCATTAAAACCTAAGCGCAATAAGACATTGACATTCATATCAAAATACTTCTACTATTACACAAGTTAAATCACACTTCATTCACAGCAAGCTTCCAAATGCCAGTGGCTGGAAGGAAAAATGATACAAACCCGATCACTTCCCAGGCAAAAAAAAAAAAAAAGAAGAAGTGAAAAGTATGTTGATCGTTTCACATCATTTTTTCTCACTTCTTCCAGAAAATGGCCTGCTCAGCTGACATAAGAAAGGTAAGGAATAGCTGGTCTACAACAATGAATAAAGGGGAAAAAACCAGGACAAATGGAAAAAAAATCGCATAGAAGACAATAGTTTGCAGTCTCTTTCCACACAAAATGAACTGACTCTTACCTGAAAATCCTCTTTTATAGCTTGTAGGTTATATGCAAAGAACTTCTGATAATGTTGGAACAGCAGAGTCAATAAAATTGAGATGGCACTTGGGACCAATAACAGACTCTTAGACAAAGGTGCTTTATCTTAAAGACAAAAGAACAAACAAACAAAAAAGCCATTTTAGAGAAAAGTCTCTCATGCTTAACAAGTGACATTTAAACAGGTGATCAGAAAACATAACAGCAGTGGCACCACCTTGACTTTTTCTCTCAACAACTTCCCAAGTTCTCAACAACTTACAAGCAGATAGGAAAAACACACCAACCAAAGGAAGTCTAGAGATATTAATGACAGTTAAATATTAATCAGACATTTTGTTTTCAGCATTCTCTCATTAAATTAATGGTTTGGCTATAATTAAACCTAAGCTCTCTGCACCTATAGAGGTCATGCCCTCCCATGCAGCCCTCTTAAAGCTCAATCATATTTTAGGAAACAAAGCGATCACTCTTTTTCACTAGCAAAACATACATGCACATCGAGTTAAAACAAATACCTTTATTTTCTTCGTGTTAGGGATTAAGATTAGGGTTTTTTCTAAAAGCTATGAACCACCTGAGTAAATTTACTTTCTCCTCACCACACCTGCATCCACTATTCAAGGAAACATATCTAAGTTAATTTACACATTCTTCCTTCCATTCAATTATTAACAAAGACTATAACACTATCAGAACATCTATGAAATCAGAACTTCTTTTCCCTGACTAGTATGACTTTCAGAAAGAACATTCAGATGAAAGCAAGCAAAGAACAGAGATGTCTACAATACACGTTTACTACAAACTGCAGAGTGGAATATCCAGCAGGAATATACCCAGCAATTCACCCTAAGATGTTGGTGTAGTTGATGCAACAAAACACAAATTCTTGCCCAACAATTCAAGCCAATACAGAAAGTCTGAAATATTTTTTCTATTACTTTTCTCCTTTTCACACATGCAACCGGGATCACATTTACTTCCTTCCCAAACATTCTACTGATTTTCATACAACTGCTTTTTTTGCAGCTCTGCTGTCATTGTGCTTAGATAACAGAAGGAGCAACACGACTACTTTAAAAGTACTAATGGGAAGTAAACAGCAGGAGCATAGGAAGAACAAAATTGCATTTAAGAAGTGTAATACAGGAAACATTTAGTACGTATTCAGATAAACTGACTACCATGAATGATTTTGCCAACATCTGCTGCACACTAGAAGAGAGAACTACTAGAAAAGCAAGATAGCACCAAAGCAAAAAATAGTTTTTTGTATTTACTCATCCAAGTACTAACTGATGACATCGAGAACAATTTTGAGATAGTTAGCTGTTCTCAGCTCACACCACCTTGAAATCTGATGTCTTCTGATGTTCACCATTTGAAGAAAACATCTCTTCCTACGAGTATCGTAACATAAACTTGTACATAAAAATCTTATTTCAGTCCGCAACCACAACTCTTGAGTTCATTATTTACAGACTCAGTTTCCTTACTCCATTTAAGCAATTAATGCCCTGAAGAGTTCTTTTATAGAAATTAGGCAGTGACTTGCATTGAGACAGGTTGATGTTACTCTGCTAACCATAGGCTCTGCTTTTATAATTAGATTTTTTTTTTTTTTGCATGAGACATCAGGAGGGCAAAAAGCCTGGTGGCTTTATTTTTTAATGCAAGAAACCAATCCACTTTTCAATTTAATATCTTTCTTCGGATTTTTTTCTCTCCAGAAATAAGGTCTATAGTCTTTAGATGTCTATTTTTAAAATTATTCATTTCTCTGATTCAGTTGGATGCTTCAAAAAAGTTTGAAGCCATCAGAGTACTGTAGAACACTGGGGGGAAAAGAAGCTGGAGCTGCCTAGAAGTTACTGTGCACACACACGTTCATTCAAAATCTCGGGCAATGCTCCCTTAGATAACTTAGTTAATTTAACATTTCTTAATGTGAAAAGGTTGGTTTTATAACCAGGATACAAAAGATATTTGAAAGTGCAGCCTAAATCTGAACAACAGTAGTAGTCACAACAGCAGACATTTCTGAACCAAATTTTGATAAAACTTGTTATTTTACTATCAAATTCACTTACTTGAGTTATCTCATGAGTTTAAATAAATTTGTCTAAGTCCTACAATGCTTTTCACAGAAGGATCACATTACCACAAAAAAACGTGACAAGCAAATCACTGGATTTCCCACCATGACTATATATTTCAGTACAGGTTTAATATTTATATTTAGATCTTGCTGTAATTTTTATATCATTAGATCATTTTTACGTTACAGGTAATACACACTTGAAATACTTTATCCTATCAAGTTCATTCCTAATTTTAATGCATTCAGAATAACCAACAGAACTTTATCTGTTTTCTCCAGAAGTGTGAACACACATTTTTATTATGAGTCTCTTTTGGCTTTCAGCTTAGACACCTTAAACCTTGTTAGAGGAACAGTACTTATTTTTAAGCATATCATCAAGTGAAAAACCAAAGAAGTAACTAACCCATTCATGCAACAGTCACTCACGGGGAACATCACATGAGTAATGGAAAATTCTGCTCTCAAGCTTCTCTAAATGTCATCATGGTCAATAAATTCATTCTTGTCCAGTAAACTTGAGAAAGATAAACTCTTCCACATAAATAACACATCTGCTGAAGTGTTTTTTCCAAGTGTCTCACTGTACAATCTAGTAGTTTGCTTTACCCCTTAACAGCATATAGATCCTTATCAAGGAATGCCGTGAGGTCACCAGTGAAGGAGCAACCCTCCCACTGCTGTGGAATGTCTCAACCAGTAAGACCAGAAATGACCAACAATCCCAGATTCTGCACAATCTGGCATTCTGACATCCAAGACAAATCCCTCACTTAGACTGCAAAGGTAAGACTTAGAAAGCAAAATTCTAGTCCAACGGATTTCCAACCACAGGCATGGAAACACGTACTACCAGCCTGCTGGGGTACCAGTGTCCACAAGCAGCACTAACACAAATGTGCACAAGGAAGAGAAAAACCCAGTGCCTCTGCACCACATAAAAAAAAGTAGAATGAAAAGATAAACTCTCATTTTGACCCTGAAGAATTAAAATACATCAAAGTAGTATCTTCAAAGACCTTGGAATAAATTTGCAACCCAAAAATACTCCTTAAGTGGCAACTCTTTCAAAAACAACAGGCATTAGCACTGCAACACACATGCTGAGCTTCCATCTAAGTGAACAGAGCAATTTGGTAATAACCTGCAGAACATGCCTATGCTATGATGAAGAGCAAAGAACTAGCTTTCACTACAGATCTTTGCTTCCCCCTGGTGCAATAGAGAAGTTCCCCCCCAAAACTGCCCTCATAATCTCACAGGCAAGTGTCCTAACTGTTGTGCCACCACTGTGCAATGTGAAGCTGACCCTAAAATGCAACATGTATAGGAAAATCACCTCCTAGTCACCACATACCACCCCTGCACTCAATACAAAGCCCACACATCCTCCTCTTCCACAAACTACTAGTTTTCTGGCTGCCAGTATCACTTTCAGAGTACAGAATGAGTGGAGGAATATATGTGTCCGCATGTCACAAACAGAGGGGGAGGTTTATGGCACAACCACTGAGAGAGCTGCAGCTTCAGAAGCCACCACTACACTAATGAGAAGAATATGAAAGTTGTGGTAGCAGCAACAGCTACGAGTTTTTGATTTGATTCCCTGTTCCCTGCCCGTTCACCACTCACAGGTGAAGACACTTAGCAGATGAGCATTGTCAAAACAGGCAGCCAAGCAACTGTTTCAGAAGGGTTTTAAGGGAACAACTTCAGCTCCTGGACTGCTATTCCAGGCCCGAGACTCAAGCCCTGACTTGGGAGAGGATCTCATTGCTGATGCCAGTTGATGAGCAGTGGCTGCAGAAACTCAGATTCGCTCAGGATATTTTTTGTCAGGATCCCTACTAAGCTTACACCACACCTGCAGACAGAACACGCTGCGTAACAGCTTTTTTCCCCACTATCATCTGCAAACTTCCCAAACCCAGTTGCTATGAGGCAGACACACTGCTTTCATACAGAGAATTAGCTGCTGGAGGCTACTATAATGGCATGCATGAACCCTTTTTTAGTGCTGATAGACAAGATCTGTGAGTCTTTTAAACCATAACTGATGCATATCTGAACGCACAATACTTCCCAAATGCACTTATGGAATCTGTATTTTGGGGGGGGTGTTTTTCCTGCATTAAGCCATCATGCAAATATTCACCTATTCCATGATTCTTCAAGAACCTGCAGCAGGTTTGCCAACCGACAGTGACATTTCAAATTGGTCAAGGCTTTTCAAGGACTGTTGCCTGCTATATTCCCTTCAGATGCAAGCTTGCTACACATCAAACAGCGGCATGAACACCTCCTGAATGCCTGGAAACCTTGCTTGTCCTTTGTTGTAATGGTTGATGAAACCCACTGTCAGATATGCAAATCTGAATAGTAATTTTCAACTGCTTCCCAGATACTAGTGTGTGCTTTTGGGAGGCTACAGCAATCTTACTAGATCTGAGGAGTAAAAGCTTGTCTTTATTATAACCACGTGCTGAGTCCTAAACAGTAGCTGAGAACAAATGAGAGTATGCCATGGAGGGAGGATGACAAGAGATACGGACACGTGTAAGTAATACTGCTTGAGAAATCTGGAAGACACCAGGTTTCTGACTGCTGACTGGTAGGATGGCATTTAAGTGTATGATGATTTTTTACAGTTTGTTCAATGCAGTATCTTTCTAATATTTCATTCTTTGAAAAAAAAAAAAACATGCAATACCAGCTGACCCTGCAAAAGCAGTGAAGTTACTGCTTCCTGAAAGTATCACATGACTGAACGAAGTATTCTGGGTCAGGAAGGCAGCTCTTGCCCCTGCACAGACACAGGAAGGGGATCCTGTGTTCAGACTCTCACTTCACAGCGTACTCTGGTGGTTAATCATTGTGATGCCTGCAAGTGAACACAGGAAGAGTATCACTGCAGGAACAGTTTTTCATCAAATGCTTATAAACTTAATGCAGAAGCTGAGAGGTGAATATACATTAAGAAAGTCAATAAAGAAACCAACTATGATCGTGCTTTAAATCTGTTTTAAAAAGTCACTGGTAAGACTGTAATCAAACTAGTTACCTACACATTTACTGTTTAGAAAACTGCTGGGTTTAGCCTAGGTCACAACTTACAAAAGAATGAGGAGCTACAAAAAGAAAAAAAAGGAGGAAAAAAAAGAGGAAGAAAATCTTTGCTTCTAAAAGGAACATTTGAAAAGAAATAGAAAGTGAAAGAGGTTGAAAATAAAAAATGCTCACCTCGTTGAACCCCTCTTCCTCCCAACCACAGAACACATTACCATACTGCTATTAGTATACACTGTCAGAATTCTCAGGTATGGCTACACCACAACATCACGTGGAGATCCCCACTCTAGCTTGAAATGAGCTAGCTCTGCAGCAGCAGCATAGCTACATTTTTGTGGTGTTCAGTGCATGGCTTATTGAACTGATGCGGCTACACTGCTCCCAGGACTCAAGCTAGTATTGTGAACCAGGTTGCACTGTGGCATGTCGATGTACAAGCTAATTTCCCATATAGTACTGTACTGCATAATATTGTTACGCACAGAAGTCTGATATATTCAATACATAATTCATTCTTCCTTCAGACATACCACAAAGCATCAACTTACCTTTATTTTTCCTGATGCCTATGCACAACACAGTTCAGTCCTGCAGGTTATGCAAGCAGGAGGGCAGCATTCCCTTCTTGCCCTGGGGATTTTTAACTAATTGCTAGCACTGCACTACAAGGTTCACAGAGAGGTGAAAGCATAAGATGCATTAGCAGAAATGCTTGCACGCAAGTTCAAAGGACTCTACTCCCTACTACTACAAGAAATAGCTTGTGTGTAATAGGCAAAATAGACAAATATTTTCTAGATGTAACAAGTGGATAGGCTTTAAAACATGGACTCAGATTTTACCTTAATAAAGACTAGCTCTAACAGGCTTCCCTACTATACTCACATGCAGTATTGCACACAACATGAAGAATATTGGGAGCCAGTATTACAATATCTTCAGAAAACTTTGGCGTTAGTCTTAGAGGTTTAAGTTGTTGGAAAGGCTTTGGTGTCTTAGAATGGAAAGCCTTCTGTGCATCACAGTGTGCTCCTGGGACTCAGCACGTTGGCGAACAAGCGGCAAATACAGCTAGGCAGCACTACAGCCAATCAAACAGCCAGCCCAGCATCAGTCTCCATGCACTCATGTTAGCCTTTGCAGAGCCACTGAAGTGTTTCACCAGCATTCCTCATGGGATGCAAGTTGCTGGCAGACTGCAATGCAAGAAACCTGTCTGGGTCCAGCACCACAGCCAACCTCTCAAGCCACTTCCCTACAGCCAGGTGCTGCAGGCATGCTTCCCAAGCACACTGCAATGTTGGTTTACAAGTCAACTCAACTGGGTTAGCATTTTGCTGAGTCATTCCAGTATCCCTTTCCTGTGCTTCCTACTATCCAGAGTAATTGGCTTCTTTTTCCCCAAGGTATACCAGCTCGCTCCTCCAATATTCCAGGTAACAGAAACCGTTTCCCTTAATAAGGGCAAACCATCTTTGTCCTTCTAAATGGTGCTTGCTTCCCAACTTCCGTATCTCATAGTTGTAACATGTAGGAGATGTGTTTCTTTTTACACTTTCTCATCCAAAATTTTGAGTGTCATGCACTGAGCAGGTTATCAGCTCCCCAACATAGCCATCATCTGCTACATGCAATACTGCCTGTCTGGAATTCAGCACATCGCTGCAAGCAAAGGACCTACTCGTCTGAACTGGCTCACATGCACCCACGGTTGGACTGTTTGTTGGAAGGGTTTGCTTTTATGTCTCTTACAATGTCACTTCTCAAGAACCTCGCTGCTTATGCATGTCATTTTAAAGAGTACTGAACAAGAGAAGTAGGTCGGAGGACTTATACCAGGAAACTCAAACTAGGATAAGAAATATGAGAGAAACACTTTATATAAGAACTCAGCTGCAGTGCTCAAAGTCACGTGAGATCTCCTTAAAAGGCACATGGACAAGGTCAAGTACTTCACTATACAAGCCTGGCTACTCAAGCACTATTTACAATAAAGTTTAACTTCAATAGAAGTGGTCAAACTCAGGAGGAACAGCTGAATCTGTGGTAAAGAACTCACAAGTTTTGAATATTCCTTGCGTAAAGACAGTACCATTCACCTCACTCAACTATGGAGCCAGAATATGAAATAAACTTTTCTGTGTAGACGTGTATTGTAGTGCAGCATCCGCTGGCACCCACAGTACAGAGATGACCCATTAAATTAGCAAAGAGAACTAGTTTGTATTTGCTAATAGCTTTGAAAAATATTGTTCGTTCAGCACAGTAGTAGTATATTACCAGAACTAAAATTTGGCCATCAACCAAGCAAAAATCCATGTAACAAAAACAGCCAAAGGGTCTATCTGTGGCTAAATCCAAGTGATGTTTTTTAGGACTGTTTTATCAACTGACTATAAATAACACAACAGCATCCTTACCCTGAATGAATAACAATAACAATCAGGACAGCTACAGTAGATAAGTGGACTTCAGAAAAGCTTAGCTGAGCTAAACTTGCTCTGTTAAGCCAGTAGGAGTATGTCAAGGCCATCTTGTGATACAAAAGCAAAATGCATCCAGATTAAACAAACATGAAGTATTCTTGGTCTAGAAACTTGGAAATGAAGCTAATCTGCACAAACAGATAAAGAGCTGAACGCCTTTTATTAGTGAAATCAAAATAGCCAAGTTTTTCATTTACTCACTCAAGGTTTTGTTTATGCATGCAGCCAAAGATTTTCCTAAATAAACATTATAAATAAGTTGTGCTAAAAGGAAGCTACAGTGTCTTCCTCCCATGTTTCCTAGAAACAGTACATCACTATACTGCTAAGCGGCGCTGGTCTACCAAAGTTCAGTCATCTCTTCTGCCCATTTTGTCATATTAAGTGCTTGTAGTATTAAACACTAACAATTCTAACAAGCACACAGGCTTTTTATTTGAAGCCTAAGCTATCTTGTTTTGAGCACACACAGTTACCGTGTCTGGGACATAATGGATCAAAGTTCCATGAATTTTTGCAGCAAGAGGAATAATGTATAATGACAACGGAATTATTTTATGTGATGAGGGCCAAAGACCAGTTTAAAACGCATATTTAGCAAGCAGCTTGAAAATATCCAAATCAGGTCAGTCTCCCTGTAGTTTAGAGTTTTGTTTTCATGAAAACATAAGAGATGAGAGAGGCAGTCTAGAAACACTGAGAAGACAGATACAAGAAGGGGAAAGGGACTAATACAGTATCAATCAAAAGGAGGTAAGATTTGTAGGACATTGATTACGAATTTGATCTATGTACTGCATCAAACAAAATGTAAGGATTCTTGAGTTATTTCTCTCATTTAGACCATAACAACACAGACTATTAAATGCATCTTTAAATTGTTTCTGCAATCTCTTGGAATTATACCATATAGTCCATTGTTATTTATTTTGGTTTATTCTAAAATAAGCAGATGAAATAAAAAAAAAAAAGAATTCAAAGAACATGGACAATAATATCCCGTTCAAGATTCATTAGAGTAATAGTACCAGATGGAACAAAAAGTTTATAACCAGTTGCAACTGCTGTCACTGCAAGCCACTGGCTACTCTCTTTCAGAAAAGTATTAAATGCAATTTCAAGAATTAACGAATCAGAAGAATTTACAAGAATCAAAATATTTCACAATTAGTTAATTATTTAGGTTCTGACAAGAAGTTTCAAAATCAAAATGAAGTTTTTAAAAATGTGAGTAGGCGAAGCACAGACTTGCTTCTAGAAAACCAGGGACAAGGGTGTCTCTGGCACTTTTGTTAAAGCACTTTGCATAAGAAGCCTAGTAAGAATCACACTACCAAAATGTAATAGAGCTCTGGGGTCATTTGTCATTTGCCTTCCCGTTGCTAAAGAAAGAAATTCTGCAGAAAAGGTAAAAACAAGGCAATTGGTGAAGACAAGTCAAAAAGAATACAGTAACCTCTGACATTTTTACCACTGTGTCTATGTCTGAAGATGCTAAAGCCCTTAATCTACTATAAATATAATCAACAACTGGGTCAATTTTTAAATGACCTACGGTACCCATGGCTAAAAAGAGCTTAGTATTACTAAGTTTTACCAAGTGGTATTGTGATACGGCAATAAACCAACTGTTACAGATGTTAAATCTGTCAGAGGTGACACAGCAGGCTGCAGAAGCCTCCAGTCTGACCTGGCACAATCATTCTTATTGCTGTTGAACAAGGTGTCTGCTTATTTTATCTAGGGTCTCTGATACAGGTCCATTTATCCACCAGCTGTGCCCCAACTGTTTGTCACTGCCTTTCTGCCAGAGGTTACCGCTCCCAAGACCCTGGGGCAGAACAGGACATGGATGCACACATACATCCTGTGCAACAAACCTGATGCAACATCAGGTACAGATTCATTAACTGCCTAAAACCATCAGATTTTGCACATCAGTGACTGTATCCTATGTACCTGCTGCTACTGCAGCAGACACTTCTGCTACAAAGGCAGAAACAAAAGTTTGAAGGCACAGGGCCATCTTAAACTGCCACAGTTGTGAACTAGTGAGTGTACGTCACTGCAGCCTAAATCCTTGCCTCTACTAGAGTTTGTTAGTACACCTGTACCAGCCAAGTCTTACTGTGAAAAACCACTTCAGGTCAACAAGTGAGTTCAGTAAAAGTGTAAGTTGTAAGTTTTCCAGAAGAAAAAAACCCACAACAAAACCAAACCCCAAAATGTAAACATTTACTTCTTGCAGAGCAGCATCCTGTCTAGGTTCTTCTCCTAGCACAACCATGTTTCTTATGACTACAATTTTCCACTCATCCTTCTGATGGATCTACCTCGGAAAAACTTTTAAATACTGACCGTGACTTCCCACCCATTCAGCCAAACAAGAATACTTTGCACCCCACCTTCTTTCTCATAGAATTACACACAGACACATGCCACCAAAAGGCTGCTCTCCTGCGCTATCTGTTACTGGCGGGGGTGGGGGAAAGTCAGGAGCTGCAAATCAAGTACAGCATCACCAGATCCATCTGCAAAAAACCTCCCCCCATCCTTGGACACCTCAAACAGAACACGGCTATAAGTAATACCCCTTCTTAAACGCCAGAATTATTCCCCCCTAGTCAGAAGGTGCTTTCAGACTTTGACTTGGATTTTGCGTGGAGCTCGCCCTTAGTCAGCAAAGTTTAAGACTTCTCACCCCGCTGCGTTCTTTGTCCTGTGAGCAAGCTCCGAGCGACCCTCACCGCCCGCCCGTCCATGGGGAATTATTTACGTAGGGTGTTGGTAAAAATAAAGTTGAACAGAGCTGGGAACGCGTTTGTCTTTAAGTCAGTCTTATCAATAAACTGGTTTAAACAATAACTTTCTCTCACATTAAAAAAACCCACAGCAAGAATTCCTTCTGTTCCCCTATACATAGCCAGGCACGCCGCTCCGTACCTATGTACGCAGCCACACGCACACACAGCGCTGGGGCAGGCGGCCCCGGACAGCCGCGCCGGGAGAGGCCCGCTCCGCCCAGGCGCAGCCCCCCGCCCCGGCCGGCCCGGGCAGCGCAGCCCCCGCGGACAGCGCCGCGACCAGCGCAAGGGCTCCCGCCCCTCCGGTGCCGCCGGGCGCCGCTCCCCGCCCGCGGTCCTGCAGCGGGAGACGCGGCAAAAACCCGAGTTTAAAAGTCCAGCCGAGGGCAGGCGGTGGGGAAGGGGGAGCGAGTCCGGCGGCTCCCCCGCGGGAAGCAGCGCCCAGGCCGGGCGGCGGGAGCGGCCCCGCCACCCCCGTCCGCGGCGCCCGCAGAGGTCACGGCGCCACCGCCCCGCCACGTCCCTCACGGCGGCGCCCCCCGCCCAGGCAGCGCGGCCGCGTCCCGTCCTCCGGCGGTAGGGGGCCGGGCCACCCGCCGCGGGGAGACGCCGACACACCCCTCGCCGCCGCCCTCCCCCGGCTCCGTCCTCCGCGGGCTGCGGCGGGGCCGGTACTCACAGAGCCCGTTGGAGCCGGTGCTGGTGAACATGGCGCCGGCCCGGCCCAGCCGCGGCGGGCGCCGCTGGCGGAACCCCCAGAGGCCGGGCAGACCCCGAGGAACCGCGGCGGGCCGGCGACGGCGCGGCTAAGGCGGCCGCGATGGGCCAAACGCCGCCGTCAGCCGAGCGGCCGGCGCCCCCTGCCGGGGCCTGGCGGGCGGGCCAGCTGCCAGAGAGCGGGATCGCCACCTGCTCGCCCCCGCTGTGCGCGGCGAAGCCTGTCGGAGCCCGTACAGGCGGAATACATGGGCTCGGCTAACCGGCGGTCAGGCCCGGCTAACCGGCGGTCAGGCCCAGCGGTCAGGCTGGCGGCAGCTGGTGGCTGTTCCTGTCAGAGGCCGCTGTCAGGCCCCTGAGGCACAGGGCCAGGCGCTTCAAAGCTGGGGTGTAGTGAGACAGGGATAAAAGGCACGCCAGTCTATGTGTATTACCTATAATTACTTCTGTCTTTATAAATATGGTTTGAATTTGAAATTGGTGGGTGCCTTGGGGAAGCCTGACTCCTCACGCTTGGGAAAACTGCAGCGCTGGAGGCTCACCCTAATTTGGGGAGTTCCCAGGGCAGGTGCCTGCCTAGGGCAAGCTCTTGTTGCAGCTAACGGAGACGTAGCCAGTACGGACAGTGGAGTCTGGAACGCTTCTCAGGTGGGCAGGTGGAGGTGTCTGCTTCAGGTTGAAATTAATTGTTCCCTAGGCTCTGCCGACTGTAACGAGCTGATTTCCGCTAGCTGTAATGGTATGTGAGACACACACCGACATGGCAGACATCTAATACAAAGTGAGGCAAATTCCTGATTTCATACAGATGTGGTATAATAAGGCTGACATTATTCAGGCACCAAATTTCAATGGCATTTTCAAGTCCATGTAGAAATCAGAGCTTACTGAACTACATCGTGCTAGGCATTTGAAAGGTGGCGATGCTCTGCTCTGCATCACAGATGTGAACGTCAGGAAGAACCAGGACAAGGTTTGTGTGCTGTGTATTGGTGCGTTTGACAGAATTGGGGGCCTCAAAGTCACATTTAGCTTACTGCAGAACAAGACTGAGAACGAATGTCACTCTGGATGTGGAAAACGTGACTTGTCAGCTAAGCAACAATTTTTAAACAGGCAACTGATAGTAAAAACTGTTCAGTCAAGTCATAGATTTATGTTCCATAATTTTTTTTATATACCACAAAAACCAAAAATGTCTTTCAATATTTACATTCAAATGCCTTTTAATAATTACATTAAAATGTAACTATTAAACAGCACTTGTAAATGTGAAAGATCCTCAATCTCTGTAAACATAATCTCTTAACACTGCCAAGGGGACATAAACAGACCTTACACTGAGGTCCACAAAGACTTAAGCAAAGTTCTGCATATCCGTACATAATTTTAAAATGCCCAGCTCCCAGCACTAATTTCAGATTTTTGTCACTCACTTCTGTCTCTACAGGGCCCACAGGCAGGCAGGCAGGAATGGGATTCACAGTCAGCTCACAGAGCAGGAGGTATGTATATAAACTAGCCAGAATGAAGAACCAAAGAGATAGTGCATTGGAAATCCTGACTCTCTCCCAGGCTGAGTTTCTTTCCTCATCAAAGAATCTAAATTAGATTCACAGCACAAAACCCATCATGTACATTGTGTCTTTGGCTACAGATAACTGACTTACTCTTTGCCATTAAAGCACATCTGGAAAAAGTAATTTGCTACAGAAATTCTTCTTCTTTCTTTCAAATGCAGATGGCTCTGGCTGCTGTATGTTACATAAGCAAACTCTGTCTTGCCAGTACGCTGCTGAATGTGCATAACCACACATAAGTCATGGGCAACCCTCATTTCTAAGGAAAGGGAAGATAAATAAAGAGCTGCAAAGCCTGCAAAGGTTGTAATCATTCCAATGTGAAACCTCATTGGGAAAAGCTTAGGTGCCTCCTGGAGCTTTAGGGATCTAATGAGGTACTTATGGATTAATTAATTGCCGTTTTGGACTTTTTTGACTAACATCCACTTAAAGTAATTAAGCCTTTTTGTGGATCTGTCTTTCATATAGGTGAGGATAAAACCTGAAAACTTTTCCAGTATTGCCTGTGTAATAGGCTTAGGATTTCTGTTTTAGTGCTGAAGATAAAGCTTGCTTTTATCTCTTTTCACACTCACACAGAATGGAGTGACAGAACAATCATAAATTTAGAGGTTTACAGTCCTGTTAGCCAGGAACTAACTGTTCTGCTGTTTTACAAGCTCAGTTTTGAAGATTTCCCTAGATTGATGTCCTACAAGGTAAATCATATTAGAGGGATTCTTCTCTACAACGCTGAGCACTGGAATTGGATTGAAGTCAGAATCACTGAATATACTAGAGACTTGCACATGTATTTTGCTGAATAAGGATGCATTTGGGCACATATTTAAGAACTATTCTGAAAGTAGCTCTGTGGACTTGATATCACTGACAGATACAGCAAAACTGAATGAAGTAGCAATAGTTGGCAAGCTTCTCCCAACAACATACCAAAATACTTGCAGATTTGACAATACTGCTGGGATACAGGGAGCTGGCTCTGAATTTATTTGCCACTGTCTTATTTAAGTCTATACATGTATTACAGAGCCTATGAAACATCTAATGATACCCCTTGTTTCAAAAAAGATGTATTAAATATTTTTTTCTGAGACTTTATCAGATGAGATGCACAATGTGTTTTTGAGAAAAAAACATACCCCATGCTAATAATTATAGTTTCAAATACTGATTGAACAGGGAGGAAATGTAGGTTTTGCCCTCAGATAGAGTGCCAAGCAGAGAGGGTTTTTTATCCCGACACTGTCAGTGGCATGTTATCTTGTCATAAGAATTACACAAATGATTTGCACCACTTAAATACACAGTGTTGTCCACTTTGGAGTTAAATGACATCATTACTCCTCATGCTTGCCTTGGAACATATCCCAGAATAGGAAGGCTAGCACTTATCTACTAATCTACTCAGAACAAGCTTAGAAGGCTTTGACACTGCTCAAATGTCAGCTTAAATATCTCCATTTGTTTATTACATGTAGTTAGTGGGGTCAATTTGGTACGTTCAAAACAAAGTTATTTAAATTTCCTGCTCAAAAGAAAATCCCAGGAGACTGGAATTTGTATTTCTAACGATTTTCTGGCAGGATTAGGCTGCTCTCTTCTCTGAACTTGTGATGTTTTTGAACCAACTCTTAATTACTAATTAATCTCTAACAGTCGGATGCTCCCCTGCCATATAGAATGAAGGATAGCAGCAGAGTAAAACAGGGTGGAACTGCAATGCCTCGCTCAGGAATTTCTGTCTTAATTCAGTGCAGGTTAATGATTCTGCAGGTTAATGGCAGGTGGTCTGTGTCCCTGAGGTCCGGGGTTTCTGTGGCATTCATATCAGCACCTGCAGTTACTACAATTGCCTGAAATATTAGCAGAAACCTGAAAAGAGGTTAACGTTAAACTTAATGATTTCAGTAACTTCTTCCTACAGTTTCCAGCCCTTGTCTTCAGTTACAAAAGACTGTAAAAAAGAAAGCTGTGCACCATACGTACTCTGCAGGGAAGACTTCTGTGGCAGTGCAGCTTGCATCTGATAGCAGCTTGCATGGGAACAGGAGAAAGGGCAGAAGGCAGAAATTCACTGCGCTGAAATCAGACTGATTGGTCCTGTGCCTTTCCAAAATCAGATAATTTCTGTCACTCCCTCAGAAATGAATAAAGCCTTGTACTGCAGCAGACCTGCTGTTCTCTTAAACCATAGTGAGTTCATTTCATTACACAGATTTTTATTTTTTTACTGTAGCTAGAAGATACAGATCATTTTTGAGATCAGTTCTCCCATGTAGAGCTGGTAGGCTTACAGTTAATGTCAGGAGCAATGAAGTGGCTAAAGGAGGAACTTTTAGATGCTTCTTAAGTTCTAGAGAAGTGTGCAAAGGAAGCCAATCTAGTGGAAAAAATGGCAAGAGTATTGGGGTTTATCTGGGTTTTTTTTGCCATTGATTTTTCATCACACTATTATAAAAATTATAAAGAGTACTCAAAATTTTTCCATTTGTTAAAGTTCTAGCCATTTCAGTGAGGTTTTTTGCAAAACTTTAAACACTGTGTTAGACCTGAGCTCCGTATCAATGTCTGGTAATAAAATATGTGAGTAACTATTGCTTCAATAACTTAAATGTAATTCAAACAGCACTATCTCAGTTTTCAGCTAGAACACCAGAATGGCAGGCAATGACAGTACAGTGTTTAAGGGACTGGCTTATCTGGAGCTGAGCCAAGTCACTAGCTGCTGGCCACCAGCAGCCACAAGCTCATGCTCTTTGCATTGCTCACCTCCATCCCCAGCCAGGGCCTTTTTGTGCCTACTTCATTGCTGGGTCTCCCTCAACCTTAACCACCTTCCAACAAGTGTCTCTGTGGTGTCCCAGCAAATCACCAGAAATGTGCTGCATCTGCCACCTTCTGGTTTTGTGCCATGCCCCTCAAATGGAGATGAGGGAAGAACAATGGTGCAGCATATCCTGCAGAGATGCACAGAGTAAGCACAAGAAGAAGAGTGCTTGCCTGGACCTGTGGAGGCAATCTTGCTTTCTTCTTTGTATTGCATCTTAGTGGACTGAACATGCACACCAACAGTTTCACACAAATTCTTAACCATTGCTTCCCTTTTAACAGCTGAACACATGTTCCTAAGCACTGACATCACATGCACCCAGACGTTGGCATCTCTGTGTTCAGGGGCAGAACCAAGGACTTGACCATCAGCTTTGCCTTTAAATACTTGTAAAACACTCCCTTAAATCTGTCATCCTTAAATTCTCTGTCACAGGAGCCAGGCTGTTTATTTCAATGAAGGTTGAGATCCTGTGAAAAACAAGAACATATGGTAACATAACCAGGAGCTAGATCCTAATGCAAACACATTAGGAAAACAAGTTTACGACAGGCAAATTGATTCTGATGTTTCTTAATTGCTGATTTTGATCCCAGTTTTTGTTTAGTGTTCTTATGTTTGTGTTCCATTTGACTTAGGTGAGACCTCATTCTTGTGAGAATTAAAAATACACTGGTTCAGCTGCCCTTGGCTGAGCAGCTGTCACTGGATTTTAGATTGCTCATCTGAAGGGCATTAATTTACTGCCAGGTAAATTGTGAAACATCAGTAAGCATCAAATTACGAGATTTAAGCCTAGTTCTCAGGAGACCCCATTAAGGAATCCATTAGGAGGACAAAGTATTATGTATAGCATTGCATAATACAACATACTTTGCATATCTGTACTCTTCTGTACTCTCTTATCCATACTAGAGATCAAGCACTAGCCATCTATTTCAGACTGAATTTATGTCACAGAGTACCTTTGTGACCTGGAGGATATGCTAAATTACCCATGATAGCTGTTTTGCAATAGCAAAAAAACTTAAGCCTTTAAGATGAGGAAAATTAGTTGCATTGTTCCATACAGGTGTGGCTGTGCTGAAATTGCCTGTCCTGAAAATTAGGTTTTAGAAAATATTCATAGGGGTATTTAAAGGAGGTTTTTTCTCCCTCATACCTGTCCATATTTCTCAGATATCCTCCTCCTTTTGCTTCACATCTGTATTGTAGTCCTAGCTGTGCACCTCCACATAGTGCAGAGGTTATTAAAGTCTGTATTTATACTTGGAGGCAAATCACTGTTTAAGGGAATACGTGGCCACCCACATCAGGATGTTATCAGGCCTGTAGCATAACACTGTGAAGAGATCAAAAAAACCAATAAAACTTTAAGCAGTTCTTATCCTCAAATGTCATTTTCTTATTTGTATTTCTTCTCAATTTGAGCATGAAGAAATATTCTTGTCTTTTTTCCTCTAATTACCCATACCAGAGGATGTTTGGGTTCATATAATTTTGCTGAAATACAATGATCCCTCAGAAGAACTTGCAAAAAGTTAAAGGATGTTCACCTCGGAAGTGTACTTGCATAATATTTGCAATGGAAGTATGTATGCCTCCAGGAAATAAGCATTCCCAGGGTTTCTTTTTTCCTCGAGAAATGTTAGTAATGGCAAAGTTAAGTGCCAAAAATCTATATCATACAATAGTGTATAATTTTGCCCAGCTGTGGCCTTTAAATTGCCATCAGAAAACTGTACTGCTTTCCATTAACAGAGAGAGTAGCTATTGTAAAAAAAATCAGTGTATCCATAAATCACATTTAAATCCAGTGGAGCTATTAGAAACGCAAAAAATATGGCTTATTATAATTATTTGATCCTATGCTATATTTTTTCCAGCATGGGCCGTTTTCTGTTTGCTGCTACAAGCACCATTATGCCAGGGAGATTTCTAAAACTGAAGATTAGATCTAGTCTAAAACTGAAATATAAAACAAATTAAATGCAAAAGCTGGCATTCTTACTGTTCCTTTAGCTCCGTTCTCGGCACGTAGGAATTATTTCTTGTTTTTCTTGCTGAACACAATTTAATACACTTAAATTTTGGGTTTTTTTAATATACCTGGAGCACTTTATAAATTGGGGTTGGGGACACTACAAAAGTCTCTGTGGGGCAGGTTGTAGCAGAAATCACCACCTGTGCACAGAAATCTTTTCTTGCCTGAAGATGATGTCCTGGACTTGCGCTCTGCTGCCATTTTAGGCTTTCCCTCGCCTCACCCAGAAGGTGGGATGGTGCCATTTCCCGGTCAGCCGGCACAACGGTGAGGGCGGTTTTCTATTGAGCTCTCAGGAAAGATGTAACTGGGGTGTTAAATCAGAGAAATGAGCACCAACATTCTGTGCCACTGTAATTTTTGAGGTAAACCCCAAAATGCCTGGATGATGAAGCTTCCAGGGGATCTTTCCATGCTGCTTGCAGCCTGGACCAACCAGCCTGGACTCCATGCCTCCATGTTCTTGGGCAGCTTAGTGGCTCATTCCCAGCAAATGCACCCGCACCCAGGGAAAATGAGACAGCAAGCAGGAATTCATTGGGTGAGGAGGAACTAGAAGGCCTTATCTGAAGGGGTGTGTAAAACCAGCATTAATCTTTTCCATTGTTGCACACACATGCTGGCACTTGGGCCACAGACTGCTGTGGGGGCGCAGGCAACTGGCCGCACCAGGCGGCTGAGTCCAGCAACATCCTACCTGCTCTTATACTGCTCTGCCTGTTGTGCTAAAGGTTGCATTAAGGCCATTTCTGGCACTTAAGAAATAATGATGGAATACTAAATGAGTTCGTGCTAAACCTCAAGTTTATTATTTTGTCCCTACTGTAAACTAAGTTAGCAAACTTTTCAAGTAGGTGAAAAATAAGCCAACAAGGTCAATCAGCTCTTTTTACATACGAGATGAGCATTTGCTGCAACATTTGTTCCTTAAGTACATATTTGGTTACTGAGTATATATATATGCTAATAAGTATATATTTACGACACAAGCTGTGTTACACACATGACAAAAAAGTATTAGTACAAATATTGGTTTAATTTATGAACACTGGACAGGACTCTGCTGTTGATTATACGTGAATATATATTGAGAATAAAGTATTTTCAGCTATTTTCCTACGGCTTTGATCCCAGATTTCAGTGCAGTTAGTCCTTCCACAACAGCATGGTTGGGGTCTCAATAACAAATTATTTGAACATATTATGTGGTCATTATGAGTGAAAATGGTTATGTTTGTATATACAGGAGAAGCAGCTTGCAGGGTGAATTCAACATCAGTGATCTTGCTGGCAACACATACATTTTGGGGCAAAAACTCAGCCATTTTGTCCTAGGCTGCATTTCAGTGTTGTACAAACACCAGAAATTTTGCTCACCTGTAGATAAACTGTTTTCATCTGAAGGTCACTGTGTAAAAAGATAGATGTGATGTCCAGGAAAAGCACCGAATTTTGGGTGCTTAAGTGCCTGCATTTGATGCAGCACTTGAGATGTGTCAGTACATTACGCTGTAAAGGAGAAAAGAAAAAAATGTCAACAAAAAAGAGCATGTCAGCCCCAGAGGATTTATGTCCTGATTCAAAGTGCCCTGAATTCAACAGCGAGAGTCCTGTTGTGTTTTCAGCAGGGCTTGGCTCAGATGGGTGCACTTTAAACTTCCAAACCGCAGCCAGTACAGCACTGAGCTGGGGCAGATGGAAAGTGCCTGTCACAGGCGGGATGATTCAGGGAACAGATGGGCTCTGCCGCACTCCTGCTTTGTTTTGAGAGGGGAGTGGGAGGCTGCGTGGCTAACGTTGTGTGGGAGACCGCCTTTGCTCTATGGGGATGGCGATGGCATGACAGAAGTTATTAACGCTAGGGCAAAATGAGTGAGGGAGTGGTCCGAAGGGAAGGCTGGGTGGAATGTGCGGAATTAGCACAGGGTGGAGCAAGAGACAGAGGAAAAAACAGAGGCACACTTGGGGGTTATGCAACTTGGCAGGTCTTAAACCTGCTACTGGCGGAGGAGGAATCCATAAAAAGCTCTGAGGAGGAGATGTGGCAAGGGGGACTGACAAGGAAGGCAACACCAATGGGATGGAGCCCAGGTGGTCTGTGCATGGTGGAATGATGACTTAGAAAGAAAGAGAAAGCAAAAAATGGAAGAGAAAATGAGATAAAGAAAAATAGTAAAAGAAGAGTTGCTGAATTATCTTGAAGAATTCTGGCTGCCTTGTATGTTGTGTCCACAGAGACTTTTTCTGTCAGTTTGTGCAATGGAAGGGTTTTCTGAGCTGCACTGTCTAGATAGGATGTCCTGTGTACCCTCGTGTTCCACACAAGGTACAAAAGAAGTGCAAGAAAGCGTCCTCCCTCTGTAAACTTAAATGTTATAGGACCTTCTGAGTCTGTGTGTGTAGGCAACACATGGCAAAACCCTCCAAACAATGTGCAGGTAAGTAACTTCTCGTGGGAAGTGCCTGTCATTAAATACTCTGTGTACATGCACATATGCAACCACAATACACACAATCCATATCTGTGAGCTAACCTGAGGAGGTGCTGGGAGGCCAGCTAAAAGAGGTCAGGGTACTGCTCCAGCAAAAAAACCCCACAGTTTAAAAACCCATTTTGTCTAATATTGGTGCTTCTGTCATGGAAAGTTCTTAATGGAAACCTGGACTGAAATAGGTGGCTATTTTGTAGTAATCAGAAGTAATGACATTTGCAAAAAAGACCCATCAGCAGCTTCAGCTGAAAAGAATGAACCCTTGCCTGATACAAGCAGAAAATGGGAAGAGATCTAAGCATGCTGTTGGAACAAATCTTAATATAATTTACAACTCACTTATACAGCCTTCAAACTGAAATTTGATGACTCACCAGTGTTTTGGTGATTACTACAAGCACTCTTAAGGAAGTTTCAAAGTTCTTTGTGAATAAAAGGCTAATAGTTTCTAAATCCAGGGAGCATGCAACCCAACTTCTCCCTTTTTTGAAAGAAGATCGAGGAAGAAAATCGGTAAGTGGATCGCTTCATTCAAATGACATTGTGTAACCACCTATGGTAAGAATTTAGGGTGAGGCCTGAGAAACATTTTATCGAGATGGAAAATTATAAAGGGTGTCTGTCTTTCATCACGTATTGTATTTCTTCATTTTGTCTTGCCAATACAGTAACAACAAGATGATCTTCTCAGACTTAGCTGCAATTAACCAGACATTGGCCTGGATTCAACATAAGAGTGTTTTAGACCTTTAAGAAGAGAACTGAGATCTGAATGGGTAGTAGATTACTCACTGCTGAATGAAGACCCTCAAGGATTTAATTAGAGTGTGGAAAAAATCTAGACTTTCATAGTAGGCAGAGGTAAGGGTGGAGGTGCAATATTCTATATTTTCTTGGGCTGTCACATGCAGCAGGAAAGCTGAATTAATGGGAACCAGTAGACAATACTGTCAAAGCCCAGGTGCTAATGCTGTCTTGGCTAGACTGCAGCAATTACGATCCCTCTGTCAGCACTCTGTCTGGCTTTCCCACGGATCCAAGGAACGAAGTAGATTTGAATATAATTACAAAAACAATTTAGTCGGGCAAAAAAATGTAAGCATGTTTGAAAGGAACTCTATAGTTTGGCCTGTCTATTTGAGGAGATGATGAAACAACAGATGTTCACGTCTCCTACAAAGCTTTACTGACCAATACCCCTACCCCCTTAAATCACAGTGTACAAATGAATGTCTGGGGTTTTATTCATAAAAAGCCAGGGTAGTCTGTCTGATAAATCACTTCTACACCTGTGAATAGCTGCTGATAGGTGCACTGCTTTCATAACCAAACTGCCTCTCGACCCAGCAGGGGTTATTTTGTCTCTTCCTTGCTGTGAGAATGCTCATAATTTGATGGACTGATTCCACCTATTCCCACTGCCCAAGCACAAGGGAGCTGGCTGCTACTATGGCTCTGCCACAGTTTCTTTGCGCAGGCACCTAGTCTTTCAACCAGCCATGTCACTTTATGGCAAGAGAGGAGCCTAATTAAATTATGTGGGCTCAAAAGACTGAAAATGGAGGTGTGGCCTCATATGCTGTGTGACAAAAGTGCCAGGGGCCAAATGCCTCATCCACCCTCTTCCTATGTCAAGTGACCGTTTCTAAGCAGTGCAGAAATTCTTGTGCAATACATATGAGACACAATTGGAATTTAATAATTATTTAATACCTGCCCTCTGCATAGACTTTCCTATTTTGCAAGAAGAGCTGTCTTGAGGTTTAGCATAACCCAACACAGAATAACTTCCACACAAAACAGCAACAGACCAGACAAGAACACCAAGTATCACTTTGCACACAGCATCTTTCTAGCACTTGCTGTTTCAGGCTTTTCCTTCATGTAAACCTTTGGTGGGATTTTTCATAACTTCTGCTCACCAGCCAGTGATGTTTGTTTCTTAGACATGTGCCATCAATCCTAACTAGAATGTGTGCTGAAGCAGTGGATGAGCAGTGTCAAACACATGATTTATAATCTCACTAGACTACTCATTAAAAGAGGAGGACTTATACAGGGATTCAGAAACAATAAACTCAAAAGTGAATGAATCAAGATCATGATGTCCATTTTAAGAAGGATCTTGGGGTGTTATATTAACCAAGGATTTAGCATTCACTCAGATAAAAAAAGGGATCCAGAATGCTCACTGTTTTAAAGGACTCTTCCTTAAAAGAGAAAGTGCACAAAATGCAGACAGTGGGATTTCTGTGTTTCCAAGCCCAGACACCAGGAAAAAAATTGTGTGTATGAAGGGGGAAATAGAAGCCTAACAAAAAGATATGCTGGGCGTTCTGCTAAATGACACATCAGCTCCTAGATAGTGCTGCTAGTATTTAGAGGAATTATGGAGAGAACAAAAGTTAAGGTGTGTGAAGACACGGATGCTGGCCAGTGCCATCTTGCAGCTACAGGTCATAAAAAGAAACCGAGCAGCATCCAGACATCTGTGCTCTGATCACAAGAACATGCTGGGAACAAGGCAGTGATGGTTAAAAGTTTCTTCTCCAGTGCAGGTTTACAAGTGTGAGTCAAATGTCTCTCTCTCTAGCTGGGGATTTGTCCAGGTGATTCAGGGATCTAAAGTACTCACCTACTCCACCATCACCTTCATCAATACTTCCTCCATGAGAAACATGGCTTTACATGGGAGAGAAACACTATAGTGCTCTGTAGTGCTCAGCTATTTCACCTCTTTCACACACAGCCCCGAGCACCCTCTGACCTGTGAATGTAGTGCTCAGGAGGGGCTATTTCTGTGTACCAGGTCAACAGCTTGGTTGGCTATATGGGAAATTACATGGAGTCTGTAAAACCCATGGCTAGGTTATGTGCTGACTCTACTTTTTCCTTTTCTGTTTTGACCGTTCCTTGTGTAGACAAGTACTCAAAAATTATGCAAAGGTAAAAGTTTCTTTCTCCTTTCACATTCATATGCATTCAGATCAAATTTCTTACACACACACACACACACACACACACACACACGCACACACACACGCACACGCATGTAGTTTTTGCTCACCGGGACCAACAGCCCTAGAGCATGGAATTATTTGTCTGGAGCACATGTACAAACAAGCTGGTAGCAGTGTGTGTTTCAGTATCCACCTTTGCCATTCTGCCTCAGCACTGGAGAGACTGCAAGATGAAAACGTAGCCCAGACATATTACAGCATCCTGTAATTTTATTATGAGACTTACTATATTTTGTGGTCTTCTTTTAACTCCAGAGACTGAAATACAGGTATTTCCTGAGAATCCCTGCTTTGTTTTTTCCAAAGGAAAAGCTTTGAGGCCTTGACATTGCAAAGAAAGATTTGAAAAATGTGATGTAAGTTTGCCACAGAGATTCAGAAAGAAACCACCGAAAATAATAAAAGGCACTTTGTTTTCTGGAGAGGTTGTCTCATGTGTTTTGGGAAATGCAATCTGCAATATTGTGTAGGGTCACCTCTGCCCTACTTTACCTATGCAAGCACTTATACCAAAAAAATAATTATAAATCATTACTACTCTTATTTTGTATTATGCTTTGCTCCTTGGTCCAGACCAGCTATACAAAGGGTAGAGCAACGGTCCTGTTGTGTTTTCTTGAACTTCTTGGGCAAGCCTACTGGTGATCCTAAAACACAGCTAGCCAACTCAGCTCTTCTTTGGCGAGGTCAGAAGGGGTCAGAGGCAGGAGGTCAGAAAGTGGTTCATTTTAAGAAATGGATTGTGCCTCTAGACATCCAAAATAGTTGAAAGTATACAGAAACTCCATGCTCAGACTTTATGCTCACCTCTCTAGGTGTTCTGGGGAGTATCATCTAGTCACTGTCTTGGTGTGCAGAGCTAACATCCCTATTGCTATTTGCCCTTTCTTCAACAGAGGCAAGAATCCTTCAGAAGCAATGAAGGAGTTTGGCTTGGATAAAATGTCAAAAGGATAAGGTATTTTTAAACAAACCCACCAACCCCAGATGATAAAATACTGCATGACTGGAATGGAAAGCAGAATTTTTCAATGACATGGAAAATAAAACAACACAACAAATCTAACGAAACTGGCCAAGAGTTTCCTCAATGCGTAAGCAAGATTGCTTTCAACACATCCATTTTCTCTCCACCTGTCAGAATGAATTTCAGAGTTGAAAGTCTTGTAAGTTTTATCATTATAAGAAAATTTAATGCAGATCCTTAGATGGATTAAGACAATCTATCTCCATCCATTCATACCCTTCAACAAAAATCAGTTCGTTGTAGCTAAGGATCTGCTTGCATCCTCCTCCACAACTGAGCACAGATGCAGCTTCCTCGTACCACTTTGTATAAAAGCATCTCATTTACAAAATGTGTGAGTTTCTTTTAACTGTGTTAAAGTTCATTTTGTTTAAGCATGCAGTTCTCTTGCCTGAACACAAACAATATGTGCAGCTATAATTTTCTTTGTGAGTAAGTTGCTCTCATAGATGTGGGTGATTAAATGGCTTTGCCCTATTTGGTTGGCAGAGAAGTAAGCACTTTTAAATATAAGGTAATTGGGCTTTGGGGTTTTTTTTGTCTAGCCTTGTTAAAAGCTTAGTTAACACCTTTCTTGGAGCTGACTTCATGAACATGCAAATGAAAAGCTTCTCTGAGTTGTTTTGTAAAGCACAGCTAATTAATACAGTGAAGTACAACAGAGTTAAGTAGGAGAATCACAGCTCATAAATAAGATAAGCAAATTATGAGAGGTGTGACTGATATGTATGTAATTACCTGCTTGGGAGGCAGCCTGATCTGGAAGAACCAGAAGAGATTTGGGAGGCAGGAAATCCTGTGTCATAATCCTCATTCCACTCATGACCTGTGCTGCTATAGGCCTCTCCTTCCCCACACAGTAGTCACTCGATGAGAGTCACGTAAGGATTTATTAATAGACTAGATAAAGCATCTGAAACAAAGTGTGATTTAGGTACTTATGAATATTATGTGGAACAGTCATTGTCCCAAATTAAAATTCTGGTGCGCCATTCTCCGCATCCTGTTCAGAAGTGAGGAAACAGAGACTCATCACTTCTCAGTGATTGCTCCTTGAAAGTTAAACAAATCTGATTTTTGTTAAAGTAATGGATTACAAAGCAGAATGCTACAAGAGAATTACCACAGTAAGGTGCATGATTCTGGAGAGAGTGCTGCCAGAGGGCTGCTGATAGTACAGATTCAAGATTTTGTGTCTCCTTCAGTGAGGAACAAGAAATCAGTGTCAATCCTCAAAAAAAAAAAAAAAAAAAAAAGTCTCAGTTACTGACAATTATTAACCAAAAAATCTGATATTATAACTCTGTGTTAACCCAGAATTTTACTCAAAAGCAACATTCACAAAAGGATCTCAACTCCTGTTTTGCAACATCTCACTCCTACAATAGACAGAGGAAACAACATCTGAAGGTGGGGAAATCCGAGAGCAAGTAAACTGGAAGTTGAGTCAATACTGGGATGTTGCAGAGGGTAGATGGAAAATCCTGAAATGCGCACATCTGCTTCAGCAAGCTTCGCTGATCCAGATCCGGATGCGTTTAGACGGACAGGGGAGATTCCAGTCATCTCCATGGTGTTCCTCAAAATTCAGAGCCCCCTGTGTGTGAGGTGTCTTACAAACACAACTGGAACATCTGTGTTTTCCTATGTTACACAGCGGCTGCCGAATTGTAATACTGGCATGATTATATTGTCTGACTTAGTAATATGTAAGCTGTACATTTGAAGTTATTTATCCACCTTGATTCTGAATAAATCACCTTTCTAACCTGTTAGGGTTTAGCAGCGGTCTGATGAGAGGATTCCTGTGTGAATCCCTTCCAGGCTGTTTCCACCAGTGCATGGGATTTTAGGGCACAGGGAGAGGAGCAGGCCCTTTTCAGGTTCCTCTTAACACAGTCTGTAAATCCTTTCTCTTTTCAATGTATTTAATTCAAGGAAGAGTCCATTCAATTAATTTAATTAATTAAAGCCAAGTCACCTCGCATACATGCCAGACCACAGCACCGTGACTTCTCTTGCCTCTATGCCTCCGTGACATCCATTCACAAAAAGTCTTGAATTTCCTGTTGGGGTGGATAACTGCACATTTACAAGGCTGAGAAACACATAGTTTGACCTCTTTCATACTTTTCTGTTCTGAGTCATTGTTGAGCAAACAAACACTATTGTGAAGAAAAGAAACTACGAAAATGTCTGAGCGAGGCAGTGGAGCTGCATGTTGGTCCACTAGTGCTGAAAATGTGGAGGGGATGTTTTTGACTTTCACCTGGGAGAAGAAATCAGAGTGGTGCCAGTAAAAAGTCTGCCTAATGAAAGGTATTTTGCCTTTTGGCTACAAAATATATTTTGCCTGGGTGCTTGGAAGATAATGACTACAACAATACTATAACTGCAGCAAAATGGAAGGCAGCCAGGTCCCAGCTTTTTTTCTGGCAAGATGAAGCACTTAATACCTCTGATGCTGTTTCATGAAACCAGGCAGCTGAATCATGAAAGAGTATTACAGAACATGAAAATGTGAATTAAGTGAATTAAGTGAATTAAGCATGCAAGAAAAATGTTTTCGTCAGAAAATAGGTAACGAGGGTGAGATGCTGGAGAAGGTTGGCTGATTGAGGGCTGACTTTTGAGTAATTGATTTGGATGAGGCCAGGCTATTTGGATCAGGAACATAAGACTGGAAAGCTGGAAGACTTGGGTTAGACGTTAACAAAACAACTAGAATTTGTGAAACGGAGGAAGTTACCTAGCTCAGCTGGAACGTACAAGAGGAAGGAGCCTCACACAGATGCCAACACAGAGATTTCAGAACTCTCTAACAGAAAAGCCCAGAAGCAGAAAGACAAGCACGGATCAAATTTCAAATCCTTTAGAAAAAAAAATAAAATTAAGGAGCTATACACATTATAACAAACAACATGAGCCCACACAATGTCTGGCATCAGGATGGTGGTGTAAGATCTGCACAGGATTACATCATTCTGCAAGAGCTTGCCAGCAGTAGCAGGTTGCTCACAGCAGGCTCAGAGGGATGACAGCAGCCCCGCCAGCTCAGAGGGATGCTTTGTGCAAGCATCGACTTTACAGCACACCAGGGGAATGAATGAGCCAGAGAAGCAAGGAAGGGAAGAAGGAAGCATTGTTCGGAGAACAAATGGGATATTTGCACTCAGGTGTGCAAGTCAGCATGATGCCAAAGGCCACTGGTACTCAGGAAAATCTACAGCAGTAAAAGGCTGGCAAGGGAAGAAAGTCTGTTCTTGCTCTGGCTAGCTGATCATCAGTGGTGCACTGCCTCAAGGAGAGTGATCTGGCAGAGACTGAGGCAGGACTGTGGGATGGTTGTAGGGAATCTGAAGCCCCTCTGTGCAGCAAGGACTGCAACCACTGAAAGGCTTTAGGCAAGAGAGAAACGGCGTGTCTTGTTTTTTGCTGTTTGCTCTATCTCTAGGTGAATTGGGAGCGGAGTTACCTGAAGGGAAATGTTCAGTGTCAACTTAGTAAGACTGGTCACAGCTTCCTGGAGAGATGTGTTTAACAATACCTGCTGCAGGTGGCTTTGCCAGCATCTGCAAAGCTGGGGGTGAGCAAGAGGACTGGCATCCAGGGGCTGACTCCCAAAATGGCAAATCTACAGGATTAGTTCTATCCAGGAGGGGAGTGCATAAAAACCTGCCATGAGAAAGGTGCCTTTGTCAAGGTTTGTGAGGCCACAGAAACAGTGGCAGGCCCAAGCCCTCAGTGTGAGACTAATCAGGCAGGGCTTGGATGGCTGCGGACTTCACAGGCCCTCTGTTATCGCTTTACAGAAGATGTGGCTTTTCTTGTGTTTTCACAGCAGCTGGCCACTCTTGGGGACTGACAGTAAGCAGCTTCTGCACTTGAATGGATAAACTGTACACAAGCCATATCTCCAATACTGCCTTCAGCTGACCTTGTGCATTCGCACTGCGTATCCGACCCGTGCGGGCGCTGCAGCCAGGTGCACTGTGGCCACACAGAACAGCTCTCCGCCCCATGGCACTCGGTCGACCAGACTTGATCTTTATGCACGCTGTGGAGACAATCTACATACACTACAAGGCAGAGTAGAGGCCTTCCCTACACTGACTTGAGCCTCCAAAAACTTTACAACACCCTTGAGTACAAAGCTCAGCTCACACTGTGTTCACAAGTGCAATTAGTGAACTTGCACTTTCCAGTGAAATCCAAGGCTTGTGCCCGGGCAGTGCAGTATCGTGAGGGGCTGTGAAAACATAGCAGACACCACTCAGCCCACATCATGTCACCTTTCACTAGTTCTGGACTTCTCTTTTTGGGCCTAACACCCTTCCACATCTTGACCTGCTTTCCTAAACTTTGCCTCATCCCAGAAAAGTAAGACTTCAAATACTTGCTGCAAGGGGTTTTCAGCTAAGGCAGAAGAAAGATAATTCAAAGATATGCCAGTACTATTCCCAGAAGGAAAGAAGGGGAAACTTTTAAAGGTTATCCACAATAACCTGATGCCAAGCCGAGGCATTTTATGGTTGGGCTTCAGCTCATCCTCCCAGAGCACAGGCAGATCGCCGTGTCCATCCACGCTCTGCCACCGGCCTGTGTTTGCAGAGCAGGTAGGAGGACTTTTGACACCCACTTAACAGATGTTACTCTTTAGCAAAGCCTCTTGTCAGAAGCCAGTGCTGCTTTGGGAACACCTTGCAGTCATTATGTACGCTATGTTATTCAGTGACAAGCCATTAGATAACTGTGTGTTACCACCAGGAACAGAATATTTCTGTTACCATTTCTTCTTAATGGAGAAAAAAGTAGTGGCAACATTTTGAGAAGTGACACCTACAAGATGATAACGCCCGTTTCTTTCCTAGCGCCACAGATTCCTGCAACCAGGGGATCCTTTCCTGTAGGGGAAGCCAAATGATGATTCAGTCTGCTCTATATACTGATGTTGTTCAGGATGCGAGTGCAAGTCCCAGCTAACATCACTGATGAGTTCATATGCACCCCAAGAATGGAATTCATGTGGAGAGTTTTTCAAAGACCCACAGTTACTGCAAGAAAAACAAAATAACTTTTTTTTCCTGACCACATCTGGATGTGGATGTGGATGTGGTCATCCCTGGGTTCTGTCCTAGTCTTGCTCAAAACAAAACTGTTTGTCCCATGAAGCCTTTCTAAATTCATGCTAATCACAAGTATGATAGCAAACATTCTAAAACATAGTTTTTTGCATTTCTGTGACATGCCCTTGGACTCTGTTGGATCAACTGCTGACAGAGTCAAGGACCTGACACCAGGCTGGAGGTGGGCTGTCTTTTTTTTTTTTTTCCTTTTTCTCTTTTTGCTATTTTAGTCATGTACTAGTATCTAAGCTGCAAACCAAAGCAGATGTGATTATCTCAGCTGTCACTAGGACGGAAGTGGCATTGTAAATAGATAGGATCCAGACCACATAGCACTTTACAGATCCAATTGCAACACGCCAATATACAAGTAGTGACAAATAGGAAACCACTGCAGCCTTTCAAGCATCAATGCAAAGCTTTCACAAGGACTATCACCACTGTCAGCTATTTCATTCATACTACCTCTGAGTACTATCTTACATAGAGAGTGTTGCAAAAGCTCCTTCTCAAAGCTGCATGTTCAACTTTAATGAGAAAAGGAAATGGTAGGCAGAAATAAGGTAATTGAACTGCCACGGTTATGGCAACCCTAAAAGCAGCCGAATCAATGAGAGGTGAAAAGTGTACTTTGGGTGATGCAGACTTTTGAAAAGAAGAATGTTATTGAGAAGGGCAAGGTTAGAAAATCATCATTAAAACTAGATTTAAAGGTATAAGCAAAGATCAGTCAGCCTGAAAGACATTATCTTCACACAATTAAGCATATACTTAATTGGACTTCTAAACCAGCTTATACTTAAACGGTTTTCCAGTACAAGTAGTAGTTGTTCTTACCACAGCAGATCTCTGAAATTCTGTGTCAGCACCTATTGTAGGTAAATCAACCTGTCTATGGGAAACAGTTCTCTTTAGAAAATCATAGGGCTTTTGATATCTAGAACAATTGAATAAAACATACATTTAGCCTGCCTTTGTATATTCAGAGGGGACTGATGCCTACAGCACATCATCTGTAGCTAAGCTAGTGCTTGAATGGCTCATTAATTTTCTATTTGCAGGCGTAGTATCATTAAGTAAAGTCTGATTCTGCTAGCACTTCTAATACCCTCACTTTACATTTTTTAGGATTCTTACGATATTTTCCAAAAAATATTTTCATTTCAAGGGGGCTTTTCAGGGACCAAGATACTTCTTGGAGTGAGAAGAGCTGGCAACACTTTTAGGGTAGATTTTATTAGTAAACAAATCACTGATTTTGCTAGACTTCTCTGAATAATGTGCGATGTTTTATTTAGTTACGCAGTAACTTACAGGATTTTATTTTTACTTGTTATGTCCAAAACTGTAAGTTTAAGTCCCGTAAAGTTTTTTATATATATCTATTAGAACCAAAACTAGTTATGAATAGAGATAAATCATTCCTTGACACTTCCATTGAAAGCTTATTGGCAACAAACTGTATTATATAAACTCCCAGGTTTCATTTTACCAGTCAAATAATTGAGGTACATGTAATATATTTCCAAGCCTAATGTTACTTAACTGTACAAAATCTGTTAACAATCCACAGAATTCTATTAATGCAGAATGCTACTGTGGGTAATTTTCCTTCCTTCCCTCCCTCCCCTCTTCTGTTTAAAAGTGTATGAAACACAGACACCTGATCTAAGGACACATTTTGCGACACATTTTGTTCATGTGTATTTCTGAGTCTAAACCAGAAAGTTTATTTCATTCTGCATCTCTGAATGAAAAGTATGGTCAAATACATTTTGAAGTGCCAAAGGAAATTACTACTCAGGACGAGTTCAGGTCACAATCTTGCGTTTGTCTTATAAGGGGCACAGGTTACGTGCACTGTGCTGACTTCATTGACACGACTGTATCGACTAGAGGAGCTATCCTGTGATTTCACAATTAATTTTGATTGTACGATGCAAACGTATCCCATTGGAATCTTTATCAATGCTCCACTTTTTTATTTTTGTCCTTCCTCAGGCTACAGCTTGAGAGAGAATCTCACACAGTACAGTTGTGGGGAGGATAGTTAAGTATCTAAAAGACGGATATTCATATCTATACCAGTTGCATTGTAAATCCTTTAGCATTGATGGTCAGAAAGAGATACCTTCAGAGGTGAATTCGTCTCACTCTAAGGTAAATGGCTGAAGTAGATCAAATGAACTGCCCTCTGGAGATACTTGTTGCTGCCCTTTATCTATATACCAGGCTTTAGGCAAGTATTTAGGTGGTGAGATGCACTCTAGCTTCAATGTCTGTGCTGTTTTGAAAACAGAACTGAGCCATTTAAACCATTTAGGCCTTCACCAAGTGGGGGTTGTACACAAAGCCTTTGGTGGGATCCCAAGGTTGCTGGAAACTTGTTGCTTCCTCAGGACTGCAGCGGTACCTCTCCAGGACTTGGTGTAAACCCAAACAACCTGACACCCCCTCTAGCATACACCTCCTGGCTCTTGCCACAGCCAAAATGGTCTCTGCCTGTGCTGCTGTCTCGGGGTATTCTGATGGGCACAATGGGGCCATTCTGCCAACTCTTTGCCACCTGAAAAACAGTCTTACGATAATAAAAATCACAGGCATAAGGGTCTTTGTTACCCGTTTGTGTGAAGACAGCTCACACAAGCTGTGGTAGAAGCCAGTATCAGACGTTCAGGTTTTGCAGTGTCCAGCCATTACAGTAGGTTTTCCTTAACATTTTTCACTGATGTACCATGTCTGGCAGAGCCCAGTGCCTCTTCTGTGGGGTGCTGCACACCTAATCAACTTGTCCACACTAAAGCTTACACTGCTGTTGGCACACCTGGAGCTGATACAAGGTACAGTTTAGGAGAAGCTCAGCCTACAGAAAGGCTGCCAGGAGCTGGAGATCTGGCTGGAAAGCCCATGCTATGATGGCAGCTGGTGGCCAAGGAGAACTGGTGGGAATGACGCTGTTACAGGGCAGCCCTGGTGCGGTGCTCACACCCATGCTTAGGGACCTGACCGTTAGGTTTCATTCACTGCTCTGGCTGCTGGAACAAAATGCTCTTTTGAGTGGAAAGGCACAGTCTCAGTTTTCTAGGGCACCTGCTTACTTGGCTCTTTAATCAGAGGGATTTGGTCTTTTCAGTCTAAACCAATATAGAATTGTGGACAAAGGAGCAGGTAGTTTTTTAAGGAGAAGGTGACACAGGGCGGTAGTTTTTCAGAGGCCTGGTCTCAAGCAAAATTGTATATATATATATATATATATATATACACACATTTATTTATTTATTTCACTGTTCGATGAATTTGCTTTTTTAAGCTCATAGTTACAGGTGCTACAACCGTTTAGCTTGGTTCACTGCAGCTTTATAATACCCAGCGTGATACACTTTGAAAAATGGACTAAATTCAGATTTCAAGTACCTTTTAACAGCAAGTAAAATGTTTGGCTTGCAAAACTGGCCTTTCAGTAGGCTGAATGTGTTTCCGTGCTAGTGGCTTCCAGGAAACTCTTAGGTTACAATTACAAGAAGTTAAAACTGCAGCAGCAGAATTGTTCACTGGAAGTCAGAATTTCCTTTACACCGTTCCTCATGCTTACTCCTAACGGGCTAGCTTCTTTTCTTTTTCTGCTACATTGTTTGTTTTGTTATTTTAGTGACTGACTTTATTTCTGATCCTCACCTCTAATTATTTGTTCTTTGGTCTGGTTCTTTTACCTTATACTGGATTATTACTTATAGCAGCATCTTCTAACAACTCTACTAGGTTTAAATTTATTAGGGATATGTCCAATCCTTAAAACAAGTTAAAGCCTTTTTTTTTATTATTCCTTTCCAGGCTTCCTAATTACATAGCCAGTAATCCAAAGAAGAATGTAAGCAGGAAAGCCTGTGATAGGAACAATAAAAAAGTCTTTGCTCTAAGGAACAAAACCAAAGCAGACTTCACAAATGAAAGGAAGAAAAGGAAAGAAGGTAATGGGTGGATTCAGTTAGAAGAAAGACACTGAGATTTTTCGTCAAATAATAACTTAGACAGTGAGAAAATATGAGTGAAAATAACTAGAGCATAATAGAAAAGTTAAAGAAAGAAATAGAAACATGATTTTATAAGACTCGGCAAACATCTAGGGATGATACTCAAGACAGATGGTATCCCAAACAGATCTGTGCTCTGCAAACTCAGATGACCCCTTTTCTTTAAATTAAGATGCAAGGAGATGACCCTGAGAAAGTGAGAAAGTGGGAAAGGACAGGGCTGGAATGCTGGCTGAGTGAGCCACAGGGACAGAGGACAGTTTGTTTGATCCTATCTGTCTGTTACTTGAACACAGATCTGAAAGATGATAAGGTCTGAAGACCAGTTTTTCACTGCCCGACATATTATGGATTTCTTTGGAAAATAAATGCAAAGCTTGTTGAAAGCAGTAGCATTTGTCTTTAGTCAGACTTTACTCACTGTTACCATAGAATTGAGCGATCATGCTGGGTATGGAAATAAAATTTGCATCAGAAGAAATAACACACAAGGCTTTATGCTTGCTACTTATATGTAAAATATAAAGATAATATATATGTTTATATGGTTGTTTGTATAGGAAATGTAAGGCTTACAGACTATTTGTCATTGCTGCAGCCACTGGAACGTGCCAGTAAATCTGTGGCCCTGTGTCTCCTTACAGCTGCCTTTATATTTGGAGCACAAGCCACGTTAGCTTCTGAAGGACTTATCAGTTTAGAGGACAGCTGTGGAGTGTTCAGGAGAGAATCTAAGGATGACATGGCTCTGAAATAAATCTGTGTTTGGCTACTCCATCTTCTGACATGTGAGACTTTTCCACAGAGAAAAGACTTCCAGTGAATGAGACAGCCTTCCAGGGATCTCCTGCAATTACTTCCCCACTCTACACCACTGGCTTTGAAGGCTTCTTTCTGTGAATTTTTCTCGTCTAACAGAAAACAGAAGATAATACGTGGATGGATGAATGGATGGAATATGTATTACTAAAAAAAACGCTCAAAACATTCCAGAAGACACACTTTTTTCCATGAGAAAAAAAACACATTAGTCACATTGCTTAATAAACTTCTGGAAGGCTCTTAGATTTTATGGCTGCTACAGATAATACTACACAGAACAAGGCAGCTGTAGCTTGCAAATAGGCAATAACCCGCTCATTTTGTTGACAACTTATTTTGCTCATGTGCCATCAAAATTAAATATAAGGACTGTTTGGTAGTTTTTGGAAGACAGAGGAGTAAAATCTAAGTGATGTAAATCCTTTTGGGAGCAAGACCGGTTGTGAATATATGGGTTTTTTTCCCTTTGTGTTTGTTGTTGGGGATTTTTTTGGTTTTGGTGTGTTGTTTTTTTTTTTTAAAAAACAATAGAAATACATATGAAACAGTACATCAGGAAAACCTAGGAAATCAAGCCTAAAATGACCTTCTTCCTTTGTCCTTGCAAAAGAAGGCTGACAAATACTCATGAGCTTCCATTCATCGTGTTTCATAGGAAAATAGGAGACAGTAAGCCTCTAGAGCCGGTCTGTATTGATTCACACCCAGGGATCCTCCTCCAAGACTGTTGTGCTTAACAGCTAAGCAAATTCCAACTGCCCTTCTAAGAAATCTGAGTTTTATCCTAAGTCACATCAGTCACTGGTCACATTTGAAAAGTTTCAAATAAACATTTCAGTGATTATTTTCATTAGGAGATAATTGCTTTTAGGTAGTATTGCACCAGGTTATAAATTCCAAAGCCTGTCGTATAGTGCAGGATTGATGATGAAGTATTTATCTTTATTTCTTGGAAAGATGTCTGACTTTTGCCCTTTCATTCTGTACGAGTCATGATAATTTCAGCGTTCTGTTTTAAAATTTGCTCATTTACACCACATCCACAAATTCACTCTTGCAGCTGTTCCTCATGTGATTATTTCTAGTAGTTTCATTGTGGTTACCCATGTGAATAAGGCTTATTGTTGTGGTATACCATCATAGGCTACAAATATGCAAAAAATTATAAAGGGACAGGAAACTTTCAAACCCTTTAAATAATTTCTTTGGTTTTGGTTATGCATTCTTTTTTGGGTTTGCTTTGGTTGTTTGGGTTTTTTTGTTTGTTTTGCTTCAAGATTGCCCTGCAGCTATTTAAAAAAAGCTTTAAAAATTTCAAAAGCCGCTTCCACTGATTTACTTTAAGTCAGTCAGTTACAGGATAGCAAGCAGTTCCAAAATCTGCCAGACCTTAAGCCAGCAGAAATTAGCAGTTATGCAGTTATTTTTATTAGCTGTGCATTGTATAAAAAATTAAACACCTATACAATAAAATATCGCATAGACTATTTTATTTTGTAACAGTATATGACATTTATTTGTGACAGTATAACTGCTATGATTATTAAAAATGACATCCAGATGAACTGGCAAGGAAGAAAGCAGAGGAACTAAAGTCTAGTATTTTGGAGTATATATTTATACTGGAGAAAAAAGCTCCTGAACACACTACTGTAATGGATACCGGACAAGCATGCACTAAATAAAAATAAAAATTAAAAAATAAATAATAAAATAAAATAAAATAAAATAAAATAAAATAAATAAAATAAAATAAAATAAAATAAAATAAAATAAAATAAAATCTGTTTTTCTTTTCTTGTGAACAGCATATGGTGAAAACTGCTCCCTGGTGCCAGCAAGGATTTCTGCTGCATCAGTTACCCTGCTGTGAGGGTAAGAACTATGAGTTTTTGGGCTCACATACAGTGTAAACAAACACCGCCTGAAGGCTTTGCTGAATACAGCTCACATCCTTTTACTTATTCCTCACCTCGTGTCTTGAAACTGTAGCTAAACTGACCTCGAAACAAGGCACACTTATTCAAATTCTTTGTGTCTGAAGAAGTTACCTACTCAGAATGAAAGAAATACAAGCTATGCCAAATTAAGGGAATGAGCAGGCAAGTCAATAATGGAGGATTTGTAGTCATAAAGTCTAGTTCAAATTTGTAGTCATAAAGTCTCTGCAGGAGACCTTGTCAGTACTTTTCTGTGTTAGGGGGTTATCAGCCATCTTCATACAGCTCTTAGTTTGAAGTGGGCAAGGAGTCACAAATACCGATACTGTGAGAAATAAGATTATTGGTTTGTGTAGTAAAGGGTGTCATCTTATCATAATATTGTACCTGAACACTGAAGAATGGAAGTACCAGAATCATTCTGCAGTTTCAATGGAAACATCTTTGACAACATCAAGAAAGAGTGATTACAGATAAGAAATCCAGGAATCGGCATATGGTCTGGCTTAGCTGGAGATCTCCATCACTACTGAGCAGAAAAACCCTCTTCTAAAGGCTACAACAACTCTTATGCTGATAATAAAAGAAAGATGTGTCCCATGTTGTGCATTTAAGCAGCTGCTAGTGATCATGACATGACATGAGGCATCTCTTAGAAGCACAGAGCAAACCTAAACAGCAGTTCAGTGAAAGCTGTGAAATAAACATTTTAAATTGTAGAAGTTAAACTCTAAATAATTAAAAAAATCTGAGTTAATTGATACAAAATCTTATGCATCCATTTTTACTTTTGTTAAATGTAGCCTTCATTACCTTGGTTTAACACAAACTATCTAAAATGAGTTTAGACAAACCTAAATAATCTAAACCAAAATCAGAGTAGCCTCTCAGTTGTTCTGCATCAGTTTCCTATTGGGTTTTAAATCACACATTTGTTGTACTCCACTGAAAACAGAAGAAAATTATGTGGAATTCTGTTCAATATTACCTGACTATCCAAAAGATATTACTAATATTCATGGGTAAGTTCTTGCAACTAACACTGAAGAAGAAATATTACCCCTGAAGCCTGAATTAAACTGATTAATTGACTGATAAGCTAAAAGAAGTGTCATAATTGTCTTATGAATCAGCGGAAAAGGCAGGAAGCGATCTATTTTGTATCCTCCTGAACTTGCATAGGAGTTTGTTTACATAAAACTATAGTTACCCTTGCTGGTGTTCAGCCAGGGCATGAGAGGTAATACTACCTCTGCTTTTAAGAAAAGAGAAGCTTTATGTCATGCATCAGGGCAGAGTAAGATTTAGTTGCTTATATTAATCCTGCAATACCTCTGCTGAACATGGGAAATATAACTAGAAAAATGAGCTTTTAAAATCATAGCTGAATGGATAGGAAGATCACAGAGCATTTACTTGGTCCTTCCTCAAGTTTCTATTGGCATAATTACAATAATAAAACCTAAAACACAGTTACACTGAAACTGATGACATAGTTCTGCAGAGCAGGTAACACATGTAATTTTATGAACAGTAACATGCTGCAACTTACTGAGAAACTTCCACTAAATCCTCCTGCCCTTCACCACATGATATACCCAGATTTCTGGGAAAGGAATATAACAGAACATGTTTTTGCATTTCCATTTATGAGCAACAGACACACATATGCACAGACGTGCTCTTTCTTACTAATGTAATCAAAGGAAACAAAAATTGAAGAAATTTATGGTGTACCTGCTTAGTGGAAGTACACATTTCCTCTACCTTACACTAAATAGCTGATTTCAGGTATTTGAATTTAAGAAGAATAAAAGTTTCTGTAGACCTGGGGATGCTGTCTGATAAAAAATTATGTTATCTTAAGAATGCATATTATGGATTTCATGAAGTGTATCAGTGTTGTATAATAAAGTAATCTGTAAATGTTTGTACATTTGTGTACATAAACTTTGGTGCACTGTTACATTCCACCAGGGGCTCAGGGGGAGGGGGAAGAAGAACTGAAAGGTGCTTTTCAGAAATATCTGTGTGCACTGCTTGCAAAGTATTTGTAAGGGTAGATTTGCTGCATCTAGGAAAACGTCAGTCTTAGCCAGATGCCAAAAACCCACTCCATTATTCCTTTCAGGCCTTGGGAGAATTTTAAAAAGGAGCTCAAATGAACCGATTCCAGCACACCATTTGAATGGGTTAGTATGTTTGAAGATGCTAAGAAAGGCATGCATCAGCAGTATTATTTTACTTTGATTTTTACAAGTATACAGAACTAGTAGCTCATTTAAAATTGAAATACTGATAAAATGCTATCAAAATGTAGCATTTTATGCTTCTGCCTTTTAGAGCATCTTCTCCGGGTTTTAAGAGCCAGTTCTAAGTTGTCTATTATCTGTAAAACCTCCAGACTGTCTGCATATCAAACATTTAGTTAAGTACTCCCTTCCTTCCTATTCTTTTACCACTTACTCTGATCACATCATTTGTTATGATCTGATGGCCATTAGCTTGTCAGCTCTTTTCTTTTCTTAACTGAATGGATTTGCAGGCCAGAAAGGTTATTATGATCATCTAGCTTGACCTCCACAGCAATATAAGCCAAGAAATTTTAGAACGTGAACTTTGCTTTCAGGCCGCAATTTGAGGGATGACTTAGAGCCCAGGATTTAGAAAAAGATACTGAATCTTCATTCAGAAGCTGGGAGATACCTGGGGATATTATACCAAACACCACCTCTTGTGGCTGAAAGAAAAGGATCTTGTGCTTATTCTGAATCAGTATAATTTCACCTGCCAGTTACTGGTTCTCACCGTTGTCTTACTTGACAGATTAAAGACACTTCTAATATTTGGAATTTTCTTCTCTTACAAATGCTAGCATGTTATGATGAAGCTTTTGTATAAGCTAAACAGATGCTTCTTCAGTCTCCCACTGCAAGGCAGATTTTCCTGGCTTTTCCACTTTGTCAGTTATTTGCATTAAAATGCAATACCCCTATTTCAGTAATAGTTTGGTGAATGCCATATATAACAACGTTATTACTACTTCTTAATATCCCTCTGCTTTTACATGCAAGATTTGTACCATAAGCATGACTCTTTTTGAGTTGTTCATAATCACACTATAACACCTCTGTAATTTGACTTAAAAGTATTCATTGCACATAGATGCCTTTCCACTCATCTGCATTCAAATGAACAGTTCAGTAAGTCCCATTCTACCCACTGCAAAAAACAGCAGTGTCTGCTTCAAAAGTAACATCTCCCTATAAATATTTACAGCTGCATCTGTGTTATTAGTGATTATTTTGTTTTCTTTACGTAAGTTGATAGAGATTATGAATAGGATCGGGATAAAACCAAATCCTTTTTGTACTTTGCTAAACAAGTCTCCATATAATGATGATTTTCAAGATATAATCAATCTTTCAGAACTGCTGGGTAATTCTTTCTGTTCAGATAAATATATGCTGCAAGTTTTGTATAAGAATATTTTTAAATAGAATATGGCATAATGTCTTCACAGAAGCTCAAATCTATTATACAGTTACCTTTCCTAGGTAAAATACTAATCTCATTAAACAGACCTAAATTCCAGCAAATCCTGCTGATATTAGAAATTCAGTAATTATTTAATTTCTACATGTGATTCTTATTCTTTCGTGATTTTGTCAAAGTTTCTCATCATGTTATTTTAGCCCAAATAACCTTTTGCTTTATATTTGTAATGGGCACCAAATCGGTTCTCTTTCATTTCTGGAACACAGACAGATTTATTATTACCGTGAATAAGTCAGAATCCCATAAAATCCTGGGACGTTCCTTGGTTGGTCCTGAAAGTTTGAATGTTTTCACCTTTACTTGTTGCTATTTAGCATCTTTACTAAGTAATAACTGAATAAAACATCTGCAGTTATATCCATAAATTATTATTTCTTTTCCAAGGTTTCTATTAAATAAAGAAATGCTTTCGTACATCGGCACTGTTACTGAAAACTGTGTATTTCAAAGTAGGAGGGAAACGAGGCCACTGTCAAGATTTTCTCTTTGTTGATCCCGACATTTTAAAAAATGTATTCCCCTTGTCATTTAGACAATAAGCCAAAACTTTTCATTCGTATATTTAGCTACAATTATTCATTCTCATTGCTTCACAACTGCTAATTTACCATTTCTGCTTATCAACTTCCATATTTTTCCTTTTGTTTCATGCACATAACAATTGATTTCATTTTCTGTCTTTAACTGAATGCATTCAGCTGAAAAGAAACTTTGATGACTGTGGTAATGTCACCTTTTGGGTCTTCCTAAATAAACTACCATTTACCTATTTGATGTATTATTCCTGCATGTCTCTAGCTATACAGGTATCAATCAGAGTTTTCTTCAGACTTGGAAGACTGTCCCTTTTCCAACAAAGCTGCATAATACATATGGGAAATATTTGTATATAGCAAATATAGTTAAATTAAGCCTTTTTAAGTTCAATAAACCATAAAATCAGTACATAAGATTATTTGGTCAGAATTGTCAGAATTCAAAGCACCTGAGTGCTCTGAAAATAGCATGGGTTTATTTTAGAAAATGATCATCTATTATTTATATAAAATCTAGGGCATGTTTACTTGTGAAGGTTTGAGATCTAGACGTATCCTACAGATTGAGATTGAAAAATATAATCCTAAAATAGCTCATTCTAGTTACCCTAGCTAAATGTTTACATAGCCGCTCATCCAGTTCTGTATTCAGATAATCTGTGTCACCACTACCCAATTTTCTGATTTATCAGACTAAACAGTGACTCATAAACACAGCAGGTCTTGGATTTGTGAAATCAGGACCGCGGGTTATCTTCAGTGAACGTGGCAAGTCTCCCTCTCTGCACATTCTGTCTTTCTTAAAGAAGGCATAAACTAATATGAACACTCAAGTTGTGACAGACATCCTACTAAAAAAACATAGCTCATGTATTTGAAAAAATGAGCCTCTGATACAGGTCTCGAAAGTATCTGCAAAAAGATCCTTTACTGAAAAAAACTCCCTCGGTGTAAGCTACACATTTGTGTATTTGGACTTCTCATCTTGTCTTTCTGGAATAATTGCCTCAATTATCTGGAGTCTCATTAGTTACTGGTGCACCTGTGAAGCATCCAAAGAAGCAGGCCCTTCCTCCAGCAGGCATTTCTTGTGTACGTAGCCTGAGGCACAATCACTTTGTGATCAAGCCTCTGCTCTGCCTTGCGCACAGCATTCCGTTGCTCCCTCCATCAGTGGTAAACTGTATGTATCAGTGTCGAAAAGCAGTTTTAATTTATACAAAAAGACACCTGAGAAGGCAAAGGTGTGCAAGCCCTAATGCTGTCAAACGCTCCAAGCATTTAAACGCAGCCATAAAGTGTTTAATGCCTGCATACCTTCCCAATTTAACAGTACTGCTAACCAGTCTCTCAGGATTTCACTGTAATTGAAAAAGCTCAAGCCTTGCACACATTCATGCAACTTTACTACAAATAGAAACAATTTGTGAGAAGAAAAACCGTACAAAGGAAAACCTCAAAACCAAAGTTTCACTGGAATGCAGGAGCAGCGCTGCTGACAAGATGCTTCTACAGTGGCGAAATGGCTTGCTCCGAACTGCGCCTGTTGTAGCTTCAACAACCATTTCCCAACTTTTTTACTTTCTCGCTATATCACGTGCTCATACAGGCCCGGGGACGTACGTGTGCAGATGTACAGGCGCAGGTATAAGCACAAGCAGAAGCCGCTGGCGCAGTGCACGGCGAGGGGGCAGCGCAGGGCACACGGCGGCGGGGCAGGGTCGCCCCTTAGCCCGCGCCGCTCGCGGCCGTGTATCCCCGGGACGGGGAGGCGGCGATCACTGCTCCGGGCCGCGCTTTACCGGCGACTGGCATCGCTCGGGGCCGAACGGAGCCGCGCTCACCGCCGCGCCCCGGGGGACCCGAGAGGAGCACGGCGCTCCGCTGCCACCGCAGGGCCTGCTGCTGCCGCTGCCACCGCCACCCCCAGGACGCTGCCGCGGCCGCCGCCGCCGCTGCCACCGCCTGCTCCAGCCCGCCCCGGCGGGGGCGGGGCCTGCCCGGCAAGGGCGGGAACTTCCGGCTCCAGCCGACCCCACCCCTCACCTTGGCCGGTGCGCGCTAAGCCAATGAGGGTGGGGAGTCGCGGCCGGGCAGGTAACCGGGCGCCCAATCGGAAAGGCGCCGCGGGAACAGGTAGGGGCGGGGCCTCGGCGTGCCGCGCGCGCGGCCCCGCCCCTGCGCACCGCTCGCGGCCGCGCCAATCGGCCTCCGCGGCGGCGCCCCGCTCCCCCCGCCCGGCGGCGCGCGGCTGTGCGTGGAGGTTGGGGGCGCGGCGCGCGCCGGCTCCGCGGGGAGGGGCTACCTGCCCGGAGCGGCACCGGCTGCGGCGCCCGCCGGCGGGGCTCGCCCCCTGCCCGCCCCCCGCCGCCTGAGGGGCCGCCCGGCGGCCGGGCCGTGAGGGCAGCGGGCGGCTCGGGCCGAGAGGCGCGGAGGCAGCCATGGCACTGGTGGCCCCGGAGACTCGGAAGTTCACGCGGGCGCTGAGCAAGCCCGGCACGGCGGCCGAGCTGCGGCAGAGCGTCTCCGAGGTGGTGCGCGGCTCCGTCCTGCTGGTGAGCACGGGGGCGGCCTGCCGGGGGCCCCGGCGGGGCTGCGGCCGCGGGGAGCCTCCGCCGGGGCCTCTCGGGGCTGCGGGGGGGGGCGCGGGCGCACGGCAGGCGGCGGCCCTGCGGGAGGAGACGGGCCCTTTGATCCCTCCCGGGCTGTCACGGCGGCGGGGGGAGAAGCGGCGCGGCTCCTCGCCCGCCCGTGAGGCAGCGGCGGTGCGGGCGGGGTGAGGTGCGGGTGCAGCCGCAGCCGCGGGCGGGGCGGGGACGCTCCCAGCGGCAGCGGCGCGGCGGGCGCCATGGGATGCGGCGCCCGGCGGGCACGGTGGGGCGCTCCCGCCCGCACTCCCCGCCGCAAACTTCTGCTCGCCGTGAGGCGGCGCGGGACGGCCCGCGGCGGTGCGGGAGGCGGCGGGCCCCGCCGGAGGCCGGGCGGAGGGGCCTGCGCGCCGCCCTCCAGGATCCTCCACCTGTGGAGCGGGTGCAGCTGGCGCTCGGCCCTGCTGGGCTGGAGCGCTTTCGTGCCTGTGTGGAAAGAGTGGTGCGAAAGTGGTTTTTCCTCTTACGACTGCCTGCTCGCTTTACAGCCAAACCGCCGTTCGCGTTGTGTCGTGCAGAGCGAGGGATGAGTGCTGGCCGGTGTGGCAGGAATGTTTTAATAGTTGTCCCTGCTGTCCGCATTGTGCTAGCGCGTGGTTGCTGTTCTTGCCAGTTCATGATCGGGTGCCTTGATTTAATTTAAACTGCTGAAAGTAAATTTGCGTGGAGGTGTTAGATGGTGAACTGGGGACGGAGGGAGGGAGGAAGGGATGGGTTTTTTGGCCTGGCTGTACCCAGGTGACGACATCTTAAACAGCCTCGGCAAGATTTTTCAGAGCTTGTCACCTGGGGCTCTTATTCATGCTATGCATTTGTCTTCCATGTGGTTTTGTTATCTCCAAGGGGAACGTTTCAATAAGCACTTAACTCTGTGCAGGTTCAGTTTTTGGTGCTGGGGTTCGTGAAAGCTAATCTGTCATTTGTTTTTCACTCATGCCTCACACTTCAGTAAGCGTGGTCTCGTCTAGCTTCTTTAAACTGCTTGTCAGAACAGCGTTGTCACTGCGATGTGTTGAGAGTAACAAATGCTGTAGCTGTAATTCAGAAATTAATACCTTTAATAAATCAATGCCTCTAAAATTAATTTACTCTTTATTTAACTGTAGATCATGGGGTACATAAGACCTAATATGCATAGGTCAGGGTCCACCTTAATGCTAACAGCTTTCCACAAGACGCTATATACATGTAATAAGCATCCAATACATGTTAATGCTTCTCCAGGGATGAACTCTTTCCTGAGAAGAGTGGAAGAAGGAGATAGATTTCTAAAGATATTTTTCATACTGAGTGAACATGAAATGGATTTAGTTTTTTTCATGACATAAAGAAATGTTTCTTTTGCAGTAATTGGCAAGCCTGCCTGCCCACAAACACCCCCCTCCCCCCGCCCCCCCCTTGCCCTGAAGTTGTTTAGTTCGCTTATGGCTAGTGTCAATGAGATGAGTTGGAAAATAATTATGAAATTCCTTAATTCATTCAGGTTGACCAAATACATAATAGGATGGCATTCACAAACATTTCAAGTATTTTTGCCACAACAGCATATTCTGCAGAATTTTAAGGAGGTGAAAGAAGTGATGGTGTGAAGTGGTGTACTGGCTCAGTCTTATTCTGGATAAGGTCTTCCATCACTGTTTTAGAAAGCAAAACTAGTGGTTTACTATTTGTGGCAATTTAGCATTCATGTCAGGTTGATCATTCTCTGTTAGCTTCAGGCATGGAGCAAAATCCCCATCTGTCTCCCATACAGTCTTGGGCTGAAGTTCACCTTCTTGTTTTAGCCATAGTTTGCCTCTGCTGTGAAGTCTTTCCTACTGTCATAAATGCTGTGCATTTTATCACTCATCTCCTATGTTCCTGCTCACAAACTGTTTAAATCATGAAACAGGAGGCTAGTGATTGCAGGTTTACCTTTGCCTTCTTACCTTTTCTTCCTCCTTTGAATGTACTGTAACTCTTTTGTTGAGCATTGTGATGTTTGGAATGAAATTGTGGTGTGGGTGGTTTTTTTTTTTCCTTTTCTTCCTTAAAAGGAGTTTAGGTGGGATAGTATTTTTCTTTACTTTAAAAGCCAAAAAAAATATTTACTTCTGTAAGTTTGACTGATTGACCTGTTTCTTAGCTGTTGGTGTTTCTGGCTTTTATTATCTGAAAAATCTCTTAGGCTGACCTGGTGAACATAGATTCTTACCATTATTATAGTAGTTGTGCAATACTCCATGCAGATGTGTGGCTTTAAAGAAAAGAAGACCTGTTTTCTTTCCTAAGCTACCTCTCAAAGCTCTTTGATAGAGCACTTCCTCAGGATTTTTGAACTGGGTCATCAGCAAGATGTCTTGGGTAAAACATTTTTCAGCATTGGTAACTAATGTGATCTTACTGTGGTCACTTGCTTGTGAGCAAATGCTGAAATTTTCCAATACTGAAGAAGTACTGGTGCTGTTTTCCATTATCTAGGCTTGCAGTGTAGAATCTGGAGGTAGGAAAGAATGAATTCAAACTAGCAGTTCTTGGTGGGGGATCTGTCCGGATACGTACAACCAAAAATCACTTCTGACGGCACAGCTCCGCAGCAGAATGTAGTGAGCAAATCATCCAGTTGTTTCTTGCAGTAGCAGGTAAAAGTGAACTGCTAATACCTCTGCGGTTGTGTAGATTCTTTAACTTGCTATTGTGGCTACTGTTTAACAGTTCCATCCATTTTTACCATAGACAATGTGTTGCTAGACTTTTTTTTTTTTAAAAAAAGCAGCATTTCCCAATTTCATTTAGGTTTATTAGGTCACATTCCTAAAATACACTTTTCTTTTCTGCTTTATAAATGTTCATACTGATGGAAGAGGACTGAAAACAGCATGTCAATAGAATAACATGGTATACCTTCAACTTTCAGATTGCTGTTCATTGGAACTAAAACTCGGAGATTTTCAGCCAACTGACAGACTAGCTTAGCTGAGTAGTAAACAAACATTAAGCAGATGTGGTTGGCCAAGCTAGTTTTCATCACAGAATGAAGCAAGCTACCTTGTCAGCATTTGACATCTCATATGTTCTTCTTGTTAGATTTAGTTTGCTGAACCAATACATACAGTTTGGTTGGCTGAACTGAAAACTTCGTATTTGGCAATCAGCTTTTCAATGGGGTATAAGGCACATAGTATTGATTATTTGGGTTTAATTCTTGTTGTATTTTGCTTGACAGTAGCATCCTTGCTGAATATCATTTGACTTCAGATATGAGTTAATGTGGTGCCTCTGGCTGTCCAAATACATTTATGTCTGGGGAGGAAGACTTATGGGGATAAGTCTGTCTCTTAAGCCAGCAATCTTACCAAGAGCGGTTTTCAATGCAGTTTTATTATTGTGCATAATTGGAAGTGGTCTCTTTAAGTGGTGATGAGTTACACTAAGCATGTTGCATACAGATCAGTAGGACTTCAGGAAGTGTTTGTGTTGTCTTGCTCAATGATATGTTAATGATAAATTGTCTCAGTGACAAAACAATGCTTTCTGCCATTTATTAAATTAAGCTGATGCTTAAAGACAGTAAGCTAATAATTAAGAGAATGTTTGGCATACCAGATTTGATCTGCTTTTGCCTACCTGTTAATAAAATACCCATATCAAATATGCAGATAATGAAAATGTTTGAATATACCAACTAACACAGCAAAAGTTGTCTCCCCTATGCTGAAATTAATGTTGTACAGAAGAAACTTGAGATATGGGAAAACGGGATGAAATCTGAGTGATCCCCAGATTGTTCTGTGCAATTCTCCTTTTTGATTTGGACATATAAAATAGGTTTAAGTATTTGAAGGCTGAAATAATCGTATCTTCATACAGTCTTGGGCTTTATATGTTAACTTCAGGTACCTGGTAGAGATCTTGAGTTCTAAAGCTCTTGCAGAATTTCATTATTTCAGATGTGGAGCGAAATCGGTATATCATAAAGGCAGTGCTTGGATCTCCTAAGAAGTCTTTGATCTTGAAATCACTAGTGTTCTTTCTTTTTTTAAAGAAGACTTAGTCTTGATTTTGGGGCATAATGTCAACTTTGTCTTTCCAGTCCTGATCTCTGCTTTCTGTGAATCTCAACTGCATAAAAAAAGATAGCTCGGTGCACTTTGCTATATTATTACAATGTTTTTAACATAGGGTTTTCCCAAGAATACAGTTACTGGGAGGATTATGTAGTATTCATTTTGGTTTGGTATTTTCCTTTCTGATTTGTCTATCCTTTCATGTGCCCTGTGCACAGAGGGCTTGTATGCTTTTCTGCAAAGCGGCTTTTCTGTGTACAATGAATGGAGTATTTGGAACCTCATTAATTCTGAGATTTCAGTTGCAGTGTTTGTGTAGAAAGAGATAGTTGATGGCTTGCTTTAGGGAAGTAGGAATTCAGAAGTGGTACATAATGCTGAAGAGATGAGGGAGGACTGGGATCTTTTAGAGCTGATAGGTACAGAAGAGCTGGGAACATGGACAAAGCTTGAGCTTTCTGTATATGGAACGTGAAGTTGTATATGTAAGGAATTTGGAAGAAGCAAATTGTTATGAATGGATGAGTGAAAGCAGGTGGAAACTGACAGGATTTTAAAGGAAAAGGGCTCATTAAAGTCTCATTGCTGACAATGAGCATCATCCTAACACATTTCATCTTGGAAGAACTCTGTGTGAATGGTAATGCTTATGGAGTTGCTCTCTGAACTGTTGAACTTAATCTTTACCTGAGGGGAAAAAACCTGATAGTCAGTCCTGAAGTTATTTTAGTTTAGGGCATGTACTGCTTACCTTTCCTAAAGGAGATAAAATTTGACACACAATATGATCTTTTTGATAAAGGTGCTAATTTTATTTTAGCAAAGGGCATGTAAAAATCTCTTTGGATACAAAATACTAGTAAGAAAACTATTTCTTCAACCCTGATACTGCTAAGAAGACTAAGTGGGTGTGATAGGCATTTCTGTGGTTGTGAAGGTTCAGAGGCTGGACTATAGTACTGAAGTTTCTGTTAGTAAATACCATTAAATGTATTTGAATTTTAAATGTAGGTAAGCTTCTTGTTCAGAAAGGGAATTTGAGGGGAAAAATATAGACAGATGAATTTCTGTGTTAACAGAAATATATTTAACCATTCAACAGCATTAGAGCATTCTTGTTAGCTGCACCTTATTTCTTTATAATTTTCCTGAACTTTTTCTGTCCTGCTAGATCAGGATACTTACGTTTGAAACAGAAGAGTAAGTGCTTTAAAAGTAGTTGTTCCTAATACAGCAAATGTCAGATGTAGGGTGATGCTGTACTGGGTTTTCAGTCTATGGTGGCAGCAACTCTCATGCAGCATGGAATACCACAGCATACCTTCTCTTTCCTGTCCTTCTCCTCATGCCCTTTAATACACAGTCAGGATCACGTATTTGTATATTCATGGAAGTAGAACTCATTACGCCTGAATTTAAACTTGGGAATTTCATGACACTATTTTTTTCCCGTATTGAAGGTCTTGCACGATAAACTTAAAACTGTATATCCCACTTGACGTCATTTGGTTATGCTGCATCGTGTTGCTAGGCAAATGTTTCAAAAGGGTTTGTAATTACGCATTTTGAAAACTAGACCTTTAATGTCAACTGTTTTTTCTGTTGCATAGGTGTAGATGTACGTGTTACTTTTAACCATATATGGTGCCTGAGATTAGATAGCCATCAGATATATATGCATGTATATGCAAGCTCAAAAATTTGTGAATTTGGCGGTTTATTTATGTATATAATACATATATAGTAATATAAGTATGACAAATATATGTATATATGATAAAAATATAAAACATATATGTGTATTTTTGAGGTAGCTTTAAGATTCTGCCAAATTCATGCATGCTTGCTTTAAAAATAGTAAAGAAAAATTACTGGTAAGTCATTGAAGCCAATGAGGGGAGTTCAGGACCTTGTTTTTGTTCTCCTGAGAAATGTTATTGTCTATCTTGCTTTTATTAAATAATTTCTGTAACTGTTAGAGGTGATTTGTTACCAGTGGCTCTTTATGGAGATAAAGAAAAGGTGTAACGTCTTTGGTGCTGGTGTCCAGGAAGCTCTTAGACCTGAAATTCCTGATGGCGATTGAAGAACTTACTAATACAGTGACCTGAAAAAATATTATATACTAAAAATTTACATAAAACTTCCTTCTTTAGCTAGTGCTTATTTTTAATTTTGAGGTTGAATGATGTCAAGTACTTCACTTGATTTAGATACTGAAGGCAAAATTCCTTCATCTGGAAGAGGGTAAAGGCAAATTCATTTTCCCTCACCCCCCATACATTGTCTGTGTCCATGAAAAGCATTAATAATGCAAGGCAGAGAAGGCATAAAGTTGCACAAGTAGTCCATGTGTTACACAATGGCTTTCTCATTGAAATATTTTTGAAATAATTTATGTCTAAAGATGAGAAGGTACTCCAATAATTCTGACAGTGTAACTTATTTTAGACCTTAATTTAGAAGATAGATAGGTTTATGAAAGGAGGCTTACATTCTGCCTTATTCCACAGGCATATCTTAAATTTAATAATCTATGAATTAGTAGGAGGTATCACATCATGAGAAAGCTATGGGATTTTTTTAAAAAAATATTCTTCTGTAAGGGTCCTTAAATGTTTTTTTTGCATGAGAATGAAAGTGAGCATATATTATCTCAAAATGGAGACTTTCTGTAATATTAAAACCCCAATAAATTAACAGGCCTTAAAACCCAACCTGGTTAATGTTATGGACAAGATTTCTTGTCCCAAATAAGGGCCAGAATTTCACTGGTACAATGGACTCTGCCTTGGGAAAATGCTTACTAGGTTGTCTAAAGTCTTAGAAACTTCAGCAGAATCTCTGAAGGGATTTTTATGAAGAAAAACTGTTATGGAGCAGAAGTTTGGCAAGAGGAATCCAACCTCTGTAGGTGAGGTTGTCTTCTGTGAAACTCTTATTGTGACCAGTTGAGAAAAATAGCAGTTTTGCTGCAGAAACATTAAGAAAATAAAAATCTTAATCTGACTGCAGGGGTGGGAGGTAGGACTCTTTTTGGTGTAAAGACGAATTACTGTGTCTGCTGGAACAGTTTGTCAACTCCTCATATGTGCCAAATGAATCAGATATGAGAGGAGGAATGGGGAATCCAGATACTGTCTTCTGCATTCTCCTGCTGTGTCCAGAGGTTGCTGCATGGTTTGGAGACTCAGGCAGTTCAAGTGAGGAAAAATGAGAAGGGAAAGAAGAAATCAGGAGCCTTTGTTGAAAACTCTGTCTGGATCTAGCATGTCAAACTGGTGAAACTAACTACTCCATTCTGGGAGTAGTGCTCTGTTTAAGGTAGTGGTGTTGCCTTGGGGCTGCTGGTGAGTATCCGGAATAATAATAAAAAAGCATCAGGAAAGATCTTTCCAAGGGATGTGGTGCCAAGGGGTGCTGTGGTTCTCTCACACAATCACAGGATGACTGGTGTTGGAAGGGACTTCTGGAGGTCATTTGGTCCAACCCTGTGCTCAAGCTGGGCTGCCTAGAGCTGTTTGCCCAGGGCTGTGTCCAGGTGGCTTTTGAGTATTGCCAAGGATGGAGACTCTGCCACCGCCTTGGGCAACCTGGTCACCCTCACAGTGACAAATTATTTCCTGATGTTCAGAGGGAACCTCCCGTGTTTCAGTTTGGGCCCATTGCCACTGGTCCTGTCACTGGGCACCACTGAGCAGAGCCTGGCTCTGTCCTCTTTGCACCCTCCCTGCAGGTATTTATGTACGTTGATGAGAACCCCCTGAGCCCTCTCTTCTCCAGGCTGAACAGTCCCAGCTCCCTCAGCCTCTCCTCGTAGGAGGGATGCTCCAGCCCTTTCATCATCTTTGTGGCCCATTGCTGGACTTTCCAGTATGTCCATGGCTCTCTTGTGCAGAGGAGCCTGGAACTGGACTCTTCTGTGTATTTGTTCTGTAAGGTGTCAGCAGGCCGAGGAAGGCAATTCTCTCCCCTCTGCTCTGCTCTTTTCAGACCCCACCTGGAGTACTGCATTCAGATCTGGGGGCCCCAACACAAGAAGGACGTGGACCTGTTGGAGTGAGTCTAGAGGAGGGCCACGAAGATGGTCAGGGGCTGGAACACCTCTGCTATGAAGGCAGGCTGAGACAGTTGGGGTTGTTCAGCCTGGAGAAGAGAAGGTGCTGGGGAGATCCTATAGCAGCCTTCTAGTACCTAAAGGGGGCCTACAGGAAAGCTGGAGAGGGACTTTTTACAAGGGCTTGTAGTGATAGGGCAAGGGCGAATGGCTTGAAACTGACAGAGGGTAGATTTAGGTTAGATGTTAGGAAGAGATTCTTTACTGTGAGGGTGGTGAGGCACTGGAACAGGTTGCCTGGAGAAGTTGTGGATGCCCCATCCTCATGGTTGGATGGGGCTTTGAGCACCCTGGTCTAGTGGAAGGTGTCCCTGCCCATGGCAGGGCGTTGGAACTAGGTGATCTTTAAAGTCCCTCCCAATCCAAACCATTCTATGATTCTAAGGTGTTAGTTTGCTTTTAAGAATGGAGTAATCTGAGCTCTGTGTGCTGAGGAGGCAAGGAAGTTGCAAGCTGGTTCAGACTGGAGTACTTGTTGGTGTCAGTGTAAATCACAGCCTTATCTGTAATTCTAGTTTTAAGCCTCTGGGCCCAGGCTGAGCTTTTATTTGGGACCCTCTCTGAATAAAAAGGCCTGTTTCCATTAGAGGACCAGCTAGAATTTCTTTCTGCTCACCAGCTGAAGGAAAGGATATCAGGTAGTTTAAGAAGGAAATTTGTTATTCAGTTCTTGGAATTGTTGTGTCTAAAAAGAACATGAAAATTCTGGATCATTGTTCTATCTTGAGACAATGAGGAGGAAGAAATAAGTCAGTTGAGGCAGAACATTGTTTGAAAAATCTGATTCGCAGCAGTTCTGTGGAAAGGTTACATTTAAAGTAGACCTTGTTCTGCACAATATTGTCAATGCCAGTAATTCTGGGAGAAATGTCAACTTTGTAATTCTGAGCAAATCAGGAAACATGGTTTAGAATGGCTTTTTTTTTTCTTCTACCTGCTTCTGTAGCACTCTTGCAAAGTTTCTTCTAGTGATGATTCTGGGAAAGAATACTAGAAATTAATAAATGTGGGACACTAAATCAACAAAACCATTCACTTGTGACAATTTTGAACATGATGCCTTACTCTTCTAAACTTGTTTGAAATTTTCAGGGATGAATAATTTGTGCATAATCAATGTTATATCCCTACAAGTTGACATAAAACAGTCCCTTTTGAAGTTTCTTCTAAGAAACAATTAATGCAGTGGGGATATCAAGTGACCTCACATAAAATTAACTAAGCAACAAAACCATTTTAAAACACAACTCCCCCACACACCGCCCCCGCCCCCAAACAAGAAAACCAACCCTACCCCCTGCTCCTGCAATAATGAAAAAAAAAAAAAAAAAAAGAGAGGAAAAAAAAAAAAGTGAAGACTTAAGTTTAGTAACAACAAAGCTGAGGAGGAGTAATGCTTATCTAGGTCTGCTAGAATACAGGGAAGTGCGTAATATAGGTCCATCAGTGTAAATAAAGAATTTTTAGCTGCTGCTTTGTGTACTTCTGGTTGCTTTTTGATACTCAGGTGTAGCTATTGACTTAATAGGAGATGGCATGTTGACAGATACTGATCTAGATTTTGAAATTTGAGGTACAGACTAAGCTGCTTTTAGTACTTTCAGGTACTCTATGGGTGGGAAGGAGTTATCTCGTGAATTTAGAGATAAGACAGGGGTTTATATTTTTACTACTATAAAATTAATCCCTCAACAAAGAGTGACTGCCCATTATGCCCAGCATGGATAATGCTTGTATAATTTTAAGTAGAGAAAGCATTTAAATATCTGGTTACATCAGTGCAGGATGTAATACATTGCAATTTTTGTGTTATCATAAGTGAAATGTAGTTGATTTCAGGAGTCTGGAGTTCAGTGTACCAGAGCAGACATTTAATTTAGTTTCAGCTTGCAAGTTCAGAGCCTCCACTGCCCTTGGATGTTTGTATTTTGACATTAGGATACATGATCTTGCTATCTTATTGATTACCCAAGGCACATAGCTGCCCTTCATATGCTGAAAGAAGTACTGAAACATGAATAAGAATAATAAAGTTCTACAGAAAGAACTGGGTGTTTTCAGTAGGAAGAGGCAATGGCTAGTAAGCTAGCTCTCCATCTCATTTTAATAGGTTTGTGAAAATGTCAAATGGATCGAGTAAAAAAGTCTAATGGAAATTCTGTCTAGCACTATGGATATTAACGTATGGGAAAGAGGCTTTGGTTTTAAGGTGATGGAAAGGTAGTCATCCATTTTCCAGTTTGATCACATTGCCCATGCTGTTTTGTGCTTTTGTTCCGTAATGTTGTGTGATGGTCTTTATATCCTTTGGTTTCAGAAGTACTGTTCTTCAGCAGGGCGCTGGTACTGACAGAGTATCTGCTTGCACTTCACTTGATGGCTCTGTAGGCTCATTTGTAGGCATGGTTGTAAGTGACCACACCCAGGCAGTAGAATAATACAGAACTGAAGCTTTGTAAAAACAAGATTGAAAGGCACCTCACCTAGCCCATTCTTTACTTGCTGCACTACAGTGATGATGACAAATGGTATTTCAGACCTCTTTCTGCCAGGCATATTTGCATCCACTTGCACTGGCACTAATACTTGTGCAATGTAATGTCATCTGAGTGGTTTAGCTGAAAATCATAGTAGTATGTTTGCCTTTAAGGAATGTTCAAGGAGGCTTTGCTCTTACTGTTTGCTAGTCCAAGAAGGATTATAAGTTCATGTTGAACCTCGAATGTCATTGAGTTTAAAAAGAGCATTTGGATTAATGAAGAGATGACACACTAATTATTTGAAGGATGTTGTTCTCCTTTCCTCCAGAAATTGTCTTGGGATTTTTGCTTGCCAGGCTTGTTACCACCTCAAAGTTATTTGCCTGGTGTTGTATATGGCCTTAGATTGCTCAGTAATGTTGTATATTAGTTTCTTCCTAGCCAGACCATACAGCACGATCCAGTAAGATTTTCCTTGCATGAAATCCGAGGTTTCTAATACGAAAAAAACCTAATAATCCTTCTGTGTACAGTCTTGCTGGTAAAGTTCAGGGGACAATACTTCCGGCATAATATTTTGGCAGCTAATGATCTGCTGGAGGGGAAGCTGGAACTTGTTCCTGACTGAGCTGGGAACAAAAGAAAGGAGAAAGACCTGAATCTGAATAACTTTCAAAGAGGGATTAAAAGTATAAAAGGTTGTACGAGCCCGGAAGTTTCTGCTGCTCTTCCCTGAACACAGTAAAGTTGTTCAAAAGCTGGGTTTCAACTTCTTTTTTTTTCTAGTCTGATGTACTGTTGACCATTATTTATTCTGGCATGGTTTCATCAGTGTTTCTGAAAATAATATCCTATAATCAGCAACTTGTTCTGTAGCTCTCTAATAAAAAAATACTCTGTTGTGGTTATCTTAGCGGTTATTTAAGAGCCCACAATAATCACTTCAACTTCAGAAAGCTGAAAGTTATGTGACCGCTAGATGGAGTCCTGTGAGCATATTTCAATACCAGAAATCTGATGTTATGGCTTGAAATGTAAAACAGTTAAAAGGGCTAAGTGTTTTGTGTCTCATGCTTAGCAATAAATGTCCGTTTGTTCAGTTCAGATTGACTTGGACAACATCCTGAAGGTCTCTAGGTTATTCTTGGTATGTCTATCCTCAAGGTATACTTGGAGTTAAGTTGGAATTTAAGGCACATGCTTTACTGGCAGCTCCCAGTGCTCATCTATGGATGAAAATGTGTTGCTACTCATGTAAGAATGGACTTGTGAGAAGACTGAACTTTCTACAGCTCTCAACTATGTGACCGAAAACTATTAGCTGTGATATTTAGCATTTTGTAACTAGCAGGGTTTTAAAATTATGTGCATCTCTCCATCAGCTCATACATAATACAGTGTATGCAAGATTTGGAATAGGATTTCTTGGGTTGCATCATTTATGCCTCCTTCCCACTTCTTCTATACATTTAGAGGCAGAATAGACACAAACATTCCCTTGTTTGTCAGTTATAATAAACTTGTGATATTAGCCAGCTATGACAGCTTCCTTGGCTAGATAGGACAGAACTAAAACTTGCTCCGATATTTGTAAGCATTAGGTTTTACATTTTAGGTGATCTTTGACGTTAGGAGTATCTCATATGAATGATAAACTGTCTCTGGTCTTCAGCCTGGTGGTATACTTAGTATTTCTAAAGTCACAATATTTTTTTTTGTTTGTTGGATGCTAATCTCTGCATAGGGCTTTGCTGAATGTGCAGATTCTCAGTAGAATTGCAAAAGAATCCAAGCATGCTATTCTCAAGACTACCTCCTGGAGTAATCATACTGGCTTTCTTCAGAAGGGTGGAATTCTCTTGGAGTTTTTCTCTGTCTCTGTGGTTAATGCGTGTCTACCCAGTGTGTGTAATGCCACAGAATCACGTAAACGTACACATTGAAAGGAAAATCTCTGGGAGCTGCCTAGTACAATCCCCTGCTCAGAACAGATCTGGTTAGAGCAAGTTGCTCAGTCTGGTTTTAATATCCACAAAGATGGAAATACTTTAACCCTAGAAGCTGACAGTCCTTATGGTTTAAAAAAATAAACCCAAATCCTTTTATGCAGATGGAATATTCTGTGTCTGCCTCTTGTCCTGTGACTGTACCTTCAAGAGCCTGGCTCTACCCTCTGTCTGCCTTCCCATTAGATAGTTGCAGACAGCACTAAGATCTTCCTTTAGCCTTCACTTAAGGCTAAACTATCCAAGATCGCTTTCTCATGTATCATATGCTGCAGCCCCTAAACTATGATGATGGCCCTCCATTGGACTCAGTCCAATGTGTCAGTATCTTTCTTGTACTGAGAAGCATGCTCAGTATGTTCAACTTGCTGTCCAACAGGCTGTCATCCTTATTTACTCATTCAGACCACATTTGCCTAATTTGGCTACAAGGATGCTATGGGAGACTGTCAGAAGCCTTGTTTGACTAACTTTATTCAGTGTCTGTTGCTGCCTCCTTGTCCATAGAGCTAACCATCTCATCACAGAAGGTAAACAGATTGGTCAGGCATACTTTGTCCTTGGTAAATCCATGTTGTTTACTTGGAACTACACTCTTAATCTTTAGACATCAGGAAGTGGCTTCCAGGAGGGTTTGCATCATACTTTTCCTGGATATTGGAGTGAACGTGACCAGTCTGTAGTTCCCTGTATCCTCCTCCTTGCTGTTCTGGAAAGTGGATATGAGGCTTGCAAAGATTAATCCATATCCAAACAGACACTCTGCACTAGTTTTGACAAATCAGGTGCTGAAAAGTTTTACTCTTAAGACAGAGTAAGACTGACTGTTGTGGCCACAAAGCAGCTTTTAGCACAACTCTCCTTTCTGAAGAAACATGAGTTCTTTAAGAGAACCACGTGACAGAGCTTTTCTATGAACTTTGCATGAAGCAATCATTGCAGAAATGGTCCTTGCAACAGGAACCAGCACCTGAATTTTCTTCCTGTTCTCTACTGTTTTAGTAAGTGTGAACTGTTGCATATACACTTCCTTTTCCCTCTTGCAGGTCTATGGGATTTCAGTTCTTCTGTGCAGCATGGCTTTATCAGGCAGAAGTGAATATGTTAGCTTTGATATACTATCATCAGGTTGTTAAGGCACTCCGAAGAGTGATAAGTGATGTTGGTTTTAATCTCTTTGGGCTGAGGAGGCTTTAGGCCCGCATCTCTAGCATTCTGAGCCACAAGCAGCTGCCAGATGGAAGGCAGTGCTCCACCTACAAATGCTGTCATGTTTTGTGAAAAGCTGAATTCAGTCAGGTTGTGTTAAGATCTCTAGGGAACCAGATGTTCATTCCTGTCAAGATGGCCTCAGGTTGGACATGTTAAATATCAAGGACAACTTTGTAGGTGAAAATGTAAGTACCTTCTTCTAATGTTTTAAGAGATTAAGGATGTTTTTGTGGCTCTTATGTTAGGATTTAGATGCTTGAATCCTGCCTGAAGTATGTTCTCTTGCAGATACAGGCCTGTGTTTATGAACTGTTTTGCTTTAGTGATGGCATGTCTGAAGACACAATGTCCATGTTGTTTTGTAGTAACACATTGAATTGAAAGGTCTCCCTAGTTTGATCTGTATTCTCCTAACTATCCAATTTCTGTCTAGGTGCCTCTAAGTTCTCATTTTGTTAATGAGTATTTTGTAGGATCCCCTGAAGATTTTAAGTCAATGGAGGTAATGATTCCCTAAGGACTTCTACTTTAGTAAATGTTAACCAGTGTCAGATGGAATTAATTTGGTTTTCAAAGGGTTGCTTAACGTGTTGATTTAAGTCCTCCAGTTCCCAAGTAAAAAGTGATTATTAGGCTTTATTGTAATCAGAAGAGGACTGGTGGGGTTAGACCCTTAGTTGTATAACTGTACTATTAAACAGTTCACAGCAATTTTCTGGAGAGGAACTAGAGCTTCTTCTTTATTACTTGTCCAAGGGAGCGTGTTTGAAAAATACATGATTGTGAACAACATGGAGCTAAGATTACTAATTAACCTTTTTGTCTTTGGGAATCTTTTAGTTCAGTCAGTACAGATTCAATATATTATATAGCAGGGAGGAGTGTGTTGCTCCCTGTATAAACAGGCATTTTGGCTTAGAGATGTAACATTTGGAATATATACTAACTAGAATAGCTCTTCCTAAGTCTGCATGCTTTCTAGTGCAGACCCTTTTTCACAAACCAAGAGAAGACTGGCTTTTTAGTGATGTTTCCTTTTTACAGCCTTCCTTTCCTCCCTTCCACTCTTTTTTTTTTTTTTTTTTTTTTATGGAAGAAGACCTTTTTATAACCTAGGCTATAACAGCTAAAGGCAGTTTGTAATATCTAGCTTGTTGCTCATATGATGTACACTCTGGGCTTGTTCATATGTTGGTTTTTTTTTTTTTTTGTTCTGCTTTTTGTTGTTGGCCTGTTACTATTGGTTTAAGATTTTTACTTACCTTAGCGTGTCTTTTGGCTCTCTTCAATTGGTAGAGGAAGCTCTGTCAGACCTTCACAGGAATTTTTCCAGCCTCCAATTTCACTTTGAGTTATAATAGTGTAATGGATAATATTGTATTATGTCACATTTCTGTCTGGATGTTCACTGCTTGTGCAATGTGGTTGCTTGTTACAATTGCAGAAATCTTAGTGAAGCTGGTAGCTTCCACTTTGCACCAAACTTATGTCTTAGGAAAAAGTCTGCTTGTTGGCAGACTGCTTTACATTGCTTACTATTCTGATTACTGGTCATGTTAATAATTTTGCATCTGGTCAAGCTCCTCCTCCCTGTCCTCCCATCCCTTGTGTCCCCATATTTATCTCCCATTCAAGCTCTATTTGGAATGCTTTTTATGTCATTGTTACCACTGTGTTAATCCAAGTCAGTTTCAGTTGCGATGTCTAAAATATCATAGAAACATGATGCTAAATTTATTCAAGATGTAATCAGAATTAAATTTGCTCTTAATTGGTTTTGAATTGGGACACCTCGCAGGGTTACTTCCAGCCTGACTTAGTCTACGATTCTGTCATATGTTTGTCTTTCCAAATGAAATCTTTTTGTCTTCCTGTTTCTCCACATCCTACTTAGTGCTTTAAAAGTCTTGTAATTTTATAGGCATTTGAAGGAACTGTCTAGTGTGTAATAATTTGTTGTAAACTGACTTATTTTTCTCATATTCTCGTATTATAAGGCATAGGAATATTCTCAAATATTCTCATAAGGCATGAGCTACTTTGTTGTTTGTTTTTTTTCTAGAAACATTTCCTATTATGAAGTCTCTGAAATGCCATGGAAAACCCTCTAAGTGGTGCTTTCGTTTCATGATCACTTAACTTTTGATGTCACATTTGGAACCTGGAGTTTGTCAGGTCTCTATCATCCTACATTCCAGCTGGGAGTGAAATGGGCTTCTGCACTAGAAATAGTTAACTTGAATGTATTTTTTGGGAATGCCTTCCGTGGTAATTGCCATGACTGTTTTTCCCTTGTGCATTTGCAAAGATTTCTTTATCCAGCCTTAGTGAGTGTCGCAGAGTATTTGCCTCACTGACCTGCTGCCCCTTTTCAAAGAGGGTAGGATAGGTAGAGAGGCAGAAGGTGGTACAGACCTTGCTGTGCAAGGTTCGTGGTTATGTATGAAGTATCTTTGCACTTCATAGTAGAATTTATGGCCAGTTCTTCACCGTTGCTTTCTTTATTCTCCCCCCACAAAAAGCTATTCCTTATTAACAGAACTGCCCTAACACAATTTGTTTTTCTTAAAATATGTGGAATGTGCTAACTGCTTCCTTTGAGAATGTGAGACTGGCAGGAACTACTTGGATCACTGTCAAATATTGATTTTTTTTTTTTTTTCTTTGTAATCAATGTGCCTGCATGTTGTTATGGTGTATTTAGGTTAGAATGTAATGAGAAGCATACTGGGATGTGTTAACTAGCCAGATATTAGTGAAAAACGCTAATGAATATTTATTCTGAATGTCTCATTATAGCATGCAAGTATTTCCTTGAGATAAGTTAATTTGCATGGGGGCAAATCTGTAGCTGACATCATTAATCTGTTTGTTCCTTCCCTTCATAGTTCACTTAAGTCCTTTTAATTTAGCTTGTTCAAACTCCATTGCAACAATTTTGGGTTTGTAAGTTCACTCTTTCATCCAGTTTTACAATTTGGTAAGTAAGTAAGTAAATACATCTCAGTGCTTTCAGTTTATCAGAAATATAGAACTAACCAGCAGTCTCTGACAGGGTGATTGATACTGTTACGGTGTGGATTGAAACAGTTATTTTTTGCAAATTCCTTGCCTTCAAAAGTAGTTTAAAAATTTTAATGCTTCTTCTCAGTGTTATTTACATACCTGTACAACAGATACCAGTACAGTATGTTAAGTAGAATCCTGTAGTGATAAATACAATCAATACATGTGTGATTCACTATAAACCCAAGAAATGTATGTATTTTAAAAATAATTCTGTATTTTTGTTTTAGATGTAGATGTTGATCTGTAGCTAGATAGTCAGTTGCTGTTTTTTTTTTTTTAATGACTATTGACCATTTGCAATCAAGGACTAGATAAGGTCAGTTTCTGGCAGGTGAGAATTGACTGATCACTTTGTGTGCAAGGAAGGAAGGAAAAAGTAAAAGCTGCCTTCAGCTCCCATGTGGTTTGCCTGAACTGATAACAGCACACTGATAACACAGATTTGATAGAAGTAGGTTTATGTAACATGCTGGGGTTTTTTTCCCATAGCAGCAGTGATTTTAAGAATTTTCCCCTTAGATTTTGCATTTTTTATTTTGAAGTTTTTTGTTTTAAACACTAAAAAGCACATATAGGTCAAGCAAAGAAATGTTTGCCAGTTCGAACTCTGTGCTAAGCATTCTGGGAGAGTGCTTTCTTGCAGCAGATGGATTCTTTGTGGCTGGCAGCAGAAACTGCAGCAGTATCTTTGCAGTTTCCTTTCGTCTTTGATTATATTCTGAGGATCTCTGAAGTATAGGAGCTCTTTCCATGACCCTCTGGAATATCTTTTCATCTCCATTGCAGAGTATAGCCCATGCTGAAAGCCTCCTATCTTCTACAGTTGAGGTATCGTTTGCTTTTCATCACCCTCTGATTTTTGTCTTTTGCGGCTGGATTTTTGGCAGTGCTTGGCTTAAGCAAATAGGATTACATTTCAGTAGCTGATGGGATCTAGTCGAAGAACATACTAAATGTCGGACATAATGAAGATTGTACAAAGAAATATTTTTGCAAAGCACAGGAAAATTACTCGAGTCGAGCAAAGGAAGAAGACATTCTGCAAATGCAATCAGGGCTGCTAGAAATGCAAAATTCAACAGATTTGGAATGGGTTGCACTACAAGTGTGGTTCTGTTTAAAGGTATTCGTACAGTTTTTGAGAGAAACTGTGGTTATATTTGCAAACAGCAAGGGGAAAACAATGCCCTTGAATACACAGCATTCAGCTCACCAAATGAAGATTCAGGAATATTGATTCATTCATCCCTGGTAAATATAAACTTGTTTCATTAATAATTCTATCTGCTAATTGAAAGCTAAACTAAACCCAGGATAGCATGTTTATTTAACATCTACCATGTACAGACATGAATATACCTTGTCTTGATATTGTAGGATGTTAGTGCATGTATGTGACATGTAATACATGTGTGCATGCAGCTTTAATGTTAAAGCTTAGGATTCATATTCATTATATCATTAGATTTGTATTGATAGCTCTGAAGAATTTTCACTTCATAAACAGGATTGTTGTAGAATATTGTCTGCTGTTAGATCTTTCTAAACATACTCTTGGAATGAATTTGGCACTTCAATTGAAGAACAACAGATGATTATGTTATTTGGAAAAACTAAGGAATGCATTGTTGCGAAAACAGTAACCCAGGATTTAAGGTTTATTTTTTGCAGATGGATTTGAGTACATTTTTTCCTTACTCCCCCCCTTGTAATTATTCTGTATCTGTTTAACTTACTGAAAGGGATAAAGGAGCATTCTAGAAGAAAAAAAAAAAATCATTAAAGGGAGTCATAACTGTTTTGTGAACCTGCTTTGCTCTTAAAGGCTTTTTTAGGTGTTGCCTGATGCAAAGAACACAGGCTTTAAAGTGAGACTGTCTTTGTACCCCCCAGGTTAGTGACGCATTTGTGCGTCAGATGTATTGCATTTAGGCTTGAGGGGGTGGAATTGCAATAGCTGATGTGCACTGCTTGCTTCATAATTAGGCTAGTTAAGGCTTTAAATATTTATTTAAAATAATTTGGGGTTACTTGTTAATTGCTTTGTCACTGGCTAGATAGTTAGAATAAGAGAGGTGTGGTACACGGAAATAACCGAACGGATTTTGACAAGCTTGTAGTGCCTGCTGGCATACCGACACCGCAACTGCAGTTATGGAAAGCCTTTAGAAATTTCAGAGCTTTGTTGCCTTTATGCTGTTCAGGTCCTTTCTTGCTGAACTCAAATATAAGAAAAAAAGGGTGTGTGTGAGTGTGTGTACATATGTATCTGAATGTGTGTATATATGTGCACACATGCCCTTATATGTATGTTTATGTGCATGGATACATACACATAAGCTTCCAGGAGAAAATACAGAATGATCTGAACTGTCTTTAGATGCTTAAATTGACTTACAGTATGTACATTACCCTTCATGATAGTATTGCATTTTTAAAACTCTTACTATGGTTTGATATTAAAAATAAAATGGCTTCCTCTAAGTATTAGAAGCCTTTTTACACTGTTAGCCATTTTTAAGTTAGCCTTGTAGAGATGGTTATTAGACATCTGTTAAACTCTGGACAATTATTACTTTCAATAACTTTATACTCCACTGAATTTGAGACCTAACACCTTTACTGGCCTTAAATTTACTGGTCTACATATAGTTAGATGAATGAATGAAAAACTAATTTTTTTAAAATGTAGTATGGATTACTGTAACATGGAGGTCGCAGTGAAAATTTTTTGTATTTTTTTTTTTTTGTTTTTGTGTGG